>NC_083792.1:11849434-12493558 GCF_015708825.2 Lethenteron reissneri | reverse complement strand
CTGTTATCTTGAGATTCAAAGAATTTGTTAAAATACTCATTTTTGAACTTGAAGTTCGCATACATGACCCAGGAAGGGGGTCACGATGCTTGTGACGTGACCTTTGAGTGGTGTTGTGTTTACAGGTGTAGCTCACCTTTACAATCGAATGCAGACAGACAGAACCTCTTGGCTGCTATGCTGGTTAAACCTACTTCCATCAGTATCTGGCCTTTATGTTATTGAACCATAACATGCATCTACACGTGGACATGATTCTGAATGGGATGAGCATTGGGACATAATAATCAAAAGGGTGATTAAATTTGCATTGACTGCATTGTAACTTACGTGTTTCTAAGAGTGCCGTTATTTTCGAGAGATTTCTTGTCTCGCCACACTGTGGCGTTTTTAAATCTCAGGAGAGGCTCTTAAAGTAGCTGCTGATACATTTTGTCTCGAGATGTACTGCATGGAGGTGCAGTATAAACGATGGCGATGATGATGAGCGAGTATTGGCGAAGCTTCTGCACGATATGGCCCCTCGCTAGTCCGTCGATATCCAGTGTGGGCACGACCTTGACCTTTGACCTTCAACGTCAGGCTGGACCGCCTGCGTGCCGCCCCGAGCCTCGTCTCCAGCTCGCAGGCGTAGGTCCCCGCGTCGCCGGGCATCACCGGCGAGATCACCAACGAGCCGTCCGCCAGCTGCCGAAAGCGCCGGCCGGTCGGCGCCCTCCCCGAGCCGTCCGTCCAGACGGGGCGCCTCGCCGGCTCGGACGCGGAGAAGCGGCAGGGCAGCCGCACGGACGAGCCGGCGCGCGCTTCGACCACCGCGGCCAAGTTATCATCGGCTTCCCTGACTAGAGGCTTTTCAGCCGACGAGGTTGTGGCTTAGTGCAACAACAACAACAAAACACAACGACATGCGCCAGAGCGGGTTACGGGAGCGGAGGGGGGCCTCCGGGTACGACGCAGACGCAACGGCGCCGAGTGGACGGAGAGAGGAGATGGAGAGGCGGGGGATGGAAATGCCGAAAACACCAAAAGACACCATTCCAAATGCTCCCAACGCATGCAAGAGTTGAAAATGCCCACCACCAAAGTCATTTGACATCCAGAAATGACTTGAGAAAAAAAAGAGTCGATGGATTAAGACAGATTTGGTGACCATCATATAACGTCACGAGCACATATGAGGGTCATGTGTGTTGACATTTGCGTGGATTCACCCATGATGCTCAGTTGCACCTGACGGAACTCCTGCTGTTGCCCATTGCTGGCGCGGCAGGTGTATATCCCAGCATCCTCCTCTTCCACCGCTTGGATGTAGAGGGAGCCGTTGAGCAGCACAACATACCTGACCCAACGACGTGAAATTCGTGAGGCGCGGGTCTCGACCTAAATAATCATGATTGTCAACAGCCCTGGTCTATCTACTGCTGGATTAAGACCTCCCCATGCTGCCGCCAACCCGTATCGTGCTGCGACGTCACGCCCCGTCTCACTCCTGCACATGAGCTGATCTCTTCCCTCCGTCTATGCCGGGGTTGTCCTCTGCTGTGCGTTCTCTTCTTTGGTTGGCATCCCAACATCAGTCTCGTTCGACGACCATCATCATCATCCTTCCTCGAGATATGATGTCAATATGACGGGGACAGTCACCGTACATGAACTGGGCTTCACATCTGCCACGTCGCTTCAGCCTTGTCCCCTGGCCCCACTTCATACTCCCACCCTCCAACGCGAAGAGCATTGCACCCCCCCCCCCCGCCCCCTTAGTAAAGCGATGGCAGCACCCAGGCTCACCGGGAAGGGTCGATGGCTCTGCTGTCTTTCATCCACTCCAGAGCGACGTCGGGCGAGCCCTGGGCGCGGCACAGGAGCTCGGCCGCGTGCCCCAGAGGGCGCTCCACCGCCGTGGGGTCGTCCCGCTCGATCCACAGGCTGCACGCACACGGCAACACGTCGACGGGCAGCCTCGCCACGGCAAGTCTCTAACCCTGCAACACCTCTTTGATGCACGGTGGTCCACGCATCCAATCACTAGCCATCCTCAAGCCTGCTTAGCTTCTGAGATCAGTTGGGTGCATTCCGAGTGATTTTGGTCAAAGGTCATAGACTTATTTGTGTAGAGCTGTGTAATTAAGAAAACGAATGATCGACTATCAGCCTGGTAACCCTATTTCATAGTTCTCTCATGGCTCAGAGTGCATTGTCTTGTTTTCATTTTGTGCACTAGTTATTCCAGTACTAATATAAATATTGAATTGCTGATTTGGTGTGCTTGACTTGTACGATTCATTGCCCTGCTGTAATTGTTATGTGTTCAAGCCTGTAAATGGGGGTTCATGTTCCAGAGATTCGGATTGTACAGCAGTATTTAATCGAAATATACATTTATTTTCTCCAGGTTAATTGCAATTGTATTATCAGTTATGTCATGAGGAGATGTTACGTCTGTGTGTAATGCAGTCTGCAATGCAGTCTGCAACAGAACTTTAGCAGTTCGAGTGCTAGACAACATCCCGTGAAAGGAGACCCTCAACTACTCCTGGACTCCAATCAAGTGACCTCTTCTCCACACAGGGGGGGCACTGCACTTTTATGCATGCCCTTCTACAGAAATGTTTGTCCCATGTCTGACCAAAATAATTTCACCTCAGAGCTGGAATTTGTACAAATTAAAGGAAAAAACAAATTGAATGTACTTTTTTTTGTGCAGTCATTGGTGACATTGCTAAAACCACAAGCTCTCCGCAATTGAACATCTGATTCGGTAATACATTTGAACTTTGGGTCTCAGCAGTGCTGGTTCATCACTCTGACCCCCTGGGGCACCCAGCAACCACAGCAGGGATATTTCAAATAGATTGGTCTGCGTGGCATAAGCTCGTGCACTTCCAACGCTTCCCATGTATTGCATCTGTCCGTCTTGCTCCCCCCCCCCCCAACCATGCACATGCCCTACTGTTGTGTGCAGTGTTTGCAGATGCGTGTTGCATGTGGATGCGATATTAATCCGCAGTGTATTTTCATTTCCTAGACTTCTCTCCTTCAGAATTGCATGGTAGTCTAATTCCTTCTTTTTAAATGGTAATTGGGCCCAGGAATGCACTGCCAGGGGGATTGCCTCTTGTTTCTTCCTTTGCCAGAATGCACCTTCTCACAATGCATTGTGCCAGCAATAGTGGATTTTAGAATTTAACTTTTAATATAAATCCGTTCATTTCGTTCTATTTTTGATTACTGAGGATTTTTTTTCTGCCACTCAATAGATAATATTACATAACTATTAATAGTCACAGACATTATTCTCATCAGGTCCCATGGTGTGAATGCAGTCTGCAACTTTCATCTCTCTGCGTTCTCTGTTTATGTGCCATGAAGAAGAGCTATTGCCTGAAACGTTGCCGTTTGCAGTGTTGTTGACGAGTGTCAGTTTTGTCGTTAATTCCACTTGAGAACCAATACCAAACACAGCATCACCAAACAATCTGTTACATTGAGTCGAAATTCACCTGTAGACTGGCTGACTGGGCCTGTCTGCCCTCTCTGGCTGAGGCTTGTGCTCAGCTTCCCGGTGATGCGTCTCAAAAGAATGCTCCTCTTGCTGAATCTGTGGTATATGGCACATTAGAAATGTTATTACAAGATGTAGGTGATTCCAAAATAAAACGGTCTACTTATGCACAATTCACACTTAGGGCACTATCCGCGACAACAAAAAGCAGTAAATAAGTAAATAAACAAAAATGATATAAGATTTATTTCCATTTGTTCATGGGTCTTCTCAACCAATGTTCCAGCGGCAAACGTTTGCAGAGGCCTCAATCTTGAAGTCTCATTGCCAGTTTGACCTTTTATTGACTCCGCTTTTTTTGAGTTGACTCGTTAAGTAAATATTTGACTTCCCTCAGTCAATTTCCATTCCTATTTTTGTCACTTTCATCTTCATTGCTTTTGTTCTTTCCCCGCTTGCAGCCTATACCTATATTTAAAAGTCAAATAAGTAATGTTAAATATAATCCAATGTATGTATCCATGAAAACCTCACTAAATCTCAAGGATATATGTTTTGAGGAGTATGTATGTATGTTGAACCTCTGTGGCACCGCAGGTAGCCAACCATGCTCATCGGATGTGTGGGTCCTGCATTGTGGTGTTTGGTCAGTTGCTTCACGAGGAGGTAACAAAGGCCCTCACTGAAGGGTTGATGAACTCACTTGATGTACTGCCGTCTTCTAGCAACCTCTTGAGTTCTCTTGCCATTTCTAATCTCCACTCTATCACATTCTGGCCACCTCATTAAGCGTCCTGAGATAATCACATGTGTACACTCTTCATAAATCCATTACTATTGCATCACACTGCAATTGAGAGGCGCTTTGGTCAAAAACATTGATCACCCACAATATCTCATTGTCTAGAATGTGGCCTTTTGTTGAGAGCAGGCGAATTAGGCGGATTAATTTAATTAGTTGTGCTGGTCACGTGTGGAGATGACACAAACCTGGATTTGTAAACTGTTCCAATAAAGCTATAATAGGATATATTATATTCGAGAAGAAACGTCTTACAATACTGGAAGAGGGGAGAGGGAAGAACTGCATGTAAGGCCCATGGTGGCCCCATGCTGTAGAGGGCAGTGTCCATCTTGTCCACTCGACCTCTAAGGCCTCTCTGGCATTGTGTTATGAATAAGGACCATTGCCCAAAACGTCACTGATTATTTTATATATTTTTTCCTTTAAAGGCGACACAGCGTTATGGACGAACGTGCTGAGTGTGTTGTTATTTGGGCCTGTGCACCACTTGCCAATGCAGTAGCACCAAACGTGCTACATGTAAATGCACTTTATTTGAGTGGTGCATTATTATGTAACTGGAAAAAAACCTAGGAAGACTTGTAGATTTGCCAGAAGTGCTACCTCAACAAGAGGATGATACTGGGAAAACCAGGGCAGGTGGCAACTCTGTTGCCACCTGCCTACAGGTGGGAAAGATCAGAATTTAGGATTTTTACAGGAGGTAACAAAGGCCCTCAGATTTTCAGATCATTTCTATTAAGTAATAATTGAATGCGTCATCATGCTAACAGCACATGATTCCACTTTTTATGGGAAAACCATAGAAGGAACGTGATGCAAGTGACAATTTCTTGTGATTTCTCATTTATGGATAAATTAAAATTTCTATCTCTGCCTGATTTTTGGACTTTTCCAATTAATACAAAAATAATGGAACAGGTCCCACATTTATATAAATACAGTAGTACCCTGCCTTACGTGGGAGACACGTTGCTGAAAGGTGCGCCGACCAATATCGAAACGACGTAAATCAAAGCGATTGACAGGGTAGGCGACGGCTGAGACTGCGACGCATACAAGAAAGGACGGACGATCCTGTCACCGGCATAAGCGTGGCTTGAGGTGATGCAAATCGGGAAGCGGTGTTAATAAAGCGACGACATACTTTCTAAACGACGTAAAAGGGCGGAGACGTAAATCGGGGTCTTACTCTGCGCGTTTCTAAGAGGCCACTGGGAGCTTATGCACTTTTGACCTGAGATTGAAAACTCATTTCGTCAGAACTGCTTTTTGTGTTCGCAGTTTGTTGTCTTTCTCCCGCACCTCCGATTAGCACGTACGGGTGCGAAAGAACTACCTTCTATACATACATCAGGTTTGCCAGAATACACCTCGATTGCCCACTACCGCGACGAGACGGCTGCCTCTGATTCCGCGGCAGCGCTGCTGTGGCTCGCCTGCGCCTGGTGGTGGTGGTGGCGATGCGTGGTACTCTGCGCCTGCTGCTGCTGCTGCCCGTGCGCGCGCCGTGGCTCCTGCTGCTCGGCGGTCTGCGCCGCACACGTCCGCACACAGGCCTCCTCCGAGTCGAAGCGGTTGGCGTTGCCGTCGCAGCCGCTGTACCAGAAGCGGTTGCAGGCGCCGTTCGCCGGCACCCAGAACCAGAGCGCCGTGTAGTCGGCGCACGTGCCCCTGGCGCTGGGCAGGCTGCACGCGGGCCTCGCTGCCACCGTCGGTCATCGCCATTAACTTTCGTCATTATCCACACGAGCACCAGCATCAGCATTGCTCATCACCATCATCACCACGAACGTCATCATGAATATGAGTATCATCATCATGAGCATCATCGTGAGCATCATCATAACCGTGAGCATCGCTGTCATCAACATGAGCGTCATCATCATGAGCAGCAGCACCAGCATGACTGTCATCACCATGAGTATCGTCATGATCATCAAGATGAGCATTACTTTCACTATCATCAACATGACCATCATCATTATCATAAGCAGCAGCATCAGCTTAATGATCATCATCATCATCACTGTGAGCATCATAAGCAGCAGCACCATCATCATCATTATCAACATGATCATCATCAGGATCATCATCAACATTAGCATCACTTTCATCATTATGAGCATCATTGTCACATTTTCACCGTCATTGGAAAGCCGAAAGGAGTTCACAAGAAGTTGCCAACAAACATCGCATGAAATACCCAAAGCAAAAGATCCCCCTGCCTTTGATCATCCGCGAAGCTCATGGGCCACAACTCTAAACTGCATCATCTGCACAAACCGTGGCAGATGCGGATAGTTTATTCGCACATTTAAAATAAAAACTCTCCCGCGTGCGACTATACTGACCCAGAACAGCCATGGATCAAATAATGACTTGGTGCCCGATTCACAATTACAAAGGAGGCATCATCACAGAGATACGTTCCGCTACTCTTGACGCAATCATCTGGCTCGTCCACCTCAATGTAAAATCATATTTGTTGCTCTACATGAATATCAGCCATGAGAAGAAGTGTAATCAAACCGATTCGCGGGAGAGAAATATATTTCTTAAATAATCAGACAGTCCAGCTCCAGTGTGCAGCGAGAGTCATGGGCGCACGGGAGAGAGTCACGTGGTTATGGGAGAGAGTCACGTGGTTATGGGAGAGAGTCACGTGGTTATGGGAGAGAGTCACGTGGTTACGGGAGAGAGTCACGTGGTTATGGGAGAGACACCATAATGTTCACCTCCGTCACGGATGCCCGAGCAGCCCTCCCCGCTGGGTCCCTGTGCCGGGGACACGTGGTCAGGGCAGCAGCCGAACCTCTGTCCGTGGCAATCTTCCGCAACAGCAGGAGGATGAGCAGCCCGCTCAACCGGCTGGAGGAGACAATGTGACGGGGCGCGCAGAGACAAGAAGAGGAACTTGAGACGTTTCTTCACCGAGTTGGTGTTGTGAGCCACAGCCAACGTACGCGGCGTATGTTCACAGCGTGCTAAGGTGCCGTACATGTAAGCCACGCGTCTCCAACGTGGTGCGGTGATGTACGCTGCGGAGGCAAGGGTTGGTGGGTCATGTAGATTTGTGAAACTCTCAAATCTGCTGTGCCACAAGGTGGCCAGGAGATGGCTGTACAACCAGGGGGTTTGTGATCCCATCCTTGTGGATCTGTCGGTGTTATTTCCGTGCATGCTGGGTGGTTTTCTCTGGGTGCTCAAGTTTCCGACCCACACGCAAAACGCTCGATTGAAAAGCCAAAACGTCACGATGAAAAACTCTCCTGGAAATGTCTCGTGACTCTGCGAGCTTTTCCTGGGTGGGTGAGTAAATAAACAAATAAACACCACGCAAATGCATTTCTAACATAGTTATCTTGCAATACTGTACAGATACTCCATCTTCTCCATTATTGCATTTTTTTCATTTTGAAAGTGGTGGGTGAGTGGAGTTGGGTGGGGTGGTGGCGTGTGTGTGATGGGGGGGGGGGGTGTTCAGTGTCCACGTGCTGCCGAAATGAAGAGAAGCTGCCCTGAGGCCGTGGCCACCAGAGAGGCGGACACGCTCGTTCCCTCCCTCTCGAGTATTTTACTGCCACAACTGTGGAGCGCCGCTGCATGCGACGATCACCTGGCCGGCTGCGACCGCTGACTCCCGCGGGCGCTCGCGCTCCCTCCCGTGGGGCTCCTGTCGCCCGGCGGCCTCCTCCCACTCCTCGGGCCCGTGCTCCTCTCCTCCGTCGTAGCCCGAGGGGCAGCCCAGGGCATCGGTCCCCCTGGCTGCATTCACGCCATCGGGGCAGCAGCCAAACCTGCCCCGGTGAGCCGGCGGTTAAACGGGGCGACGGTTTAAGAGAGCGAGGGACGCTGCCGCGGTGCAATCGTTCGCCACGCTGGACTTGCAATGCAGAGGTCGCCGGTTCAATTTGTTCACCCTGAGCGGCGGTTTAAACGATGGGGCAAGTTTCTTGGGACCTCTTGCCTCTGTCCACCCAAGCAGTATAATTTGTTAACAAGGTCGATCTGCAGGTCATGTCTAGTGGGGTAAAGTGTGGATACCTCCAACTCATTTCAAGACATTTTGCCAGTGTGTAAGAGTCGGCCAAATGCCATCTTGAGCGTCCTCTATTACGGGCGGCGCTTCTGCCAGCAGAGGCTTGAGCAAACAATTGCAGGGCTGCACCTTCATCTTGACTTTTGCCGTGCATGTGGCGGGGTGAACAATGGTTTAATTGGGCATTACTGTGTAAATAGAAGAGAAACTCTTATATATAATCTCGTAAAGGATATCGCATAAGCATTTCGTATCTGCAGGTGCTATTATGTGGGGAGAGCTCCGAGTGACGGCACAAGACCGTGACAAGTGGAGGAATTGAGCTGCCCGGTTGTGCCAGCGTCACAGGATGGCCTTAGCTAGGAAGCACCTCGGTAAGCCACGTTTTGGGCTGCCCTGTGCGTCGCAATGTGCATCACGCTGCATCTCGCCACGTGGTTCAGTGGCTGGCACACGGGGTTCACGGTCCAGCAGGCTTGTGAGTTCAAATTGTGGTCGAGGATTGAATCGGCCCATCATCCCACCACCGACATCAATAACACGAGTACCACTTTCGTGGGAAATCTGCAGGTCGACCTATGGAAAGACCACCCCTGGCATGGTAATGTGGAGTTTGCACCGCAGGATCCAGCAGATTATCGCGGCCCAACACGTCTTTGAGTGGAAACCAGCTCTTAACTTTTGCAGAGGTCCGGGATCTAAAACGCGAAGCAGTTGGCAACAGAGAAAAGGTATTCTCTACCGTAACACATCTTCTCAACGCTTAGCAGCTGCTCCTCGTTGTATAAAACCCCGAAATCCGACCCCCCCCACCCCCCACCAAGGTAATCTCCAAAGGAGGGAAACGCTAATGAGAACAAGAGCAGATGCAACCATCTCAAGCCTCCTCCAACAGATCCCCACAAAGTAATTTACATTTCTCCGCTCGCTCTTCAAACATTTTCCTGGAGAAAATAATGAGCAACTGCCCTTTCTTGTGTCTCTTTAGACTGCTTAACCCCGTGTGGAGAGTCAACACAACATGACTGGCTCACGACGGCCTGCGATATTAATGGCGATGTTAACATTCATTCATTGCCATAAATTAACGTGGCCAGCCGTTTTCATGTCAACATTAATTCACGTGGTCAGCCGTGTTAATGGAGGCCGCGCGAGCTCCTCGATGCTTTTAATCCGCCGAGGCTGAAACCCGAGCAGGCAGGGCGAAACGTTTGGTAACACTGAAGCCTCCTGGAGTTGAGAATGCACGGGATCGTTACAGAAGTGTGTCGTCGTTTGGGATAAATAACAGCAAAAGGAAACATGTAAGCCTTTCTCCACAATGTCACTTTGTTCATAACATGCAACGGATAGAAGTCCGGTGACTTTGGTGGCCGATTACAAGTATTCCTCATTGATCAATTTTGAGGACGTCTCTGCCTTCTGCACACCAAACCGCACGTATCCAACCGTGCTCATCCAGCGCTGCCCCGAAATCGGTTTGGTTCCTGATATCTGGTCGCACATTGCGCATCGACAGACCGACTCGATTGACTCGGTCGACCGATCGATCAACCGATCGATTTCTGAACTTGACATGGGGGGGGGGGGGGGGGGGATCGTGCGGCACCTGGTTTGGTAACAGGAGACGTCGGGACAGCCCTCGCCGCGGTGACCGTGCGCCGGGTTCCTCCCGTCGGGGCAGCAGCCGTAATAGGAGCCAGCGCAGCCCACGCGCTCGGGACGCTCGCCCACGCGCTCAGGACGCTCGCCCACGCGCTCGGGACGCTCGCCCACGCGCTCGGGACGCTCGCCCACGCGCTCGGGACGCTCACCCACGCGCTCGGGACGCTCACCCACGTGCTCGGACTGGCCCCGAGCTGACGCGCCTCCTGCATACGCGCACGGGGAGCCACGCTCGGTTGCGCACGCGTGGAAGAACGGCGTCGGGGAGCGGCGGTGCAGCGGTGAGCGCGCCCACGCTACTAACCCGGCGACCCGAGTTCGATTCTCGCTCGCGGCCAACGCCCAGTGACGATTATCTGAACCGGTCCTGGACCTCCCCTAGGTCTACTCGGCCTCAAATGAGTACCTGGTGCGGTGTGTAGACATTGCCACTGGGGAGACAAAGGCGGCCGGGCGTGGTGTGCTGGCCACCCACCGCCTCGGGTGCCGTGCCGGCCTTCATAGGTGCTACTCGCTAACAGCACTTGTCCGACCAGCCCGGTAAAGGCTATACGGGGGATCTTTGTCTTTGTGATTGGTTGTTTCAGCGTTGTGATGGAGTAACAGGGATCGTGACATCTTTGACGCCTCTCTCCGCACGTCCTGCGTGTTTGCCGGATGCTGCCTGACCTTGCAGGGAGTAAACCCGGTGCTGTGTGCTGTCGAATCCCAATGGGTTCGCCTGGCTCGGCACTTCTGTGAAATCGCAACAACAAAGTGAGTTTTACGGTTGTGTAGCCATGACAGGGGGCTCTCGAACTGACGCATCAGACAATTGTGAAAGAGTTTGTTACGCAACACGATGGTGAGGCACACACATTGTGAACTCTTTTTGTTCATTAATACAAAGTGATAATCACCACTTTGGTAATCACACCACTTTGCACTTTGTATTTGAGGAGTTTATGAAAGACATTACCACCACGTTTATCTGGTTTATTATGCATTACACATTTGAATCATTGTATTGGAAGACTTGGGCCAAATTGCTGTCTTGCCCGAAAAGAGTAAATACTACACTTGTTAATTATTATCCTCGTTCGTGGAAAGGCATTGCATCTCTCTTGAGGTTAAAATCCCTTTAATATCCATCCAATTTTTAAGGTACAATGGGAATTGTCAATTGGTCATTGTGAATGTAAGCAGTTTTGATCGATTTCGTAAAAAGCTAAAATATATCTAAATGGGATTTAAGTTATAACTACGAATCTTCCACTGGTTATTGTTAATTATTGAATGTTTCTGGTTTTGTCTAAGTTGTGTGATATAACTTCCACTGCACGCTGTATTGTGACCGCCAATGCGCGTGTGTGGTGTGTGTGCATGTGTGCGTGCGTGCGTGTGTGTGAGCGTGTGTGTGTGCGTGTGTGTATGCGTGTGTGTATGCGTGCGTGTGTGCGAGCGTGTGTGTGTGCGTGGTTGTGAGCGTGTGTGAGCGCGTGTGTGCGTGCGTGTGTGTGTGCGTGTGTGTGCGTGCGTGTGTGAGCGTGTGTGTGTGCGTGCGTGTGTGTGAGCGTGTGTGTGAGCACGCGCGTTAAGGTGACGGTGAGTCTGACTAAACGGCCGACGCGTCGGTGAGAACGGCATGAATGAGCTTGCTGGGCACCCCACCCTGCGGCAGGTAGCACGGCTGAGTGTTGCAGGCCTCTTCCTCGGTGGGATGGCCTTCCTCGCCGCACATCCGCGGGTCCATCACCTCGAAGTCCTCGTTGTAGCAGAGGGCCTGGCGCTTGCGCAGGCCACCGCCGCAGCTCACCGAGCACTGTCGCGGAAGTGAACATTCGTCGGAAAGCGCCCGAGTACGTAGAGCAATGTTCTTCACTAATGTTTAGAGGGGGGTCGGGGGGGGGGGGCACTTTTGCCGATAAGACATCATCAGTGTGAGGGCCGCCACACGTTTGAAACCATTGGGAGGGGATTTGACAGCGGCACGACGAAGCCAATGATGATGGGGGGGGGGGGGGGGTGGGTTTCTCACTCCTTGTGTATTAAATTTAGATTTAAAGCTTTCGTGACTCCAGGGATTCATATTCTTGGTTCTTTCGGTAAAGTCACGTAGAAGGGAAACAATAAAATAATAAAAATATAAAACAATATTGTCGGGGGCCGCACGTCAGGGGCCTCACTAAAGGCCATGAGGGGGGCCACCAGTGGCCCGCGGGCCTTGCAGCGATGAGCACTGGCTGAGAGCGATAGAGGGAGATCTGAGCCAGGCGGTGGTGGCTCAATGCACGCCTGTAAACCAGCACTGTGGAGGCGAGGGCTTGGCGGATCGCACACGTGGTGTGAAACGCCCTTCCCATGGGCGTCGAAGCTCCACTGCCTGGCTCGCTGTAAGAATGCGGTCCTGCAAAATGTGGACGCCACCCATTCAATTTGACACGTGTTTTGTCTCTGAGTGCTCAAGTTTCCTCGCGCATGTAAACACTCATTGATTGGCCAATAACACCTTCATATACAGAGGACCGCAGAGCTTGGAGGGGTTGGATTTAGTGCCGGCTCCCCACTTGGCTGCTGCCTTTCCCACTCGTCTGCGGTTCCTCTGTGCCGCTCTGAGTCATTCTCACTCATCGAGAATGCGCGAACGCTGTGAGGCGTAGTTTAAGTTCAAATGTATTTTTGAAATCATTATTAAATGAGGCCGAATTAATGTATGTATGCTCAACTTATTTCGCACTGTACGTAGCCAACCGTGCTAATCAGAGGTGTGAAGTGTGAAGGTGGAAATACATTTTCTGCCAATTTTTTCAGCAGCAGACAACAAATGTAAAATCGGCAGAAGCTTGAGATGAGGAAGTGGCTTGCAGCGGTGTTGAGATCCAGAGAGAGTGTTCATGTGGTGTTGAGATCCAGAGAGAGTGTTCATGTGGTGTTGAGATCCAGAGAGAGAGTTCATGTGGTGTTGAGATCCAGAGAGAGAGTTCATGTGGTGTTGAGATCCAGAGAGAGTGTTCATGTGGTGTTGAGATCCAGAGAGAGTGTTCATGTGGTGTTGAGATCCAGAGAGAGTGTTCATGTGGTGTTGAGGTCCAGAGAGAGTGTTCATGTGGCGCATTAATCAGGGAGGCGGTCTGCAAGATGAGAGCCGCAAGGCAGTGGAGAGCGATGCTCTTTTGATACCAAATTCAAATCCGGCTATCTTTTTTGTAAATATTTACAGGAACTGCCTTTCCACCAACCCGATTTTTTTTGGTCCTGGTTATTTAATCCAATAAGGAACGATTTATTTTTTGTTTGTCAATTTTAATGACTGTGTTGAAACTAGAGGAAATAACAATTATTCGTTTTTTTAGAAAGGAAAGCCTCAGGAGGGTTTGGAATCGGGATGTTTGGATACCTACGTGACTTTACCGGAAAAAACCTAAGAATATGTTTGGATAATTCCCTTTTTAATAAGTGTTTGGCATGTGGGAGGAAACCGGAATCCTTGAGGAAAGGCCACGTATTCGAGGGGACACTGCTCCATACAAACACTGTGTAGAGCGCGTTGCGGTGCCACAATTGTCTGGCCACTGTGCAGTCCAAGCCTGGAAATATCCGTCTCCCACCAAGAACTAACCGTGCTCAACCCCCGCTTGGTTTGTCATATCTGACAAGATTTAGGCATATTCAGCCGAACGTGGTCACGTAAACAGAGAGTAGCATAATCTAAATTGCAGATAATGTCAATAATTAATTGCATAATATGTAAACATAACCGGTAAATTGTATCTAAATTACACGAGACGCGATTAATTGGTCATATGTATCGAATCTCGTTCATCCCGTAATATGCGATTTGAATGTATGTTGCCCATCTCTGCGTGACGATCGACGCAGCATGTCTGCAAGCTTGCAGCCTTTCCCTTCTCGAGCAGTGTTCGTTGAAATGCGTGCGCGTGTGTCCGTTGCTTCGGCACCCACCAGCCCCCAGGGCCCCTCGAACCAGCCGAAGCTCTGCGGGGGGCACGCGGCACGCTCGCACGGCTGCCTGGCGGGGGGCATGCCGGCGGGGCTGCACTGCGCCAGCTGAGCGGCCCGCGTCTGCGCGCCGGTGCCGCACGTCACCGCCCGGGTCTGCACGCCGGTGCCGCACGTCGCCGAGCACTGGGGCGGGGGGGGGGGCGAGAGACCCGCAGCGCCACGTGAGGGCCCTGCTGCCTGGCTTCCGGGCGAGTCAAAATCCACCCACTACCCCAGCGCAATTACCCTGTGCTGTCATTACCGTTAAGCTTCTGTCTATTCAGGCTGCCCTCCCTCCCAAGGTGGCTCGGCAGCTGAACCAGAACTGATGGGGACGCTGAGTTGGAATCTGGGCTTCAGCTATTTATAATAAAACTGGGTTCTCAAGTGTAGCGAGTTCATAGATTCAACATTGACTGTGCCGTACCGACGATTACGTATGCATGCCGCATGCATATTTAACTTCTTTGCCACCGTACGTAGCCAGCCGTGTTAATCAGAGGTCATGCAACAGAGCTGCCGCGAGCGAGAATAAAAAAAGGTCACTTGGGATCTCAGAAGAAGTTCTGTGATATATGCTTCTGCGGCCCGCTTTTTCGCACACGGTAATGCACTGCGCTGCGAGAGTCTCAAACGGGCACGTGTCTCTCGCAGCGTGACGCCTATAGCGCAGAAAGACGAAAGAAGATGTCAAATCGGTTTCACCTCGCTCCAGGGACTGACGCTCCACTCGGGGTTGCGGCACGGACCGAGGTTGCACTCCCGCTCGGAGGGCGGTGCCCCCTGCTGCTCACAGCCGCCGTCGCCGGATCCGCACGACACCTGGCGCTGCTGACGGCCCTGTCCACACTCCGCTGAGCACTGTAACGAACAAGGACAAAGATCCCCACCCGTTAGAGCCTTAGCAGACTGTTGGGGCAAGGGCTGTTAGCGAGCAGCACCTATGAAGGCTGGCACAGCGCACGAGGGAGTAGGTGGCCAGCACCATGCCCGGCCAAACACACAAACACGTGAGCGCTGTCACCAATACACCTTTTTCCACCGACACATCTGAGCCGAGCCAGCACACAGCACATTTGATGTTCCACTGGATATTTTTCGTACCAAGCCGGAACCAAACCGTGCTACGCTGGCTTTACAAGTTCAAGTTCATTTATTAGGTATAGCCCTGTGAGCCATTCAGCTCTTGAATCGGGTGCAACCGCAACAAACAAAAAACTAAAACATGAACAAAAAACATCTTAAAGTGAATATGTGACTAAGTGCAAACAGAAAATCCAAGAAAAGACAGCAAAAATATTGCAGAAAAAACACCGTTACACCAACACTGTGTGCAAAAATCCCAGTGGGATGCAAGTCAAACAACAACAACAACCACAAGACAACTTAGATTAAGGCCATCAGTCTAACTCTGTACTACAACAAACAAACATGGCCAAACCAATACACTTTTCGAAATCACCAAAATAAAGCCATGAAAGCAATGAAAAAGCAATCATAGGAACTGTGACGGAATTTTCACAATAAATGGCATAAACAACATGTACTACCAAAACCCTGCAGCCATAGCTGGCTGCATGAGTCACTCCACAACAGCAGGAGCATCAATCGGAGTATTGTAAATTTTCAATGCACCTTTAAGATCAGCACACTAAATCAAAACACAGGTCATACTTTGTAGCGATCATCCGGAGCGAAACATTTCATTTTAGGTCACTGAATAGCACTGGCAGCTAGGGGTGTACAACTCCTCTAGAGCAGTTTTGAGTGAAGATCTCATAGGTAGTGACTCAAGTTTCAATTTATTTGCAACAGCATTCCAGACCCTGGGGGCATCAATAGCAAAGGCCCTTCCTCCAGTATATGTAGGCCTCGGAATCTCGCTCGAGGCCGAGCAGGGCCAGCTCCGAGGCTAACGACATGTTCATCGCGCGTGACATTAGTCAGCGGTGTGTGAAGATGCGGCATCACCATGTCATCTCGATGTGTCTCGGCTCGTTTGGTGTCTGTGCGAGACGTCAGTGGCAGGGTAGGGGTCGACTTCTGCAGTCGGCAAACAAGCTGGCACCTCCAGAGCCGTGCTGTGCTGACTCAGCATGGCCCTGGTTTAGCTCAGTTGTACAGTGGAAAAGTGGTGGTGTGTAACGGACTCCCAATATTTCATTTGGTTTTTTTTATTGAGAGGCAGCTTGAAGGTTAACATCTGGATGATATCAATTATACAATTGCACAGCGTCTTGTCAAGGTCTCCTATGTGTCGTGTTTAGTTCGATGTCCTTCCCCCACACTTCTGATTAGTACGGTTGGCAACGTACGGTGCGAAATAATTTCAACTTACATACGGTCATGGGGGTTAGATGACCGTACTTCACTCCGCTGGTCAGTGCCGGTTGATAAAGGAGGGTGTGGATCCATGACCAGTTCAGATATTCCTCACCGCCGGTGTTAGCCGTGGTTGGGAATCAAAATCCGTTCACCGAGTTGAAGAAGAGCATGGTGTGCGAACCATTGTGCAACCATTCCTCCCATATCACTAAACCGATATGTGTGTAGTGTGTCTCTCACGAGGCAAACACAGACGTCTGGAGGCACCACGATGTATTAACAACCGAACAGGGCTAAATAGTTTGGTGACACTGCGTTGGCAGTGGTGCGTAAGTTGAAACTACAAAAAGTCAACACAGTCGTCAATTACACTGCGGCCTTAAAAGGGGGAAACCCCCCTCCCCGAACAGATCCCAACTTGGTAAGACGAATGACAGCAGCCTGAAAAGACTACGAGTTGCAATTGGGAGGGAAGATGTATGAGGGCAATGAGTAAAATGTTCTCCAGGGCTCTCAGCCGCTGTTGAGCAACACTTGAGGAAGCGCTACGGCTCTTCACTATTATCCCTCAAGTGGACCACAATCACACCGCAAGTTCACTCTCATGAACCATTCAAGCCCACGTGACCAGCGCACTATATACCTGCGCAATGTAGCAACACTTCATGATTCTTTAAACGAAATCATCGGGGGAGGGTCTCTCCAAGCCATCCCCGACCTTTCATAGTTCTGGGATGAAACAATGCATTTAGGTCCTGTCCACAAACTACATTCCTTTGTAAGAGCTGAGGAACCGTGAGCCTGATTAAGTCCGTGGGCCGATCCTACCTTGGATCATGACCGTGAGTTCTCCCATGATGATGTTTGTATATCTATAGAACACAAGGGAGAGGGTCCATGCCTTGCCACGAGTCCCCGGTGATGTAGACAAGTACTATGCACCGTGAGGATTGCAAGGCCTGAACATTTAAACGTATAAAATACCATCTCATGTTTCCCAAACTCCGAAAGTGGAAAAGTATCAATAATGAAGCCAGCATAAGCCAAGCAGTGTGTGTGCGTGTGTATATACAGAGTGCTTCAAAACATGTTAACACTTATATGGGACTCGTTTTTAATGGAAAAGAACGGATAATTCACTGTAACATGATAACAAATGTGATGTTAATAACTTCCAAAAAGTGAGTCTCCACCTGTTCGCCATCATTGTCAACAGATGCCTGGAATCTTCTCCAGGTGGTCTCCAGAGCCCGGAGGCACATTTCTCGTGGTATTATTTCAAATTCTCAGAAGTGTTAAAAATGTTTGAAGCACCCTGTATCACGAGGCCCATAGTCCCACACACAGGCTCAGAGGACAGCACCGTCTCCCAAGGATCCTAGACTGAGCAGTGAGCCGGCAGGATCGTTGTGACCGTGGGCCCTGGAAGCTCAATTCACATGGAGAGTGAACTCATGGCCCCACGGGGCGAGCGGGGCCAGGATCGCCCTGCTGTAATCTCCGTGGTGGACGTCACTCACCGGCTCCCAGGATCCAGTGATCCACTGTGGGCAGGGCTCGAGGGAGCAGCTCTGCCGAGAGGCCGGGGCAGGCCCCAGGGAGGCGAGGCACGCCGATTCGTCAGCAGCAGCAGCTGCAGAGGACGGCACCCGCCCGTCTTGGCCGCCGACGCTGCCATTCCGGCCGGAGCTCATGCACCGCACGGGCCGCGTCTGCTCACCTGCGCCGCAAGTGACGGAGCAGCCGCCCCAGTCCCCGACGCGCCAGCTGATGGGCAGACGGCGCACGCTGGGTAAACTTTCATGTTCGTAGACGGAGGCCGGCCGAGGGCATGGAAGCATAGCAGGCGTGACTTGTGGATTTTTGAGGTGTTCTATCAATCCATGGGTGACTGGCTAGTTTGACGGAGGCTCCCCCCCATGACTATCCACTGCCTGAACCCTTACAATGTTTTGACGTCTGTGTCTAACCCAATGGAAATAATTGCCTTCATTGTGAGGCTAAGTTTGGCATTTTTATACGTTGCTACGAAAAAATTGCTTCTTTTCTGCTGAGCTCAAGGATCAATCAAAGGTTTCAGGACATTAAATAATGTATTATAATTATTATTATTTAAAGTCAAATGTGTTGGTTGAAATGTAGTTTATGTTCATTTTTGGCACAGCACAGCCAAACCTAATGAAGGTAGTATCAATACATTTATTTTCATCAATATAGTCGATATTTGCCTCCTTTCTGCCAAACCATGCATTCGGTGCTCGCTAAGACTTGAAATTAAGCATTGATCGTTAAAAAAAATTTCTCAATAATTCCAAGAGGAAAAAAACAAACACGAAGAAGGATTGAAGAGATGGTCTAAAAGATGAAATATAAGTCGAAGAAGCTGTGCTGAAATCAGTAACCCCCCCCCCCCCCAAAACAAAAAACTAATCTGTGAAGTCACACACGGGTTAAATCCACTTGGGTTCGCATATATATAAAAAATATATTTCCAAATTCAATTACTTTAGGACAAGCGTTTAAGCCAGGGGTTTACAATCGGTGGCCCAGAGCCAACGTGTGAGACCCGGGGGTGCAGTACAAGTGTCTTCTGTGGATGAGTGGTGGTGGTGGTGGTGGGGGAGAAGGGGCGCGGCGCGATATCGAGTGGGCAGACGGGCGGCCACGCAGAATGACGGCCACAGCGCCAGTTGCCCAGCACGGTGATCATTAACGGACCGTGGGGCAGAAGTAGCTGCGTGGACGGATGATCGCACAATTGTTGAGTGGGCGTGTGTGCGCCCAAAGGCTTATCGACAGCCGTTTTACGTGAGAATATACATTGATTTAACGTATCTGCTGTGACCAAAATATTTCACGAAAGATTAATTTGCTGGACCTCCCTGAAGTGGGTTATAATTCACTGCATTGTGAAAAGGAAATCGTTTAGCCTGGTTTGACATGAACTGTTGAGTCATTTACAACATTGGGGCCCTAACCCTTCGGATCCGTCTTCCCAAAGCCCCCGAGTGAGCTCCCTTCCTATCCCCAAGTCTCCTCCGCCACCCATTAGGCTGTCAAGCACAGAGAACCCTTGGTGTCCAGGGTCAACTCAGGGGAAAAGTGAGCCACATTCCCAAGTGCATGTGGCTGTACTTAACCGGTGTATTTATCATTGTGGCGAAAGGGGCCACTGAATCAAGGAGAACATTTGAGAGTTATAAATCAGCTGGTTGTAGAAGCCTCTGCCAGCTCGGAGGGTTATTGTTGGTCAACAAGGGACAGACTCTGTTAGATTGACTCGAAGGAATAACACGGAGAACATTTTTCCCAATTGGATAGCAATAGTAGACAACACCACATATATGTATTGCGTATTAATTACGCTGGGTGTCGTCAGTAGCATAATCACGCGGCACGTCTGGTGCACACGCCATCGAGAAGGAAAATGAATTCATCTCGAGGAGTTTGTCACCGTCAGTCAGCACCCATCACCCAGTGGCAGACTCTGTGGTCTGTGACTTTGGGACACTTTCCACAAAATGCAATCAAAAGTGATTTGGATTTGTCGACAGAGGCGATGGCATTCAGTCGTGGTGCAATGATTCATGACCCCGGTGATTTAATGCATTTTTGTGATTTAGAGCCACAATTTGATTCAGGTATTGATTTGTTTTTGTCCCATTTGTGCCACCTCATGTCTCATCTTTACAATAATTCACTCCGTTAGCCTAAGTGTACCTTACAGCATGTAATTTGCATATAATATAATGAATGATCAAAATATTTGTTCGTATGCACACACTACTTTAAACATCGAATTTCGTTATTGCATTGCTGTTTCGTTACTCCTATATATCATACATTACGTAGATATGTTAGCAATACATTAATGGCCAGTTTAAAGGGATTTATCGACATGTAGGTTAATCGATTAAAAGCTATTATTATGCCCATTATAGGCGTATCAAAGAATGCGTGTGACAATTTATCATTTACAGTCATGCAAATTATATGTTCATGTTACATTCAGGCGAATGGAGCAGAACAAAACTTAATAACTAAGACCCAAAAAAGGGAAATACTACAGCGGTGCAGAAAACAGGACCGACATTTTTCGATGTTTGAATCAAATCGGAGCTTGAAATTCTAACAACTGAAATGAACCCAGATTGTTACAATTCATTGAATGGCAGGGGTTAGATAGGGAGGGCATGGCATGCCTTCTAATTTAACCTCGCCCTACGTAGCACAATGTCATTCTGCAGGATATGTTATACACAACTGTATACTAATTGATTTACCTTAATATCAGAGTTAATTATTCACCTATCCCAAAGCCTGCCATTGCCACCTCCAACACCACCACCACCACCATCACATTCCTCCTAAGGTTCATGAAACATGTTTAGCATCAACACCACCAGCTGAGATAAGATGAGAGTGGGACGAGCCAAGCTGCAGCCAGTCCGGAAGGGACAAACAACAAACATCTTACACCATTGGAACCTCATTTGCCAGTAAAAAATATGATAATTGGTTTTATTACCCTTTTATCTGGCAACAAAACTGACACCTTTTTTACAAGGAGTCATGTTTGCATAGACCACAATACCTGCAGTCATAATGCAAACAAAAAACATAACTCTGATAATGTATGCACTGTCCTTGAAGTTGATGGTATAAATGCTTACCCCGAGCTCTCATACTCTGATGGTGCATTGTCTTTGAGTTGTGCGCCTTTTGGCGTCATCTGGTCCAACACCATGTGAGACTAGGCTCTAAGGAAAGCTGTCTCGGGTGTTGACCAATCAAAGGGTAAAAAACCAATTATCAATTAACAAACATCTTAGCAGGCACGCATGCGGGTTTAAACACCATCTCATAATTGCACTCTCTTAGCTGCTTGTGGCCCACAAACACAAAAACGCCGTGAGATTGGCTTGCGGCTTGAGTGGGCTTAGCGGCTCCACTGATCGCCCCGCGAGCAGCAATCGCGCCGCAGCACAAAACCCAACGGACGCGGTGGAAATTGCCCGCGGATGAATTTCCACGACCGATGGGGGTCGGCGCTCTGCCAGGAGCCGTGACCGAGACGGGGCTGCCAGGAGCCGCCACTCATGCCGTCTCCCCCCGTGCCCTGACATGCAGAGGCCCCCGGAGGTGAGAGCTTCCCAATCACTCACCCCCACGCGCCAGCAGGCCCTCTCTTCCCCTACCCTGCACCCCCCCCTCCCCACACAGGTCCCACCGCTCCTCGGACGAACTCGTCTTTCACGGGATTAGTTGTGACCGACAGAGGGTTGGTGAGGGGAGGGAGCCCTCGAGTCGGGTTTGGGAATTGCAGGACTGAATGGCGGCACGCCGGTTTTGCAGTTGTGCCCTATCATCGTCTGATGTGTACAACACGTGTGCACTGCAGAGACGAATTGGGGATTGTTTAATGTTATCCAGCGTTTTCAGCTGTTATGCAATTAAATTCTTCATATTGGTGTATTTGCATTTTCTTGTTTAAAATGTCTGAAATTTGTTTAATCTCATGCAGTGTAATGGTTAAAGGTTCAGTCCTGCAATTCCTTGCTCATACCACTGCTGGCAGAAGGTGCCCCACTAGAGGGAGCTCTAGAATAGTGCCTTTAGATAGTATTTCTGACCTACTCTTCCATTTAAACTTCTGGTGGAACAGAAGTGGGTCAGGAGATGTAAGAAGCATGCTCTACTGATTCAACTGCCTTGACAGGAGATCAAACCAGTGACCTCTGGATTGCAAGTCGAGCGTGTGTACAATTATACCGCGGGCAGCATCCACAGAGTGTAAGCATTCTTAAAACTACACGTCGTATACATAGCTGCATGGACAGGGCATGCCGTGTCATGCATCTAAGTACACGGGAAGTACGTGCAGAGGTACGTGTATTGAATGACTTGCCAAGATTATGCGTTTTTTTCTAATCCAGATACTCACGGATGATACGTTTTTCCAACAAGCAATTGTGCCTGGGTAAAATAGGGTGCATATGATGCCGTGGACTTATCAGCATTTTAACCTGCCGAGCTCTGGGCAAGTCGTGTACACGGCATATCCTCCAAGCTGCTTGAGATATTTTCCACCACCATTATTAAAGCATGCGTACTTACGTGATCGGGAGTGACCTCCGTGTGTGTGTGTCTGTTACCTGTAGTCCATCCACGGGGCAATGTGTGGCCTGTGCCCCTCCACAGGTCTATACTTGAATGCGAGCCTTTTAGTCGTGTGCGAGCAAGAAAAAACATTCGTCGTAAACGCATTGCAGTTGTCACAAGAGCAGAGAGCACGATGAACGACCCAGCACGGCAGTGGGTGGGTGCGATTCGGAAGAATTCGGTACAGAAGCAGTAGCAGCAGCCTTCTCTGGCGGACACCCCAACTGCAAACTCGTACATGCCACGGGATTATTCTGTTCAGTTGGCGACGCCTACATTCATGAAGCCCCCAACGGACGAAAACATCAAAAACATTGACGTACATTTTATTGCGGGTTCAACTCTGGTGTTGTGGTTGGCTCAGTCTATCGTCCTGCTGGGGTTCATATAATTACTCCAGCTACATTTACATTTTGTTAACTAGTCTGACTGCTGATGAGACGCAAAATGTTCAAACTGGCCCAGAATTTGTTTGCTGAAAGAAATGCCGTAGGATAATGCGGGTCTGGAAAGCCAAATTTGCCGCTGGGACTAAAACATTTGGTATTGATATTGTACAAGGCTCAGAATGGAGTTCTGCTTATGTATCCTTTCATGACATTTCGTGTAAAGTCAATGAACAGAGGTTGTCCTGTGTAAAAGACTGGCCCTGGCCATGGGAATGTGGTATTGTCACCACTGGGACCAGACCACCAACTAAAGATGAACAACCACCACCGTTTGCCTGCTTGAGCAAAAAAAAATACACTTCGAAAAAGATGACATTTAGTTTTTTGTTATTGTGAAATTCCGTTTCATATCAGAGCTGTGACAATGCAGGACTTCTCCCACTGCCCAGCCTCCGCCTCTCCCTGTCATGTGTCATGGACTTATTTGGGGAGTACAAGGTGGCTCACCGGATGACAGCAGGGCAGGGGTCAGTATTGCAGGAGCGGTTGCTGGCCGGCCTGATGTCCCCCGCGCAGTATGCGTCTGGCAGGACCTCATTATCCGACGAGCAGTACACCGTCCGCGTTTGAAATCCTGGCAGCCCCAGAGAAACCACGTGGGGGGACGTTCAAAGACAAAAACGCTGTCCCCCTTTTTAATTCCTGTCGTATGTGGGGCTGCCCATGCTGTATGTACATTCCGTGTTGTATGTATATATGCATGTGTGTTCATGCAGTGTTGTGTATACAGTAAAACCTTGGATTGCACTCGTATATCAGTTGTGATCACGTGACGCTCGGCAGACAAAGCGAATACACGCACTACTCGTATTGCAAGACCTCGCTCGTTTATCAAATTAATATTTATTTTAAAAATTTGCTCGTCTTGCAAAACACTCGCAGATCAAGTTACTCGCAATCCAAGGTTTTACTGTAGATATGTGCGAGTAGATTTCGAGTTGGTGGTGCGGCAGTGCCGTGCTGTGCGTGAGACGCGTCACCTCCGCTGCATTCCTTGCCGCAGGGGCCCCACGACCCGTGTCTCCATCCGTAACCGAGCTGGGCACGATTGCGTTTCGCGGGCATGAAATACTCGTAGTGGATGCCCTTGTTCTCCTCCTGGCTGATCAGCTGTGAGAGGATGGCACGGGTCACAGGGCTTTCCCTAGTCGATGCCACGTAACGCTGTCATTTTTCATCAGTGGGCAAAATGGTACATTCGATGCACACGTTGGTGATGAAAGAGGCGTTACGTCTCAGAAATGTGACGCACGCTTTTTGTACGTGAGCTCGGTTGACAAGTTTGCTGTGTGTGTGTGCGTGCGTGTGGTGGAGATCTGTGTCCTTGTGGTGGTTAGCGCGCTGCGCTATGAACCTTACCACGTCATTTGATTCCCGGTTATCTGAATTGGTTCTAGGCCTCCCCTAGGTCAACTCAGCCTTAAATGAGTACCTGGCGCAGTGTGTGTAAACATCAATGCTGGTAACACCACCCCCTCGTGCGGCGTGTCAGCCTTGATAGGTGCTCGCGAACAGAACCTGCCCCAATAGTCTCTTCAATGCTATATGAGGGGATCGTGGTCTTTGTCTTCGATGTACACGTGTGTTTTTGTACGTGAGGTCCAGCTGAGTGTGTGCATACCGTCCAGCTGTGCGTATGTGCGTGTGCTAAGTCCAGCAGTGTGTTTGCTCAAATGTGTGAGGTGCAGCTGTGTCTGTGTGTGTGTGAAGTCCTGCTGTGTGCGAGTGTGTGCATGTGTGCATGCATGTGTGCACGATGTCTAGCTGTGTGTGCGCATGTCAGGTCCAGCTGTGTGCGTCTCTTTGGTTAGGTTGTGTCTCTGTAGGTCTGTGTGTGTGTGCGCGTGTCTGTCGAGTCCACCTGTGTGTGTCTTTGATCAGGCTTCTCTGTGCGAGTGTGTGATGGCGCAGTGGTTAGCGCGCTGCGTTACGCTCACGGCCAACACCAATGACAATTATCTGAACCGGTACTGGGCCTCTGCTGGGTCGACTCAGCCTAAAATGAATAGCCGATGCGGTGTGTAAACATCAGCACTGGGGAGACAAAGACGGTGGGCGAGATGCTGCCCACCCGCCCACTGCATGTACCGTGCCAACTTTCATAGATGGTTGCTAACAGCACTTGCACCAAGTCTGTTGTATGTATGTTGAACTTCTTTAGCACCGTACATAGACAACTGTGAACATTGGAGGTGCAGGGGAAGGACAACAGACTGTACACAAAAAGCAGTTCTAAAGAAATTCGTTTTCAATGTCGATGATTTAAAAGTGCATTGCTCCAATGGCTTCCTAATATCGGAAGTAAGAGCGTTCCAGACGGCCGCAGAATCGCATGTGAATGCATGCGATTGCGGTGACCGTATTTGTCAGTCTATACAGAAGGAGATCTTTTGTCTTTGATGTCCCGGTGTGTGTTGGCATGTGTGTGGGGGCTCTGGACAGTTGGCACAGTGGGGGGTACAGCTGGTACATCTACCAGTCATCTCAGTCAGCCAACCCATGACAGCTGGGTCTGCCCCGCGACCTCCTGCCAGCGAGCCTTCGATGCTTCACGTGGCCTCAAAGTGCACCCGGCCTGGCACGCGCGCTATGGTGTCGTCACCGCCACTTAGCGGCGAGCGGCGGCTGTGTTGGTGTCGGGCTCTGGTCTGGAGCACCCACGTGCTCTGCACCTCGACGAGCAGCGGCTCGGTGGTGGGGCCGCTGGCGTGCACGCTCTGCGCCGAGCGGTGGCTGCCCTCGCTGCGGTCGTACGCCACCGTCGTCCCGGCCGCGGTGAACGTCTGCGCGTAGTCGACCGTCCAGTCCCCGTTCAGGTGGTACTCGCCTCGCAGAGTGCGCACCGCTGGCACCGACACAGAGCCACTCGGTTATTCAAAAACAACAACAATAACGACGACGTCAATAACGTCGTCGTCGTCGGCAGCGGCACCGTCCTCATCAACTTTGCGGGCGGCTGGTCGAGGAAGATATCGTCGTCGTCGTCGTTATCGTCATCATCGTCGTCGTGCAAGGGTTTAAATAATTATGGTGCAAGATTTATCAGTGTAGGAAACTAAAAAAATTAACTCAATAAATCGTTAAGTAATTAAACGCCACTAAAAGTCACAATTACGGAAAGAATGTAATATTAGCCAGTATAAGCAAATAAATAAAATGTTCTTGATGAAGCATTAAAAACGTTACAGCTGTACTTTTGAATCAAAATAAATTGTCAATCTCAGTGTGCTCACACAAGCCACCCACATCCAAATTCTAAGCCAACCAGTCGCCTGCAACAATAACTGAATAATTATCACACTCCTGTAATTCAGAATTTACAAAACAACTTAATTCATAATTGCCAATAAAGGTCATGGTTTCGAGATGATTACGGACAATGTCGTGGATGCTACTCTCACCCCCTTGAAACCATTTATGTTTGATTCATAGCTGTACTTCATTCTGTTTGTTTTTGTCGTCTTAGTGACAAGTCACTCTTGCCGATGAGACTAAGTCCTCTGGCTTCCTGAGTTGTCACCCGGCTAAATTAAATCAACTCGAATCTCGGAAATTCCTTCTGCCACAAAGGGTGACAAATCAAGGCCTTGTATGTGTCTATTGTACGTTGAACCTCTTTCGCAGCGTAAGTAGCCAACCGTGCTAATCGCAGGCACGGGGGAAGGACAACAAACGAAACACTAAAAGCAGTTCTCAAGAAATTAGTTTACAATCTAGATGATTTCTTCACTATGTATTGTTTAATAATCACAACACTCTTATGTCTATTAGTATTTTGTGTGCAAAGCTGAGGGGTTGTATTTGTGTAAACAGGTGGCTTGAGATGGTTGTGCGCCGTGTTTTCTGCCACTGCTCACTGAGCCCAAAGCGATGTCTCTCTTGTTGTTGTTTCTTATGTCGGTCCGCATGTGCTGTTCACATCCTGGGATGTTTTAGTACGTACCCAGCAAACATGCAACTACGGCTTTTGGCAGTCGGTGTGCATTAGTATTATAAAACATTCGGGACATTTGAGGCATTTGTCTGTCTAATTGCTAATGTTTTTTAAATCACTGATATCCCAGGCTACAGAAAAGCACAACCCCATCTAGTTATGAATAACTTCTTAGCAGCACCCAACAGGACCTTCCTTAGTGTCTGAAACAATTAGCCTATCAAACATGCTCTGCCGCAAAGGGTATTGCTATGCCATTTAGTCTCAGAGAAAATCACAAGATATCAAACCCAGGCACTAATTTACAGATGTATTAATTTATTTTAGTCTGCAGCAAGCGGTGAGCAGGTTCGAGCTGTCTGTCGCTAATAAGTTACACTGGAGAGACGTCTCACGTCGCAAAGGCCATGCTCATGTTACACTCAGTCTGCCCTGAGGCTTTATCTGAGCAGCCCCCGCTCAATGGTTCTCACGTGGACATGTGGCAACAACAAAAAAACCACCGGCACAACCACCCACCTCGGGACGTAATGGGTTCATAGACCCATGAGTGGCATTCGCAATGACGGGGACAGACCTGCTCTCCACCTGAGGACGGCTGCTTGCGTTGTGGCCGAAACGTCGTGAGAATTATTTTATTATGTTTTATTTTTATTATTTTATTATTTCCCTTCTACGTTACTTTACCGAAAGAACCAAGAAGAAAAATGACGGGTTCTTTTATATGAACGACAATTGATGTTCACTTTGCATGCGCAATCTAATGATGGAAACGAAGGCTAATTTCCATTGCATATTTCTACGCTCCCCACCCTCACCAACCCGCACTGACCAGCTTAGCGAAGTAACATCAAATAACGATGCACGGCCCACGTGGTGTTGGCAGTCCCTGATGCAGCAGTGGATTGACAAAGAAATGGCTTTACGTGAACGTATGGGGTTTTGGCGGTGCAGGTTGGTGCAGGACTGCGAACCAGACACCTGAGTTCGATTCCAGGCCATGGACAACATCAGTGCCGAGTAAAGTTTTAAACAGCACTGGGCCTTTCTCCCCTCCCCTTTACAAACCTCGACTAACCAGTCAGGTGATGTATGATAAAACACCCAAAATGGGTTGTACATGTACATGAGTGAATACGAACGACACGCAAAATGATGTTTTTGTGAGTCTACAAATGTCATCAATACGTATGTTGAACTTCTTTTGCACCGTACATAGCCGACCGTGCCAATCAATGCCGTATGAACACAGTTGCCACGATCGATGTATTCTCATGTTGCGGTCAGTGCACCAGAGGAAAATTCACCGAGGAAATTCCTGCTCGGAATCATCTCTTTGATGAGGATGCTCGTGGCTCCCGCTGGGACGAGCACCACGTGGCTGTAGCCTGAAAGCACACAATCGCAGCGGACATATTTGTACTTTCACGCGGACCCTAACTGACAAGATCAATCGGGCATTTGTGCAGCGTTCAGTTGGTTACACACTGCCAGTGTAATGTCAGAGCTGCGATCTCATCGGTGGTGTAACATGGGCCCCGGTTTAAGGAATGAGATGGGCCCCCTCTCCTGTCTGTTTGCCCTCCCCCCCTCCTTCCCCTCTTCGTAGCCTGTTGCCTGGGCCCTTCTGACTTATGGGAACTGGTGCAGCTGCACTGGTGCCTGCACACTCGATCGGCACGCCACTGATTCTCACCCAGCCAGGGGACCAGCGGATTGCAGCCATTGCCTAAAAGCAACATTTTTGGAACACTATGATGCATATTGGAAGGAATAAAACCGATGCAAAATAATTAATAAACGGTGCAAATGAACCGCGCCCAGTAACGGGCCCGTTACTTCAAGCGATTTGCATGATGATGCAAAAGTCAAATTTTAAGTGACACATTCTTGGTTTTTTCGGTAAAGTCACGTAGAAGGGAAATAATAAAATAATAAAACTAAAACCTAATAAGATAAAATTCTCACGACGTTTCGTCCTTAGGACGCTGTCTTTCCGACAGCCCTGTTCTTCACCTGAGGACGGCTGCTTGCGTTGTGGCCGAAACGTCGTGAGAATTTTATCTTATGTTTTACTTTTATTATTTTATTATTTCCCTTCTACGTGACTCTACCGAAAGAACCAAGAATATGAATCCATGCAGTCACGAAAGCTTTAAATCGAATTTTAAGTGACACAGTTTTCCCCGGCACAGCTTGCCGCAGGGGAGTGACCCAGCGCACACCAAGAGGCAGCTGGGACTTTGTGAACACGCCCGAGACCGGGTAGCAGGTCCTGCCGTCGCCTCCACACACGCGGCACTTGTCCTCTGCACGGTCCGACTCCAGCTCCCCGTCGCAGCCGACTCGCTGCACACGCAGAAGGATTTGTTATTCGCTTCTTTGTGGTTATATAGCCGTGGAATGTGTGATGTCATTTGTTTTACTCTATAACCCTGCAAACCACCCGATGGAGCCAATCAAATCAAGTTGTCACGTCATCGGCAAATATGCCAATCGGTTTGGTTTATCGGCAAGACCCAAATGCTGAAGAGAGATCGGAGTTTTGACAAATGTTTGTATATGAAACGAGCCAAGCGGGAGCGGCTGATTGAAGCGGCAGTGCCCGGTGGTTTCACGTTCGTTTTGGTTCCGTTGTCTACCCAGGCCCTGACGCTTTAGGAACCTGCGCACACGAGATCTCCGCTGTGGGCAGCACGGGGCAGAGCGCGCTTTACCACGAGCTTCGTTGGGTTATTTTTACAGCCGCCAGCCCCACGATGCGTTACCACCGTTCCAGCCCTGCGTGTGTGCAGCAAACAATTCGCGGACAACTCAAATGATCAAACCCCCCCTCCGCCTCCATGCCCCCTCCCCTCCACCCCCACCCCTGAGGCAACCCTTAATGCATTGTGGGTCTACAGTAATGCACGGTTATCATCAACTTCAAGGTCACACAACGTGACATTAGGTAAACAAAAAGAATACAATATAGTGGAACCGGTATTCTTAAAATATATTATTTATCTCACAAAAACGAAAGATGAAACTGATAGCGCACCCTGCAGTCAAGGGCATCAGGCAACGTCTTGCTGTGTCTAGACTGAGCTAATCATTATTTGAAAAGCGCTTTATAAAACTGAGTTCATTATTATGATAATATCATTATGGCTGCAACTTCATGGCAAATGCACCTTGCATCTCGCGCACTTAAAACATGACTGAGATTTTTAGATGAGTGGGAAATGGGATGTGGGAAAGGAACTGAGGTACTTTGGACGTTTGGCATTTTAAAATATTCATGCGGTATTTAGTTCGCGACGGTTTCTGAATTCATATTTGAAGCTGCAGCGTTCAGTTTCCTGACTTGCTGCCTGAATTAGCTGTCGCGTTCTTGCTGTGTGGCGCACCGAGGTCTTGATGCTGTTGTGTTTGTTTCGTGATCAGCCTGTACCCCATTCCACTACTGGCAAAAGCCACCCCGCCCTCCCTGTTCTACCATTCCTTCCTTTCCTTCCTTTCCTTCCTTTCCTTAGGCGTTCTTATTCAGAAGTGGCCTCCGAGCTCTTTGAATTCAACCCGTCATCTCTTCCACTGTATTCCTCTCTAACGCTAATACAGTCAAATCACCGCATTTTCGATTTATCTCATAATTTTCGCACTATCTTGTCAAACGCCAACAGAACCCTGCCTTCCCTGCAACGAGTGAATCGGGCTTTGGGAGTGCAACACGAGGTGAGTGGCTCGGGCCTGGCTTTGGGAGTGCAACACGAGGTGTGTGGCTCAGGCCTGGCTTTGCTCTCACCATGCAGATGCCCTCGACGCACTTGTCTGACTTTCCCAGCTCGCACGGCGTGCCGTCGATCACCGCCGATGCGTGACGGAAGTAGAAATTCTCCCCCTTGGGCATGCAGTTCAGCTCACAGCGGTTGGTCCCTGCGGGAGGAACGGACACAAATGGACGTGAGTGGTATTGAGCCATCGATCACCTGGGCTCGCTGGTTTGTTTTTCGTTAAAAGTTCTTATATGGAGCTGGCCAGGTGGCTCAGGGAGTCACAGCGCCGCTGAGATTCAGGGTTTGAGTCCAGGATATTAAGTGTGGGGAGTCGTTCGTCGCAGCCTCAATCACCGATGACTACAAATGAAGTAATAACATTCAGGTTGGTTTTTCACTTTATTTAGCAAAATTCTAAATCTGTTACAATAAAACATCAGTTTTACTGTGATGTGATGAGCATTTTCTGTTGCAGGATATAGAAGGAAGTGCATTACTTCTGAGTGCGGATAAAAAAAACATGAACGAATCTCAAAATTAGTTTTATGATATCTGCATCTGCGGGCTGTTGTGTGACACATGGGGCTTTCTCTGCTCTACGAGAGTTCCAAATGGGCACTTCATCTCATGACATGATGCAGAGTGCTGAATTGGAATAGAATATAAAATACACAAACAATTTGAATGTCATGGTCTGGATGCAGAATGTTTGGGACTACACATTCATGTACATCCTCAATGGTGTGTACTGTCTGCTGTAGGTGTAGTGGGCAGTGGGCCACTCATCAGATTGGCAGATATCAATAGGAATGGCTCAGAAGAGGTGTCAGGCAGGTGTTTGTATTTTTCCATCTCGGTGCCTCTATGCTGTGGACACGTGGGCCTGAGCCAATTACTTGAGGTCAGAATCAGTATTTATACTGGAGGAATCCGATGAGCTATAATGCTCGTTTTTACAGATGTCCAGTCGATAGGTTCAGCGATAGAAAAACACTTATCACTAATAATAATATAGTTCTGTGAGCATGTGGAAATGACCTAAGCTCATAGTTTTTATACAAATCTAATGATTGGCACAAGTGGTGGTGGAAGAGCTGGGGCTTTTGCATTATGTAACAATGAGCCACGTTTGTTCGAGAACAGTCGATTGAACAAGGCATTGCCAACAGCTGAATAGCGCTCAATTCAGAATTGTTTGATTGGAGTGCCAATGTTCCTCGATTTGGGTTGATCTTTAGCTCCTTGTGCTATTTAAACACAAATATGTTGGCGTTCGGCAACCCGTGCCACTCTTGTGATTGCATGAATTAATTAGCATACTTGGGGTTTTGTTTGAAAGGGCAATGCTAAAGTAGTTTACATTTTCCATGTATCGTATGTAATATCTTATAGAACTTATGCACCTCTATTTACGTCTACTTGTGTACTATACTAATCATTTACAGTCCTTTGCCAATCTACAACTTGATGATGTCCTCCCCACGCCGTGTCAGACATGGATTGGCTCAACGGCACAGAAATTATCATTAATGTGCTATGAATCTGGTTACCAGAGTTCAATTCCAGGTCACAGCTAACATCAATCCCTATGACTAATGCAGCAACAGGTCATCATCCTGTGTAACATTGACACAAGGCTGTAACTTTTTTTTAATGTTGCATGCCATGGTTCTATGCGACACCTGCAGCCACTTATAGCTGATACATTTACCATATATATCACACGCATACGGCCAAGCAATATTTCGGGTGGTAATGGCTCGTCGTGTGGTAGAAGGGGCAATGCCAACGTGGAGTGGCAGATGGCAGCAGCCTTCACGCGGCCCATTCCGCAAAGTGAGAAATTACCACGAATGCTATCAACGCGACGACCGATCATCGACCTTCCGGTCTGCAGAGCAACAACACCACATGTGTATAAAATTATATTTTTAAACGAAACATAATCGTGATAAATTTATATTTAAAGCTTTCGTGACTGCAGGGATTCATATTCTTGGTTCTTTCGGTAAAGTCATGTAGAAGGGAAATAATAAAATATTATAAATATAAAACAATAAAAATTCTCACGACGTTTCGACTGCAACACAAGCAATCATCATCAGGTGTGGATTTCCCTTCTACGTGACTTTACCGAAAGAACTAAGAATATAATCGTGATAATCGAATCGCTTGCAGGGGGTTGGGGGGGGGGCTGAACTACATTCATCTGCCTCTCTTGCTGTGTACGTAGCGTTTGTGTGCGCGGGTGTGGGTAAGTGGGAGACCAACCTCCGTGGTAGGGCACCCACTTGTACGTTCGCCCTTCGAATGGAACCTCGTCAAACTCGGAGCACTGCACGTTGCGGAACGGACGGGAGCCCTCGGGGCATGCCTGCGGGACACAGAGAGACGTTCACGGCCGCTCTTTCACCACCCAACGTGGCATCATGAACACCATCCCATTCCCCTTCCCCTCTCGCCATCAAGCACCGCTTGTTTGGAGGTCACTCCTCTGCTGTCTGGAACTTCCTCCCCAAAGTCATCTGCGCTGTCCACTTCCTGCTCCTCTTCAAGTCTAGCCTCAAGACCCTTCTCTCTCCCTCTGGTTATGACTTCTGAATTGTATTCCCCCCCCCCCCAATTGCATCCAGATTTTGCTGTCGGCATCGAGTAATGTGACGAAGGCGTCCATTCGGACTTCTTGCAAAGCAGTGCAACCACCCTCTCTTCTCTTAAAACAGAAACATAAGCAGCTGATAACTACGTGCCTTTTCCCCAGTGATACAAACATCACCCCGTTTTGTTCATTGTTTTGAAATGCAATTGCATCTACGTGTCATAAAAATTCAAATTTTATTCTGGTTTAAAGGAAGCGTATTCGTGCACAATGGGCCAAAGCACAACATGTAACGTGAAAACATTGTATGTGGGGGGGGGGGGGATAATATGGTAATGAGAGGGGCAGGTGCACGTGCAGGGAACACGGAGGGACACTTCAGAGAGAAGAGGCACAATGAGTGGGCCTTTTCAACAGATCCTCTGGACGGCACAGGCTGGATCATAGTTCGTTGTTCCTGGCTGTCCCTGTGATGTTCTATTGTTCTCCTTACACCCGCATTCATTATTCAACGGCACTTCAGCAGTCGCACGGCAGGTCGGGGATGTGCTTAAATTCTCATTTTCAACAACTGGGCGAGTGTGATGAGAAACTGAAAGATGCATGCTTCCTCGTCTCGTGCTCTCCCCTTGCGGGATCGATCGTCGACACGAGAGGTTCACGCACGCCACACGTACGCCGCTGCGTAAATTACCCACCGTGAGTGTTTAATAAATGCACGCGGGTGCGCTGCATCTGCGGTTGATTGACACGCGGCCAAATCACCCCCCGAATGTGCCCGACTTCTTTGGATCTCGGAAGTTGAACAGGTTTTGAGCCTGGTGAGTAGTACTTTGGTGGGTGGGAACCGGGGCTTGTGGTTGTTGTAGACATGGGGTTGCGAGGAAGTCAGCAGATGGCAGTGTTGAGTGTTACTCCTCATGGGCGTGAGATTTCCCTGCTTTCTCGGGTGGGCACGGTGACAAGATGTTAACTACCTCGCCTGGTACACAGGAGGTCGTGGGTTCGATTCCCACCCTGACGCTTGCTGTATATTTGGAGTTTGCGTGTTGTCCCCGTGGTCATCTGGTTTACCTCTCCACATTTAGAAACATGCGTTTAGAGTATTTGGCTGATATAAATTTCCACGTGATAAGCCACTTCATTGAGCTATCATTTGTGGCCACGTGGCTTCTGAAAAAGAGTTGTGTTGCTCAGTGCACCTTACCTGGCAAAATAAAAATAGTTTCGTTTACATAGTTTGTCTCTCACAATGTAATTGCCCAAACATCCCAAAGCAGCACCCTCCTGAAAAATAGTCTTGAGACTGGGTCAATAATTTGCATTATTATTGCTACGTGATCAATCCGCACATTCCATGGCTAGGATTTCCTATAACTATTAATTGGCACTATATATTTTTTGTTGGCAGCCACTGCACTGCACCATTCCCGCTGCAAAGATTTAGCTGCTGCGATATTTTTGTTCAAAATCATCCTGTGCTCTATACATACGATACAAACTTTTCCTTTGGAGGCGCTAATGCCTGCATGGAAACACACCGAATGCTTGGGCTTGACGTGTGAGACGATGAGCTGCTTTCTATTTAATCCACGCGATATTTTAATCCGACAGAAACTCTGTCGATAAGCATAGGTCAAACTTGAGTAACTCTTCGAAAGGGAGAGTGCACGCAGCGTACAACTGCACGCGCACTGTATTTCAGTTATAGCCTCAGGTAAAACAGATTGGGCAGTCGACAAACTGAACCAGATGCTTTCGGTATGTTTCAGTAATTATCAAATTCTCCATTGACATTGGAATTCACTGCAGCACGTAAATGTGACCACCTTAACTCGGTTGCTGCACAGATAAATATGTGAGTGGCAATGGAAATTACGTACGAATGCCAAGCCACAAAATATGTGTTTCGCGAGTATAATTCGCATGTGGTAAGAACACACTGTGTAATACTAAGCTTCTAACAATATTTCTTTTGTTCAACATTCAACGTCACGTTACCACCTTAAACGAAGCGTTGTGCTCATATTGTTGCATTCTTTATTACAATCTGAATCTGTAGCTCGGCAGAGGATGGACCAATGGCACAGTGGTTTTTGCACTGTGGCTATGAGTCCCGATGACCTGAGTTTCGATTCCCGGCTACAACAAATGTCAGGGTCGACGAATGATATCTGAACCGGTACACAGCACAAAACTGGCCAACATGGTGAAGTACGGTCAAACAACTCCAGTGACCAGCATGGCGTCGAGGGCCCTTTATCCAGGAGCGGATTAACAAAGGTCTTCTTAGTTTTTTCGGTAAAGTGACGTAGAATGGAAATAATAAAATAATAAAAATAAAACATAATAAAATATGTTTTATTCTATTATTTTATTATTTTATTATTTCCATTCTACGTGACTTTACCGAAAGAACCAAGAAGATGAATCCCTGCAGTCACGAAAGCTTTAAATCGAAATTTAACAAAGGTCTGTAAATGATTATGATTAGCTTATTTATTGTATCTGATCCTTGCCAGGTTGCATAATGGTAGACCGCACATCTGAAAATAATAAGGTTTCGAGTTCAAATCCAGATCAGGCGTCGACTCTGCTCTTCTTTCCCTCTGGGGTCGATAAAATGAGTACAACTTCGTGGGAAGTCAGTCGTGGTTGTCCAGTGGAATTTCCCAAAATGTTATGATCACGTGTTACTTGTTACGAATCTGCAAGCACTATCTTTGCAGCTATAGTTGGGTTTAAACAAAAACGTAATAGCAAACGTTTAAAGGAAAGTTTAAACGTAACACCATTGGAACCTCATTTAACAGTATAAAATATGATAATTGGTTTTTTACCCTTTTATCTGGCAACAAAACTGGCACCTTTTTTTACAAGGAGTCATGTTTGCATAGACCACAATACCTGCAGTCATAATGCAAACAAAAAACATAACTCTGGTGGTGCGCCTTTTGGCGTCATCTGGTCCAATACCATGTGAGACTAGGCTCTAAGGAAAGCTGTCTCGGGTGTGGACCAATCAACTTCAAGGACAGTGCATACATTATCAGAGTTATGTTTTTGTTTGCATTATGACTGTGCAGGTATTGTGGTCAATGCAAACATGACTCCTTGTAAAAAAAGGTGTCAGTTTTGTTGCCAGATAGAAGGGTAAAAAAAACAATTATCATATTTTTTACTGGCAAATGAGGTTCCATTGGTGCAAATGCTTACCCCGAGCTCTCATACTCTGATGGTGCATTGTCTTTGAGTTGTGCGCCTTTTGGCGTCATCTGGTCCAATACCATGTGAGACTAGGCTCTAAGGAAAGCTGTCTCGGGTGTGGACCAATCAACTTCAAGGACAGTGCATACATTATCAGAGTTATGTTTTTTGTTTGCATTATGACTGCAGGTATTGTGGTCTATGCAAACATGACTCCTTGTAAAAAAAGGTGTCACTTTTTTTGCCAGATAAAAGGGTAACAAAAACAATTATTTAAACGTAACGTTATGTCCATTGATGGAATGCGAGCAGGTCACGTGTCACACTCCCCTTGTCGTTGCAATAAATAAACCTCACCTGCACGTTGCAGGTCCTGTACATTCTTGTCGATCCGAAGCATTCGGGCTGCCCGTCATCCCTGAGGGAAGCGAGATCAGGGGGTGTGCGGGCGTGGGGGGAAGGTTTGGAGGGAGTTGAGGTGGGGATGAGAACAAGGGCAGCGTGGGAGAGAGTCGGGGGAGTGTTGTGAGATTCACACACAAACAGAGAGGCGCCGTGAGACTGTCAAACATTGACAGCTTCCATTTTTGTGGGCTGCTCGTGTCTCATAAATCTACATCGCAGCAAGGATAATCGATCAATGTCGTCTGGTTATGAGTTATGCTTTACGTCTTAAGATTTCTGCTTCAAATAATACGTAATTAGATTAAAGAAACATTCTATAAAGTTTGGCGTTAAATTAACAGCTCAAGAGCTGGTCTAATCTGAAGTAAGGCCTCAACACTCGAATAGCACTCTTCAAATACGATCTGAAGTTAAAAGATAATATATATTTTATATTGACCGGACATTTCATCAACTTTAACAGCCCGCGTGACCACAAACGAAGGTGTTTGGTAGCCTGCAAGATTCCACCGTGAATTACGGCTCCAGGTTCCACCGCTGTGCATTTCAGGCTACAGCATTTCACGATGATTTACACCTCAGTGAGCCAAGCAAAAGGTCATTACAAAAGCATTCAATTACATCTTTCTTGCTTTTTTGGCGTCCTTCTAACACAAACAAACACAAAATTGCACAAACAACAGCTGACCAGAATTTCCCTTGTGTGGTATGTGCCTGCAGGTTTCGATGTCCAAAGCCCCGTTGCCATTTCCTTGCAAACGGTTCCAAAGCTGACCATTGCCTTGGTGTCCTTTGCCACCGAGCTCCACCGTGTACGCCCATGCACTTAGCAGAGCCGTCAGAATATTATGTTGGAAAAATAAAAGGCAGAGGATGGTGGTGCTGCAGCAGGAGTTTAATTATACTTTAAGTGGGACGCTGGCAGGAGCGACAAAGTGAGCAGTCATTTCTGGCTTGTCCCTACAAACCCACAGGACAATTTCTCACTCAACCTTTTGTTTGTTTACTCATCATAATAAAAAAATGCAATTCACGTTCCATATGGTATCAGTCACAAATCCATTCATTTCCAAAGTCTGAGTTGGAGGCAATGCCCTTTTACATTCAATAGATTGTATTTGATATTTGCATTTTTGTATTTGTATATGTATACATATTTTTAAATCACGTTTTATACTTAGGCAAGACGATGATTCATGTTTGAGTGTTTAAAAACTGGGCTTTTGTTGAGTCGGAAATTGTTGTAAGGGTCTGGCAGTGAACGTAGGTGAGTGGTGCTTACATATTCACACTGGAGGTTATTTCTGCAGAGAAACACATTCTGGTAACAAGGCCCTTAGCCCCTGGCAGGTGCAGTGCTGGCGGGCACAAACACGAATTCTCCCTGCCCCAGATTGCGCATTTGCAAGTCAAAGCAACACTTTTATATGCATTGCATGTGGCTGATCCGGGATTAATTTGAGCTGATAAAAAAAAACATAAGCAAAATGTTTAAGGATGCATGAATCATATACTCAATGCACAACACCCCTTTTCCAATCTACTGCTGGATGAGTGCCTCCCCAATCTTCACCGCGCTCGTCAATGGAGGTTAGTAAAGACAGGGAGCATAGATGAAGTGGACTGACACAAGATTAATCAGTTCTGTTTCTCACGAATTTTTTAGCCATTTTTATTTTGGAAATAATTTCTCAGCATTAATAATTGCTCTCCATCGACCATTTAATTCATTTCTAAAGTTATTTTATTTATCTTACACTGGGTAAATATTTATTTAGGCATTTGACCTTTGCCCCACCATGGGGTCAGGTTTCTTATAGTCTCTCCAGCTCATTACATTGCCCTGATAAAAGTTAAAGTGACTGATCGGCTGCTTGATGCTACCAACAGTTGTTTGTGCAAAGCTGTCCGGTCGAATACGGCACATCGCAGATTTAAAAAAGATTGGCTCGGCGGCTCCGGAGGACGATGCGCACGCATCACACCACTGACACGCTACATCTGTGGTGCACGTTTTCCAGCCCAAGGGAACGCGGCGCAGAAACAAAACGCCTTGTGTGTCCCTTTGTTTGAAAAGGTCCTCTCATGTAATCAGCATTTGATGGCATCAGTCCAGTGACCTACAAAGGCATTTAGAGACAAATGTTACAGACATTGGCGTCCAGTGAAAAAAGAATGCATTGGTGAAATGTGACGTCCTTAAGCCTCACTGCAAATCATGGCATTCGCTGTAAAAAGGGAGTCTGCTGCTGTGACTGTGGGCTATGAGAAGGAATGCCACCTGGTTCCCCTCCACATCTGTGCCATTAAGAATTATTTATGAAATGGAAAATATAATCAATGACCCAAATTATCATTGTCAGCATCAATAACCATCACAATAACGCGTGTGTGTGTATATTGAACTTCTTTTGCACCCTACGTAGTCAACGATGCTAATCGGGGGTGCGGGAAAACAGTGGTTCTGGTCACAGATAATCTCGAGTGTCTACAAGTTCACCAAACACTGAGTGTTGCCCATCTCCATTGCCGGTACTGATCCAGTTGTGGAAACTCAACGTTCCTAAAGCAGGAACCAGGACCTCCACAGAACAATAACAGTCAACGACTGATGACAGTGGCTCAGATGTAATGCTAAATATTACAACAGCATTAATGCTCATCATTTGCTTTGATTTATTTTATTTAACTCCAGAAATGGCATTAGCAAATGTGTTGATAGTCCACAGCAAATTAAGGTGGCTGGGTGGCTCAGGAAACAGAGTACTGAGGTGCCGCAACTGTGATCTCGTGTTTAAATCCATAATAAGATCCGGCAATTGGTGAAAGCATTCCTTGGAAGGATGGCGATATAATGTCTTACAAATTATAGTTAAAAAAAATATAAATCTTTTAAATGTATTTAGTCAATTCATTTCCAAAAAATGGAGAGCGTAACAAGGTTGCAACTGGCAGGCCACGTACGTATGTTGAACCTCTTTTGCACCGTACGTAGCCAACCGTGTTAATCGGAGCACACAGTCGCCTGACGCGCCCAAGGGTAGTGCGGGATCCCCAGCTGCGCGGTGACCTTGCACTGCAGCGGTGACCTTGCACTCTCTCGATTTTGGACACCGTCTAAACATCTCAAATTGCGCGGCATCACCAAATCCACGAGTCGTAGCGTGCGCTCTGTTCGTGGTGACCTTGCGATCTCACTGCGTCCGTCTTCGAGAAGTTGTATTCTATGCGGCCGTGTTGGATTTGAAACCGGTAAAGGGGCTGCAGGTGCTTTAAGCCCTGCTCACCAGAGCCACCCAGTGCCAATGACTCAGTCCAGAACATGTGCACGGTGTCCCTTTAAATGTCAAATGAGCACGTGGCTCACCTCAGGTAGAGACAGGGCCTCTCGCGGTGGGTGATGCCTCCCCCACAGCTGCGGCTGCAGGCCGCCCAATCTCCCCAAGGTCCCCACTGGTCGACCTGACGCTTCGACACCTCAAACGCAAACACCCGCATGGACGCGTGTGCGTACACACACACACAAAGCACGTGCACACGTGGACCCACGAACCCACGCACTCAAACACCCCGCACGCCAGTTGAACACGTAGGCTTTCGCGATCAATATAATTCATAATACAGGTTTTTTTTGGGTTAGTTCGCGTAAATATAAATGTATCATTACACCCGCCACCAACCTGTCACAGCCAATTATTAAGGTGCGTCACGTAAACAAAACATGCCAATTCGATACAAGTTCAGCACATCGGTATGATGAAGAGCACAACCCACGACGTTTACAATTGGAGTACAACGTTTCACCGGTAATTACAACCAGCCTCATCAGGCGGCAGCCAGAGTTGTGGATCAATCCTCCTGTTTTGTGTTCACACGTTCGCTCACCAAAGCAATTTCAATGCAAACTCTGCAATGCATCACGTAGCACCCCTCCACCAGGTATTGCCAAACAATAATATACTATTCTTAGGTTTTTTCGGTAAAGTCACGTAGGTAAAAAAATAAAAATTAATGAAAGTAAAATAAAAATCACGACGTTTCGGAGGCAACACAAGCTTCCGCCTTCAGGTGGAACAGTCACAGCACGATAGCTGTATCACTTGATACAGCTATCATCTATCAAGTGATACAGCTATCGTGCTGTAACGTCGTGATTTTTATTTTTATTTTACTTTTATTAATTTTTATATTTTTTACCTATGTGACTTTACCGAAAAAACCTAAGAATATGAATCCTTGCAGTCACGAAAGCTTCAAATCTAGAAACAATATACTAATCCCATTAAATCAAGTATTTGTGTTGTAATGGGAGAGGCTGTGGTTTATTATGGGGTTAATATTGGGATTGCACGTTCATAGTGTTGAATGAAATTGCCGCAAACTCGAGTTGAATTGAATTGCTGCAAAGATCGTGCCGTGCTCTTGTGCGCAGTTTCGCTTGGGGAGAATGCAGAGCGTCAGGATCTTGGTGCCTGGCGCCGTGACTCATCCGTGATGGCCGTGGTGACACCGTCAAGTGGGAGTGGTGAGAAAACGCAATCCGCACGCGTTTTACACCACCGTTCCCACCCACACAAAACAATGAACTCACTGTTTACTGTTTTAGTTGCATAATGTTGCTTATAACCACTGTCAACATCATCATCAGCAGCTATAGTCAATCCACTGCTGGATGAAAGCCTTCCCCAAGCCACTACCAGATCTCATATTTCTGTGATGTCATAATCCTACAGTACGGTATTATAGTTCCAATAAATTTAGTAATTTTATATTAATACAGTCCTTTGTGCTTGAATTTTTTTCTTGAAATAAATTCTCCATTGCATTATTGCATGATGTGATGGCAGAAAAGTACAATAATTTGGTGGACTAAGCTATGATCGACATGCAATAGTTTTTAGTGTTGTGTGATCATCAGAAGCCAATCGCTTATCGAAGTGGACATGGACCGCTAGCGCATAAAATAGTTGCTGCTCGTGTTAAACTCGGCATTTCGTCAATATTCATTGTCCATCAGAAACAAATAAAACACAAGTGGAATTAGCAAGGCGAACCGGCCCAGACTTGACAAAGCTATTTATGAGCGTGAAGCTCGTAAATTCATAGACAGAAAATGGAATGCCACAGCTATTTGGCTGCATTCTTCCGAACACAGAGCCAAATAAACCACTCTTGGTGGGTTGTTTGTAAATGCACATTACCGTACTGCATGCCATTGTGAAATATAATGCACTCATTTTGCTGGATCGACTGAAGCAATGTTCCTTCATTTGTAGGACTTTGTAGTGTGGGCTTTTAAAAAGAATACAATCACACAGTGCCAAGGGCAGTCAATACAGCAAAACAGAGAACCAAAACAGGAATCCTGTTTCCGTACTTTATTCTATTTATTTGATAAGCCAATTTTTTTTATTACAATTACAACAGTTGTCATTCAACACTTTGTGAATGCACTGTCTTACGAATACCTCCTCACGCAATGTCTCGCACATGGGAACCGTTTCACCATCCTTCACCACGCTGATCGGCGCGGGTTAATGATGGAGTAGACTCGGGAGCAGTTCAGATAGCACTTTACTCTGCTACAACTGTGCATATACAAACACACACATTTGTATGAACATAGCGAAGCTATTCATATTTTTTATGTTTAATTTAAGTCTATCTTTAGGGGCCGGTATGAATACAAAAAATACTATATAATGGTATTCTATTGCATTTAATGCACATATTATACACTACACAATATATTCTAGTTATTGAATATGTATGATATACATCAATGTATTTTTACTGTAGTTAATATACAATTGATATATTTATTTTGCCGGTGTGTCATCTGTTCTCTTTGTTCTTACCAATATGCATACTGCCGAATATCTCCCCACTTTCACCACTGGTCACAAGCAGAGGCCACGTGGGAACGGGTTCTCAACATTACTCCGTAATTGACTTCTTCCACAGCTCACAATTCATCATGGGGCCTCCTTTGCCAGTACCAAAATATACTAATAGGGGTTTTCTCCTTTTTTCTGGCAACAAAAACTGACACCTTTTGCAAGGAATCATGCTTATATTAACCACAATACTTGCAGCCAAATGCAAACAAAAAACAATACTCTGATAATTTATGCATTGTCTTTGAAACTGATTGGTCCACACCAGAGACAGCTTTCTTTAGAGTGGACCAATCAGTTTCAAAGACAATGCATAAATTATCAGAGTATTGTTTTTGTTTGCATTTGACTGCAAGTATTGTGGTTAATGTAAGCATGATTCCTTGCAAAAGGTGTCAGTTTTGTTGCCAGAAAAAAGGGGAAAAACCCTATTAGTAGCTCACAATTCATTTCGATTCCAGGCGATGCGCAGTAGCTAAGCACTCCGCTATTGTTACACGCCTAAAGCAAAACTTTAGCAAATGGGCCCAACTGAAATCCTCTCTCACTGGAATGTCTGCCATGAAAAGATGAGCTGATGCTTGAGGGGATATCTCAACCACACATCTACTACCCCTCTTGATGAATAATCTACAGTCAACTGCGAGTAGGTTCCGTTGTGTGAAAATGATTGCGTTTATGGGAATAGAAAAAAAACATCTTTAAGCATTTTAATTCAAGACATACAGCCGTTTGAAAATCTGTGCGTATCACATAGCCTGGCTAAATCCGCACGTGGCTTTATGTATTAGCTTTAGTCCTGATAAGCGGGTATCTGGCAGGTGCAGTGTTTGAGCAGATTGAAGGACAGATTTAGCTTGCAAGTCTATATACACTGTCTAAGCACAAACCCATTCACTTTCCTTGTCAAATGTTTGCCGATGATTACCCCCGCAGGGAGACAGTGGAGCACTTACGGGAGTGGAGAGTGTGCCCTGGGGGTGTGGGACCAGGAGCAAGAAGGCGACAACCCACCACATGGTATCCTGCATGCAGTGACACATTTAGACACACGTATATAGAACATCATGCTTATACCTGTGTTGTTCACATCGTTCACAGGCCCATTGTCAAAGCCACTGGTAACTTAATTGTCATTGTGCTCTGATCAGTCCAACAATAATCTGCGCAGAGCTGACTTACGCGGCTGAAAGTTTACTCTTTAACATTGATTTGTGATTGCGTCATATGTTCCGTTTCCCACGCGACACAGTTGTTGTTGCTGATTTATATTTGCTTCATTGATGTTCTTCATTTTCATTGTCTTGCTTTTGTAATTTTGTTACCCACGTGTTTTTAAATCCTTTATATTAAGTTCAATTGCTTGCTTGCGCGCTTACGACCGTGCAAATCTTTCGGTCGTTTTTAACCCACTTCCCGTGATCCAATCGAGCTGACATTTTGCACAGACTCGTTGTGCGTGACAATTTATTTTCGTGAGCCATTCACTCGCAGATGACACCATCCTGATCTCATGAGTTCTCACCCAGTTAAATAAAAACTGGGTGGTTAACATAAGTTGCTTGAACATACTTCACCACGATGGTCAGTGCGAGTTGGTAAAGGTGAGGAGGATGCCCCAGGACCAGATCAGATATGACTCGCTACGAATGCCCACTGCCGCTGGGAATTAAACTTGTGTTGTGGATGTACTGTATGTTAATTAGAAGGGGTATAACGATTCGAACCTCTCATTATGCAATTAATTGTTGTGATTCAGGGTCACCATGAAAATAGAATCGAACACAAACCGATGTGGTTAATGTGGTAGCCTCTTGTAGCTCGAGGGATTAAACGAGTCCATAATATAAAATAGCAACGAATTTAAGATGTTCTGATATTTAAGGACATTTTGGATGTTTTTCGTGTTTTTGTGTTTACCGGATCGTTTAGATAATGTACGAATGTTTCATATCTGTGTGGTAAAAACAAGTGTTGCCACCCAGCAGCCCATAACACTTTTACGAATAGGAACGCAGAAGAAGACAACAAGATTAGCGATGTCACTCAGTGTTTAGATCAATTGAAAACCAAAATTAATTAATAGTTTTTCTTATTTGTTCCCTAACATACGACATATATGAATAAAATTAATGTAAACCTTGATGCATATATCATGAGCATAATAGACTATCTATTAATTGATGAGCCCATTCTTTGTTACACCCCAAATTAAACGTTGTAGCAATTAAATTCAAATTATAGTTTCATACACTTGCGCATCAAATTGTATGTGCAAAAATACATACTTACAATGTATGCACATTATATTCATGCGATGTGCTGCTAAAGTTTATGCAAATGTAGTGATCAAAGCTCGATGAGAGCAACGGAATAAAATGAGAATATGGTGAAAATAAGACAAAACAATTATCACTAGAGACCCCTTGATTGTGATTTGTAACATGCACAATGTTCAAAGCTCCCACATCCCTGTGCTCAGCTCCATTACAACGCAGAACATCCTGCAATGTAATCTTTTCATTTCTATACAACCACTAACAATACATTTACATATTCTTTGGGTCTTTCTGTAAAGTCACGTAGATAGGTTCAAATTAATAAAAAATAATATAGACAAAAACTACGACGTTTAATTTTGTCGTGTTGAACAAGGAGGCACACACTTGACTTGGAGGCAACACGTTTATTACACAGCCCAACGGGGCTACCTACATAAACGTACACACGCTACAAGGTCACTACACTAAGCGGGTCAGTCAGTAACCTCCTGACTGACCCACGATGCCGAGCAGAGACCGTAGATCGGAGAGACGTAGCGCCGAGGGTTGATTCCAGTGCACAGCCAAGAACGCTCCCGGGACCGCCCCTTGATGCTCCTGGGCGTGGCCTCGCCCAGCCGTTGGCCACGCCCCTTCGAGACCTTTCCCGAAGGATCTCGACCGAGCATCACGTGTCCCTCAAGCCCACCTCGGGCACCCATCATTACCCTGTCCTGGTCACGTGCCCTCTCGGCTTCACCCAGACTACCATGTCCTGTCTTATTCTTTGGGTCTTTCGGTAAAGCCACGGAGATAGAAAAATAATAAAAATATCACCACGTTTCGATCGCAACACAAGAAATCGTCATCAGGTGAAAAAAAATATAGCGGGAGAGCTGCTGAAGCAGGATGTTATATAGGTTTGAGATGGTTTTAGCCCAAGGGTAAGCGGGTGGGGCTCGAGATGGAATTTGCATGTAAATGTAAGATCGGAGAGCTGATATACCACCACGACGACGCAGCTGTGGAGGTGGCCATTGTATTGAGAGATTCGCATGTCAATCTGTTAATGTAAGATTAGCATGTCAATGTAGGCGAACCACCGAAACGGTGGCTATGCGAGTGAGACATCCAGCTCGTTAAGAAACGAGGGATGTCCTGACTTGCCTTCTCTCAGGCCGTCAACAGGACTATGCCCCCGAGGGCCCGTTTGCATGCCGTACTCACTCTGGCCCCAGAGAGACGTTCCAGACGGCACAGGAGCACTCTGGTGACAGTGCCTGGCGCTAACACCGTAGTGACACACTTAACGGCACTACAATTTGAACCTATCTACGTGACTTTACCGAAAGACCCAAAGAATGTGACAGTCACGAAAGCTTTAAGTCAATACATTAACAGTACAAATTCACAATATTTCAATAATTACCGTGGTCAATGTCCAATTATTTGCATTTTTTGTGTTGAATAATCATCATGTTTGCACAATAATCTGTTCTCATAAACAGCAACTTTAAAGGTCAAATATTCAACAACCATGCTTTATCCACTGCTTGAAGAATACCTCTCAACGTTCTGGCCATCCCTCATGGTCCTGCAGTACCATAATAATCTATCCCGCTGTTGAACATAAGCTCATCTGACTGCTCAATTTTCAGGGAGGTCAACATCTCAGGTTCTCTCTTGTGGCTGCCATCCCACCACCACCACCACCACGAGAATTGTCCATCAGCCCAGTGTGAGACATGTGAAAGCTCCTGGGCCAGATAGAATACATTGTGGACGTAATCAAAAAAGTGAGCACAGATTTTGGGTAAATAAAAAATGAGCAGGCCTGTTTACTCAATGGTTAGAAACTAATGAATTACTTCAATTGTGAAACGATGCTTTAATTATTAATAAATTTCTTCTGATTTTGCACAATTACTAACCAAATTGCCTCTTCTCACACTTAACCTTTAGATCATAGAGAACGGAACAGACCATTTAGAGCCCACTAACCACATGAGCAAGCTGGTTTTCAAAAAGGTTTTTTTCTAGCTTGACCACACACTATCAATCAGAATCTAGGAAACAAAAAAAGAACATAGAATATCATTATGCCTGCCTTTTGTAGACTATTAACGTTATTTAATTCAGTGGAAACGGACACAGTCATACAGGCCCTGACAAACCGAGGCCTTAATAATAACGCCATGCGAAATCATCAAAATAATTTACAACGATTAAACAGCTATGCTGAGATTACATAAGATTAGAATCAGAATCTTCATTTAGATTCGATTAATCCGATGAGCGATGAAGCTCGTTTTCACAGATGTCCAGTATGGGCAGATCAGCAATTTACAACAACAAACGGTACAACAAAACGACAGGAGTGAAATCATATAGAAAAAGGTAGGCAAGTCACTAAATATAAAAACTAAATAATTATATGTCCGCTTTTGATCAAACTTGGGCAAGGCAGCAAAAACAACAAGAACAACGCAGTCCCAGACCACACCAAGATAACACCACACAGCAGGAGTCCCTCAATAAAATGGTACATTAAGATCGATACATAGGCAAGGATCAAAGTTTCAAATCACATTTGCAAACGTGACTGTCGTCTGGTAAGTAGATCACACAAGATACACAGCAGAAGGGTCATGCAAGGCGATGCAATACCACCAAGGCTATTCAGAGTGACAAAACGTATTTTATGAAAATTGGAATGGTGACATAAAAGGATAAACATAAATAGAGAAAGTATAAATCATTTTATATTTGCTGACAACTGCTGGAAATTAACTACAGGATATGACTGCAATAATTTCATCCAGATGTATTGCATGGGATGCCTGGTATAAGTATTCAATCATTATTAGTTTAGCCAAGAAGGCTGCAAAGTTGGCTTAAAGATATACAAATAAAATATAAGTGTGTGTGTGTGCATTTGTGGACCTCGTCTATTGCAACTGCCTCAAGGTAAATACAGTAGCAGCTATTGGTGTTGTGTGTGCGTATATCGTTCTTTGGTTTATAATCATTTTTTAGTGTCCACTAGGGAGCCTTGATTCACCTGCATTGACACGTTTAATAGTTGAATTCAATAAAAGTTTGGTTGTCATTTTAATAATAGGTTGCAACGCATGCTGATCCGTGTAGGTCTGATTTACGATCCACATCTCTCTGCTGTACGAACTCGCATCCCAATGGAGAAACGCCTATTAGTCGTTAAAACCATTTTGATTTAACAGATCATAGTGGGGTTTGGTATAACTTGCAACAAAGCGAAATTTTAATTAATTCAATAGTTTTCACTTATGCAACCAATGCATCGCAGCTGAGTAGATCTTGGACGCAAAGTAGGTTTGAAGCCTGGTAAGTATTTGCATTGGTGACTACAGGGGGCCCCGCCAATTGATGCTGAGAGGTGGCCAGGAGATGGCAGTTCTGAGTGTCACCCCCGAGTACCTCTGTGGGTTTTCTTCGGCAATCCGCTGGATTCTTCCCACGTGCCCCAAGACGCATTAAGGGAATTGGCACAAACATTCCGATGCAGAACTCTTCTGAAACAGTCCTAAAGGCTCAGTTTGGCTTTCCTGGTTAAATGCTTGGCATTATAAGTCGAGTTGAAAGCATAATCACGTACCTCATTACGCTATGCCCCAGACAATTTACAAAGAAAACCGTTGATGATTTTCTTTTCCGTTATTCTTTGTAATTGTTTCAGTGAATGTTGCATTGAGAAACTGGAGTGGTTTCGATATTTTCTTAAAAAAACGTTGATCTAAGTGAACATTACAGCGTTTTCCCGTTGTTATGTTTAGGTTATAGTTTGTATCGTGCAAAACAGCAGCACATATCCTTACACACGTGCGAGCTGAGATTAAGGTTAAACGAGTGCATGAAATAGTTGATACATTGTTACATTACAAACATAAGCATGAAACAGTATATATAGCACACTTTGGAATGTGTTGTCTAACTTGTGTGATTATAGCCCACAGCCTCTTTCCAAACTACGTGGCCAGGGAATAAACTTCAAGCTGGGCTGACACATGCGGACTACACAAACTTGCATTCCTCACCCCGTGTCATCTAGCGCATGATAACATGAAGGCTGCTTCTGTCTTAAAAAATATGCCGCTCAAAAGTAGCTGCCGTTTCAAAGCTACACTTCACGTGCATTATTGCCCTTTAAGTGTAAAACTTTTCATTACAGTATATGCACATTCTATGAAGAAATAGTGTGTGTGTGTAAACAGAGTATGCTAAGTAACTCTTTAAAAATACACAATTCCAGTAATATTGTTGCGTACGAACTTCAAAAAATAGTTCTTTATAGCGGGTAAAAAAAAAACAGCTTTGAAGAATGTTGAAATTGTACTTACGGCTTACAAATGTCTCACTCAGCTGCTAGCCAGTGCGCACACCAGGCAGCGAATGAAGTTCGGCAGGGGCTGGGGGAATGCGCTTGCGTGATTGCATGCAGAAATCCAAAAAGACCCCACCCTGAAAAGCTTGAGTAGAGGGGGTGCAGGGCTCAGCGGTGTTAAGGTGGGCGAGAGGATTGTCGTATCCACTATCAGCCACCCTTCGCATCACTTGCATGGCTTTGCGAACCAGACGTTCGCTGTGAGTTCCCGTAAATTCCAACTTCGTGAACCCACTGCCGCGTGAAGGTTTTCTGCACGCCGTGGCAGTCACGGAGGGTGTTTGACCATAATTCACCACGCTGTTCAGTGCAGGTTGCGTAAGGAGTTGAGGAAAGCCAGGATTATATGAGGATATACCACTGGGCACTGATGTGAGGTGTTGGCCAAGAAGTGAACTCGGGTCGCCATGTCCATAGTATGGTGAACTGCTTCAACCTTTGTTCCCATTATTCCCCGAAGAAGCTGCAATTGTGCTGAGGTTATTGCTTAGAGCTAAGGGCTAAGGTTCGGTTTAAACTATTTCAGTACTTGAAGACGTGACCTCAAACCCTTATGTAAATTTGCTATGAACAATGCACCCTAAATGCACCCAAACTTGTCAGATCTTAAAAGCTAAGCACTGTTGGACCTGGCTGCTACTTGGATGGTGACCAGTCAGGATTGCCAAGTGTTCTAAGCATGGGGCAGGCGAGATGCCCAGGGGATGGCGATGTTGAATGGTATCCTCTTGTATGGGTGGGATTTCTCCGGATACTCTGGTTTCCTACCACAAGCCAAACACTCATTAATATATAATTGGCTAAATATCCCAATGCAGGACCCTTCTGAAAATAATTTTAAATGCAGTTAGACTGTCTTTAGTAAATAAATAGAAATCTTCATATACATTCCATCTTTAAAAAAATATATTATACCTTTGACTGAATGCTTTTGACAAGTGTGTAAAATGTTACTTTAAAATATATTGTTGTGGTGACTGTTCCATGGTGTGTTGTTGTTGTTCCCTGCGATTTTAATTTAGAATTCATTTTGCACTGCAATGTATCTTCAACTACTTTCGCACCGTACGTAGCCAACAGTGCTGATCGGAGGTGCGGGGGAAGCTCAACAAACTAAACACAAAAAGCAGTTCCTAATCCTAACACAATGCTTAGAAATAATTGCATTTAAATTACAAGTGATTTTACAATATCTTTCTGGCTTGAACTTAGCGTGCACATTTCTGCAAGCACACAGGCATAATCCCCTTGGACCAACTCTTGTTACTCATTAACATGTTTGGCAGCTATCAACACGCCACAGGAATGAGATAGTGTTTATTCACGGTGCACAAATAATTCCATGTTGGTATTTACACACGAGGCCACATTGATGATGAATGCCTTCCCCAAGCTGCCGACACCTCTCACAATCCTGCAATGCATTTTACCTTTTGTAATAATGTGACATTCTGTGTATGTTGGTGAAATATTTGGTATAAGCCATGAAATACACACTGTGCGTATTTGTGTTTATTTAGACATCTGTTGGCATTCACAATTGCCAAAACTGTACTAATTTTGTAAACATCTACCTTGGAAAGCAGCTATATCAACATGCACGCAACCCCTGCGGCCTCGCAAACTATCATGTAACACACCACATACTACATCAGCTCTGCTATTTATTTTGGAAATCTGCCTAAAAAGAAATTTGTTCCGGACAGTGAACAACATATGAGGGTGGAATGCTGCTCATAATGGCACATCATTAAACTTGGACGGCATAGGGCCAGATTTGGCTAATTCCTTTCAGATTTGTCTAATTGTTGATGATGGAGACGTTAGTAATTTTTTTTCCAAAAAAAGGTTAAAAATAACATTTGCCCATAATATGTATGTGACCATGCCGATTGAATTCCAATGGTGATTGTATTAAAAACGTTTATTTTCTCAATCAATCCCAGTGCCATTTGCATGTGCTTCATATATAATACAGCATAGTACACGTATCTGTGGATTTATGCATTTTTGGATTACGAAATTTCTTGTTGGCGCAATTGACAAATTATGGACACTTTTCTATGAGCTAAATCCAATTTCCGCGTTCACGAAACTTCACATGGCGTGCGCCAAGAGATGAAACGCAAAGCACCCGGGAGGCTGCGTCATCCCTCCGTGCAGCAGTGATCGCCTCCACGTCGCCTTGCCAGTCTTTACAACGTGCAGAACTTATGGTGGGTTTCTCGAAAAGGTTGATTTTTAAAAATTTATTACTATTCAATAATTTTAACATTTATATTCGTGATTGTAATTCCTGTGAAAAGTGATATAGGTGTATATATTTAGGTTAGGAGTAAAGTTGGAATGACTGTTTGAAACCCATCCCACATTTTTTGGATTCAATTCATGGGAAAAGTTCTGCTTATTGCTAAAACTTCGTTTTACGTGTGTATTTCGTAAATCGAGGGATACCTGTATTCCAAAAATCTGTCCTCCACTAATCGGTGAATCCTAAGAATTGAGGCATCCCCGCTGTTCACAGCAACTCCCGTAATCCGCTGGGACCAAAATCCTAAACCTGCAAATTTTAAGTACGTATTTTTGGAATGTTGTAGTGTGCTGCGGATTAGAGGGCCTTTACATCACCGTGAATGTTTGAAATTTTACTATTGTGTGCAGGATATTTTTCACGTGAAAATTGCGTAATTTAAGTGTCAAAAGTCATTTCCTGTGGATCAGTAAAGTAAGTTGCTATTGGAATGCACTGGCAATAGCTGAGACACTCAGCTGCACAGAGGCATTGGGGTATGATGGCCACATCTGACTAATGAGCCTCAATTAAATCGAAGATCATTGTTATTTCCACCAAAAATGTTTTCTGGCAGAAGATGCATTGGCCGTTGGATGAAATGGGATTACCCTTCCTTTAGAGCAGTTTGCTGAAGAATTAAACAGGATGAAATGTTGATGATGGCCCTGTTCATGTACAGCCCTTTAATCAATCCCTGCTGGATGAGGGCCTGTTCATGTCATGCGCGGCATGAGAGTTATATATCCAGACTTGACTTTGCTGGTTGTTGACTATGGTGGAGTACATAAATGTAGGAGCATATAAGTACTGTACAGTATTGTAATGGAATTTGCTACACTGCCCTTTTCTGTCCACAATGTCGCCGTACAGCAGCCTATAACATCTCAGAACCAGAATCTGTATTTATACGGGAGGAATCAGATTAGCTATAAAAGCTCTTTTTCACAGATGTCCAGTAACCAACTGAGTTATGCATGGTGGTCGTTCATCCAAGCACGATCCGGGCTCAACCTGCGTAGCTTCCGAGGTATGACAAGATCGGGTGCACTTCAGGCACGGTGAATTTGATCAAAGCCAAAGCAGTGATGGCTTTCCAGACATCACTTCATTGCGCGTAGAGGCTAAAGAGATAGCTTGGGTGAGAGTTGAAGGCTCCATTTTCCACCATGGGACTATGAATTGCATTTCAAAACGTGTCCCCGATAGCAGTTTTTTTCTTGTAATTTGAATAATTACACCACCAGGAGTTATTGCGTAACGGACCTTTCAAAATCGCTTACCCCAGCACAACCGCAAAATCTCGTCAAGGCAAACGGGACGTGACGCGTGGGGGTTTTAAATGACACCGTTACATATACATAGGACTCAGACACCTTTAGGGAGTTTAACACGTAGGCTTTCGCGACCAATATCATTCATAAGAGTTTTTTTGGGTTAGATCGCGTAAATAAATGTGTCGTTAAAACCCGCCACCACCCGACACAGCCAACTAGTGCCAATTTGTCACGAGTACAGCAAACCGGTGTGTTGGAGACCCAAGCCAGATTGTAATTGTTGTGGATTTACTCTCCAACACACCGGTGTGCTGTACTAGTAACGAATTGGCATGTTGTGTTTTCGTGACAAACCTTACTAATTGGCTGTGGCGGGTTTAACGACACGTTTATATTTACGTGATCTAACCCCAAACAAACCTGTTATGGATGAACCGTATGGGTTGATACGCATTTGAAAGTACATTGACCCACCGTGGCTTTACAATGGGTTCACAGATATTTAAAACTTAATTTCGAGCTTTCATGACTGCAGGAATTACTCTTTGATTCTTTCGGTAAAGTCACGTAGAAAGATAAAATAATAAATAAAATTATAGCATACGACGTTTCGATTGCAACACAAGCAATCATCATCAGGTACAAATGAAAGAGAAAACCTAGTAAACTTAGAAATGTAATGCAATACAACACAGCGAGTCGGTCAACACAATTAACGCATAGCCTGGTTGATTACGTTCTTCCAAAGATTGCCAAATTAGAAGTTAAGTGTGACATTTGAGAGAGAGAGAGAAAAGACAGACACGGAGACAAATTAGGGGGCACAGGTGGTGCATCAGCCAGTCATCTCAGTCATCTCAGTCAGTTTGACCCGTGGCACCTGCTGGGTCTGCCTCGTGACCCCCCACGTGGCCTCAAGGTGCACATCACCTGGCACAAGCGTCGTGGTTGTTGTTGTATCTGTGTTATCTCTCTGCTCATGTGTCTGTCTATGTGTCTCCGGTTCTGTGTTTTATCTCTCTCTCAAAATTAGCAATCTTTGGAAGAACGTAATCAACCAGGTTGGGCGTTGACTGTTATGTTAGCCGACTCTCTGTGTTGTATTGCATTACATTTCTAAGTTGACTAGGTTTTGTTTTCTATTTCATTTGTACCTGACGATGATTGCTAGTGTTGCAATCGATACGTCGTATGCTATTATTTAATTTATTATTTTCTCTTGCTAACGTGACTTTACCGAAAGAACCAAAGAGACATTTAAAAGCACATTGACCCACCGTGGCTTAACAATGGGTTGACAGATATTTAAAAGCACATTGGACCCACCGTGGCCACATACAACCCCACACCTTTTGAGAACCCACGTTTCAAAAAGTCGGATTTACGAATCGCGGAATTCTTTCTTGCTGACACCTCCCTCTCCATCGCGCGGCCACCGTAGGTCACGTGCTCCGCCAGCCAGGCCTCCATGTTGCGTCGGTCGCGCGTTCGCTTTCAAAACGTTTCAAATCTCGGCGGCTTGGAACGTTCGCGTTTATCAAGGCGGTAGATCCACGCCCGGTCGCAAACGTTGTTCGTAAGAACGGCAATTTTCTATATATATATACAGGGGGCATACTTAGGCCGAAGTGACCGCGCGCGGGTTTCCGCGAGGCGTTTCGGTGGCGGGCGGGAGGACCACGGGCCCCGCTAGGCCGCGTTTCCTGAGGCCTGCTTCGGGCTCCGCAGAGAAGAAAAGATTACAGCGGATCTTAGCGGCGATAGTTTACTACGTTTCGCGAGAGTAGTCGCTACTAAGACAATGGCGCAGAATGCGAATAAGCCCAAGTCGTTGGAAGCGCGGCTGCTCGACCTGAGGTAAGGCACCGGTGCGGAGTTGGTGAGGGGCGATTTGAATCCGGAATTAATGGAGTCAACATTTTGTTTAAATCTTAACTCAATAACGATGTTGACACATGCGAGTGTGTGGTGAAAATGTGTGGGTTGCACCCTAATGGGTCGATATGTCCCTACGTGTATGCTTCTTTAATAAATCCAATATCTACATCGCTTTGTCGGTCTACTGCTGGGTGAGAAGAGCCTTAAGCCGAATGGCCGTTGTGTGAAGATATCTTCGCTTTATTGAACAAACCCGAAAACTAAACACGCGCTTGCTTTGACGTGTTATGTTGTCTTGATGACATGTGCCGCAGTAATCCATCTCGTGTTTTACAGTTGGCCTGCACAGCAGCCCATGCCTTACCCACCTCATTTAAACCGGGCACCCATGGGCATGCCTGCTCTTGGGCCTGGCATTGGCCAGTTCCCATCTTTCAGGCCTGGAGTACCTGTGCCACCAGGTGAGGAATGCACAGCACCGACTTTTCAGCAATATTACATTCACGAGGTGTTTGTTTTACACACTGCAAGCTCGGTGTTTAATGCTATATATCCACGGTTAATCTCGTAAGAGTGAAGAGTGTTAAGTTTATCACATGAACTTAATCACGCTGCTTGCAGTTTCTAGAAAAAGTAAGACATAATTGCGGATGATAGTTACGTTGGAATTTTCAAACGTTTAAAAAAATCTAGAGGATAGTATAATTTTTTAAATATATTGATATAGTATTAGATCAACAAAGGCAAATCGTTTACATGCATTAGCATTGGTAGTGCAAACATTAGTAACCTCCTACACTTGTGTTTATGTATGTATGTGTGTATTGATGTTTTTTGCTAGTTTGTATAAAGCACATGATAAGCGATTAATAATTCTTCAAACGCTTAATATGCATTGTTTCTGTTATGTGAAGGAACCCCACTCCTGCCAGTTCCTGTGGGTTTACTGGGACCATCATCTGGCCCTGTAAGTACAGCAATTCGATTCATAATCATCAACAATCATTCACATTTAAGCATGTATATTCAAATCTTTACATATCTTAAGTGTCAGAGAGTCTTAATTGACGACAGTTAAACTCAACCAGGTAAGGCCCATTGCGTTATATAGACCTTTTTTTAAAAAGCGACCTGGCCACAAATGATTGCTACGAGAAGTGGCTTATGTGGAAATTTATAGCAGCCAAATACTCGAAATGCATGTTGATTCTAAATGTGGAGGGAAAAACTGGAGGATCCGGAGAAAATCCACGCTACTACGGGGAGAACATGTAAACACCAAATATAAAACAAGCGTCAGGGTCGGGATGCAATCCACGACCTCCTGTATACCAGCGAGGTATTTAACCTCTCGCCACCGTGTGTGCATGCAGGTGCTGCTGCCCACACCCAACATACCAGCGTTACCTGTCAAGCCGCTGATGGCCCGAGTGCGTGAACGCCCCGCAGAAGAATACAACGGTCCCACCACCACTGTCTTCGTGGGCAACATCACGGACAAGGCGTCCGACGTGCTCATTCGGCAGATGCTCGCGGTATGAACTAAGATCGTTGACTTTCGCGTTTTTTATTTCAATACACGTGCAAATTTGTGTTTTTTTACTAACCTTTTTGCCCAAAGTGGCAACCATAGCTGACACAACGTGGTCCTTCATCCAGGAGTGGACTGATAGGGTTATAAACTCAAATGTAATTGTAATGAATAGGGGCATGACTATGATACTGTATTTAAACATTTCTGATTAAATTGTGCAATTCCTGTTATTGAATAAGACTTCATGCACTGCATGCAAACCCTAGGTGCTCAAGTGCTTATAGGCAACTGTATTATTTTCTGATTAGTCCGGCTGACTGCCCAGGAATATATTGTAATATGAAGTTTGAACCAAGGAAGTAATATAAATATTTTTGCTTTGTACACTTTTAACCAGGATCTTATGTTATAAATGTAACTTATAGTTTCGTACGTTTGTGTGATAAGTTCATGCCAAATAAGTGGTTAATGAAGAAGAAACTACCTAACAGTGGTGTGGTAGTCTGTGCACTCACCTGCCAAATCACTCTTTCTTGCAGAAATGTGGGACTGTTGTGACCTGGAAAAGGGTACAAGGTGCCTCGGGAAAACAACAGGGTAAGATAATCATTGAAAGCTTTCATTGCACTACAGATCGGTGAAACATTGTTTATATTTTAAGAAAAATATTGAATGTCCATAAACATCCTTGTCATGAAATTCACACTTGAGCATGCATGTTTGTCTTGTGCATTGCAGCATTTGGCTTTTGTGAGTACAGCGAGCCGGCGTCTTCCTTGCGTGCCATACGCTTGTTACACGACTTTCAGCTGGGAGACAAGAAGCTGCTGGTGAAAGTGGATGCCAAGACCAAGGCACAGCTCGAGGAGTGGAAGGCGAAGAAGATGGGTACCAACGGGGTAGGTGAATGGGTGTGCATGTGCGGACTTCTATAATGCTCACAATAATAATGTGTATAATGGAAAGCATTTGGGAAGGAAAGTGTTTCTTTCAAAATGTTGGTTTAGCCTTTTTGGCCATAGTTGATAATAGAATAAGTGACTTCTGCAATTTGTTAACTTTTTTTCCTGCACAATTTTTCATGTAACAATTGAGTAATAAGCATCAATGAGGAATTACAATTGTGTCGGGCCAGGATGATACATTTTCTTTATTAATTTTTGCCCATGTTTGTATTTTAGAAATAGTTTTTTTCGGTCTTGCTTTTAATTGAAGTTGTGAGCAAATAATTACAATTACAATAGTTAAAATAACGTGCTGAGACTAGATTATAAGGTCAGCAATCCTCATGGAATTGAGATGGTTTATTAATATCAATTGAAGTTGGAAAATCTGCCATTGTCTTTATCATTTGTATTGTCACGCAGTTCTACTCTTAGGTTTTTTCGGTAAAGTCGCGTAGGTAATCTGTAGCCCTGTCTCATTTTGCTGTGATCCTGCCTCATTGGCAGGAGGCAAAAACTGAGGAGGATGCAGAGGAGCTGGATGAGGTTACACAGAAGCTGGACCAGACGGCGAAGGAGGCCCTAGACCAGCTGCTCGTCGACTTCTCCAATGATCTCAAGGCTACCACGGAGGCACCCAAGCGGCGGCGTAGAGACAAAAAGGATGATTTATCGGTAAATATCACAGTTGCCATGTAACAATACGCAAAACTTGGGTAGCATTGTATGATCTGTACAGCTTCTTGTGCAAATTGATTGAAGATACTTAATCTAAAAGTAAATGTGACACTACGCTTTGGGCAAAAAATCAACGTACACAAGAAATATTTGAAGTGGTAAATGAATAGGAGGATATGATGTTTGTCAGCACTGTAATACCATTGAATGTAAGTACATCTATTGGTGTGCATATAAATATGAAGCACAGCATTGGAAACAGAAAACCATCTACATTTTACATTAGAAACATTGTTTTAGAGCTATTTACTGTCTTTTCCGTATTTGTGATGTGAGCTGGTTGATAGGAATATTAGGAACTCAATGCATATGCATGTTATACTGAAATATTGAGACATGTCGTGTACAATGAGAGTCATACAACAGGTTATCAAAATAGATCAAAACCTGTGAAGTAGTTGGCCGGTGTCTATTCACATGTTGATTTCAGATGATTAAATATGTTTATCTTTTCTTCCTGGTTTATCATTTCAGGAGGACCTCAACAAAATGGAGATTGAAGAAGAGAAAAAAGACCTCATTTCCCGCGAGATCAGCAAATTCCGCGACACACACAAGGTAGTTCCACAACATTTGCACAAACAATTTCACAGTAGTAATTAAACGAGAATATGTAACCGATGCTTTTGGGATATTTAGTTCGTTGGTATGGACCATATTCAAAGGATTGGGTCCTAAATCATTGTCATTCTTTACATAACAAAATATAAATTGGGTGAAAACTAGAGTCCTACCTCTCATTTGAAAATCAAAGATGTGTGTCATCTTACTTCACTTGGCCTGCATGCTTGGAGTTTGACATCGCCAAACTTGTTTGCACTACATGAACTCTATATGTTAGCAATTACGCAGTGCACACGCATGACATTCACACAAGTCACTGAAGTAGTCTCATTTGGCCAAACAATGCAGCTAAATTCAAAAGTGTGTTGTGCAGTGGAAAGTGTTTAGTCTAATCTGCTTGAGTACAAATGAGGCTGAATGTCTTTTAATAGCTGATCTGTTCATTGACCCCATCATTACAATAGAGAACAGTGGGTGTGACATAAAGCAAGGACAAGCTTTTCTACTTGTCGAATCGTGCTGTTGCCTGCCAGAATGTAAGTACCGGCTTCTCTTTCTTGAATGAGAATGGACACCCCCTGAAGCGGAGGCAGGCTGACCCAGAGGGGTAGAGGTTTGTGTTGTGATGCCTTGGTTTTAGCGATTAAGTTTTCAGTCCACAAGGCCGCTGGGAAGAAACACGTTGGAGATGGAAAAAAAAACCTCCTGCAGCATCAGTTGCTGCAATTGATGGTGTTGTGTAATGCAGATTCTGGTAAGCACAGTATTGCCTTACAGGTGCAGCCTCTGCAAGTCTTTGCATGTTACTGACAGTGAAAAGTACTGGGACAGGTATGGACAGACTTAAAGGTTGGGGGCAGGGGGTGTCCATTTCAAAGTCTCTTTCCCGGTGACCTGAAGATGCCTTTAAGGTATGTGTTGCGTCACATCACTGCTTACCCACCACATTCATACCTTACAGGCCAATTGCATCCACATATACTTGATTTTACATATCAAAGTAGTTTAAAATTTACACATTATTATAAATCGTCACTTCATTCAGAAATCCCATTTTCTCCAATCATCACTGACTACAGTTAATCGTCTCTTATGACATATCATTTTTCTAGCAGGTTGCACTGTCATTGAGGAGGTGATAGCTTTAACAAACTACTACAAAATCACCCAAGTGTAATATCCTTGCCGCAGCCTGTACAAATCTCAAACTGGTTATCTTTTTAATATCTGGAGCTTAAAAAAAAAATATAGTCCTGCAGCGAATTGTATCGTTTTTCAATATTAAATAAAAGAAATTAACATGACAGTTATGCTTATTGCATGACATTTACTTTTCTAACATTCATTATAGCTTGTATAACAATATATTCATGTGGGTTATAACTGGTACTTATGTGTGAAAGCTCTCAACAACGAGACTTGGCAGAATACCATTGAGTAGTCTGAATAGGAAATCACGTACAACACACGTAAAAAGAAATCACATTCCCAAACTATTTTCACTACCATCAAGTTTGCTACACTCTCATCTTGCACTTTCACACCTTTTGGCACCAGAAAATGTCTGCAATGAAGACCCAGCCGGTGAGTGCTTTTGATTTTGGTCTGTTGCTGGTGACTTCATGCGCCGAGTGTGCACGGAGTTTCCGCAGAGCGGTGTGTTGCAATGTTTAACCCTTCTTACCCCTACAGGATGGCCAATGGGAACTCCTGATGGCAACTTTTGTCTGCTTTTTATGCTTGCATTGAGATGGAAACTAACCATTTTTGAAAAACAAAAGAGCTGCAAGCAGTAACTTTAACCCATTTGTCCTTTGCCCCCCTTATGTGCTTGAAGTGACGAGATATTATCTTGGTGATTGCTAGGCAGTCTGTGTGTACTGTACGATACATTGAATGTCGCAGGTTGGGCCTCCGCACCTGGGTGCACCTTGAAGCGGCGCCCTGTCCCGCCTCCTCTGAGTGAATCCTCATGCAGGCAACCGTAGGGACTGCCATTGTGCAAGTGTACATGCTCCGCTAGTTGCATCGCGCGGGGGGTATCCCCCTGCAGTGCATTTTAAGTGGGGGCACACTGCGCACCGTTGTACATGCATTCCAACATTCATCATTTGCATAAGGGTGGGCTGTACTTAAGTTTACATGTAGGATTGTTTATTTATATTTTTAGAAAATAATTTAACTCCACATTGATGTAAAACAAAGAAAATAAAGAAATGTTTCGTAAAGCTTTTACGTAAAATGTTAACGGTAATTATAAAAGTTTAAAAGTGTTTTTTTTTTAAACGGAAAATCTCAATTAGTCAGTTAGATTCATTGTGCTATCTTGACACAGTTGTAAATTGACAAAGGTGTTAACTGTTTTGGCATTTTCTCTTGCGCAGAAACTCGAGGAAGAGCGCGAGAGGCAGCAAGAGCAAGAGCGCGACCGCGACAGGGAAAAAGAACGCGAGCGAGAGAAAGATAAAGATCGGGAGAGAAACAGGGAGAGGGATAAGGACAAGGAGAAGGAGCGTGATCGCGTAGACAAGGACAAAGAGCGGGACAGGGACAAGGAGCGTCGGGAAGAGCGCGAGAAGGAGCGCGATCGTGACAAGGACTCGCACCGGGACAAGGACGTTCACCGGGACCGACGTGACCGGGGGGACCGGGGGGACCGCGAGAAGGAGCGGGAGAAGGAACGTGAGCGCGAGAGGGAGCGTGAGAAGGAGCGCGAGAGGGAGCGGGAACGGGAGCGTGAGAGGGAGCGGGAACGGGAGCGCGAGAAGGAGCGGGAGCAGCGCGAGCGGGAGAGGGAGCGAGAGCGGCGCAGCACTTCCAAGTAAGGCAACACCGCACCGTGGATTGATCGGTGTCGGTGCAGTTGTCGGTGCAATACGAGCTGCCCTCCTGTCACACTGCTGACGATGTGTGGGCGTGTTCCGTGTCTCTCAGTAGAGATAGCAGGGATCGGGAGAAGAGGCGCGAGACCCGTGAGCCACGTGAGCCACGTGAGACACGTGAACCACGTGAGCCACGTGAACCACGCGAGACACGCGAGCCGCGGGACAAGGAAGAGGACGAAGAGGAGTTGCACGAAAGGCGGAAACTGGAGCGTCGTCTTCGTGAGAAAGAAGCCGCCTATCAGGAGGTGGGTTTTGGCGAAAGCCGAGAGAGCGGTGTGTTTTACTGACCAGTACGGCAGCCATTACGTAACCACATCTTGTGTACATTTTATCTCAATAACACGTTTTTCTTTATAGCGCCTAAAAAACTGGGAGACCCGCGAGAAGAAGAAAGCGCGGGACTATGAAAAGGAGATGGAGCGCGAGGCAGAGAGGCGGCGAGAAATGGTGAAAGCATGTTTGCACTTTTCATCACACTCACAGGCAGGGCCGTCGCCCCTCTTTGCCTATACCCTGAGGACAGCAACTCACGCGTTGATTGTGTTCACAGGCAAAGGAAGCTAAACGCTTGAAGGAGTTTTTGGAAGATTACGATGATGACCGAGATGATCCCAAGTACTACAAGTAAGACAACACTTGGCTGACATTAATAGATTATAATACTGATGACCAAATCACCATGAATGTTCCAAATCTGGGCATATTACGTAAGTTAAAACAGTTTTGAGACTGGTTAGTACTTGGATGGGAGATTCCCAGGAAATACCAGGTCTTGTTGGCTTGGAATCTCAGGTGGTCAGGAATTAACTGTGCAGCAATTGATTTATTCAATCTATTTGTGTGGAGATGTGGGTTTTACGCTCGTATGCATCGGCTTTCTCTGGGTTGCCCAGCTTCCTCCCACTTACTATATACCAGTGAATGGAATTGGGCAAATAACCCATTTGAGGCTTTTCTGGCAAAATAATTGAAATTTCATGATGGCAGCTCTTATTACGGTGGTGAATTAAGTAAGGCACAATATGGGTTTCAACGCTGTGTTAGGGGCAGTGCTCTGCAGAAGAGGCAGTGGGATCGCGTGAAGGAGGTGGAGTCGGATGACCGTGACCGCAAGCGCGAACGAGAGGAGCTGGAGGAGATACGCAAGAGGCTTGTGGAGGAGGGACACCCGGATCCCGATGGAGAGATCAAACGGGTGCGTCTCATACCGCACCCATGCTGTGCTCATTCCGCCTATCGACATTGCTGTGCGTGTGCACAGCGTTCCGTTGAAAGGTCACTGCTCATACATTTCCTGTTGCATTTATGACTTTTGGCCACTCATGCTGCTAAAGAAATACAAATACACCAGCCTTCACGACCAATACTAACAATAATTACCCTCACTATCATTTTAATTGGGTGACTCAATTCTTGAAACTAAATATAAAAAAAACAGGCAAATTTAACCCTAGAAAAGGAAAATGGTTTGGGGGTGGGGGGGAGGGAGAAAATTTACTTGGCACTTGAAAATATCAAATACATTTTTTAAACTAAAGTATATGCCCACTCCTTCCAGCAAATGGAGAAGGAAGCGGAGAAGGAAAACAAGCCGCCCATCAAGGAGGAGTCTGACCACGAGGAGGAGCGTGTTGAGCGTGGCGAGCGAGGCGACCGCGTTGAGCGTGGCGAGCGTGGCGAGCGTGGCGAGCGAGGCGAGCGAGGCGAGCGAGGTGAGAGAGGCGACAGGAAGCAGCTCCTGGACTCCGACGAGCGCAGCCGCCCGGCCAAGGACTCGAGCGACGACGAAGACGTAGCTGCCGCCGACAACGATGACGACGAAGATGACGATCGTGGGGACGAGGAGAGCGGCGGTGGTACCCGCCGGGAGCCAGCTACGCGAGACACGGACAGCGACGCAGACAGGAAGCCTCCTCGCTTTGTGGAGAAGCTGCGTCCGATCGGGTCACAGGCGGCAGCGGAGCCGTCGGAATCGTCTGCGAGCAGCCACCCGTCGCCTGCGTCACCGCAGGAAGAGTCGCCGCGCGGAATCATCATCCCGCACGAGAACTCGCCCACGCGCAGCCAGCCCGACGAGAAGGACAAGAAGCCCAAGCTGAGCCTCAAATTGAGTAAGTGAAATCGAGCGCGCTGTCAGATGCGCTTCAGCGACCGTCTGGAACGCTCTTTCGATATTAGGAAGCTACTGTAAAAATGATCTTCTTTAGAACTGCTTGTTGCGTTTAGTTTGTTGTCCTTCCCCACGCGTCCGATTAGCACGGTTGGCTACGAAAGGTGCGACAAACATAAATACTCTGGGAGAGATGATCCAGTTTAATACAAAACTGTAATGTGTTGCAATTTGGGATTCACGCTTTCGGAAGCTGGCCAAATTCATCGTAATGTTGACCAAAACTTTACAATCATGGCCTCTAGGTGACATCATTAGGTGTGATGTAATCTTACAATGGCACTTCATGTGCCATGTGACGTGATTTCATTGTGCAGTCAAGACATTGTTATAAATTGAAGAAAATACTTCAGAGACTAAACGCATATTGGAAAACACTGAAAAATATGCATATCCAAACGTTTTACTTTTAACAAGTCAATTCTTGATTGTCTAGGGTAATGTAGGAGAGGGATGGCTTTGATAAATCAAAACATGAATAATGCAAAACAGTACTTATGTATCCCTTAAATAGTCTGGGGGTAAATATGTAGAATTTTTTCATCTATCTTACCGCTTCTTAAAGTTATCACTTGCCCGTGTATGTGCGGTTAAAACTACCGTGAGTCACTGCCTGGATGAGTGAGAAGCAGCGAATAATTAAACCTGTACGGGTAAAAATATGGTATTTTATTCGCTTTATCACAAGCATGCTTACTCGAGTAAACTAGTGCAGTTATATGACTTAAGACATTTCAAACACTTTAAACACGTTTGTACAATTATTAAATGGATTTCTTCTACTTGGATCTAGTGTGTCAACCAATTCGGACTTTAATTGAGGTAGAACTAATTTATCTACCTTTCTCATTAAAATAGAAATGCTTATTTAATGCCATGGTGTCAGATGTATTTGGGCACACTGGCTTTTTCATCCATGCTATGGAATTGATGCCGAATTAATCTTAGTTCATGTCACTTTGCATATATAAGCCATATTTTAGAAAACAAGAGATATAGTTACTTTCAAAGTGACACAAATGTCTGTTATGAGGAAGATTTTGAAGTTTTGACTAAAGTTGTCTAATTTGTGGAATTGCCCATTATTAATATAGTGATTCAAAGTCTCACGATATGTGGAATGTTTCATTTGATACTGTGAATTGTTCAGGCTATATGCACAGAATGTTACATGGAATAGAATCAGTTTGAATTTCGTGAATATTGTATGCAAATGCTTTCCCTGTTGCTGTTGATCAGAACCAATAAGACAAGACTAAAGAGATCATAGAAATGAGATGGTGATCCGCAGTACAGACTACTTGACTACAAATGAATTAGACGAGCCATAAGAGACCAACGCCACAAAGAATAGATTCTTGAATCAAATGTTCCAGAATAGTGACATTTAATTGAATCGTTGCATTTCTCGTCCATGCTCTCATGAGCAAGTTCTGGTGCTCACCTCTAACTGAGCTTATGATGTAAATTGTACATTCATATGACATCCCCTTTCTATTGAGGACAAAGTGTATAGAACTTATGGACCCTCAAGGCATGGTGGTTTAGTGATGTTATAACTACAATTGAACTCGTGATCTCTAGATTTAGTCAGTAATTTCTGCATAAAAAATACATAATTGGGCAATAAGTAGTTTTGATTTGGTAGGAAACCACAATTTGTTTCATTGCAAAAATATTCTGAAGTCTGCATAAAGGTGCTAGTAAATTACTTGTGCTGTCACGCAATGGAAATGTTGTCATCGTGTATTGTCCAATGCATATGATAATAGCTCGGTGATACACTAACCTCATCTCAACAGTACTGCATCACATCGTCACCTTGCACATCATTCATATCTTTCTCTGCCAGGCACCTCTTCTCTCTCGCATCAGGTTTTACGTAGCCTTGGCAGCTATTATATGTGGAAAATTTAATTATACTCAATATTCAATGCATACCTTTTAAAAAAGAGCTTTAATTTGTGTATTTATTTTCCATGTTTTCATCTTTTCAAAGTAAAGGCGCAACGAATGGATTGCCACATATGCACGCAGCAGCAGCACACGTTTGATTTATTACGCATATCGATGACTTTCATCAATCACCATAATGGATGTGTGTGATTTACTGTGTTCGTTTTATGTGTCGTGCTCTTTTTTTCCAACATTGCCTTTTTAATTCGCCCACAGCCGGCTCAAACAACAGCCCAATGTCACTGGGATCGGGGAACGTGAAGCGGAAGAAGCTCAAGGTAATTTCTTGGTGGCCAAACTTTCTGCCAAACCATGCACTCTCCTATTCCTCCAGTAGTGATTTGGTGGTTACAGTTGCTTTTGACATTTCAATTTTTTTCATGCAGGCAATTGTATGCCACCCACACCCATTGTGTTAATGACAAAGCTACTCAAATTTTTATATGATGAGAGTGCAGTGCTCTTTCGCTAATGCACCGGTTGCATTACACGGGGCTGATTTTTATCTCGTACTTATGCAGCCCTTTTGTCGATCCACTGCTGCTGGATTGGGGCCTTGCTTTGTGTTGTGTGTCATGGGTGCTATTTGATAATGCTGGCCAGTACAGCTTGGTGAAGGTGGGAGGATAAGTACAGTATAGCAACAGATTTTTCTGTACTACCCTCTGCGACCGTTTACCCGACAGCACCTGTTTATAAATGGTGGTCACCTAAGTGCTGTCCAGGCTGAACCCTCCTTAGCTTCTAAGGTCTGATGAGATCAGATGCATTCTGCGTTGTTTTGGTTTGAGGGTTTTTGCCTTTCTGCTTTTAAATCCTAGAAAAGGTCTTAGAGTGACACTACTGCAGGAGCCGTCCATTGCCCGTAACACAAATGCGCTCTCCCAGGATAACATCTTCTCCAACGAAGACGACGAGGACAACGAGGAGGCGCCCAAGCGGCGCAAGCTCGTGCCCCTGGACTTCACGGAGGAGGAGCGAGCAAGCGTCTCCACGGATCTGCCGAGCAACAAGAATGTGGCGTCGAGCGAAGAGAAGCGCAAGCACATCAAGAGCCTCATCGAGAAGATCCCCACCGCCAAGCCCGAGCTCTTCGCCTACACTCTTGACTGGACCATGGTTGATTCGGTGAGCGTGCACATGCGCGTCGACATGTGCATGCGTGCATCTTTTGTCAACGGATAGTCACTCAATCCAATATTTACGTGGCGTACTTAACATCAGAGGACTGTGTGGCAAATAAACTTTACATTAATGGCCAAAACTAGGGTTTCCTCCACACACCGGAGGTCATGGGGGCGATTTAACCATACTTTGCAATTATGGTCAGTGCAGATTGGTGAAGGTGTCAGTACAATACAACAGTGGATTTTTCTGCACTGCCTCCTACTGACAGCAGCCCCTGCAGCAGCTTGCACCACCCAGTTTTATGCATGATGGTTGCCATCCTATTACAATGCAATCTCAAGCCTGCTTAGTTGCCCCCATGTATTATGAGGCTGGGCATATTCTGGGTGATTTGGTCACAGTCACATCTTGTGCAAATGCTTCATCTGTCTGCATTGGGGTAGCTATGTAGTCAATGTGGTGAAGTCCATTGGAATTATTTCCATTTGTAACTTAACTTTGAGTTCATGATGGTAATTTGCTCAATGAATGTTAAAATATGAAATGTACTGTTAAGTTATGTGTAACTAAATAGTTATATTAATGTGTTCATATGGTGGCAGACATTGGCAGATTCCCAGATTTAGAGAGCGATTCACATTGGTTAAATGTCTCCCTCCTTGCTGGAGCGAGATGAAACTAAGCCTACCAAATGAGCAAAACCCTGGGTGGGGTTTACACGACACTATTTAATGTATTTTATCTTCGTATTGTGTAGTAGTGTTTGCAGACTACTACACACACGGGATAATTTTGTTTTCAGACGCTGTTGATGAAGTTTTTCTTCTTTGTTGCAGACTCTTATGGAGCGGCGAGTGAAACCTTGGATCAACAAGAAAATCATTGAGTACATTGGAGAGGAGGAACCGACGTTGGTTGAGTTCATATGTACTAAGGTAGGTTGGTAAATGTTAGCATTCTCTTCTCATCATGATTTATGTTCACCATTGTATACACGGCCATTATTTCCAATTTCGCTGCTGCTGTCAAATGTAACTGAATGTCTCCTATTGCATTTCTGACTCGGGTGTTGATATTTTGTTCCGTTGCAGATTTTGGCCCACAGTGCCCCACAGAGCATCCTCGACGATGTGTCAATGGTGAGTTGAGGTTTCATTTTTTACAATTTGTGATTCTGTAACACACGTCTGAATTCAGGCACATGGAGCGCAGGTAATTGTTGACAAGCGGTTGGATGATTTATGAGAGAAGTGTTTTGCGGTGAACTGCGTGTACTTGCTGAATGCATTTGGGGGTTAGCATGTGCTATTTTGGTCAGGCATTTTAGATTACACTGGATAATTTTAAATGGCAAGGTCATAAAGGGCACATTAATTAAATGTCTTGCAGTGCTGAACTTTGCAGATTAATCCAAGGGTAAAATATACACTGTAGGTTTTTATTGGTCATGTGAAAATCTAGAAATTCAATGGTGCTTCCGGCAATAAGCAATAGCCAAATGGCATTGCACTGATTAGTGCAACGGAATGTTTATGTCAGGAAATGTAATCACTCAAGACAGATGTGTATTATTTTTGCAGAAAGTGCAATAAATATCAATGCTTTAGTGGGGACTCTAGTATGGTCACTCTCGTAGCCTCAAGCACCATGAGCGTCACACTCACAAATGTAATTTTCTTATTTAGACCGACAACTTGCCTGCTGTATATATTCAGAAACGTTCTTGTTTTGCAAGACGTTGAAGAGGGGTTTATCCTCTTGTAACTTACAATTGGCAGATAACATGTGCCAGATATGACACGTCTCCTTTACATCAAGGTTGGTGTTTCCACATGAAAGGAGGGTTGTGGGCAGGGGTGGGTGAACTGAACATTTTAGACATCTCAAGGTAGAGAGGAATTGGGTGGATGTTTTGCCCATGAAAATTATGGAGTTTCAAATTGCTAAAACACTTCTTGTGAATGCCCATGATGGCTTAGTTTTGTGCATTCATCCTAATTTCTATGCATCTTTATCATCTTGTCCCATGCAGGTGCTGGATGATGAGGCAGAGGTGTTTGTGGTGAAGATGTGGAGGTTGCTCATCTATGAAACAGAAGCCAAGAAGTTTGGGCTTGTGAAATGAAAGCTTCACGTTCAGCCTGGCTCCTCTTGCCAGATCTGTGGCTGTCACCTTTTGGACCATAGTGGTTCAACGTTTTTTTACTGTTTCGGTTTTCTGTTTTACCAGGTGTGCTCACATAGAACTGGATTATCCACATTGATAGAATGTAGCCTGATTTCAGAGGCATAAGTCTGACATGATGTGGCTTATGATTCGATGTTGCATGTGAAAAGGATACAATGTCAAGCAGCTACCAGAACTATCAGAATGAAAACAATTGGTGCCTATACGATATCTGAATCCCATTTGTGAAGGCAGGAATCAATGTACAGGGAATGTGTTTTCTGTCGAGTAAACACATGCATATTTTGAATAAAGCAGTGTAAATGATTTTCTTTTTGCTTGGGTTATGATAAAAAAACTATCATTTTAAACATTTTACAAATTTGATGTCCATAAATTACTGTCATTACATGGATTGCATTTGAATTTGGCTTTTTCAATGATAAAAAAGAACTTTATTTGCAAAAACGCTTATTCAACAGAATAATTGTGTTGTTTTATACACTGTGGGGTGGGTAATTGGGACATGTACAGTTTTAACGACTGTTTAAGTTTGATTTGACAACATTCAAATTAACCATGTGAATGTCATCTTGCAAACTGGCTGGAAATGTTAAAGCGCCTCAAGTTTTTCACATTAAAACACACTCCAATTGGCACATACACACTTGTATCTATAAAATTTGATTAACGAAAGGACATCGTCGTGTCTGAAGTGCATTGTTTCAAAGTTGGTGATAATTTCTTTTAATTGAGATTGAAATTCAGCACCAAGAGCTAATGTTTTTTTTCTGTTTTGCGTTTGGCACCAAATGTCTGCAGCATTAGCTGGAAATTTACTCACAATACGAATTTCAAATAAGATGTGGGAATGTGTGTGCATATACATACTATATTTTGGGTTTTGATTTTACCCCCTCTGCTGTTGTGGTAGCAACTTGTTGGTGAAGTAACTCAACGGAGCAGGTGAAAGGAACATTTTATATCACAGCTGAACCCTGTTGATACGAATGCATGACCATGCATTTGTATTATGCACATACACTGCTGTGCGCAGTTTAAATTACTCCAGACGTTTTGTAAATATCGATTTCTCTTTCATGACTTGAATAGATAAGAAAGTTGTGGTGGATAATGGCTATGATTTGCATCGACTGCAAGAGTATGTGGTAATTGCTGTCAGGGTAATTTTTGTTTTTTTTGTTTCGGTAGCCTGTGTCATCAATTTGCTTTTTACAGTATTTGCAGTCCACGCCTGAATAAACTTTGTAAGTTTCGATATGTGGCTGAGTACGGTTGTCCAAATGAAAATTAAAGACATGACTGCGGATGCAATGCTGTGATAAATGGTACTCGCTTGGATTTATCAGTTAATGCACTTCCATTAGCCATTTGAATGTGCAGAATTTGTACCAATCGCATCGTAAATTGTGCATGAAAACAACTTCCAAAGGTGATCCGACAAATTTCAATGCATGGTTAATCTTTGAAATCCACCACGTCTCCTCGACTACAATTTCCATCGCTTCAATTTTGTTTGATGGGAATGTACTCGAGTTTCACATGCATTGGCATTTACTTAAAACGTAGGCGGCTTTTGAGGTGTAAACGTATCTCAATATATCCTACCCTCGCCTAAGCTGTGTTCTGCTTGCGTTGACCCCAGACGCGTAATGTTTAAATGCATAAACGGACATCAGATGGGACTGCTTTGCATTAATTGCATTTTGGGTTAAATTCCCAACGTCCGCAAAATCGCGGTTTAATTCACTGTTATGAAACTGATTTATTTTCGCCAAAAATACAGCACCATCTGTTCCCATAAATTAGTATCCCGTTTTTCTCGGTGTTGTGCCAGAGCCAGTTCCAACGGTTTCGCTGTATTACCCCCCCCCCCACCTTTAAAATTTTACGATGGGAATCGGAATGTGCAACGCAAGAAAAAAGCGCTCTGTGAAACAAGGGCCGCTGCAGGGCGAATTTGAGTAATGAGACGGTGTTGTATCTATTATTAACTGCATTGTGTTTGCTTAAGTGGCTGGAGTGGCGGTAATTGGTACCCAGGATGCGCGTTGTAGCGCCAACTAGAAACTTGCACCTGATATGCAATCCGCACCACAATTTGATTCCGTGGCTTTTTTATATGACGAGATTAGATGAAGCTGTGATGAATGTCACACTGACCCAGTCTTTATAGCTGTCAAATGCATCGGCCTATTGATTGGTATTTCAAACCTGGAGTAGGTGCATGGGTCAGACCGATATCTAATTCTACCAGCCTTGGCCAATTATCTTAATCGCGTTTCGCAATCATCCATCTGCAGTGTACATTTTAAACGCAACCCAAGTGGTAAGGATTGGTCACAGTCAATGGTCCTTAGCAAAGACTGCGGGGTTAGCCTCTTTCAGTTCGTGATTTACAATTCCTTTAGGCCAATCTGCTTTTCGCCCGCATTTCACCTGTCAATGCAAGGCGCATGCACTCACGCGCGGACACAAATACCCATGCTATTTATATGTATATGTGAGTAAAGGGTTATGTCATCCAGACCAGATAATGTATCACGATCATTATACCAAAGCTTTTAGTGTGTATGTGGGGGGGGGGGGGGGAGTCAACTTTGTATTCCAGCAATGCGCAATAGAGGATGAGAGGGGGCTAAAAGCGAACGCTTTAACGCTCAGCGTTAAAATGCGCATTAACGTGTGTAATCTTAATGGAGTGCTGCACGGTGGGATTCCGGCTATAGATAGCAACACAAGCTGCTTACCGCTCTTAAGCCCACCCCCAGAGTGAGTGCCCGCAGGAGAGAGCAATTGTTCCCATTCGCGATAAAAAAAAAAGACGGGGTCGGAGCTGCACCGCCGCCTCGGCTGTAGCAGTATTTTTTTTTCCCTGTTCTCTCTTCCCGCATGCAAAGGACGCGCGCTCTCGTGCACAGAAGACATCTGTCCGTCTCTCTCGATGCCAGGGTCGCCGTAGCCTGCTCCGCGTTTTCATCATCGCACGCGCCGCGCGCACGTAGACAGCACACGAAAAAGGGGGGGCACCGTTTAATTAAGGATTAAGAAGGGGTGGTGGGGCAAGCAAGCGATGTCCGGCGAGAAGATGGACAACCTGGCCACGACCATCGAAGCGATCGCGGCTGATGTGGCGCAAATCAAAGCGCAGTTCGCCAAGCAGAGCGAGGAGCTCGACGGGGTGGTGCAGGATATGCGCAGAGACAACAATAACCTGGAGCAGAAGTACGCGCAGATGGCGAACGAGCTGCGCGAGGCCAAGCATCTCATCCAGCAGCTCCAGGACACCAAGGTCGCCTTCGAAGCCAAGGAGCGACAGGCGCAGAAACTCAACCGCCAGCTGTGAGAGCTGCCTGACGGGGGAGACCTGTGCGCACCGGCCAAGCGGTAGCGGCGGCTGCACCGGAGGTCGTTCGCTGCTGTCTTCGGGGCCAGTTTGTGCCAAGGCTGGAATTTTAGCGAGACGGGGATATGCGGAGTGTCTTGTCTGCGGTGACCTTCATATTGTTGCGTGCGTGCGTTTGATTAGCGCTGCGCCTCTTGCCTATTGCCCGTGGTGGATCATTGCTATTGTTGCATGATTGCTATCTCGCGAATTGCTTCATACAGGTTCTTATTACGCGACTGGTAAGCTGATCACTCGCAGCTGCTAGTACTGCTGCTGCTGTTGGCAAATCCTACGATCATTCTTCTTCTTAATCGGGGACACCTGCAGCGTCTGCAAGTGACGACGAGCTTTCTGATCGCAGCCTGTGCAATTGCATCATCAACAGTAGCAACAGCGACGTGAAACAAAAATCAACTTATTCATCGCTCGGCTCGGCTCGCGCTTGTCGTAGTACGGACCACACACACACAGAGGACAAAGCACACGCCCCACTCATCACAGAGCGAGGCAGGCGGGTAACAGAGACCTCTGGAGAGAGACACACACGCGCACAGTCGGCGTGCCACAATCGCCCTCCTGCCACCATGGAGGACTTGACAAGGGATGTGGAGGAGCTGGCGGCCGAGGTCGAGAAACTGAAGGAGGAATCGAACCGTCGGGTCGCCGAGAACGAGCGCCTGGCCAGGCAGGTGCGCGACGAGAGCGAGCGACTGCACGCCAAGAGCGACGAGCTCAGCGCCGACCTGCGCCAGGTACACGAGGACCTGAGCAGCCTGCATGACACCAAGACGGCCTTCGAGGCCAAGGAGAGGCAAGCGCAGAAGCTCTACCGCCAGCTGTGACGCTTGATCGAGGCGGTAGGAGGAGGAGGAGGTGGAAGAGGAGCGGCGGCGTGGTGGCGATGCCGTTCCAGGTCGCCGCACCGTTCGCCCATCACTGCATGCGCACAGCCGCGGTCACTGCGCCCGTTTGTTTGACGCGCGCGTTCATTCATCCGTCACGTCGCCCGCCTTCATCGCCTGCACCCGGGGCCCTTTCCTGCGTGCGCGCTGCCTCGTCGTGAGCTTCCTTCGTCGAGCCGAGCTCCTTGTCTATCCGCTGTGGTCGCCGTGAGCGCGATGCGACTCGAGGGACCCGCGGAGGGAAGGGAGAAGTGGAGTGCCTCGGCTGGCTGGGGTCCCCGCGTCTACACATGGCACTGAACCCGTGCTGCTACGACCCATGGACCGTTGTTCTGAAACCACTGCCGGCGGGTTCCGAGAAGCCCGCATTGTGTACCCGCTGCTCACCTGTGACCAGCACCACTCACCCAGCCGCTGGGCGGAGATGCAGAACGATCGAAGTTGGTTCGTGAGCGAGCCTGATATTATGATGATCATTGTGATTATTTGTCCAGATGTGTTCTTATTTTTTTCGTGAAACATTTTGCTCTTTTTTGAGCGTTTGTTTCTTTTACTTAGCTAATGTTTCAAGTCTTTATTTAAGAGTGATATGTATTCCTTTAAACGATGCATTGGTGTGTGTGTGTGTGTATACGCTACATTCCAGAGTTACAGGTAACGGCATTAAGCCTTGTGTGCAAGTGCAGTCTTTAAATGATAATGGTGACGATGTTGGCTCCCAATGATCTCAGTTCGCTCTGTGCCCATGGATTTGAGTTTGAAGCCTCCACGACGACCTCTCTGTCGAGGAGAGGGGAGGGGGGCCAGTTGGGGGGTTTTTGTTGGAGGGGGGGGGGGGCAAGGCAGAGAGGGGTAGTCGGAGAATATTCTATTAGAAACGAAGTCCTGACCCTAATGTTCACTGCACTGTGGCTGCGGTTTTAACATTACTAAAAAGAGCACTCCACTTTGTATTGTGTGAGCTCCGGGTCGCCCAGCGTCCCCGAATGCGATTAGAATGTCCCGTTAATGTGCAAACAGAACATCGTCAGTTAAAGCGCCGTCTAGAGTCTGGGGTAGAGAGTAGAAGGGTGATACAAGTTCGAACCCAGATTCTCAGGCCCACATAATTATTGTATTTGTTATCGGTAATAAACACCATTATGAAACCGTATAACAATAATTGTGCTTATGCGGTACTCTTAATAATAATGCATCGATGCGCATCATGGGCACGTGACGGAGGGATGATGGTTGTCGCATGGGGCGGTGCCTTCATCCAACAGCTGATAGAGAATGGGACGATTGGGATGATGCATTGCGCAACAGCGCTCCATCGTACTTTGGTGCAGTGTCCAATACATCAGAATGCCACAGAGCCAGATATCACGATTAAAGCAACCTCCATTGGCAACACTTGCGCTCAATCTTTTCTCATTGAATTGCAATTTTGTTTGACTCACATAACAGTTGACAATCTGCAAGCGTGGGCTGGTCTTTATAAACGACATATTACATATAAAGGATATATATGGTACGATGTTCTGTCTTAGACATGCACGGTACGGTCCAACTTGTCCGTGTGTATTTAAAACTATAACTGTGCACGTCTTAAAATTCCTTAAAGAAAAAAATAAGCTAACATGCTATTAAGGGCCAAATAGAAAGAGTGCGGATTTGCTTTGTTAAAGAGAATGTATGCATGCAATATATATACGCTAGAGCTGGTTTCCAAGTGCTTATATCACATTAACCATGGGATCCCACGGGATTGTTGGTGATAAACGCCGTTGGTTTACAGCTGGTCAGATTTCAAAGGAGTCTTAAAACGCAAACCACAGCGCGTCTGTTTAAAACAGCAGAGGGACGCTTGCAAATGAGATGTATGCAGCTGCAGCGAAAACGAGCGAAAAGAGAAAACATTTCTGTAATGCGCACAAGCAATCACAAGTGTGTTAGAAGAAGAAAATATAAACTGGAGCCAAATGTTTCGCTGGGATACTGTTATACCGCTTGTCACACCTGAGCGATGAGTTGTTCAACTTGCTACCATGCAACTGTTATCGACGAACGTGAGTTGAGCTGTTAATCGTGATCACAGCATGCAACGAGGTCGCGTCTGCTCTACGTATGTGGACGTCTCTGCAGCAACCGATTGCAAAAACAAGTTGCCCAATCAGTTGCTTCCAGTCGATGGACTCGACGACATTCCAGCGATCTGCTCGGCGACTTGTCGACACGTACTTTGAGCACATTCGCGAGCCGTGATTGGTGGTTACAGTCCTGACCGCGCCGTTTAAATGTCCTTGCGGCGCAACTGGTCGCTCAGATGTGGACAAAGCAGTCGCGGATCGCGCAGGTGTGTGATCCGGCTTTAGTTGTTTTTGATTAGGGTCCGCGCTCAAACAATCTGCTGAGTTATACTGTGGGTCAAGGTCAAGGGAAAGACATTGAAATGTGTGTGATTTGCAGTTGTCGTAAGGTGGCAGGGTGGTAGTAGTAGTAATAATCGTGGTAGCATAGCTGGGATACTGTTATACTTAATGAGCTGCTAGACCTTAGGCATGTGCCGAATCACGTTGACTGCTGAAGTGCAAGTGCTGCTACGTTGATGTATGTGTGTTTTTGTTTTCGCCTAGATTAAACAAACATAGCAATGAGGGTTAATCGTTTAATTGCAGAGGTCACTAATTGCGTGGTTGGCTTTAACACAATATCCGGTATATCTAGACACTATATCAGATGTGCTATGTACTTAATGTAGAACTGGGGCTGCTATAGTCATGCATGCTATTGTCTTTGTCGTATAACAAGCATTTTGATGTATATTCCATTTTGTATTCCGATTAAGTAATTGAGTCCATTGCATATTTGGCTCCTGTGATTATCAATATTAAATGCGGTGCCTACAATAGACACCTTGTACTCATGTATAGGCTACATGTGGATATATACAGTACCGTGTATGCATGTTGCATGCCATAGGAGGGTGTAGGAGATTGCAGGGATGAGTTTATTGTGACACTGTGGATGATGATAATAATTATAATAATAATACATTTGTGTATAACTTATAATGATATACCAGAATGTAATAACTCCTCTATGTGATATTTGAAAAGTCAGAGACACATTAAAAGCATTGAATCTTCTCCTTTAGTTCTGCTTACTTTGTATGTGAACATAACAACAATGCATTTTTTAAATAATAAAATTAACAATACCGTACTCTAATGCCAATCACTAAAGTAAGGAACGCATAGCTGAGTTTCAAAACAAGTTGCAGGAGGTTCGTAAATTGGGATATTTTGGGCCAATGCCATGAACGAGCATTTGTTTATTATTTCGTGGCAGAATACGGGAGATCACGGGACAATGCCAACACGCACACGAAGGGTTGGCACACTCAGCACTGCCATCTACTGGCCATACCTCGCAGCCCCACTCCTACAACACCTCGCAAGATGTGTTGGCGTCGCGGTGGCGAGATGTTAACTACCTCGCCTGGTATACAGGAGGTCGTGGGTTCGATCCCGACCCTGACGCCTGCTGCTGTATATTTGGAGTTTGCGTCTCTCATGATCATCACGGTGGCTAGGAGATGTTAACTACCTCGCGTGGTATACAGGAGGTCGTGGGTTCGATCCCGACCAAGGGGCCTGCTGCTGTATATTTGGAGTTTGCGTGTTCTACCTGTGGTCACTTGGATTTTTCTCCGGGTCATCCGGTTTTTTCCTCTACATTTAGAAACATGCATTTGAACTTTTAGAGTATTTGCCTGCGATGATGAGGCACTTAATTGGGCTATGGGGCCGTCCATAAATGACGTCACGCACCTGGGGGGGGGAGGGGGGGTGTCAGACATTTGTGACGATGTGTGACGAGGGGGGGGCGTTGAGAAATGTGACGTCACATCAAAATGCGCAACTTTAAATAAATATAGACAACACGTTTTGCTTAATTAAATAGACTTTTTAATAAATGTTTTCTCCTACAACATCAGAGTGCAGCGCCACATTAAATACGCACTACAATGGACGGCCCCTATCATTTGTGCCAGGTCGCTTCTGAAAAAAGAGCTATATAGTTTAGTGGGCCTGGTAAAATAAAACATAGTTTAATAGTTTTAGTTTAATAGACGAGTGGTCATCCATCCCTGCAAGTAGTAACCAGACGTCCGTGCTTAGATTCTGAGCTCGGAATATAAATACTTGCTCATTTAACACAAATTATTGGGTGATGTGGTGCTGCTGCTGCACAATCACAAATAATAACGACACTCAACACGTTCTTCAATCACAATGTGGCCTTCGAAATGAAGATATATATTAGGCGACGTTTTTGGTCAACGGCCCTTCCTCACGGAGCACAGAGAGGCCAGCTGCGGCAAACTCAGTAACTGGGTGGAAAGCCTCATACTCTTAGTTCTTTCGGTAAAGTCACGTAGGTAAAAAAAATGAAATTAAAATGAATAGAAATAAAACAATAAAAATCACGACGTTTCGGAGGCAACACAAGCTTCCGTCTTCAGGTGAAACTGTCACAGGTTAAATTTTTACCTACGTGACTTTACCGAAAGAACTAAGAGTATGAATCCTTGCAGTCACGAAAGCTTCAAATCTAGAATTAATGGAAAGCATAATTTGTCAAAACCGAGAGTGATTTAAAGGCGATTTCTTAAGCTCGGTGGATGTGTTGCACCCTGTCGAACGCGTGACGCGATACACGTTCAACAGGACGGCCAAAGCGCGCCGCTTGAAGGCGCAGTTGTTTATTTGTGCGCGGCGAGGACCTTGTGTGTTATTCTTTGGTTCTTTCGGTAAAGTCACGTATATAAAGATAAAATAATAAATTAAATAATAGCATAATACGACGTCTCGATTGCAACACAAGCAATCATCATCAGGTATAAAAGAAATAGCAAAGAAATAGTTGCTATTTCTTTAATTTATTATTTTATCTTCTTCCTGGCGGTGTGAGCTCGGCGTGGTTTTATGATTTATGAATGGACCACGCGTATTGTATGTGTGTGGAGGTGGTTCACAAAAGGACTTTGTGAGTATTGTGAAGAGATAGCACGCAATGTGTGCGCCTCCAAATGACACTATCCTTATCCGCGAGCTTAGACTTCTCATATTAGATATATCCCGTGTGTGTAGACGTAATTGGGATGGAACGGTGGCGCAATGATTAGCGCATTACGCTACGAATGCGGCAGCATGAGTTCGATCCCAGGCCAGGGCTACCATGACTGATGGTAAGTGATATCTGAACCGGTGCCTGCAACCAGCTCTAACCCCTTCACCACGCAATGAACAGGATGGTGAAGTTTGGTTTAAAACTTCTCCACGACCTACACGGCTATGTATGGCGAACGCTTGCAAACGAGAGATTCCATCTCACAGGATTATCCAGGTTAAATCTGTTTATATATAAAAGTAAATAGATTAACGCGGATTCACAAAGAGCTGGATATAGACGTTTGAAGTGTTTATATAAGTAATACATCATGGAACCATTTTGCCAGTATCAAAGTATGAAAAATAAGAATAGGTTTTACCCTTTCTGGCAATAAAACGGGTAGATGTTAAGATGTTTAAACACCAAATAGATATCCATAATAGAGGTTTTGTAGGTTAGATCGCGATCTAACCCAAAAACCTCTATTATGGATGATATTGGTCGCGAAAGCCTCCGTGTTAAACTGACCAAATAGAAACCTTTCGCAAGGAATCAAGTCTGCATTACACACGTACCTGTGGTGAACATGCAAAAAAGACATGCTCTGGTAATGTATGGATGGCATTGTCTTTGAAACTGGCGTAGGCCAATCGGTTTCAAAGACAATGCATATATGATCATCAGAGCATGTTCACCACAATTTCGTGTGGCTAATGAATACTTGGAGCCTTGTAAAAGGCTTCTGTTGGTGTTTCAACACCTAAACACCTGTTTTATTGCCACGAAGGGTAAAACCTATTCTTATTTTTCACAAGTAATACAGTTGTACAACAACTTGAGTCTTGTTTGGTTTCAAAGTGCTCGTCGTGATTATATTTCTACATCATAATTGCAGGGTATGCGTTGAGTAGAACTGCTGTAAAAGAAATATGTGTAGATTGTAGTAGTTGTGGCATGACCATAGGCCACTTCGTTGAGCTATCGTTTGTGGCTAGGTCGCTTATAAAATAATATAAAATAGTTTAGTTTGTGATTTCCTTAGCTTTCCTATCCTTTGCAATCCTATCGTATGTTTGTATAGTTTGTTGTTGTAACTTTCTGACTCGGCCCGACAGGACATCGGTGAAAAAGAGCTGTGTAGTAGCTCATCGGATTCCTCCAGTATATATAAAAATAAAGATTCTGGATGTCGATCTGGTGGGGTCATGCCGCTGGCCTGCCTCAAGGGGGGGGTTATGCAGTTTTGAAACCATTTTCAGTGACCGGTGCTGCTGGCAACAATGAAACAGTCACAGGTACACAAAAATAACAAATTTATAATTTGTCCAGTGTCTGCACGTGTCCGCACGCGTCATTTCTCATGCAATTCAAGGTCATCTGCAGGTGGTGTAATGTTTTTCTCTTGCAGACACGCACTCGGCACGTGGACAAACAGCCTTTGGCAAGGCTGATGAATAAAAGTCAACGTGGTGTGGAAATCGATTATGTAATATGCTTGCAGCGTTTCAGATAGCCATCGGGCTATACAACTGAAGTCGTCCACTGGCTCATCCATACTCGCTCGATATCAGCATATAAATATTGTTGATCAACTTCCAACCACACGAAATAAGAAATGTGTGCACGCGCGCGTGTATGGGGAGCGGTAGTGTAGCGGTTAGCGCGCTGCGCTACGAACCTGGTGACCCGAGTTCGATTTCCGCTCACGGCCAACACCAGTGACGATTATCTGAACCGGTCCTGGCTTTCCCTAGGTCAACTCATTCTCAAATGAGTACCTGGTGCGGTGTGTAAATATCGCCACGAGAGAGACAAAGGCGACCGGGCGTGGTGCTGGCCACCCACCCCCTCGTGTGCCATGCCAGCCTTCATAAGCGCTACTCGCTAACAGCACTTGCCCCAACAGTCTGTTAAATGCTATACGGGGTATCTTTGTCTCTGTGCATGGGCACACGCGTACAATCCCTGTAGTAGACGGCATAGTCACACGCATTGTGTGGATCATATTGAATACCCCGTCCGCACACATGCCAATTATCCCTCTCCGCAGCTCACAATCATACACTCTGTTAATATTTTCCTTTAATGCGTCCAACAGTTAATAAAAATTCTCTTTGGAGGGTTCATAATGCCTCTAAAAACCCCAACAGTTCTGACATCATCGTTAAAAGATCCACGGGACATGTCTACGAGGATACACTCACTTAAAAACAGTCTCCCTTCGCAAGAAAGTGCTCATTGTTGGCGTAAAGTCAGTGGTGTAAATGTCACATTGATACGGCATGGCCCTGACCACTACCAGTCTCTTTATATATTAAAACGTTCCACAATGCGGTACACACTTTAATGACCTTGTGTGGAGAAGGGGGAGACGACAGATGATGGGCTGACTTAATCTCGCCGTACAACAAGACAGAGTTTATCTTCTGCTCCGTGGAATACAACGCACATATTCGATGACGTGAGTCCCATTCTTCTCTCCGTATCTCCATCTCGTCAATCGCACACGTTGCTTCGGGGCGTCACGGTGGCGAGATGTTAACTACCTCGCCCGGTATACAGGAGGTTGTGGGCTCCATACCGACCCTGACGCCTGCTGCTGTATATTTGAAGGTTGCATGTTCTCTCCGTGGTCGCGTGGATTTTTCTCCGGGTCCTCCGTTTTCCCCCTCCACGTTTAGAAACATGCATTTAGGGTATATGGCTGCTATTAATTTCCACATAAGTCACTCCGTTGAGCTATCATTTGTGGCCAGGTCGCTTCGAGAGAAAAAAAACAAAGATCTATACAGCTCAGTGGGCCCCTTACCTGGTAAGATAGAATAACAAGTTTTAGTTTTCAATCAGAATCTCTCCGATTCCGCGCCGTCCTGGGCCCTCCTCTGAACGGCGTCGTCGGGAAAGATGATGAAGACAACGGACGAGGAGCTGAAGGTGACCCTCTTCCTGGGCCTGTCGCCACCGACGCTTTGCGCAGTAGCGGCGGCGGCGGCGCTGCTGTTGCCCACGTGGTGGGCGAGAGGGAAGCCCCACCGCGCGTTGTGCTCGGCGAGCGAGGAGGCGCGGCGCCGCGGCTTGCGCTTGGGCAGCACCAGGACCTGCAGACACCTGCGGAACTGTCAGGTACGGGTGGGGGTACGGGGGGAGGGGGGAGGGGGGGTAAGGTTCGACGTGAGTGTTGCAGTCAATTTGAGCCGTCATTGCATTTTTTTTAACCAGGTAAAAGGGCCCACTGAGCTATACAGCTCTTTTTTTTCTTCTAAAAGCGATCTGGCCACAAATGATAGGCCAACAAAGTGGCTTATCGCGTGGAAATGTTCGGCAGCCAAATACTCTAAACGCGTGTTTAGAAATGTGGAGGGGAAAAAACCCGGAGGAGTCGGAGACAATTCCACACGACCACGGGCAGAAAGATCATTCAAACTCCAAATATACAACAGGCGGCAGGGTCGGGATCAAACCTACGACCCCCTGCATACCAGGCGAGGTATTTAACATCTCACCACCGTGGTGTTAAATGTCAGGGGTAATGCGGCCATGGTGGCATGATTTGGTACATTGCACCTGCAATCCATCGGTCTTCGATTTTATCCGACCTCTGGATGCGGCAGTTGAAAAATGGGTACGTTTCTGAAATGTCCACTCCCTCCGTCCGCTGTATGAATGTGGTGCACCCCAGCGACGCGTGGTGGGGCAACACGTGGGCACTCCCGTCTCGTCCAAGACACATGTGAAGGCCAAAATACTACCCAGAGGAGCTCTGCAGAGTTCCCACGAGAGATGCCCCTTACCATCCATTAATCAATCACCGTCAATCGATTCATCGATCCATCCACAGCGGTTGATCGATTGATTAATGTGCTCCCTACCATTATCGGTATGTTGAATATACATTTATCAACGATAGCTAATGTGTTGTTGTCAAGGCTTGGGTAGCGACGTGGCAAGGAGATGGCAGTATATCAGCGGATGTTTTAATTATTTTGTGAAGACCTTTGAGTGTTACCCCCCCCCCCCCCCGTCTTATGCATACGTGGATTTTCTCCAGTGACTAAAATTTCAGGCCACAAGTCAGACACTGGTTAATTCATTATTCATTTTTCCCCGAGTTAGATCGTCGAGGTATAATGTCAATGTTTAACTATAACCCTCCACCCGACAAAGCCAATCAAATAAAGTTGTCACGTAGGCAAATATGCCAATTGCTCTGGGTTTTCAGCAAAACCTGAATGTAGAAAAGCAAGCAACATTTTTGGAATTTTTACAAGAATTTTTTTTTTGCTGGAGACTACATCCAGCATCATCAGATGTTTAACAACAACAACTCAGCTCGTAATATTGGTCGTGAAAGCCTACGACGAAATGTACTTCTGAAAGTGAGCTTTGAGAATCAATAAGGCTTTCCTGGGTAAGTAAATGGCATTACTCTGAGGACCACCAAAGGAAATGGGCACTGCCCCATGCTCACTCGACCAAGGGCACACTTCGATTTGTTTTAAAAAAACCTTCTAGTCAGGCTCGAGTTTCTTTGAGAAAACACATTTCTTTCCCAGAGGCTTTTACACCACAGTTGGAAAATCCACGTTTCTATTGTGAGGACAAGTCCATCCAAATGTTAAAAGGGTTTAAGAAATTAATAACGCTGCTTGGCTACGAGATGGCCATGAGCAGGCAGTATGTTCCTGCAAGTCGCTTATTGAATGTATCTGCATAGAGCTTTGGAAGTTATTTCGTCATTTACGGCGAGTTTTCTCCACGCTATCCAGTTTTATACCACAGGAAAACACTAAATAATGTAATTGGCCAATACAGGACCCCCATAAAAAGTGTTGAGACTCATCGATGCATTCCTAGATAAATCAGGCCTATAGGACATGTACACGTGTTTTTATGTGTACATAGACACTGCTGGTCATCTGTGATAAAGTGCTTCATAGCTCATCGTATTCCTCCAGTCTCAATAATGATTCTAATAAGATGTTGCGACTGCTCTCACGTGCACTTTCAGAGATCAACGGTCACCGTGATCTCTGAATGAAGCTTTACACACTTTACGCTGGTGAATTAGACTCACTGAATGCGGGGAGCATAGACGTGTAAAACAAGTAAAGTACAACGGTGAATGCTGGCTGCACTGCCCTCTGCTGACCGCTACGTAGCACACACACCCCGGCATGTACGGCATTGTGATCACCAAGCCGAGGACTATCCAGGATCGCCGCCTGCGTGGCGTCTGAGTTCTCTACTACACAAAGGTTCCTGCGATGCTACATTTTGGTAGCCAGTGCGTAAAATCCGTTGTTGTACCGTACTTCTGTGCTCCCACGCCAATGCTCCCCCGGGCATCCCCAAACCCGCATTGACCGTCATAGTGAAGCGTTGATCCTGTCACAGCGGCGTGGGAATGAGGAAGCCCCCATCCACGAGTGTGTTTAATCATAATATGTATTCATACTATAGGAATCTGATGAGCCATACGTGTCTTTTTCACAAGACGTTGTCCATGTTCCGGATCGTCCATATGTCTTGCGACCCGCAATGAATCGAACCTCTTTGAAATAAATATGAAGTTGTATAGAATTAAATGAGGGTCACAAGACACCTGGACCACCCTGTACATAGCACAATAATATATGCCGAGTGTGTGGTGCTAGTACTGCAACGTGGATCAATACATCGGCATCAAGGCAGAAAGCTTAATAAATATATTGGAGCGTTAAGCCGCTCATCATTTGGAAGACGGCTAATGGTCTGGTGATGAGATCCAATTGCCTCCCCGCCCCCTCTCTCTCTCTCTCTAGAAGCGTGCAATTGACTCGTCGGAGCGATTGCTAAGCATTAAACAATTATTGGTCAATGATTGGTCGCTGAGCATTTACGTGTCAATCAAACTTAACGGCGTTTAAATGCGAGCGCGCGCCGCAGCCCGTCAGACCGCGGGTTTCACCGCAACGCCGAGAGAACAAAACACTTCCCATCGATTTCGGGCTGGGGTTTCCCGATCTCGACGGTACTTTGTTCCTCCGTTACTAATTGGCGCACACTGCACGCGTCTGACGATTGATGAACCATGTGGGGCACAAAGACAATATCTCCCATATTCTTAGGGTTTTTCGGTTAAATGTCACGTAGGTAAAACATTAAAAAGTAAAATAAAATCAAATGAAACACGGCAGAACTGATTCTTCGGCCGTTGCCGATCATTGCTACAACTCGGTGGGCTCTCATGAAATTGTATTTTCCGAGACCAAGGTTCTCTGCAAACCTCCTGGCTACCATCAAAGGTTTGTACACGAAGCCATACAAATATACAAACACAGACATAATTTCAACCGTGATGACGGTTACAAACTGAGTAATCATTGGAAAGATGTGATTAACCATGCAAAAAAGATTTAACTACACTTATTTGCTAATCTTATTTGACAGACAACCATTACAGTTTTACCATGTTTAGTGGTGGTCTCCCTGTCACAGGTTGAGTCACAAACCGCACCTCTCCATAACAAAGGCTCAGCCTTTGTTATGCAGTCTATTCTTAGTCTTAAGCCGCACCTTACCATATTAATAATAATTATGCGGCCCTTGCCCCACCACCTTCTCCAACCATTATATAAACGGAGTGGTAGCTCCTGCAATCTCTCATTTACTTGATACAGCTGTCGTGGCTGTGACGGTACCACCTGAAGACGGAAGCTTGTGTTGCCTCCGAAACGTCGTGATTTTTATTTTATTCTACTTTTTAATGTTTTTACCTACGTGACTTTACCGAAAAACCCTAAGAATATGAATCATTGCAGTCACAAAAGCTTCAAATCTAGAAACAATATCTCCCATGTAGCTCTCACCGACTGTCGGGTCAAGTGCTGTTAGCAGGCACTTGTAAAGGGCAACTAAACACGGCACACGAGTGGGAGGATGACGGCCAGCACCATGTGGCTCCCCATTTACAGGCCCCATCAAGTGCTCATTTGAGGCCCAGTCGACCAAACGGAGACCCATGAACCGGTACAGATATTCGTCACCGATGTTGGCCGTGAGCGGGAATCGAACTCAGGTGACCGGGTTCGTGGCGCTTTTATTCCCCATAGGAGGGACACACGCCTGGACACACACACACACAGATCTTTGCATTCATTTAAATTTGCTCTCTGTACATAACGCGTGGAGCACACACGATATATCGATTCTCATGTCTCTCGGCGCAACCGTCACCTGCGACACACACACACACACAAGTCACGTGCGTGTACACACACACACACAAGTCACGTGCGTGTACACACACACACAAGTCACGTGCGTGTACACACACACAAGTCACGTGCGTGTACACACACACACGGCTATGTGAATTAAAATCGGTGCACGACGCATCACTGGACGTGCACGCGCCATCGCCGTCTTAAATTGAAGCGGAGCCCCGTTGAGTCGCTTGGGACGCGTGCCACCGATCGTCGGCCACGTGCAGCGTTGCAACGACTTCATTTGTGTGAGAGCCGAGACATTGGGGGCATCTCTGCGGATGCCGTGGTGGCCCGCCGAGGTCTGGGAACCCCCCCCCCTTCTAGCGTTTATAAATCCAGCGCGCTCGCTAAGAGAACTTTCAACAGCAAAAAATTCTGATTTCCACACAGCCGAAGATTTTGGGCCACCAGCTGGTCTCGTTTTCACGACGGGCAGCTCCGCACCGCCTTATCGAGGAACGCGTCGAGGATTGTGGCGTCGTGGACTGTTGATTGCGTACGATTAGCACGCTTGACTACAGTAGCGTGCTCAAGACGTTCAACGCACACGACGGTATCCTGCCGTGCGTATCGAGATACCATCGCCATTCTCGCGCATATTCTGGTTCACGGGCAAGGGCGCAGCCGCGTCACGGGCAGCGCGCACCCGCTTATTGAGGAACACGTAGAGGATGGGGTTGTAGGCGATGCTGGACTTTGCGAAGAACGATGGGATGACGCTGGTGGCCGGGCTGATGAGGTCGCCGTGCCCCGCCGCCGTGAGTAGGGCCACCACCGCGTACGGCATCCAGCACAGCAGGAAGGCGGCGACCACGAGCAGCGCCAGGCGGGCCACGCGGAACTCACCCCGCAGCGTCTGCGCCATGCGGCCGGCCGTCTGGACCTGCGCCACGTGCAGGTAGCGGAACTAGAGGGGTGGCGTGGACAGCCGGGTACACGGGGCACGAGGGCGATACGACCAAAGTCATGTTAGCCACCTGTGCAGGAGGTGTTCGCTGTGGTGGTGCAGGGGTTGGCGCTACGCTGCGCTACGAATCTGGCGACCCGAGTTCGATTCCCGCTCACGGCCAACACCGGTGACGATTATCTCACGCGGTTCTGGGACTCCCCTAGGTCGACTCGGCCTCAAATGAGTACCTGGTGCGGCGTGTAAATATCGCCACGAGGGAGACGAAGGCGGCCGGGCGTGGTGCTTGTCACCCACCCCTTCGTGTGCCGAGCCGTCCTTCATAGGTGCTCACTAACAGCACTTGCCCCAACAGTCTATTCAGGCTATACGGGGGATCTTTGTCTGTCTTTGCTGTCCTGTCTTGTAGCTCGCCCCGATGCGTGTCGGCACAAACCATGGCACCAGAGGCGGCCACGTGATGCTGCACAAATGGGGTCGTTAAAATAAAAACTGTCGGGAGTGCGGTGGCTATGGTCACTCAGAACAGAACCGTGGAATGTATCACGACAGATGCACATGGACACAGCAGCGATGCGTCACTCCGACGGTCTTGACACAATTATCTGGCTCGACAACCTCAATATCAAACTTTTGCTCTACATCAGTGGTTCTTAACCTTTACCGCAGCCTTGCACCCATTTGGTTCTCAATTATTATAATTAAAGCATTTATTATCATGTGAAGAAATGCATCGGGTTTGATTAAACAAAGTAGTTGTATTCTAGATTTGAAGCTTTCGTGACTGCAATGATTCATACTCTTAGGTGTTTTCGGTAAAGTCACGTAGGTAAAAAATAAGAAAAAAAAAATACTTACGTGACCGTGATTAATTTGTGTTTCGATGATTTACCTTCAAAAAAAATCTGGCCAATGATCGCACCCCGAGAAAGATCACCTCGCACCCCCAAGAGGGGGGTCCATGCACCCCCAGGTTAAAAACCACTGAGCGACATCGGCCATATCTGGATGGTGTTTATGAAATGCCCAAGGTTAACAAATCTGCTTGGCTGCAAGCTGGATAAGAGTTGGCAGCACAGCATGTGGATTCGAGGTTTCTTACAACATCTGTCTGATGCATTGCGAAATATTGCCAGCAAACGTTGAATACTTTATATGGTAGAGATTTCAGACCGTGTCCGTTCGTGTTTAAGTGCGTGCATTAGCCACAATGTGTACAGGTGCGTATCCATAGATCTCTAAAAGCCAAATTGGCTCGGGCTAAGATGTTATAACACTATCTGATAATGGAGTTCAATCGTAATTTGTAGGAATGTGGTGATTCACATCCATATCTAAAATTAAGTGATTCACAACTTATGACAACACCTCAGAGGCGACGCCGCTTTGAGCCTGGTTAATGATGGGACTGGTGGCCACCACCAAACACGCATAAATGTCAAATGCTCATGGCTGGACAATCAATGCTCAAGGATGTGTGACTAAATAGACTTGAAGAATCACCGAATGAAGCACTTTCTGCAGTTGAAGAGGCAATTCAACAATTGCATTGTACCTTCTGTCGCTTAAATAAAAAACCGGCCGTGTTTCTGTTCTCTTTGAGAGCTCCTAGCTATCGCAAGCCTGAAGGCGGAATACGCGCAATAATCATGACGTTATATTGACATGCAGAGCAGATGTGGTGACGACTATGATGTCATCTCGACACGCAAAGCAGGTGATGACAATTATGATGTCATCCTGATATACAAAGCAGGTGTAGTGACAATTGTGATGTCGTCTCGACACACAAAGCAGGTGATGACAATTATGATGTCATCCTGATATACAAAGCAGGTGTGATGACAATTATGATGTCATCTCGACACACTAGGCAGAGCGATATCTTAACACCACGAGATTTGTGGCATTTCATATTTCTGCACGACTCTTCAAAAGGCTCACGAGTACAGATGGCCATTCACTGGAGCGAGACGGGGCCACTCGCTCGGCTTGTGGACGGATGCGCTGGGATGATTTAATCGGTGACAAGAAGCCGGTCGTCATCAAAGTGTCTGGATCGCGTTTCCTGTGCTTGACGATTGAAATGGGAAAGATGAAAAAGGATTCCACCCCCGTCCTCCCGCCGTCATTATGGTTGACCTTACACGATGAATGTGTCGCCTGCACGAGAGGGCTGCGGTAGATAACCCTTGTCACGAAACTGGAACTCTTCACCTACTGAAGAGTTCCTGGATTTTGAGCCTTTAGCCAAACAGGCTTCAAGTGTTTCACGTAAATAGGCAAAACGTTTGTCAACGCAAACAAAACATGACTGCTACTTCATCAGCCGATTGCCCTTCTGGACAAAATGTTTCTGTGGCAAAATACAAGAAAACCATAGGAAAGGCTATTTCCTGAAACATTACATATTATACATTCCTTTGTAAGGCAGTGTTATTGACAGATGTGAAATTGAGACTCAGAGGGGAGGGTTGTGACCAGTGCAGATGTTGCATGCTTACATACATTCTGTTATGAATTGTTAGTACAATAAACATTGTTACGTGGAGAGATTGACTTTTGTCTATCTACTTATTACCCACAATGCTCTGCAATGCAAGACGTCTTTTAGGAAGTGTTTTCAGGTAGCTCCCCTGAACATTCTTATTAACTTGACGTTATCAACCTGCCGTCTGGAATGCTCTTCCTTCCGATATTAGGAAGCCACTGGAGCTATGCACTTTTAAATCTAGATTGAAAACGCATTTCTTTAGAACAGTTTTTGTGTGTTTAGTTGTCTTTCCCTCCGCACCTCCTATTAGCACGAGTTGGCCACGTACGGTGCGAAAGAAGTAAAATACATTCATACGTTTACTTCGAGTGCAGTGTATGCACGTGCTGATTATTGCACACCTCAGACATTCGATTTAACTATCTTTTTTTGCTCGAATTAGTGACATCTTCGAGAGAAAAAAGGCTCAAACAATGAATAAGACTAACAGTTACAGTATTAATATATTGCAATCAAGATCAAGAATTGCATCATTAAGTCCGATTTATGTTATGTATTCCCCACACCTCAATACATTTTTGTTTAAAAATGCCCAGTTTCGATATTTTTTTAATATTAATTTCCTCCTGGATATGTTATGTCACTAACAGTGAATGAAGCCAAAAATTTACTTTTTTACATGCCAGTAGAATAATTGTGTCCTTGTAATCGGACCCAGTAGGGCTGCTGAGATCTGGTGGGACCGGCCACATTGGGGGCCTGCCTCACTCTGCTTCTGGACTCTTTGTGCATTTTTACCTGTGGCTTAAAAGACAAAACTCAAACAGCTCATTGTAGCTTCGCAACCCTAGGCTGTATTTAAAGCTGTCTGGCGCAACGTTATTCTAATAAAACTTAGAAAACCCGTTACAGTTGAGGCTCCCTAAATTGACTGGCTTGACAGCTTATTTTGTCAATTTAACACGAAGGCTTTCGCGACCAATATTATCCGACAGGCAACTCGATAGGGGTTGTCACGTAAACAGAACTTGCCAATTCGTCACTAGTACAGCACACCGGTGTGTTGGACTAGCGACGAATTAGAATATTCTGTTTACGTGACAACCCTTACGAGTTGGCCGTGACGGGTGGTGGCGGGTTTAACGACACTTTGTATATTTATGCGATCTAATCCAAAACACTTCTGTGGAGCTTATTTTGTATCCCTCCTCTTGTCTAAAGCCACTTGCAAGAGCGAGCAAATCCGCGTCTTGTAGCGCCAGGAAAACGCTCGCGAATTGAGGCTCCCTTTTATAGGCTGGGCTGGTCAGCTTGTTATTGACTTCGGGAGAGGCAGCAATTGGCGGTGCGTGTGTGTGGGGTGGGTCTCCTCTTCCTTTAAGCCACGCGTTGTGCGCTGTCCGCACCCCCCGCGCGCGCGCAGACGAAACGCAGCCAGCGACGACACAACCACCGTGCCTGGGTGATGGCGAGTGCTATGCGCCCGTAGCAGAAGCCCATGACGAGCAGCGGCGCGGCCAGGCAGCCCAGGAAGAAGAATAGCACGAAGGCGGCGTCGGGAGGGTTGCTCGAGGCCCAGTCGATGGAGCAGCCGAGGCCGTGCTTCTCCAGCACGTAGCGGCTCCATCCCAGCAGGGGAGCTCCCGTCCACGCGGCCGAGTAGAGCCACGTGTACGTCACCGCTCTCCACGCCCAGCTGAAGTCCAGCACCTGCGCCTTGATGAGTCGCGCGTAGCGCTCGTAGGAGAGCGCCGTGAGCGTGGAGATGGACACGATGCCTGTGAGCACGAAGGGTCGTTCCGTTAACCACCCACGTTACCACCCACGTTACCATCCACGTTACCACCCCGTTACCGCCCCTACAGAACTTCATTGTTCTATGAGACATCTCCTTTACCAGTGGCAAAATATAGTAGTAGGTTTCTACCCTTTCAACTGGTACAGCCAAAGCGACTAAATTGGCTGGATCTGGAAAAGCCCTTCAGGATGTTGTGTGCCTGGTTTTGTGCATGCGTGGGTGATACACAGTGGAGGCTTCTCGGGCGCTGTCGACATGGGGGCTGCTGCGAGGTGACGAAGGGATGGCAGAGCTGGTTGACCGGTCCCCCCGCCTCACGCCCTTTGGCCGCGTGATGGTTTCTCCGGGTCCTCTTGTTACCTCCCACATGGCACTCGGGCATGGAACTGGCCGACAGTCCTGATGCACATGGCCTCATTAAAACACAAAGATTCTTGAGACTTAAGTGAGGATTTCTCGGGTAAATATTTGGCAACTCGCCTTTGCCCGTCTAATGATGGGTGTATTGCAGTAAATCTGAAACTTGCAAGCGATAAGCAGACCGCGACGTGATATTCATTGCACTAATGCGTGTGCAATGTGTAAGGGCGCGGTGACACAGACCTGTTTTATTTAAAGGTTATAATCCCTTGTTCATCATGACGTCCTTGTTACTTTTATGTCTCCACAGCGTTACGGAGATCACGTGACGTGAGGGTTCTGCCTTTGTGGTGAGGGTTGTGAGTTGACGCCGAGGAGGGGGGAGGAGGCGCCTCGCCCCCCCCCCCCATGTGGAGTGACGTCACCCGCTAATTATTATTAAGGGGGGGATGTCCATTTTGAGGACGTCACCTCTTCATGATTAATAATGTGGGGGGCTGTTGGATGTGGAGTGATGTCACCTGCTCATGATTATTAATGAGGGGGGTCCATCTGGAGGACGTAGCCTGTTCATGAGTAATAATGAGGGGGGCTGGCCGACGTGGAATGACGTCACGTGCGGGACACACAGACATTCTTGGCTCATTATGTAGTAACTCACTGGCGTTCTGCTGACTGGTGGGGCTGGTGCAGTAGCTGTTCATTGGCACCTACTTGTACTTGCATGTGAATAACAATACGTGGTGGTGGTGGTGGTTGTGGTTTTAGTGAATTCGTGGATATTTTTAGGATGGTAGCATTAGAGAATGGTGTGTTTTAATTGCACACCATTCCGATTTAGAGAGTTTGCCCTGAAATGTCTTATCTAGTTTAAAGACCATATTTGGGGAGACTCCCGTATTGAGATGTTTGGCTAATTCAATTTAAAAAGTGTTTCATATGGGAGGAACTGGAATGCCCAGTGGGCTCGTCATGTACATTAGGCGTAACATTCCAAGTTGTGCACAGAAGGATTAAAGTATCTATTGATGCCCTGCCATCCCTGGCTCCCTCTTCGTCCAAGCCTCCTCTTGTATTATTCCAAGGCAGTCTGCAATCCAAGTGCGCACTGTATCAGGCTTGGCCGGATTAGCATCTGACAAGTTCGGACACTTGCATGGGGCTGTGGTCACGTGTTGCTGTGATTGATGATGTATCGGAGGTGGCCGGCTGACCGTGTATCAAGAGGACTGAGCCACCAACGCTAAAACTTGCGTTCAGATACAGTGCTCGTTTCATCCACCCATGATTACACTGGATTGTAAAGTGTAGCGAGTTGAGGATATTAGCCAAGTCAATAGTACATTTTAAAAAATTGCATTAAGTACGTTTTAAGGCTACATTTCAGCTCCGATGTTGAAAAATAAACGACCAGTATGATGGTCAAGTGACTAATGTTTCCCTGCAGCAGGCTGTGCCGGATAGTGCACCCCTAGTGTAGGGATTAAAATGCCACCTGGGTTTTAGACACGGCTTGGGTTTTAGATACACGGCTTCTGCGGCGTCTCCTCTATTGCGTCGTCAAAGTTTTGCATCGATTTTTCGTCTAATCGTGACTAAAGCTTCGTGACAACATCATGGGGTCAGACGCTCCGTAACAACATACTAATCGCGTGACCTGCAAACTTGCCAGTACAGCAAATGTTTCCTTGAACTCGTCAATGCAAGCGGTTTGAGCTCTCCTCTCGTTTGTTTGTGTGGTCGGTTTTATTCATGTTTTCCAGTTTCATCCCACACGAAGCCAAACGCCCACTTATGAAATTCGCCAAACATCTATTTGTGACATGATCCTCCTCAATAAAAAGTCCACGAGACTCTGTGAGGCTTTCATGGATAAATGAATGACGTCACCCTCGTGTTTAATGCGTCAAATGAGTTAACTTTACGAGAGAGAGAATGCTGCTACGGAGCGCCTGGTCGTAACTTTAAATGAGTTTGTTTTCTCACAAGCGTAACCAGGTGTGTGCGAGATAAAAAGGGCAATTTAGTTTATGATTCTGCATGTGGTGCGGTAGTTTGGTTTGGCCAGAAGCCATAGCACGTGATCCGGCCGAATTTTGTATCGGCAGCAACAACCTTCACCACATTGAATGTCACCCACTCAATTTTAGGATGAGTGGCCCCAATAACAATAACGTACTTACATTATGCAATCGCTATCTGCTAATTTGTTTTCTCCCACATTCTTACAAAAAATGTTTTGGTTGATTTTCTTTGAACCTATCTACGTGACTTTACCGAAAGACTCAAATAATATGAATTCTTGCAGTCACGAAAGCTTTAAGTCAAGATTGTTTTCTCCCACCAACGTGTGCATATTCAGTACGAGTTCACTCCACTTGAGGTACAATCCAAAAAAACCCATCGGAGGGCCATATTCATACACACAGCATAGCTCAATGGCAAAACAAACTACGTACGCGGTTGTATTGCAGCTCTAAAAGTGTTTAACACTCGTGAATCAAGTCGACGACTATCTGCGTTGGCGTCACTTTGTTGGGCGTTCGCTGCCAGCGAATTGCAACTCAAAGCATTGGCAGGCGCACGTCAAGACCGGCGGAGTTGACGAAACTATTTTGTCTTCTTGGTTCTTTCGGTAAAGTCACGTAGAAGGGAAATAATAAAATAATAAACATAATAAAATAACATTCTCACGACGTTTCGGCCACAACGCAAGCTGAAGAACATTCGGACGCTGTCTTTCCGACAGACCTGTTCTTCACCTGACGACGGCTGCTTGCGTTGTGGCCGCAACGTCGTGAGAATTTTATTTTATTATTTTATTATTTCCCTTCTACGTGACTTTACCGAAAGAACCAAGAAGATGAATCCCTGCAGTCACGAAAGCTTTAAATCGAAATTTAAACTATTTTGTTTCCGACTTGGTAGGAAACAATTGTATCCGAGTGCACTGTAATTGCTGCAGTCTAAATCACGGCAATTTCACTTTCTCACGCCTGTAAGTTACTTTTAACTTACCTTGCAAACAACGCATTTTGTAAAAGACAAATTTATTTCAGTTTCTGCTGTGTCGGCCACATGGGTTCATCTGCCCCATACTTCACCACTCTGGCCATTGCAGGACTGGTGAAGGAGCGGCGTGGGGGGGGGGGGAGTAAGTTATCCGTGGCCTGGAATCGAACTCAGGTCGCCGGGTTCGTCACGGCGCTCCTCCACCCCCCCCCCCCCCATTGCCCCTCCCACCCCGCCCCTTTCTAAACAACGTTAAAGTCCAGACGAGTCCGCTGAAATTCACACGAGTTACTATCGCTTAGGAAGCCGCCGCTGTCGTGAGCTACTCGCCAAACTGGCGCAGGGCAACACTTGCCACGGACGACGGCCCCGAGCGAGCGAGCAAGCGAACCGATCCACGTCGCCTTGGGTCACTCACCGAAGAGGCTGTTGCTGAACCCGTCCCACACGCAGCCCCCGTCGCCCCACACCCACCGCCTGCGCACGCACGCCACCAGCGTCAGCGTGTTACCGAAGACGGACACCAGCAGGTCGCTCAGGCTGATGTTCACCAGCAGGAGGTTCGTGGGCGTCTGCAGGCGCTTGAAGCCCAGGAAGAGCGCCACGACCAGGAGGTTGTTGACGAAGCCGGCCACTCCGATGGTGCCCACGACGCCGGCCAGCAGGCGAAATGTGGCCGCGCTGAAGGCGGTGGAGCCCTCGCTGAGGTCTCCTCCGTGCAGGAGGAAAGTGCCCCCGAGGGCAGACGCGTTCCCCTGCGCAGAGTCCGGCGTCGCCTTGAGTCCCGTGTCCCCCGCGGCGAAGTGGAGGGAGTCCTGCTTGGGAGACTGCATCCCGGGTCCCTGCACGGGCGCTGACAGTGAGCGCGTGGCATTGTTCACGACGGTTTGCATCCTCGGCTTGCGATCTGTCCTGAGGCTCGCCGAGTGCAGGGACAGGCGGGCGGGCGGGCGGGCAGGCGGGAGTGCAGTGGGGGGGGGGGGGGATGAAGGGTGAGATTGGTTTAGATGTGGAGGTGCGATTGGTAGGTGATGGGATGGTTGGGGGTGGGTGCTGGTGGAGGAGGGTGCGGTGGGTGGTGAGGCGTGGGAGGGAGGGAGAAGGGCGAGGAGTGAGGGTCGCTGTCGTGGAGTGAGTGGTGTGCACGACTGTAACGGAGCCTCGCTGCGCGTTCATCCGAGATTACTTTTCGCTCCCCCACCGCTACCGCGCCACCCGAGTGTCATCATTGTTCGCTGTCTCTCTCCCTTCCTCTCTCTCGCGCACGCGTGCAACTCAACGGGACGCAGAGAGAAAATGCAAGCGCAGCGAACGTGATGATTGTGAGCAGGAGGCTGGAATCACGAACAGCAGCACAACCAGTAGCAGCAACATCAGCAATAGACGATATTAGCAGCAGCAGCAGCAGCAGCAGCATTCCGTGAACGATAACTCGTGTCGGCTGCGTTGTCAGGCAACAACCGAGGCAAGAACTGTCTCTCCCAAGGTCAAACGGAGAGCCAAGCTCCTATCCCGATCTCAACTCTTCTCTCGATCAGAGCAGAGCACGCGGTGCCTGCTTGTTACTTCGTGGATGTGTGTGTCTGTCTCATGTGCGTCTGTCTCTGTGTGTCTCTCTCCTGTGCGTCTGTCTCTGTCTGTCTTTGTCTTGTGGAGCGCCCCACTGGTGATGGAGCAGTTATGGAGAGATTGGAGAGTTTCCCATACCTGGGCAGTGTCCTTATGACCAGCTCCGGTTTGACAGCAGAGGTCTCACTCCGAATCGGTCGGGCGGCATTATCTTTTCATCGGCTGCGCAACGCTGTGTGGAAGCTACCTGGTCTGTCGCTCCGCACGAAGCTTCGGGTCTTCTCGGCCACATTAATGTCCTACCTTGTCTATGCTTGAGAAACGTGGACCTCTCTAATGGAACATTAATCTACCCTGGTTAAACGTGGGTTTAAACGTGGGTTTAACCAGGGTGGATTTTGTGAGGAGCTCACAAGTCCTTGAAAGATCTGGACACATTCCCATCAGCGAGCTTCTCCGGCAGGCGAGGCTGCGTTGGCTGGGTGATGTGGCCCGCATGCCCAGCCACCGCATGCCCAGCCACCGCATGCCCAGCCACCGCATGCCCAGCCACCGCATGCCCAGCCACCGCATGCCCAGCCACCGCATGCCCAGCCACCGCATGCCCAGCCACCGCATGCCCAGCCACCGCATGCCCAGCCACCGAATGCCCAGCCACCGCATGCCCAGCCACCGCATGCCCAGCCACCGCATGCCCAGCCACCGCATGCCCAGCCACCGAATGCCCAGCCACCGCATGCCCAGCCACCGCATGCCCAGCCACCGCATGCCCAGCCACCGCATGCCCAGCCACCGCATGCCCAGCCACCGCATGCCCAGCCACCGCATGCCCAGCCACCGCATGCCCAGCCACCGCATGCCCAGCCACCGCATGCCCAGCCACCGCATGCCCAAGCAGCTTCTGTTTGATCGCATAGAGCAGGGGTGGGGAACGTCCGGCCCGCGGGCCGTACAAGGCCCGCAAAATCATTTGGTCTGGCCCTGCCAAGGCAACCGCAGGCGGGACTCGAAATTCAATAAATCTAGGAGCAAACTTGGAAAAGCAGTTGCGAGTAGCAACATCATCAATACCAGCTCACATCACACTCCTCGCAAAAGAGAAGCAGTTCCAGCCATCGCATTAGGGGCGAGTTAATTAAATGTTTGACCAAATATAACGGGCACATTTTTAAGTTGATAATTTTGTATGGCCCGCGAATGATGTTATAAATATTCAAATGGTCCTTGGTAGAAAAAAGGTTCCCCACCCCTGGCATAGAGGGAGCTAAACGGGCACGACATGGGCTGGAGAAGAGATGGACTGATGCGGTACAGGAGGATGTGGAGCTAAGTGGACTTGCCGACGACCGGTACCAGCGGTGTCAAGATCAGCCTCGATGGAGGAGGCTCGAGAAGGACGCTGCGACTGGGCAGTTGGAGGCAGTCGCCCTCCAACAACGGAGGGCAGAGAAGTGACGCTCACAACAACGAGCGGAGCGCCGTGCGGATAAAATGCAGCAAGTTGGCACAGTAGGGAGTTCAGCTGGTACATCTACCAGTCATCTCAGGCAGCCAGCCCATGGCACCTGGGTCTGTCCCGAGATCTGTCGGCGAGCCTTAGACACTTCACGTGGCCTCAGTGCACCTAGCCTGGCACAGGCGCCGTGGTGACGTCACTGTCACTTAATGGCGAATGGCGTGGTGTTGGTGTTGGTGGAGAGCGGTGGTGTAGTGGTTAGCGTGCTGCGCTACGAACCCGACGAGTCGAGTTCGATTCCCACTCACGGCCAACACCGGTGACGATTTGCTGACTCAGCCTCAAATGAGAGTACCTGGTGCGGTGTGTCAGCATCGTCACGAGGGAGACAAAGGCGGCCGGGCGTGGTGCTGGCCACCCACTCCCTCGTGTGCTGTGCCGGCCTTATGTGCTCACTAGTAAAAGCACTTGCCCTAAAAAGTATGTTAAGGCTACACGGGGGATCCGTTGGCTTTATCGTTGTCTCTGTACCGTTAATAAGATGAATGTCCTCTGGTTCTGCCTGTACGGCGTGTTTTGAGACTGCGTGTTTTGAGACGCCTGTACAGGCGATGGACGGTAAATCAAGGTTATATGCATGTCGCCGAATCGCGTGTGTTAGGAACGTTTCTTGTTATTGTGTTGGTGTGTCCGTGCACATTGCAGAGCGGTGGCGCCAGCGATTAGCGCACCACGTTGTGAACCCCGTCCACGGCTAACATCAGTGGCGAGTGATATCAGACCCCCCCCCCCCCAAACTCCTGCAGCAACCCGCACTGATCATTGTGGTCAAGTATGGGCAACCCCCCCCCTCCTACTGACCAGACGCAGTAACTAACAATGATAGTGTGCGTCAGTCCATCATCACTGCCGTCATCACTCGGTGTCACTCGGCGGCCTCTGGTTTCAATTAGCAGCGAGGCCAGTTGGCGACTCGCCCCCCCCCCATTGTTGCTGCTGTTGTAGTTGTGACGGAGGGTTCGGTAAATGGTGGGGCCCGCTGCACGCGCCAACAGGACCACGCGTCACCCGTGAGCCACGGGTTTTCCCATTTTGAAGCAAATGGCAGGCAGCGGGCGATGGAGCGATGGAGCCTACGGGCGGAGTGGGAGATGTTTGATGATGGTGATGATGGTGATGATGGTGATGGTTGTGATGGTGGTTGTTGTTGGGGGAGTCGGTGGTGTAGGGTGGTTGGCGCACTGCGCGGCACCCAGCGGCCCGACTTAGATTGCCGCTCACAGTCAATATCGGTGACGAATATCTGCATCGGTTCTGGGTTTCTCCTGGGTAGACGAAGTCTTGTGTCAGTGCCGGGTCCGGTGCGTCAATATCGGCGCTTGGGTGGCCAAGGCGACCGACCGGGCGTGGTGTTGGTGACTCACCCCCTTGTGCGCCGTGCCCTCCTCAATAGTTCCTCGTCTGCAGCACTTTCCCCAACATTCCTTTGAAGGCTAAACGAGAGAGCTTCGTTTGTGATAGTTAGTGGTGGTTGTGGATGATGTGGATTGCATGGGTAGTTTTTAAGGCCATGTTTGAAAAAAATTGGTTGTGCAATTGCGCATTTTATTAATAAAAAAAGTTTTTTTTTACCTTAAAGCCCCACTGAATCTCAAGACGCTCTTTTCAGGAGAGTCTTGCAACATTGGGATGTTTGGCAAATTGCGTCCATGAATAGTCCGGCTTTGTGTGGGAAGAAACTGTGAAAATGATCCAGAGAAACCCAGCACGCATGCCAGGAGATACCACTCAGCCCCACAAGCATCGGGCATCTCCCATATAAAGTATTCCCATATAAAGTATTTACTCACAAGGGGCAGCGGGGGAGATTTTTTTTTTTTACAATTCTCCAAATGCAAATAATCTCTTAAGTCACCGACTCGCCCCCTTTCCCGCATGTTGACTTGAACAAACTGAGTGTGTAGAGATATAACTTCACATTTTAAAATAACGATATTAAGTCGCTGCATTGCCAGGGGTGTAAGCTCGAGTTCCACTCTGATATCACATGTGTTGCTTTCAAGATCCCGCATCCTGGTATTATTTATTTGCCGGTTAAACTGAAGCCACTGCGAGTTTAGAGATAATCCTTCAATTGTGTATCGTCATAGTAAATATAGCACTGCCGATTAGCACGGTTGGCTACGTACGGTGCGAAATAAGTTCAACATACGGTACATGCATACAGATCCCGAGCAATCCGTTTATATGAGCTGATTAAAGTTACATTTCAGCTGTTGACTTTTACACAAATCGAGAGGAAACGATCCAGCAAAACTGAAACGCCACTTTTCCATGCGCATATCGAGTGGCACCCTCGTGTAAGCACGTTCATTAAGATGCGGTCATCTTACTGCATTGGATCCAAAACCTGCTTGGATGCAATTAATGAGATGACAACCCTTTATCAATTCACTGCTGGATCAATATCTCTCCTCCCCGTGTTTGTCATGGAAACTGTTATAAAACAAACTTTACACTTTTTTTTTCTTCTTGGTTCTTTCGGTAAAGTCACGTAGAAGGGAAGTAATAAAATAATACAAATAAAACATAATAAAATAAAATAATATAATAATATAATATTTTATTTTATTATGTTTTATTTTTATTATTTTATTACTTCCCTTCTACGTGACTTTACCGAAAGAACCAAGAAGATGAATCCCTGCAGTCACGAAAGCTTTAAATCGAAATTTAAACTGTTTTGATTTACCTTTCAATGCTCTGTTACAACCTAACAAAGTAACTCGATTTTAATCCGTGGGAATGCGGTTCATTTTGTCTCTTCTTCTCGAGGTCATTGAGGATTATTTAACCACGTAGGTAGGTGAAGGATTTCCCATGGACTGGTTCTGATCTCACTCGCCACTCATGTTGTCCATGCTCGCCGGGTCCACAATGTAGTGTGCCGCCGATGCTGCACTCAGACACTGCGTAGGCGCCTATCATAATCTATTTGGTGGTGTCAAACATAACGGGAACATTTTTTTTAACTGCCATTCGATCATACCAAAGTCCACAGCTACAATACAATAAATTCCATTTTTAAATGGTTTGTTGCCAAGGATACATCACGTTAGTGCTTCAGCCGGCTGGGAGTTCGTTGTCTGAGACTGGCAAGCTATCATTTCAATCGCTAAAGGTTACGTTTAGATTTAGAGTTAGGATTACTACACTAGTTATCAATACTCTTACAATATTACACCATACGTCACTGCTATGTTAGAAGGGGGCATCGATCCGCTATTAAAACAGACATCTGTGCTTCTCGCTGTTATCTCGTGTGGATTTTTCTCCGGGTCCTCCTAGTTTTTCCCTCCACATTTAGGGACACGCGTTTAGAATATATGGCCGCTGTAAATGTTCACATGACAAGCCACTTCGTTGAGCTATCATTTGTGGCCAGGTTGCTTCTGAAAAATATCTTTGTAGCTCAGTGGACCTTACCTGGCAAAATAAAAAAATAGTTTATTTTGTTGTTTAGTTTATCACGTATATGTGTCTGTGTGCTTACAATTGATGAGATGTGTTCATGTGCAGTGATAGGGATGGAAAATGCAGTGGGGGGGGGGGGGGGTCTTTTATCAATCAGTGGATAGATCATGAAGGATGAGTGGTCTTCATCACTTGATGATTTATGAACGATTATTATTTTATGACGGACTAACTGACGATAACGAATGGTGATTAGTGATTATGAATCGTGACGAACAACGCACACGGTGGTCAGCTCGATGAGGATGATGGTGACCACGACGATGATGACGATGATCAACACCAACAGTGTACCAGTGGATACCGCCTATGGGAACGCGTCATTGCGCCAGGATGCAGTGGCCCAGTACTGCCGCGATAAATCGTGGGGGGGGGGAGTGGGAGAGGTCACCAACCCCCTGGAATTGAGTGGAGCCACGTTCGAGGAGTGTTGCCGCTCGAGCGCAGCGTTTCGTGTACCGTGACGCCGCAGTCTCGACCCTTTCTCGCAGTGTCACGCTTAGCCCGTCCTCTTTACAGATTTTAATCGGGCAATAATGGGTCCATATGGTTTCCGAAAGGATTTAATTACGGGCATAAACCATAGCGCGAACTCCGGTCGTCCTCGCAGTGGCTGTTGGCTACCCATCGAACAAAGATTGTTACTGCATCGCATGCTTCATCATGGGACCTCTTTTGCCAGTACCAAAATATACTAATAGGGTTTTTCTCCTTTTTTCTGGCAACAAAACTGACACCTTTTGCAAGGAATCATGTTTACATTAACCACAATACTTACAGTCAAATGCAAACAAAAAACAATACTCTGGTAATTTATGCATTGTCTTTGAAACTGATTGGTCCACACCAGAGACAGCTTTCTTTGGAGCCTCGTCTCATATGGTGTTCGACCAGATGACGCCATATGAGACAGTGCACCAATCATATTTAAAGCGCATCATAACTGTGCTCTGTTGAATTCACCATGTTCAGCAGAGTGGATCAAGATTGTCCACGTGTCCTCAAGTTGGAATTATGCAACAGAAATGGCAACGCCGTGAAATGTCCCAATCCAGCAGCACAAATCAATAATTCCAATAATAATACTACTACGACTACCCTGTACAAAAGACTTTAGGCTCAATATTATTTTATCAAAACGGCCCTGCACTTCCACGCTTGTCACAATTTATTTCATTCGATGGGCCAAAACTCGTTTGGCACGGAGTGTCAGTATGTGCATTGTGTCCAAAGGAACTTTGTATGGAAAAGCAATAACCTGTACACTCACAGCTGACAGTTGTGTCGAGGGTCCCTGCTGAATCGGGATCGATATCCCCCCCCCCCGCTTGTTCTCTGGAATGTTATCGACAAAGGCAACTGATGTTCATTCTGCATGAGTGTAGAGTCTATGAATGCATGGGACTTTCTGACGAAAACTGAAAGTGCTCACGCTTGATCTCTGTGTGTAGTGCTCTGCTATGAACCCGGCGACCCGAGTTCGATTCCTGCTCACGGCCACCAGGTGAAGATTTTCTGAACTGGTCCTTGGCCTCCACTAGGTCGACTCAGCCTCAAATGAGTGCATGGTGTGATGTGCAAACATCGCCACTGGGGAGACAAAGGTGGCCAGGCGTGGTGTTGGCCACCCACCCCATCCTGTGCCGTGCCAACCTTCATAGGTGCTCGCTTAACAGCACTCGCTCCAACAGTCTGTTAAAGGATATACATAGGATCTTTTAATCCATCTGTAACTGGGGGGGGGGGGGGGGGGGAGAAGGGGGGGGGGGGCACGATGCATCTTCAAAAGAGTATCCAATGCGGACAAAACATTATAGTCCTCTAAAGTTGCGTCGCTTTTAGAGAACTGCCGTGGAGAGAAGGAGCCAAATTGGTCAAAGGGATGCCCGCACTGCTCCTGGCAATTGTCTTATGGACCGCTGCTCTCTGGTCACAAGCGTGTGGACGTGCGCTGCTTCGTGTGTCACCCTTACCTGGTTAAACAAAATGAACTTGAAAATTAATGCCTAGCTGCCGCGAGTACTTGTAGCGCACCTCAAAAAGTGTTGCAGGATCCATGCAAATGCATGCCTTTTATTTTCGCCTTGTTTGAATGGGTCTTGAACACCCATGTTGACGTGTAAATGCCGGCACATGTGACGGGGACATCGCATGAGCACGCCTTCACCACTTGTTGTAGAGGTTAGAATCAAGCGGCCGCCCGGTTAACACGGTTGGCTGCGTACAGTGCGAAAGAAATTCTATATACTTACATACAATCATCAAATGTGCGCTGTCCAGTGTGAAGTTGACGTTAAAGATCCCGTGACGTAATTCGCAAGAGTAGGCCATTGTGTACTGGCGTCATTGTTCAAATGTAATAAATTACCTGCAACATTATACACGTTTCATTTTATAAAGCCATCATTGCCCCCCCTCCCCCTGACTGTGAAAACTTGGCAGGACCCTCGTGAATAAAGAGTCGTGGGGCTTGGCGAGGCTTTGCTGGGTAAACAAGCAGAAAGCAAAAACAATGTTCTGTGCATGCGCCTGTGGTTCCGTCCAAGTAGGATTTACGCTTAATGCAGAAACTATTACATTGATTGAGAGCCAGGGTGACACGTCTTACCCGAAAGTGCCAGAGATCTCGTGAAATTGCACTTTAATGAAGTCTTAGTCAAGTAACAAAGCACTCTATCTATTACAGCGTCTTATAATTAACGTGAACATGGGCAAATGTGCAACAATTGTGAAATGCATTTATATCATTATGGTAATGCATGATAATATCTTAAGCGTTATTTATCTAGCCTCATGCACACATTACTGTGCCAAATAAAATACAAATTCTCTACTTCAGCAATTTTTTCCTGTGGTTGTTCCACCTGATGAAGATCGCTTGTGTTGCGATCGGAACGTCGTGATTTATTTTATTTTATTTAGTTTCCACCTACGTGACTTTACCGAAAGAACCAAAGAGTATGGATTCCTGCAGTCACGAAAGCTTCAAATCAAGATTGATACAAATTTTGATTCACTGCAGTATTTTTCGATTTAAAGCTTTCGTGACTGCAGGGATTCATCTTCTTGGTTCTTTCGGTAAAGTCACGTAGAATGGAAATAATAAAATAATAAAAATAAAACAATAAAATAATTCTCACGACGTTTCGGCCACAACGCAAGCAGCCGTCCTCAAGTGAAGGACAGGTCTGTCGAGAAGACAGAGTCTGAATGACACGCCCCAACGAAACCCAATCAAATGATTAGCTCCAAGCCTGGGGCGTGTCATTCAGACTCTGTCTTATCGACAGACCTATTCTCCACCTGAGGACGGCTGCTTGCGTTGTGGCCGAAACGTCGTGAGAATTATTTTATTGTTTTATTTTATTTTATTATTTCCATTCTACGTGACTTTACCGAAAGAACCAAGAAGATTACTGCAGTATTTTACTTAGTTGGGCTGCTTTATGTAGAAGACGTGAAACTCACTGGACTGACGAGGACCACAATGCACTGCAGGAGATGCTGATGAGTTTTTGCGTAATGCACAAAGGCCGTGTGTGCTCTCTTCATATGTTTGTGTTGTTGCTTGAAACATTCGGTCTTCCAGCCTGCACTATGATTCTTTCGTGATGACTGTTACTCATTATTTACAGATGCGATTACTGGACTGACAGCAGAGACAATGCCATCAGCTGATATGGTCTGTGTCGTATAGCTAATGCAGCAATATTGTATGCCATGTATTGTTGATATCTACCGTATTGCCATGAGTATAATGCTTGTTATGCCATGCCAATGTGCATGTTTGTATCCTAACACTGCGCTAGGTTAGAGGTACTTTGTATACTTTGACCCTCACGTGCCCAATCGTAGTATTGCTCGGTTGATGTAAATGGAGGAATAAGAGATGGTTTTTGTGACCTATGATTGATTGTTTAACTTTTTTTCTGTTGACACGAGAGAGATGTAAAACGAAACCCAATCAAATAATTAATTAACAAATAAAATAATCACTAAACTCATCAGATGGCTAAACGGGAGAGCGAGTGGCTTCCGAGTTCAAATTCTCTCGGGATGGACTTGCCCTCTGCCATGGGAATGTGGAATTCTCACGTTTGACTCAAGGATGTAAACGGGAGATGAGCAACGCCTCATTGCTCATTTGACCGAGAAATCACTTTGAGACGTTTGACTCCATTAGAAATGTATGAATAATGTTTCTCTGTAAAATATCAAGTATAAGGCAAGTGACCTTGAGCAGTATCCGCCTGCTTCTCTCTCAGCTTCTAATGACACGAACTTTAAAATGTTTACTCTAAACATCACGGTATTAAAATCCGATTGAGCATTTGCCTAAAAACCGAGTCCCGAAATTTTGAGGAGATAAAAAAATTCAATAACGGTTTTTCTAAATGTATTTCACATTTTATAATAAGATTTTACAATTGCTATCACCACTTCGAAACCTTCACGTACGCTGAAATTTCCCACACAGAACAAGAGCGATGGTGTAAATATTGACTGTGCAATGGGACTTTACGTTATTAATCGTGTCGGAGACCATTGAGACAACTGGCTTTGCTTTCACAATGGTAGTTCTAGGCTCAATCGTCGGTGTTGTTGAACAGCGTCTTCCCCACATCGATGTCCGACCCCTTCGCGTGTTCAAACCCCCCCCCAATGAATTTAGCAACCTGAATTGCAGCTGCATCATGAAGCTGTCGCAGCAGCGCTCGATGAATCTCGTGTGGAGTGCGCTTGTTGAGTCCGGGGTGTCACGGACTGACCGTGCGGGCGCGTTGCGGGGCTTGTTTGAGCAAACGCGAGTTAATTAAATGTCAGGGTGAGACCCTTCAGATGCAGAATGGTTTAACCGCGCTGCGATGAGAGCGAAGTGAGTGCGGAGTAATGAAGGGGGCGGGGCAGGGAGAGACCCCCCCCGTATTTGCGGTTTTCACTCGGAGCAACGTGGCGAATCATGCGACATCATTATCTCTGCCCGATTTCAGCTTTTCATGATCAAGTCACTATGTAGTGCAGCAGATGGTCTTGCTTGGACCCGGCATGCATCCATGATGTTGTGTGGATGCACCTATGTCGGAACAGCGTGTTGGTAATGAGCCCATGAGCTGCACAAAAATCTAGCAGCCTCCTACTGTTGTTATTGAGCTGATCTGGCCCATGCCTTCCAATCACTCCTGACCAGGTGCCAGCATCATGACCAACTCGGGCATTGAAGTCACCCAATAAGATGACTCTATCTCGAGGGGCCACTTTAGTTAGCACCTGTGACAGGAGGTCATAGAAGCCATCTGACTCATCGGCCTTACCTGCATCCTTCCACTCCTCACCTCTGGTTGATGGGAAGGTGAGCCCAAAGTAGCCTATGGTTTACAGCTTCCCACACCTCCCCGCCACGCTCCCACGCCCCCTTCATTATTTTGTTCAGAAGGAAGAGCCACTCCCTGTTGTTTGGGAGTCTCCTGTCCCGAGTAGAGGACTGTCCACCCCTCATGGTGGCAGGAGCCAGAGCCGGTCCAATGGACCTTCTGAATACCACAAAGATCCAGGCGGTACCGTTCCAGCTCCCGACAGAGGAGTGGCAGCCTATCCTCTGCAGCGAGCATTCGAACATTCCACGTGGCCACCCGTAGTGGTTTTTTGTAGTTTCTGGAGGAGCCCCGAGGGTAAGGATTCAGTCTCCTGGCTTCGCCAAATGGGGTTTGGCCAGGAGACGTAATAGACGCCTGTCCCCCCGGGGCCACCAGCCATATCAGCATCAACCATCAATCTGTTGCCAATGATCATCATCAATCATTACTCGTCTACATTTCATTAATCTTTAGCATTGGAAGCTATTTTAAATTGCAACTGTTAGAATAAACAATTAGAGTTCAATATTAATTAAATATGTGCTTAGTTATATGGATTGGACGAGTAATAATAGGTGAATACCATTTGAAAGTAATTAAAGTAAGGATAGATGTATGGCATACTCAACAAACATTGGTACATCAAACAACACCGATCTTTGTATATGTTTGGGCCACATGAAGACTGAATGTGTATTAAATCTTGACTTAAAGCTTTCGTGACTGCAGGAATTCATATTCTTTGGGTCTTTCGGTAAAGCCACGTAGATAGAAAAAATAATAAAATAATAAAAATAATAACAATAATATATATTCTCAGCAGCTCTCCTGCTATATATTTCACCTGATGCTTGTCTTGCGATCGAAACGTCGTGATATTGTTAATATTATTTTTATTGTTTTATAATTTGTTCTATCTACTTGGCTTTACCGAAAGACCCAAATAATATGAATGTGTATTGTATGATGTAAGTATGTTAACGTTTTTTCAGATCGCATTGCAGTGTGCTTTATGGAGCTTATAAAATGGTCTATAGATGTGCGAGTTCTAAGAATGAAAATCTACTGGCGACCATAGACGTTAATTAAATTTATCTTTCTCTTTTCAGTCGATCATACGGGTTGTGAGGCACGTGCTTGTTGTGGTGTGGATGGTATTTCACGCTAATTGTAGAGTGTATTGTTAAACTCTGGCACCGGGAATGTGATAGCGATGGTCGGTGCGATTCCCTTGATTTCCCCCCCTCCACCACACTTATTCTTTGTGCTTTTCCAGGAGGGTCCAGAATTGCGATGCATGAGTATTGTGTTTCCATTGTGCGGGAGGAATCCCACCAGACGTACGAGAGGGTGACACTCAGCAATCCCATCTTCCAGTCACCCAGCAGTCCCAAGCTGGCAGCACAAGGCTCAGTAGGGGTGCTGATGTTGGTCCTATATTTCAGATAAGGTCCACTGAGCTTTCTACCTCTTATTCAAAAGCGACCGGGCCACAAATGATAGCTCAGCGAAGTGGCTAATCATGTAAACATTTATAGCAGCCAAATCACATTTCCCAGGTTCATTGCATTCATTCCATAGCAGTAGATCACTGATCACTGTGAAGGTGGGCCACACACAACAGCTCTACGACATCCCCTTCTCCACCACCTCTAACTAAGAGGAGCTAGAGCCAGGTCTGCCTGCTACTGTATCGGGACGACTCTGGTTGTCACTCACCCACCCACCCCACCCATCCACCCACCCCACCCATCCACCCACCCACCCATCCACCCACCCACCCATCCACCCACCCCACCCATCCACCCATCCAACTCACCCCCCCATCCAGCTCACCCCTTGGTCTTGCTCAACCGGCTTTGCTTACAAGGTTATGATGATATCGAGCACATTGGGGACGATTTGTTCGGGCCCGTCGGCGAATGTACACAACGATTGGTCCACTGTTGGGACGTGTGTGCTTCATAACGTGGGCCAATCGCTTTCAATTCCGACATTGGCTCTGGAAAATAGACTTGAGAAAGTAACACCAATTGGTGTCCACGTGTTTATTCCATTGATCTCATCGAGGGGTCCTTTCAGAGTGGCGCGGCTACGCTCCGGCTGGCAAATTGCTCCCAGAGCACCCGGTACATTTGTCTTGCAGCAGATGTGGTACGATAAATACGCGGTGATTCAATTGTCAGCCAGTCTCCTGCTGTCGTCACGTGTACACTAATGGAACTCACCTGTCTATTCATGGGCAAATATTCATAGACACATGCGGTGCCATAAGAACTCCAGCCGATGGGTTCTCATAATGGAAAATGCTCATCATGCAAGGTCACGAGTTTCTACGACTAATTTGTTCTGCGTATTTCAAATCGCTGCGGATTTAACCCCCATTTCATATCTTGTGCTTTACGTGTGTGTAGTTATGCGGGGATGCGTGTGTGTTACGTAACTTGGTTCGGAGTGCGCTGCTTGAAATGTATACAGCTGTGCACGCGCGTGTGTACGTTCACGTGTGATCCACGCTTGGAGTACACATCGCTAATTGACATTAATACAAAGCTCTGTGTGTGTATGTGTGCGTTTTTTGTCCCACGTCGAGAGCGGTGGTGCAGTGGTTAGCACACTGCGCAATGAAGCCAGCGACTCGAGTGTGATTCCCACTCACGCACGACCAATCACAGTGAGAAAACGTCCAAGCCTGGCCTTGGCCTCCCAGGAATACATTGTAAAGGAGCGCATTGTGCGGTGTTTAAACATCAGCAGTGGGTAAACAAATTAAAATTAAAATTAATAAAAGTAAAATAAAAATAAAATAAAAATCACGACGAATCGGAGGCAACACAAGCTTCCGTCTTCAGGTGGAACCGTCACAGCACGCTTGCTGCATCAAGTAAAAAAAACCCCTAAGAATATGAATCATTGCAGTCACGAAAGCTTCAAATCTAGAATCAGCACTGGGGGTAGACAAATCCAGCCGGGCGTGGTGTTGGCCACCCACCCACCCTCGTATTCTATGCCGACTCTAATCATGTGTGTTCGTTAACAACACTTGCCCCAAGTCTGTTCGAGCCTATACGGGGGGGGGGGGGGGGGAGAGTGGGGCATCTTTGCCTTTGCATGTAACGTGAATATCTCCTACCGTGCGCCCCCGTGGGGATGATGCCTGCTGGCTGTTTGTACGCACATCGTGTTCCGAGCGTTGTGTGCGATGCTGATGCTTGACATCTTGCAGCGTGGTTACGGTGTGAAGTGCTTCACTCCGCATCCCACGGTGGTCGAGACCGCTCGGCCATGGGGGAGGAGGAGGAGGGGGGCGCTACGAGTGACACGGTCAAGGGAGGAGCGGTGGGAGCGGTTGACGTCCCGTCGTGGAACGTGAACAATGGAACGTCAATCGCTGCTCTGCAACCAAGAGGTGCGCCAAAGTCGAGCGCACCGCGAAGCGAAATGTTAAACGCCAATTCCTTCCACTTGCTCCTTAGCGCGAACATATTTTTTTAAAATATATGTTCACGCTTAGGAACAACAGGTTCCACACTTATTATGTTATTTTATTATATTATTAAAATATTTTATTATATTGGTTTATTATATATTTTTTTCTATTATTTTAAAATATTATTAATTTATTTTATTATATTATATTATTTTATTATGTTTTTTATTATTTCCCTTTTACGTGACTTTACCGAAAGAACCAAGAAGAAGGTTCCACATTGCCCACCAGGGATTATTTGTCTGTCTGTCGTGCATATTTGTCTGTCGTGCACGAATGCGCTGTCCAACCAAGTCCCTACCTGCCCACTCCGAAGGGATGTGTTATATATACGGAACTTTGTCAAATCCACTGCTGGCAGGGGAATTGATTCAGTATCATGTCACCTCCCTCCTCCTAACTCCGGGCACTATCTGTGGATGTCTGTTAGCCATACCTAGGGAATCTGTTTGTGTCTCTTAGACATGCCTAGGGAGAATGTGGGTGTCTCTTAGACAGACCTGGGAAGTCTAATTCTGGCCAAAAACGAGTCCACGTTCCTCTCCCTCCAAACGGTGACACTACTGGTGATCACTCTGATGATGAGACGTGTAATTACACAGCAGCGCATGTGTAGCAGTCTCGGCAATGAGTCCCGTGTTCAGTCAATACATGTAATAATTAGCCTGATGTGATTTTTTACAAAATTTTCTACGATCAGACACTAACAATTACTCCACAAATTTGTATATTTCCGGAAAAAAACACATAGTCAACGACTTGATTCAACTTTTTATATTTAAAGACGTACTCATCGGAAACCGCTCGATTTAAAGGTTCCGTTATTTTTTTATTAGAAAGAACAAAAATTAATTAACCTAACACCTCTATGAGGATAATTATTACCGTGTTCGAATTAATCAGATGTGAACATCATAAAATGTGTATTTATTTCGTTCATACCCGCTTTAATCCGAAATATCTCAAACTATAAAAGATATAACAATGATTCTCGCTTTAATTGTATTTTCTGCTTAACGCTCTGTCAAACGAAAAAACCCCGCAATCTTATAGTTTGAGCGATTTATGAATGACGCGCACACACATGTTCATGGGGCACTTAAAATCGAGATTTGGGGGCCTTAAAATTTAAAATATGGGATTTGTTGTTTGTGTCCTAAAAGCTACCCACTTACCAAATGTCAGCTTTCTACCTTGTCGGAAAGTACTCTCGATGTTTTGAGACATACAGGTCGAGGTCTTTATTTATATAGAAGAGAGTAAAAATTGTCCCACTGTTTCAATGGATTTGGAGATTGAACCCATGACCTCTGGGTCGACAAGTCCCCTGGGTTCAACATTACCGTGTTCATTCTTACGAAGAAAATGAAGCAAAAACATGTATCTGCTGTCAAGATTGAAACATGCCTTTATTTCACGTGAGTTTTGTGAAGTTGATTGTAAAACGGTGATGGGCTCAGACCTGCACGAAGTCGTGGATAGTGGTGATGTGTTACAGTTGGGATTCGTTACAGATGCCCCTGATTACATACATTTTAATATTTCACCTGGATAATCTCTTGAGATGAACCTCTCATTTGCAAGTGTGTCGGTCCATAGTGTCAATTAACACATGCATAGCATACGCGTGATGACACGTACGCAATTTGTTTTAGTCTAAAGCTTATAGACTTTACACATGTATACAATGAACACCACAGTCAAACACTGAATTAAGTGGTGCACACTGTCGGTTGACGCAGTTACAAGTCTTGTGCCAGGGCTGGTTAATTGAAGAGTGAAATAATTTGAGATTGGCAGCATTTGTGTTCATGTTCCTGGGTGAGTGTTCCATATTGAGCCAGTTCTGTGTGTGGTTGAGTGAGAGTGCGAGGGGAGCGGTGGTGTAGCGGTTAGCGCGCTGCGCTACGAACCCGGCGACCCGGGTTCGATTCCCACTCCCGGCCAACATCAGTGACGATCATCTGAACCTGTCCTGGGTCTCCCATAGGTCCACTCAGCCTCAAATGAGTACCTAGTGTGGTGTGTAAATATTGCCACTGGGGAAACAAAGGCGGTCGAGCGTGGTGCTAGCCACCCACCGCCTCGTGTACAGTTTCGGCCATCATAGGTGCTCGCTAACAGCACTTGCCCCTACAGTCTATTAAAGGCTATACGGGGGAGCTTTGTTTTTATTTTGTGTGCCTGTATGGGGTTGTTTTACTCGAGGAGCCGTTAAAATGTTTTTTCGGAATTGCAGCCTGCCAGTAAGTTTCCCCGTTTGGTTTTTTACCGAGGTATGTGCAGCGTGCTAAGGAATTGGGATATATATATGAGTGTATACCGAGAATGGATGCTTAGCATTGTACTATGACGATGAGATCGACTGGTGACAGTTTTTGCAGAAAGCGACCTATTCATTGTATGATCTCTGCTGTATAGAGGGATACGATAGATAAAAAAAACTGAAATATCTATTTTACCGTGGGGTTTGTGCTGTGTGCTTGTGTAAATCTCTTCTTGTTTACCGAGTAAGTCCCCCATCATTCTTAAGCATGTTGTTGCAGGGGGGTCTGCATCATCTCCGTAAGTAAGGAGGCAGCTATTGGTACGTATTTCCCAATTGAGTGAGTCACGAGTAATGTTTTCTTAGTTAGGTACATTTGGACAAATGGCCCATTCACCTTGTGAATAACGTCGACGAGATCTTGAATGTCCGCTGTGAAGCAGACGCTGCATTTTTAAATCCTTTATATTAAGTTCGCATGCTTGCTTGCTTGCGTGCTTGCTTGCTTACTTACGACCGTGCAAATCTTTCGGTCGTTTTTAACCCACTTCCCGTGATCCAATCGAGCTGACATTTTCCACACAGACTCGTTGTGCCAGACAATTAATGTTCGTGAAAAAAAATTCCCAAAATGTTACACTTTTTAGGCAAAAACATTTATTTTACATATATTCAAATAGAACTCATTCATCGCTTTGGCTGAACGTCACAGTATAAGAGCCCAGAGCGTAACCCCTCCACAGGCCGTGGCGGAGTAGCGCAGTTGGTAGCGCCCTCGCTTCCCATGCCAAAGGTCGCGGGATCGATCCCCGCGTCCTCCACAGGCGAATATATTTTAAAATCCTTTATATTAAGTTCGCTGCCACGCATATAAAGGATTTATAGTGAAAAACTTTGTTTTTACGTGTTATACTTATTGTTTATGAGTAACACACCTGCAGTTTTGAACAGGATGGCCTTGTTGGAATCGAACTGCGAACGCCTGCAACAAGCAGCGAACGTCACCATCCGATGTTTTAATTGTATTGTTTTGATATGTGGAAGATGGAATATAGCTTTGATAAAGCAATCCATCCCGATTTAGCAAGTGCCTCAAATGCCCTGTGTTATTTCCCAAGAGTAAACACTATATTTGGAAAATGTTCCTTATATTACGATGCTCTTCATCTATGGAACAATATTTTATCTCAATTGCATTTGAAGAACCTTCCTTGCCAATCAGTTGTAAGGGACAGACTGGGCAGATTGCTTGGGCAACGCGAATGCAAATACTTTTGGACACTTAACACCGAACTCATTTGATAGGTAAAATGTGGTGAAGGTGCAGCCTTGCAACTCTGTGCTCATACTACCTTTATAGAAGGGCCTCCAATGGGGGAGATCTAGAGAGGCATTTGGCCTACTCTTCCACAGTCGACAGACACCTTGGAGAGCTGGGAGTATTCACATTTTATCCGTCCACACCCGATCTGCCGATTGGCTATTATTAAAAAAATATTTTTGGCCGATATTTTGATCGTAAAATTGCTGAGATTTTTGTGCTCAACGTTACAAATAATTGGCAGATGTTTCCGTTCATTTGTTGGTGATTTGTTGTTAACAAGTACGCTGTTCGTTTAGCACGTAGGCTTTCGCGACCAATATCATCCATATTACAGGTTTTATGGGTTAGATCGTATTATGTAAAGTACACTTGTTCTGCTCTTTTTTACGTGTGATTCAGGACTCTCTTGAAAAACTTAGACTTTTATCTTGGTCAAATAAAGATGTTGATTGATTGCTTGATTGCTATATAAATCATGATGCTATGTGCTTGTTTGTCGTCCGTTATAAGCAAAGATGTTGGTCAAAATGGTTTATGACAAAATATAAATATTACATCCAGTCACATACTTCACATTAACAATGTGCTGTTGTGTTTTCACACTCTCTTGTGAAGGTAAAAACAACAACAACAAAGTTACATGAAAGGCTGTATATTTAATATATATTTTTGGTTTTGAGTTCCAATAAAATAACTGCAACAGCGAGAAGCAAAAAAAATAAAATTCCGCCGTGATTGCCCAAAGATAAATTCAGCAATGCATTATTAAGTTGACCTAAAAAAATGGACTCTCATTATTTATATATGTTTAAGGTACAGTCTTGAGACACCACGTATTGCCTGCAAAAGGGCACAGATTAAAGGATTAATTATTTATTGTTTCGTCGTATCAAGAGTAATAGAGGGGTTATGAGGTATTGAGGGCAAGCCATTATTTACACATACGGAGACACGCTGCGAATGAAAATATTTTCCAGTTGGTTGGTCGGTGATTAAACTAAAAAAAAATGTGAGCTCAGTGGAAAAAAATTAACCCGTAAAAACAAAGTTTTTCACTCTAAATCCTTTATATGCGTGGCGGCTAGAGTCCTCTCGTCCTCTGGCTTGAGATTGCTGCCACCTATGGGTCAGATGATTGTCTGCCAGCATTAAGCAATTGGTAATTAAATATTTTTAAAAAATTCCCTAAACAGTGTAAAATTTTGGAAACATTTTCCACGAAAATGTTGTTGTCACGCACAACGAGTCTGTGTGGAAAATGTCAGCTCGATTGGATCACGGGAAGTGTGTGAAAAAACGACCGAAAGATGTGCACGGTCGTAAGCAAGCAAGCAAGCACGCAAGCACGCAAGCAAGCAAGCGAACTTAATATAAAGGATTTAAAAACGAATTCATTTATTTAGCTGCGGTAAACCGCCGTTGGTGAATGAGCACAGTGGAGGTTGTGAGGGGAGAAGTTGCGTCTGTTCAGCGCGGACGCTGGCAGAGCATGCAAACTTTAAATTTGATTACCTCCCAGCACTCCCGCAACTTTGTGTATTCAATCATTTTCATCAGAGTAGTGCTTTTTCCAAACCCATTTATAAAGTAAGAGACGCGATGGGACATGATCACATGACATTTGTACAGCATTAACGCATTGCTCATGCTGAGTGATTACCTGGTGATTTAATTGAATTAGTCAGAAGTCCAGCCGGGAAACAGTCGCGATGTGTAGGAAGAGTGTTTTGTTTAATTTCAAGGTTATTTTGTACCATATTAAATTAATCTCATTTTACAACTATGTATATTTTCATGGTCGTGCTGTACAACTGCTCCTCCCCGATGCGTTTTTGGGCCGTCACAATCTCCGATGTTTCGCCCAAAGTGTCTGTAACGTCGTCAGGACCTAACCCTGCATGTACAGCAAAGGTCATCAAGGGCACGTTGAACATCGTGCCATCAATGGTTACCACGCAAAAACACACGGCACAACCAGAACACACATCAGATAGCTAATCTTATATTTTCCATCGCTAAAACTGCATCATAACGTTACATATATAATGGCCTGACAATGCGGGCAGTTGCTCTTCGTCAGAGCACATTCATATCACGATGATAATGATCATGATAGTTACAATTATAATTATTTACTGTCCTTTGTAAATCCACTGGTCAAAATGTAGACACCTCCCCCATGCCACTCCCGCCGCAGTAAAATCAATTCTTCGAATCCTCAAAACGTGTCGATAAAAAATAATAACGGCCATGACGTACTTCAAATAGCAGACATGCGGCCAGTGCAACGGCAGGGCTTTAATGTTGTCACTGGTTTTAATTTCGATGGTGAAACCTCACACACCGGCGGTAACCCCTCTGTGACCCTTGAGGCAATTCATTTGATGTAATTCACACTTCTGAACCGGGGTTTGGAATGCATTTTAGCATCCCCACGCCTTGCTGCGTCTGCCCCCTTCTCTAACCCGAAAGCACTCGTCACGTAAGATCGGATAGATTATGACATTACGATGGGGGGGGGGGGGGTGGTTTGCTCTTCCCCATCGTGTGTGTGCCCAGGCACTTGAGTTTTTCTTCCGCCAGAAGCACGTCACTTGGCCGTTGGCATCCCTCGCACGCATCGATCAACGTCACCTAAAGCCCGGAGGGGAACTGTGGAGCAGACATTGCGCTGCGGGCAAAAGGCGATTTGTAATTGCGCCAGTTTCAAGGTTCATTTCGTGGATGCTTCATTTGCCCCCTGAGCTACGGACGATGCACGGTGCTGTGTGTGGAAGTAGTTATGCGAGTTGTGACGCTACATTCTTGGAATCTCGCAGCCTGCACCGCCACGAGCCCCTACTCAATCCAGAGCCCATCATCTGTGCCCCCCCCAATGCGATGCCTCAGCACTCCCCCCAGCTACACACGAGGCCTACCAGAACACCTCCTTCACACTTGCGCCTCGTCTGTGGTCACTAGAATAACACCATCACTTTCAATAACCCCGGTCTAACACGGAGACCTTCGCGACCAATGGTAACCATAACAAAGGATTGTTGGGTTAGATCGCTTTCTTCATCTCAAGTCATGATCGTCCTCTGTACAATTTTATAATCGCTGTGAAGCGCATTAAAAACAACAACGCGCTGTATACATTTCGATAAGATGACAACACAGACCGGTTCTGCTCTTTGGCGCGATGGCGACCGTTTGCTGTGGGTGTTTTGAGGCATTTTTGGGGAGAATTTATCTTCAAAACACCACCGCGTTTAGACAACAGAGGTGAAAATGTATTTACTGTTTAAAGAAAATGTTCACCTATGCTGCTGGAATATTTTCCGACACCCAACTCCAGCAAACAAAAAAAATCAAAGGAAAAATACTCCTGACGTTAGGGAATTATGTAGCCTTGAGCAGTTAGGTTACTCAATAATGCATCTGTTCAGCAGATTTATCATGCACAGCGTACGTGTTAGTTGTAACAATTTTTGAATGTAAATGTAACAGTATTATTTATCTCCAACAAAGAGCATTTTTAATTGTTTCCATGAAACGTGGACCGCGAAACCTTGCGTCTTCTAAACATAAATACAAGCTTTTTAAACATCAAGAACAATGCAGTACCGTTGGTGAGTGCTTTCGTTTTTCGCTCATAATGTTATTATTATTTACACAGGGGATAATAATTTAGTCGCAGGAGTCCATATGTGCGGTGTAGACACATCTGCGTGATCTGTCTTGCAGCGCAATCGGTTAGCAGTTGGCATATTCTACTCAATTTGAAAACCACTGATGCAGATGTGTGCGTGAATTACAACAACAATAACAGTGGAGCGGTTTTTTTGCGCTATGATCCAATGTTGCCTGAATACGCAATCTTGTGCAGGATCTTGGAAGCTCATGTCAACGCCAGCCCGTCTTGTCTCTCTCCTCCCGTCATCGTAGCGACAGACCAGAGCAGGTCGAGCCTGATTAGTACTTGACTGGGTGACTGCCCAATGTGGAAGAGTAGGCCAAATATTCTCTAGGGGGGTGGGGGAGGGGCTCTAAAGCTCTTGTACCCTTCGGCCAGCAGTAGCGTGAACAAGGGATTGCAGGGCTGCACCCTTACCTGTACCTGGGCGACAGCCATTTGCATACCAGGTAATTTTAGGCATGGGGCTGTGAAAGCTACGAGGTGCCAGGATGTGGCTCTACAGCAAGAAGCGCAGTCCATTGATAGAAACGTCTTTGGTCCACTCACTGGATTTAGTCTCTTTCTGGACTGAATATGTCTGTGGGGACCGTTTAACTAGTCTACGTACGTAAGTAAAACTATTATGGATAAGTAAAACCTATTTCGCACCGTACATAACCAACCATGCTAATATAAAGTGCGGCGAAGGCCAACAAATCAAACACAAAAAGTAGTTCTAAATAAATTAGTTTTCAATCGGGATTTAAAAGTGCATAGCTCCAGTGGCTTCCTCATAATACGTGTGAGTTGTCTGCAAGCACTCCAGTTTCCTGCCACACGAAGCCAAACAACCACGAATGGAATTGGCAAAATATCCAAAAGCAGGAGTACACTCTCCTGAAAAAAATAAATAAAAACAAGCGTTCAGACTTTCATGCGTAAAAAAAAACGAATGGAGTTGTGTTTACAATGATCGTTCAATGTTCGACTTGTGTGCACCGCCCGTAATTCAGCACCACAAACCTGCGTGCACTCGCAAACATCGTAAAGTGAAATGCTCCCTGGGCCGCACCGTGAACGCGCCGCGCCATTGCGTGCGCAACGCTCGAATGAATTCGTTCACGTAAATCGGCTTGGAGGTGATTCTCCATTTAATCTAAAAAAAGTATAACCCGTAAAAACAAAGTTTTTCACTATAAATCCTTTAAATGCGTGGCGGCTAGAGTCCTCTCGTCCTCTGGCTTGAGATGGCTGCCACCTATGGGTCAGATTATTGTCTGCCAGTATTAAGCAATTGGTAATTAAATATTTAATTTGTTTTCCCTAAACAGTGTAAAATTTTGGAAAAATGTTTTCACTAACATGAATTGTCTCGCACAACGAGTCTGTGTGCAAAATGTCAGCTCGATTGGATCACGGGAAGTGGGTTAAAAAACGACCGAAAGATTTGCACGGTCGTAAGCAAGCAAGCACGCAAGCACGCAAGCACGCAAGCAAGCAAGCAAGCGAACTTAATATAAAGGATTTAAAAACCCACGAAGATAATTTTACCATTAACGCCATCGCGTGACTTAACCGTGGTAACGATGACCCTGCGAGGGCAATGTTGTTGAGGACAGTTGAGAATCGACAAAGGTGGAATTGAACGTACATCGCTCTCCCACAGTCTCTTTGCCCCGTGTTGTAATTACACTGCAAGAGCACATTTGCTCAGCGATACTGCCAGAAAATGACCTTCATACAAGGCAGACTTGGCAGAACACTGGCTTGGTGTCATGTCTAAAAGTCCTACATTGGGAGGGGGGCGGGCGAGAGGAGGGAGGGGGGAGAAGACCTCTTCGGGATGCGTTGCGATAACTATCACCGTTACGGGGAAGCTTCACACGTTTTCCCTTTTCTCCCCATGACTTCAATTAAAATCCGACAGAAATGCACCGCGGGGAAAATAAATGTCACTACTGGTGGCGCCAGGCCCCGACTGACGTGCTATATGCACCATTTCCACCACTCTCCCCGAGACTCGATTTCAGTAGGCTTCTGCTTAACACTTTATTGCCATTAAGTGTTAACATGCATTTTCTGATCGTTTGCGAGGGCGAATGTTACGATATGCAATCCGGCCAAAATAAATGGTCATTTAGTCTTGTATTGGAGTGCCGACAGGGCCAACATTTGTATTCTACTCAACAGATTTTGTCTTGACAATGCTTGTCATTTTTAACATTTGCAGCAGTTTATTTGCATGATTTAATGCGAATACGAGATTTCTTTTTTCAGATTCACTCATAATTTAACTGCTCTTTTTGTGGCCAACCCCAAGGTACGAAAGCTGCAGAGCAGTGGTTTTTAACCTGTAGTGCAAGCACCCCCTGGGGGTGCGAGATGCCCTTTCTGGGGGTGCGAGACACGGACAGATTTTTTTCGGAAGGTAAATCATCGAAACACAAATTTAGCACGTGCATGTAAGTACAACCACTTTGTTTCATCAAACCCTCTATGTATGTATTAACATTATTGTACGTGTTTTTAACGAGTGAGAACCAAGGGGTGCAATGCTGCTGTAAAGGTTAAGAACGACTACTTTGGAGGTAGGGGTCTCTACGTTCCTCGGGGAATTCCGTTGGCCATTCACAATAGTAGCAGCGGGTAGTCGTGACAATTGAGAACGACTTATAGCTGCCACCGTTGAAACTTTCTGCACTCTTGAAATCCTTTCTCGTTCTATTTGCTCGTGTGGCAGGTGCGGCCACAAAATGCGCTGGCGGAAGATGAAAATCACCGCCCCCCCCCCACGCTCCTCCCTCATTGTGGCCGCCTCTATCAAAGTAAAACCGAGGAACTCATCGTCTGACATTGCCCCCGACGTCTATGCCCATTAGCGAGTGGCGTCCCAGACCATTCACAGCTATCAACGTGGCTCAGCGACCACGACTGCGTTCACGTAGAATGTTGCCAATCACTCGAGCCCCGAAGAACGATCAGTGCATCTGCATTGAAATCGTGAAATAGCGCAGTGTTTAAAAGCGTCCGGTCATTATTTCCGCCAGCTTTCATTGCACTTGCACGGCATCTGTTGGCAATTATGAGCAGAATGAGCTCGCGTTATTCATTTGCTGTTGTGTACATAGGAAGATTGCCTTGGCAGTAATCCACCAGGCAGGTGTTGCGGTGAGGTGTGGAGAGGCTATCTGACTGCGATATCTAATTTCCGTCTAAAGACGATAACTCGGGGGTGTGCAAAAAATGCAAACTCCCTACTCGTGGAAACTCGATGGATTATCGTGCTTCAAGGTTGAATTGCAATTCAACAATCGATTTATCTTTGTTTAGTTTTTTACCATCTCGTTAGTACTCTTTTAAACATGTTTCTGTCTCATTTGTATTCTATTTATTTCAAAACTCCACTTGACTGGTAGCACCCTCCAGTCAAGGCTGGATTATGGCCCAGGCCATTGGGGCCAGTGCCCCGGGCCCTCGGACTGCCAGGGGGCCTCCAAGCCTCAGGCCGCGTGCGGTGCGTGGCCCAAGACTTCCGAAAGAAGTTGAACGCCAGGGCCCCCAGTGCGCACAGCGCATGCTGACCACGAGGCCCCTGGGTGCTCGTAGCGTGAGCTCACCACTAGGGCCCCCCAGACCCCTCAGTGCTTAGTGTGATGGCACCAAGACCCCTTGGTGCTTAAAACGTGATCTGACCGCTAGGGCCTCTGGGCCCCTCGACACTAACAGTGTGAGAGTCCCTGGGCCCATCGGCGCATAAAGCGTGAGCTCACCACTAGGGCCCCCGGGCCCCTGGGTGCTTACAGTGTGAGTTTTAGATTGCTGTGTGTGACACCACGTGCTATTGCATGCTACAGGTAAAGGACCCAAAGGTTGTTTTTTTGTATCTTGATTGAAATGTTCTACACTTGTTCTAGACTTGGTCTGGACTTGTTCTAGACTTCAAGCTTGACTTTGAATTGTTAGTTTGTGATATATTCAATTGGAGGGGTTTTAGCACTGTGCATTGTAAAGGACGACGCACTATAATTACATACTGTAATAGTAATTATCTAACCATAATACTGTTTAGTCTATAACCATGCCCATGCACCCAGAGTATGACTACTGGCAATGCTATTGAGAATATAACATATGCATAGTCGTAAGTGGTACAATGGTGACAAATACAGTACATATACTGTACTCATACCGAGATAAGTGGATGGTATAGATTGACATACAGCTTAGGATGAAAGTAAAATGCGAATAGTGAAGTGCAAAGGTTACTGTGAAAGACAAAGATGGGTTATCAGTAGTAGAATTGGGTTTAAAAGAAACTGTATTTGATTAACCGGACTTGTACACCAGTCACGTGGTTAATGGCGACTCGGTGAAGATTGCTGTGTGTGGCACCACGTGCTGTTGCATTCTACAGATTAACCACAATAAATGTGTTTGCCATCGATTTGGAGCACCTGCCCACGTCCTTCATTTCGAGTGTGCAACATATTCCGCAAGCTATACCCAGCGACCGCTGGATCGCAAACCAGTCGGCTTTTATTATTTTATTATTTCCCTTCTACGTGACTTTACCGAAAGAACCAAGAAGATGAATCCCTGCAGTCACGAAAGCTTTAAATCGAAATTTCAGTCGGCTAACTTTTGCAACGTCCCAATGGTGATTTTTATTTTTTATTGGATCTATTAATGGATGCATCGATTCACCCCGAGTGATCACCGCTCCTTCGTAACTCTCACCACACAACTCCTGTGTCACAGGTGATGCTGCCCAGACTGCTCCGTGGTCTTCCTTCCCCTAGGTTGGCTACGTACGGTGCGAAAGAAGTTTCGCGTACGTGTACACACACATACGACTGGACTCAGAAGAACCTGACTGCCTGGCTCGTATGTTTGCGCCTCGCATGCGCGGGGGCTGAGGGGGTTGTCGATCGGGAATGTAAACTCCAATCCATGCACCATCGTAACAATGTATCTGTTTCAAAATGGATCGGTGGAGGTTGGCCTCTGTATGGCGTCAGTGTCCATGGGAAAGGAAAACTTAGAAGGTCGATTTTTTTTATGCCTTTTTATGTTTTTCTCTCCCCTTTCCCCCCTAAGTCAATCATGAGGAAATCCAATGCGGGCCAGCTATGTCGAAATCGTGGAGCAAAGGAGGGACATCATTTGTGCTCTGTGTGTGTGTGCGCGTTCACGTTCTGCGTTCGTGGGGAGCGGTGGTGCAGCGGTTAGCGCTACGCTGCGCTACGAACCCGGCAATCCGGGTTCGAATCCCGCTCACGGCCAACACCGGTGACGATTTATTGAACCGGTCCTGGGCCTCCCCTAGGTCGACTCGGCATCAAATGAGTACCCCGTGCAGTGTGTAAACATCGCCACTGGGGAGACAAAGGCGGTCGGGCGTGGTGCTGGCCACCCACCCCCTCGTGTACCGTCCCGGCCTTCATAGGTGTTACTCGCTAACAGCACTTTCCCCTACAGTCTGTTACGGCTATACGGGGGATCTTTGTCTTGTTCACATGCTGTGAGCTGGTGGGTGCTGGGAGAATGATGTGGAGCAGCCATGAGGGCATGTGGTTAAGCTGGGATAGCGCTTACAGGTTTTGTAATGATGCATTTATTGGTAGATATACATTGATTCCTCCACTCTCGATACATGCGCCGTTTTGGGTTGCACACCGTTTTGGTTAAGTTATAAAAATAAAAGTTGCGTTACGATAATATCGCTAAACAAACGAGGATATTTGTTTTAGGGACACAGCTGGAGTGTATCGTCGTCATCAGCAGCAACCATGGTCAATTCACTGCCGGATGAAGGCCTCCCAAAATCCAGCGCCACCTCTCACGATTCTGCGATGTCATCACGACAGCCGCCATTTTACCACTAAGAGTAGCGGTGACATCACAATGGCGCCTGTGCCAGGCCAAGTGCCCTTTGAGGCTGGCAGGAGGTCACGGGACAGACTCAGGCAGCGCAATGGGTTGACTGCCTGAGATGTCTGGCAGGTGCTCCTAGCTGTGCCCCCCTCTACTGTGCCAACTTACTGTCTATTATCCGCCCGGTGTTCTGCTCGTTGTGAGCGTCGCTCCTCTGCCCTCTGTTGTTGTTGGAGGGCGACTGCCTCCAACTGCTCAGTAGCGTCCTTCATACACCTCCATCGAGGCCGATCTTGACACCTGCTTGTACCAGCCTTCGGCAAGTCCACTCAGCTCAGCATCCTCTTGTACCGCATCAGTCCATCTCTTTTCCAACCCGTGTTGTGCCTGTTTAGCCCCCTCTATATGGCCAAACATAAGCTGCTTGGACATGCGGTGGCTGGGCATACAGGCTATAGGACCCAGCCAATGCAGCCTTGCCTGCCAGAGGAGCTCACTGATGGGAATGTGTCCAGATCTTAATAATCCACCCAGCACCTGCACACAAACTGATTTGTATACCCAGGGGAATTATTGCAGTAGGACCGTGATCAAAATATTAAAATGGGAATTGAGCGAGAGCACGTTGGAGTGCTTTATGGAAACCATATTTGATCATGAAAATCAACACACCAATTTGCCTGAGGAATAAATGTCTAAGTAATGCATATATTAGCCACTAAAACGTATGGATTAGAAACATGGACATTGTATGAAATGATTTAATTTATAGGTGCAAGCTTGAAATCACGACAGACGATAAGAGTGATACGTGGATTGAAGAAGGTGTGCACGCGAGAGATATCGGATAACGATGGAGTGGCAGCCCCGGGATGGACCATACTTTTAGAGGACGTCAGTGTAAACTAAAAAAAAAACTATAAACTATTATATTTTACCAGGTAAGGCCCACTGAGCTACATTATTCAGAAGCGACCTTGCCACAAATAAAAGTTCAACGAAGTGGCTTATTATGTGGAAATACTCTAAACGCATGTTTCTAAATGCGGAGGGAAAAAGCAGAGGACCTGGAGAAAAATCCACGCAACCACAGAGAGAACATGCAAACTCCAAATACAGCAGGCGTCAGGGTCAGGGTCGAACCCACGAGCATCCTGTATACCAGGCGAGGTATTCAATTCAACTAGTTTTTAATAGTTTTCTTCAAGAATGTTGGAGTACCCACAATTTTCCTCACCGCACGCGACCTGTCGATCGCCTAATGTGTACAAACTATGTGGTGACACTGCGTTGGCAAGTGCTGCATAAGCACATCATAAAAAGAACTACCCAACACGTTCGTCAATAACACTGTGACCTTAAAAGTAAACATCGCCCGTTTAACATGTTTTTCCTTTTCAGGCCACAGTGCTATTGCCAAACGTGTTGACTAACTTATAATGCTAAGGTGGAGGGATGTAAGAGACGGAGTGGGGGGTTTCGGGGGGGCAGTGGATTTAAGAAACTTGCCGATTGTTTCAAGTGCCAGGTTGCCTCGGGCAGATTGCGTTCTGGGGGCATAAAAACTGAATTTCAAAGCCACCCACCCGCACCTCCCTGTGTAGCACAGAGCTCTCCCCAGGGGCGACTCTGCCAAAGCTGCCTAGGGCACAAAAAAAAACAACAGCATCTACTCTGTGGCTTCTAGCACAGCAGAGTAGTAATGAGGTTTTTCTTCTTATTTCCTTTTCAGTGAGCGTATTCAAAAAAGTAGATTTGCATGCTTAACCGGATTACACTTTGCCCCACGATGCGATCGGATGGCAAGTCCAGTGGCGTGTGAAATAATGACGAGTTTATTTTAAGCGTGTCTGCAATAGCTCGCACGCTCACCCAACCAATAGCTCCTTTCGTCTACGCATCTGTCCGTCCGTTTCATCCGTGGGTCTATTCATACAGGGAGGAATTGCATTTGGCTTTGGGACGATGTTTGCGTTATCCGATGAGTTGGGTAATAAAATCATAATAATGAAAGCAAAATATTATCCAACAGATGATCGCTAACGATAATCAACCGATTATTTTGTTAGAGTAATCTTTTACTTCCATTTTTTATGATTATTTTCATAATCATTACGGTTCAACGTTTAGCACGCTGGACTGGACAATCCAGAGGCGGCCGGTTTTCATTCGATCTCACGGCATGGTGGTTTAAACAATAGGTAAGTTACCTCAAGTGTGGGTACTTCCAAGATATCTCGACAGGTTTTAAATGGTATGCAAAATATCCTGAAATAGTAGGCCAAATATCTCTAGAGCTCCCTGTAGCCGAGTCGCTTCCACCAGCGGTTGCACGAGCAAGCACTTGCAGGGCTGCACCTTTACCTTTATTATAATTTTATTGCTCTACTGTATTTTATAATATCAGAATATTAAGTATCTTGCTTACAATACGCTCTGAATATTCAATGGCTCTTTCGCACAGCGACTCAAAACTGACGATGCCAACAATTGACTGTTAAAGAATTAACTGTCGTGCCATCATTAGCAGCCAACACTATATGCGGTAGCTTGGATAGGGCAACTTTTTACAAATGGAAGGACCAATTAAGTCATGCCCTTTATGAGCTGACAACTAAGAATGTGTCTGATTGTTCAAAACCACGCAGCCATGGCATGCATTGTGCACTTCATATTTGTTGACGTGTAGGCTCCTTCGTTTCAGCTCAGCTCGCTGATTACAGCAATGCATCCACATACACACACACATAGCACTTTATTAATTTTAAGTTCCTTGTTCACTCACTAAAATAATATTATAAGGTGCAACCTTCGGGCCAATTATACACGTTTAACCCACAGGATATGTTGTTATTTTTTTTTATCGGAAAACGTGAAAAGTGTGTGACATCACGGAAGAGAGCGGGTGATGGGGGGGACGGGAGTTAACCTTCATTTGTACACAAAATTAACAATTAGTCAATTTCACCCAACCGACAATTATTGTAAGCAGGGAGCAGGCTGAGAACTCCCCCAGTACAGTGACCTTTCATAGGGTGATGCGGAGGGGGGGGGGTAGGAGAAATGTGGTGTAGCGCTTTATAAATGATTTATACACAACTCTTTCGCTGCACAGCCAAGGGGGGCTTTGGCCAAACCCAAAGAGAGAGAGAGAGCGCACGGCCAGCCACTTGCTGCCTTCCCACGAGAAGCTTGCGAGGCCGATGCGCGCCGTTACTCTTGTGGCCTCATTAGCGGGGAGGATGGTGACACTAAAAACACGCATAAATGTTACTTGTCAAAGATCCCCGGCTGAATTTATTTTGAGTCGGCGTGCATCACTTGAGCGCTCGTATATGGTTCGGTAAAAAAAAAACGTTCGAATAATAATAGTAGCAGTAGTAGTAAGCAGAGGGGACGATGCAATTCCACAGAATCGATGTGGCCGTACCTTGGTGATTGTCACATTGTATTTTTTTTCGTCATTTGTGCCAATAACTATGGGGCTATATGACATTGCAAGTGATGTCAATTGTCCTCCACTGTAGCCCTTTCCTCATCGTGAGATCGTTTTGACCCAAATGTGAATGGACAATTTTTAGGGGCCAGTGGCTTCCAGATAGTCTATTTGTAAGTATCCACAATCCTCACGATGCCCCCTTACAATGGCCTAAAATACACAGGTGACATTTATATCAGATTTAAGTATGAAGTCAAATGCCAGTGTGGTGACTGCACTGCCATTCCCGTAATCCGGAATTGCCTTTAGTATCTGCACGCAGCTGGGACCTCTCTTGGGTCAACTCGGGCTTAAATGCAAACCCAATCCTGCACGGCTGTGATGGGGAGAGGGTAGCGGCTCTGAGACCATTTATTAGCGCGCTGAGCTGAGGAATAAGAGCACAATAACAGCCCCAATGATCGCTGGAGGTTTTTAGCGGACCACTATTTATGCTTTAACTCTGGAGCTCAGCCATGTGACTTATATTTTTTGTTATTCAATATTTTAGAAACGTCTGTCCCCATAAGTGTTCTCAATCTATGTTCTGTAATGAAGCGAGATGTTTGGTGATGCTGCGTTGGGAGGCCGTTACTTGAAACGTCGCCCATTATATTTTCATCTTGTTAATGCAGTGTTATTGACTAATGTGTTGGGTTTTTAATGTTCTCTGATTATTTAAAAATTAACACCATTATGAATGGAAACAACTTCCCATCATCCATGTATTGGTGGCCAGTATAGGAGCATTGTGAGAATACAGTGGATTTGTATTGCGACTTACATTTACCGCATCACTTCGTTGTGGAAATGTAAAGTTGCCCTTATCACAGGAAGAAGACACGACTCAGTGTATGAAGGAATGGATTAAAGTATTGTTTATTTTAATATAAAAAAAATGTGACATTGTAAATAAATAAAAGAGCTTCCAAGCCATTCGAGCTACATCTTCAGAATGTTTACAAATCGCTTTACTATTTGTATTTCGTGCTGACCCACAGCGGTGTCGCAGTTAGGAAACTCAAACTCGCCCAGGCAGAGTGCCCAGCGCGACAAGAAAACACTGTCCAGTTCATACTCTTTGGTTCTTTCGGTAAAGTCACGTAGGTATAAATTAAATAAATCACGACGTTTCGGGCGCAACACAAGCGTCCGTCCAGTTCATTGCATTTACAAACACGGGGGGGGGGGGGGGAACTGACGTCAATCAAATGTTGCATAACCCAAACACATATAAAAGAAACAAACTCAATTAACTGAGGGTTGTCAGGGCAACTGTTATATAATAGAATTCCGCACAGTGCTTGCAACACGATCATCATTTACAGGCCTTTGTCAATCCAGTGTCGGATGACAAAGACAAAGATCCCCCGTATAGCCTTAAAAGACTGTTGGAGCAAGTGCTGTTAGCGAGCACCTGTAAAGGCCGGCACGGTACACGAGGGGGTGGGTGGCCAACATCACGCCCGACCGCCTTTGTCTCCCCAGAAATGTTTTAACAAACCACTGCACCAAGTACTCATTTTAGGCTTAGTCGACGTAGGGGACGTCCAGGACCGGTTCAGATAATCGTCACCGGTGTTCGCCATGAGCAGGAAACGAAACTCCGGTCACCAGGATCCCTAGCGCTGCGCACGAACCACTAACCCACGACACGACCGTGCCGGATGAACGCCTCCTGCCTCCCGCATGGGTAACGGGGCTTGTTTTTGCGCCATGCTTTGTCACTCCGGCTGGAGCTGATTGGTGAAGGATGGGCACAAGACCGGTTCAGATACCACTCGCCACTGAAGTTGACTGTGGCAGGAAATCAAATTCGGGTCGTTTGGTTCATGCCCGATTTGGCGTGGCTGGCTACGTATAGCGCGACAGAAGTTCTACACACGTCCCACAGAAAGCTGACCACTGTGTGCCACTGCTCGCATGTGATTGTTTCTAGCCTGAATCAGATCCTCATGGCAGGCAACACACGCCACCGTTTTGCTACAGCGTCTTGACATACAGTTTCAATGAGGCGCAACGTTGCATCCTCTGATTGTTCTGTATTTTATTATAATTTCAGAACGTCGACAGGCTGATGCAAACATCTCGTTCATGAATGGATGAATAAAGACAAGCCATCGTGTGACTGTGGCCATACAACCCAAACCGTGAACCACATATCAAACCACTGTCGTCTGTTTAACATGGAGGTTGTAGTCTGCGATCCTTCAACAGAGAAGGAATAGCACAACCACGCGAACTGTCTCATGGAGTCCTCTAGAACGTGGCTCGACATCGGCAGGCCTCGACATTGGCATTTAGCTCCTAAAAATATTACCATACGCAGGAGTATAATTGTAAAGCAGGCAGCTTGAGACAATGTCACGGTGTGTTATTGGGCTTGGATGACACATCCCTTTTAATAACCTAAAGTTGTTGTGCAACTTGGGATGGCAGTAGCTGCAACGTGAAGCCTGAAAGAATTGCACGTGCGGTGTTATGGAAATTTACAACGTGAAATTATATAATTTGAATCCTCAAATGTGCAGATTACTCCTTTGTTGTTGAACTGGCCATGCTGACATAATATATGCAAATAGTATTTAATAAAAAAAATCTTAACGTAAATTACCATACAATTAGGAGTGAAAGTCGTTGCCCTCCTGCTGCAATTAGCAAATGCTGCCTCTCAAATGTCGTAGTGGTTTTGAACAAGCAGATCATTGTGGCAGGGAAGAGACTCGAATATTTATCTGTTGAAAGATCCGTGAAAGTTTTGCTTATGTACAGGCCAGGGACTGTGGTGGAGTTTGCCACCATTGCGAAAGGTTTCCATCGATAAATAATAATAAACCATGTAGGTCGCCCCTCTATGCGGCCAAATATCAGCTGCTTGAGTATTTTGTTGCTGGGCATGCGGGTAATAAAATGCAGCCAACACAACCTTGCCTGCCGGAGGAGCTCACTGATAAGACTCTGTTCAGATCTCTCAAGCATATCTGAGCAGCTCACACATCCAACTTAGATGGCCCAGGACGGATTATAGGTGGGCCAGTTTCAACGTTTCAAAGCAGTTAAGGTATTACTGTTAGAAAGGGTCCACGTTTTACAATTATTGTATGCACAGAGAAGAGAGGTCAAAATTGTTTTATATGCAGTGATGACGAAAAGATAACGCCGTTTAATTGATTCAAAACGAAACCTCCAATACCAAACCAGAGCTGGTCATGAGCGTGCTGCCCATGTGTTACTTCCCTATTCTCTTCACAACTGACCTATTGCTCATTGAGAGTTGTTTTTGGAGGGCTGTATTGGAACAGCAACTGAAATTCTCCACTATGTGATGGTGATGACACCACGACGCTTGTGCCAGGCTAGGCAAGTCTTAGGCCACGTGAGGTGAGGACGGCACACTGGTAGGAGGGTGTTATGGGTTGACTGAAATGACTGGAAGAGGCAACGTCTGCGTCCCCCACTTGTTTCATTTTATCCATCCAGTGCTGCGCTCATTGTTGTGAGCATTGCTCCCTCCACCCTCCGTTGTTGTTGAAAGGTGACTGCCAACTGCCCAGTAGTGACTTCTCCACAGAGGGCGATCTTGACACCGCTGGTGTCTAGTTTGTTGTTCTTCCCCCGCACTCTGATTAGCATGGTTGGTTACGTATGGCGCGAAAGAAGTTCAACATACATTCAACATATATGCAGTCATCGGCAAATCCAATTGGCTCCGTATCCTTCTCGATTGGGACATAGGCATATACGCACATATACAATATGTCTATCAATTTGAATCAGCCATTTTTATTTGACTTAGGGATACTTAGCATCTATAAATTAGCGCATGCAGTGAGTGCCGATTAAATCTGTATTTGAATGGAGGTAGCTGGTAAACATAGACAGATTGTGGTGGGTCACGAGGACTGGAGTTGAGAAACCCTGCCCGAGTATGAATTTATCTTTGAGTGGGAATGCTTCTCCATCAATTGTGAACAGTGGAATTCGCTCAATTGTTCACAAATTCAGCTGCCATTGAACCAAAACAGGGCAGAGTTATGGCCAAAAAACCCTTCGAGGATATCATCTTGATTGTTTGTTTTTAATTAGTAATAATTAATGAGTAATAATTACGAGTCCTTTGTCAATCCACCGCTGGGTGAAGGCCTTCCCACACCATGTCGGCCGTAGGGGTTTTTATCGACCAATATTCATCACAACGGTCATTGCAGATTGGGCAAGGAAATGGATGATTGCACCAGTTATGATGTCATCCTCCACGAACGTTAGCCATATCCAGGAATCAAACCAAGGTTGCCAGGTTTATAGTGTATTGTGTTGACCAGTGTGGCACTGCTCCACTCTCTAGTTGGATTTAGGCAAATAATTTCAAAAGAAACTTTTTTCCATTGACATCCTTCTTGTAAAAAAAAAAACCTTGCTTAATTTTAATACGTAATGAGTCGGTATAATGAGTCATGGGTAGCGTGCTGCCATCATGGCTCATGACCAGAAGTTGGCATGTATATAATGGTACTTTGCTCGCCAAAAAAATAATTAACGGGTGGCTTGGATCTGATACCACACCCCAGGCGTGACTGGCACATCACCGCCTTCATTACGTGGCAGTCACAACAACAACAACAAGAAAACCCACCGTGGGTCAAAGTCGTCACCCCTTCCAATTTCCGGGAGTTTGAGCCTCAATTAATCACGAGTGCGGCATTATTTTTTTAAATTTCATTTCGTATGTGTACTTGAAAATAGAAGCAACAACAACAACAACTGCTGAAGTAACTTGCACATGCATTGCAAACGTACAATCTGCTTGGCTGCGTGGATGACTGGCGTTGAGGCTAAGTGCGCAAATGTCAGCGCTGAAGATGATTCGTGCAGAGCGTGAAATGCAGGCATCTATCAAATGTCTCTCTTTCCACTTTAGAGTGAGGCAAGGGGCATTCGTTTACCACGGCGTGCTGAGTGCACTTTGTTGTGGAGCTGGGAAACGAGAGCCTCCTTAAATAACGTGGACACTCTGAGCGACGATAATTGGTGTTGCTGGCATAGCGTTCAGAAATGGCCCAATAATCATTTTGATGTGTGCTGCAAATGCATTGCAATACACTGATACACACCTTTCATCGTATAAATAACCATGTGAGTTTGCAACCCTTCAGCAAGGTTCGGTTCAGACATTTCCCGCAGCTGGGAATCAAGCGCAATATCGTCAGGTTGTATGCGTAGTGTGCTAACCGCTGCGTTACCACTCTCCCTGCAGATTTTTGTTTATTCAACTGCAAGAAAAAAGATTATTTCCTATTTTCCATATGTGACCTGATTAACCGTGGTTATATATGGACAATTTCGATTTAAAGCTTTCGTGACTGCAGGGATTCATCTTCTTGGTTCTTTCGGTAAAGTCACGTAGTAGGGAAGTAATAAAATAATAAAAATTAAACATAATAAAACAATTCTCACGACGTTTCGGCCACAACGCAAGCAGCCGTCCTCAGGTGAAAAACATGTATGGCAGGTGAAGAACATGTCTGTCGATAAGACAGACTCTGTCTTATCGACAGACATGTTCTTCACCTGAGGACGGCTGCTTGCATTTGTGGCCGAAACGTCGTGAGAATTGTTTTATTATGTTTTATTTTTATTATTTTATTACTTCCCTACTACGTGACTTTACCGAAAGAACCAAGAAGATATATATGGACAGTTATATTTAGAGTTGAATTTGTTGGTGATTATTGATATTTCAGCAAAGCAAGCATAAGAAAAACTGAATTCGGTTGATGATATAAATCATGATAAATGTTTCTAGAAAGATATGGCCATAACGCTCAGTTCAAGCTCTTGCCTTGCCCCCCCCCCCCTGCCAGGATTGTGTTCTGCGGGGACATCAATAGCCAGGCTGTCCTTTGTAATAATTATAATGTGCTTCAACCAGGAAAGCCTAACTAAGTCTAAAGGCTCTTTTTGGGAAGGGTCCTGCATTGGGATGTTTGGATAATTCGTGAAAAGTGTGTTTGGCTTCATGTGGGAGGAAACTGGAAAATTAAAACTAAGCAATTTTTGTGTCATCAGGTATTTTCCACTGAACTATACAGCTCTTTTTCAGAAGCGACCTGGCCACAAATGATAGCTCAACGAAGTCGCTTATCACGGGGAAATGCATGTTGATTCTAAATGTGGAGGGAAAAACCGGGGGACCGGAAGAAAAATCCACGCTACCATGGGGAGAACATGCAAATTCCAAATATACAACAGGCGTCGGATCGAACCCACGACCTCCTGCATTCGAGAGGATGACACTCAGCACTGCCATGACCTCGCCACCTTACAGCTCTACGTCTAAAAAAGCTGGAAAGACCAGGTGGTCACCCATCCAAGTACTAGCCAGGCTCAAGCCTGCTTGGCCGTCAAAACGTGATAAAAACCGAGCAAATTTATGGTGGATATGGTTGTAAGCTGTAAGATCAAATCACTTTTTTGTAGCTGCACCAGATGCAAACAAGTGCTTTCGTGACGTTCGCATGACAAGCACAATTGACGTTTGACTGACGGTCTGGTAAATTACCCACAATTATTAAAACAGTAATCATTTAGCCACCAGAGGACATGTCTTTTTATATATATAAGTGAGAATAAAATCGAGATGGATATTGAATATTAAAAAAATATTAAACAAAAACATTAAAAAATGTTCACGGGAACGAAATACATCTGGATTTTTGTATGCCATGTCTTTTGTTAGCCGGGCGATATTTGCATGAAATGTTGTGAATCTACCTAATGCCATAACCATGATATTAGTGGAAGTGCTCTGATTGCTAAAGTCAGCCTCTGCAGTAATTGCAAGTGGAAGGAGAAAATTTTGAAATACGTGGTGGTATAATTCAAGGTAAAGCAACACATCTGCTTTTTTTTCGCCAAGAGGAATATTGTAGACAAATTTCCATGTCTCCTTTTCAAAGATAAAAGTTTTATGTTTGATGTTGAAAAATCTTTGTAGTTGCAAAATCTCTAAAAGTAAGTCATTCCAGCTACAAAAGCAACGGTGCTGTGAGAAAGCCGTAAAAAATGTTTGGCTCGGGATAAGTGGGCAAATGTGCTTTTCAACTCTGCCGTGGTTGAGAATACGGTTACAGCCAATTGGGAGTCTTGCAATCGTTTCTTTGCATTGCATACAAATTGCCAGTAGCTTAAATCTAGGCTGCCTAATGCTTTATAGATGAAAGGATGTTACAGATGCGTCAACTCTAATTTGACTCTTCCTTTTATTGCTTGACATTTTTTTACGGCTGAATTTCCTGCTAGTGTGAACATGCAAAAATACACATAATTAATGCAACTTACTCTACAGAAGCCCATGCTCTTGAAATGTATATTTCATGGGAAATGTATCTGCCACATACATGTAGTATGCATATGTGTGTGTATCTTGAAACGTCGCATGGAATCATACGAAATCACTGTGTTGTATGGAATATTATTTTGTTTGCTGAGTGAGGATTTTGCTTCCGTTTGCAAAAGAAATGCAAAGCTATTTATAGCTTACCTGGGAAGGCATTACATGTTGTGAGCCATAACCAGCCTCGAGTCAACACAGGTCATTTGCAGACATTGCCAATTGGGCGAAATATAGATTGGGAATAACATTGCCAAACGATACAATTTGCATACATGTGGGTTTGAGTTCACATCGCAGCTGTGCGTGTATTTGGTCCAGTATCTCTCTGGAGACGATAACATGAATATCATCACCAGTCACGATCCATCCTCTGCTGGATGAAGGCTTCCCGATGCCGTGTCCATCGCTCATGAGCCAGCTGCGAAACATTCCACCGAGCTCCTGCACATGAGTTAATTTCATCGCTCAATCTCCGTGACGAATGTCCTCCTGGATGTGTTCTCTCCTTGTACGGTCACATATGCTCCCCCACGTTGTGAAAAATCAACAGCGATTACCCTATGAAGGTCATGCCCCCCCCCCCCTCATACAAATATAAAATGTTTTAATCACTGGGCCAGAACAGCTGAGGGAGATGATTCCTATCCAATGTTAATATGAGCATCCACACACATTTACGTATATATAGACAACATATGTACATGCACCATGCTTGTGTATTTTGCAATATAAATGAAAAGAACTGTGGGAGAAAAAAATTCTCACCTCTCAGAAGGCTCCTGGCTATTAACAACGAATAACTGACGTCTAGGCTGGCATAATAGAATTTTGGAATCACTTTGGAGAGATCCCAACGCTACTATCTGCGGCTTCCAATTTGTAGAACATGACCTTAGCAAGCCGCCCTGTAGCTTTGACACCGAAGCTCGGGGAGGCCTCTAACACTGCTCGGGCGTGGACGGCCTGTCCGCCAGGGGCACGCTGGCGTGCCGAGAGTGTGTTCTCCCCACCGAGACGTTCAGCTCTCACGGCTTTCCGAGGTCATTGCCCCGGGGAGAGGGGGGGGCATTATAGAAATCTGCGAAAGCCGTAAGGTTAACGGTACGAGCAATACTGAAATGTCAGCAGTGCTCATAATAACGACGGCCAGGATAGGCGACTTAAAAATATATTTCTAGGGTAGCTCTGAATTTTGACGACTGCTAAGTTTTTTATTTTTCTTCTTTGATATTGTCGTTCCATTTGTTGGATTGGTCTGAACTTTAACCTCGTATTTGAACGCGTTGCACGAAGGGGCAGTCGAGCCGACAGCGGACGGGATTGCCAGTATTAGTCGACGGCAGGCATATCCACTCAGTGCCGGAGCATATATGTTGTGAATGGGCCCTAAATAAATAAATAAACACTTACATATTAAAACACACATTTTTAACTTGCATAGCAAAGTAATTGTATGTTTTCATTTGCTATACAGCCAGATAATACGACAAATCGCTAACCTTAAACACCCAGTCGTTCATAAAAGCCTACGTGTTAAACTGCCACTCCTTCATGACTCTGTACCACTGGTCACCCATCCCTTCTAAGTGACGTGTCCTCTAATCCACGTGTTCCTCTTGCTGTCTCTGTTAAAGTCTGATGACAGGAACTAGTAATCATCAATCACGGTGGGGCAACGAATGTTGACAGAAAGGGGGCTGTAAAGATATGTTTAAGATCCGATGCTTTTTTCCACATGGACTGAGCAGTGACATCACCTGGGGCAAGGTTTGCCCACGTCGGTGGCATCATTTGGCATGCTGAAGATGTCACTTGGGACCAATTTATCAGTAAGCTCTTCGCTCCCACCCTTCTACCCTTCCACATATGTGCAGTTTCGAGGATTCTAAACACATTTTGCAACGATGCTTCTTGGGTTGGAAACGCTGGTGGTGGCTCGTGGGCAGCCCTGGGTCAGCCCAAGTGGTAGCGTCCGCGGGGAGTTGGCTTTGTGCACTGATGTAGTGTGGCTTTTTGTTGTTGTTGTTGTTGTTGCAAAGAGACACGCACAGCATTCGGCGCTCATGAATAATGGATGAGAGGAGCTTGTCGAGTAGAAGGAAAATTGTCAGCAGAATGTGCGCGGTGTCTCGGCGACGCTTTTTTTTCCCATTCGCCTATTAATGTTCACCCCTTGCGTTTGTTCATTCAGAGGGAAGTGGCCAGGAAATAGACCCCCCCAAGTCACGTCTAAATCAGCAGCTATTGCTCGCTCGCTTGCATAATAATCGCCGGGATTTGTCCAACGTGGCAGCCAAGCTGGACTTAGGCAGTTTATCGGGAGTCCTTGCACACCGAGAAGCTGCTTTATACAATTTGTTTGCAATGATATTTTTTATATAAAAAAAATTACATCTGGAAGCGAATGGGGGTTATCAGTATAATGTTATTTATGTATTTAAACATGCTTGTCGTTTTGCTCATTTGCTTGCGAAATGCTCCCTCTAAAAATGCTCCCTCTAAAAATCGTTCGAAAAAAGAATCCCCTTTCCAAACGACAAGTTGGATGGGGTTTTCTTGAGATGCCATGACTTGACCTGGAGAGTGGACAGCGTTTTTGTTTCGTGGTCATTGATTCCTTGTGATTGCAGCTATTGACGGATCGCTCGATTGCGATATTTTGGAATCATCACACGACTGTTGGCGTATTTAAGAGGTGCCTGTCCATCATTTCCCTGCGAACTGGGGTACAAGGACGAGCTCGTGTACAAGGGGCGCCTTCCCATGTACAACGGCGTAGCGGCAACATGGCACCGATGGTGTCACCAACGCCAATAACTTCCGTAGTGAGATATATAGAAAGATATGCTTTATAACAGGCAAATCATCGTTCACCCCGTTTACCCCTGAAATTATAGAAATTGTCGCGTTTCAGAATCATGATTCACATCCGCACAAACCATGGCAGATGCATAAATGGAAAATTTAAAACTCTCTAGTGTGCGACTGTGGCCATCAAGGACAGACCGTACAACAACAACGACGTATAACGATGCAATGCCCCGATCCACAAATACGAAGGAGTCATCACAGCGATGCATTCCGCTGCTCCTGACGCGGTCGTCTGGCTTGACCACCTGCGTGTGAAATTGTAGCTGTTGATCTGCGTCTACAACGGCCGTACGACAGAAGAAAACTTAATTGCAGATTAATTTGTGTCTCGCTTTTACTGACTCGTATTCTCGTGTTTTTTTGACTCGTTGCTCGGTCCGTTAGTCCAAATGTAGCATTTAGAACATTCATTGCACACATTGCAAACTCATCGATTCTCATACTGCGTGGATGAATGCACGTACCGCGAGTGTAAGAATCGTTGCTTTAAATCGTTTAATCAATGCATCATGAAACATTTGCGTTATAACAGCGCGTGAAAGTCCACTGAAATGACGAGATCGTTGTGATGGAGTCCTGGGACAACCTCGAGGCAAGGCAGAATGCGGCTTGCTTGGATATGCAGGTGATGGTCACTGTGTTGGGGGGTGGGGGTCAACATTTAAATAAAATGGGTGAATGGGTCACGAGGGCTCTCAGCCATCTTCACTCCCAATCTCTGCAGCCGTAAGGATGATGCGTTATTGCCCCACTACTCGCGAATGGCAATATGGGATCTCACAGATAACATTTCCCACTTCGTATTCTTCCCGCAGCTTTGTACACCATCGGATGAATCGCCATGTGGCGCGCGACTATTTTTGTCGTAGCATATCGAATGGCTTCGTTTGAAGAAGCATTCTCGGTGGACATTTTTTTTTTCTCCACGTGTTAATTAATAGGACGGCATCGAGAACATCACCACGTCACGTGTCAAGAATGAGCTCTTCGATGGCTCTTTTTCTTCGGATCGTACCACCGTGTTGGCATTATGTCCGACGTTTTATCCAAAGTGCCGGAAGCTTCTTAAGACATTGAATTCTTAGCAAGTGGTAGTAGAACCCTGAAACACATTTGAGACCTGTACAGCACAACCGCCAACACCCACGCACCAGCGTGAGTGGTGTATTACCAGTCTCTCTGTTCTTTACGATTTCGGCACAATGTTTGATTACAGAGCACACGCACGCACACAAATACAGTCCCATTAACGACAGCACGTGACAAAAACGTGGTAGACAAAGTTGCAGGCATTTAAACAACACAGTCTCTGTGTACTCGTCCGTCATTGAAATCGCACATTAATGCCAAACATCGGCCCATTGCCAACATACCGCCGAGGAAACAAGAAAACGTCTCGCTTCTAACGTCTTCTTTGTTTTAGCTACCAAATTACAGCCGCGGTGATTGAAGACGTGTCAACAAAAAGCACTGATTGTGCGATTCTTCGCACAATGGGGGTCGATTGGAAGCCGTTCCCTCACAACGCCGGTGGCTTGGCTGTTAGGCGTGAGCTAAATATACTTCGCGTAATGCGATTGTGTTTGGCGAGGCGATCGTGCCATTGTGAGGGCCCGTTGGTCACTCCCGTTGAATACCACTGCACAGGGGGGTGTCTTGTTTTGTCAAGGGCGGCGCTGGTTCAGCTCTCCGATCTGTTCTCTGGTTCTACCCGCAAGTTGCTTGGCCCGATGTCCGACGTTTCACTCTGTGTGCAGGGAGCTCATTCGGAGTTTGTTTCCTGAACAACTCAGTTCCCGGACACGCTGCCAGCACGCGTGGCGGGCGATGGGACAGCGTGATGTGCAATCTGAAAACTCTGGAGATAAAAATATATTTATACCTCTAGCAAGGTGGTGAGAGTGTTTCATCTTTGCTGGGAGACAGTATTATTCTGCGTGCAATGTCATATTCTATGGGTCTTTCGGTAAAGCCACGTAGATAGAAAAATAAAATAAAAATATCACGACGTTTCGCTCGCAACACAAGCAATCGTCTTATATCTACGTGGCTTTACCGAAAGAACCATAGAATATGTATTCGTGCAGTCACGAAAGCTTTAAGTCAAGATTTAGTGTAGAGTCGTTTACAAATCCACTGTTGGATTAAAGCATCCCCACGCTGTGAGTCATGGCAGTTGCCTGGCCATACTTCGACGGTGTGAGTTGGTGAAGGACTGGCACAGATAACACTCACCACTAAAGTTCGCCCTGGTCGAGATTCTATCTCGGGTCACCGGGTTCATAGAGCAGTATGCTAACCACTGCACCACCGCTCTATAATTACCGTTTTTATTTAATCGGAGTGTTATCTAGCTATCTGTTCCCTTTGCTGACAGCATGAATGATGGGTAGTCCGCTTAATGTCTGAACTCCAGATAGCCAGAAGCACGTGTCTAATATCTGAATATGAAGGCGATACAAATTTGTAATACATTAACTCTATAGTGTAGGCAGGACCAGGTCTTGGGTTATATTCAGTCGTCTGAATATGTGAATTGCTTTGATAATAATTAGTGAAGTGTTTTTTCATTCGAGATATATATTTTTTCTCTGTCCACACTTACGCATCGCTGCTGAAGTAGATTCCAGAGCTGTAGCGCTGCATAAATTAATATCGATTCTTATAAACCTGGTTTGTATATCATGTTGCATTGTGCATGAATCGAAACATATCTATGTATGAATGATTCTAGCGAATAATTATTGGTATTTATCAGGTATTTTACTTCCCCGCCATTTCAGATCACCTTAGAGCACATCTCATCGCAATCATTCCAATGGCAAACTAGTATTTATATATATATATATCTTTTATACATTTATTCAGTTCGTTTTAGGAGATCCCCTACTGACAGCTGTCCCCTTTTGTGGGTTACACGGTGACGGCAAATGTCACGTGGTTTTTTTTCTCATCGCGCAAATAGAAATGTGAAAACGACATACAGGGTTTGTGAAATAAAAATATTAACAATTCACACGACGTGGTAAAAAAACAAGACGAAAAAAATCGCTGATCGTTGTATCACAACGCGGTGCTGCATCGTGACAGCTCGTTCAGTGTCCAGGTTGTGGGTGAATCCTCACCCCCATTGTTGACTGATTTGCAGGAGAAACTGCCGATCGATGCTTCACGTTGCACTCGCAAATGCTGCCGTCTGCAAGTGCGTTTCTTTATACTGGTAGGAACCTCCTCGTTACACCAACCCACAGGGAATTATTGTGCCCGTCCGTCTGTTGTGTATCCCCGAAATGGGAGGGGTGGGGCTGGGTAAAGAGGGGAGGGTGGGGATGGGCTGGGTGGGGAGGGTGGGGAGGGGCTGGGTGGGGAGGGAGGGGCTGGGTGGAGAGGGGAGGGTGAGGAGGGGCTGGGTGGGGAGGGGCTGGTCACCCCGTGGTGCCCTTATAAACTCAACGTTTAACCTTCTCACGCCGGCTTGTGCCCGCCCTCACAGTCGGGCATATTTGCGGAATACACCACGCCGCCGTTGACCCTGGCCATTGACCGAGCAACCCAACGTTCCTACCAGCTCCCTCCGCAGGAATGTGTTTTGGGCCTGATAGTTCATGATCATGTGTTGGTGAAACACGCCAGGCAAATAAAATTCAACGAATGAAAGATACAACGTGAGCGCTCGCCATTGACACGTTTTAAGACTCTTCACTCGAATACCAATTTTAGGGACCGTAAGTGTGGATTGTAATAGGCATCCAAATGTTGGCATCGGGATGTTGCCATGATTTGCTGGGTAACAAATTGTACTTGCAATCCAGATATCGCCGGTTCAGCCCCCTGGCACGGCAGTTACAACAATGAAGCAAGTTTATTAAATCCCAAAGCCTCTGAATGGGTGCACCACCAGCAGGCGATCGGCAGGCCGCGCGTGATGGGGTCGAGTGTGGGTATTGCCACCACTTCCACGACTTCAGGCTGGCGTGGAAGTGAAGGTCAAATACCCTCCAGAGCAGGGTTCTTCATTGCAAGGCCCGCGGGTCACTGGTGACCCCTGCTGACCTTTAGTGCGGCCCCTGACGTGCGGCCCCTGACAATACACAAAGATTGACAACACCCCTTGAAGGCGGTGTGGCGGTCCTCACACTGGCGATGTCTTATCGGCGAAAGCCCCCCCCCCCCCCACCTACTCCCTTTTTTAAAATTAGTGAAGAGCACTGCTCCAGAGGATCTCCAGAGGCTCCATCTATGTTGTAGGCCATGCTGCCAGTTAGTGGCAGCAAATTATAAGGGTTGCACTTTTTTCTTTTTTTCTTTTTTTAATTTGGAATTAACTGCACAGGAATCAGGAAAAAAAGAAACAGCTCTCCAGCACAAACTTGGGCACCGACGTTGCCCTTCAGGATTGGGCTCAGGGCCAAAGGGTATCGTGAACCAATGAAGCTGACGCAGAGGTTTTTGCTGGGTGTTATCGAGGCGATCGTTATTTTTGTTGTTGTTGGTGAAAGCTTTGCAAGTTAAATAATTCTCACATGGTACGCACTGGCTCGAGAGGTCCTGGCCGCCCACTTGCAGCGAAAAACACACAACTCAGAGATGCAAATGCCCGCAGTACAGGACAAATCCATGGGGACCAGAGCCCAGGGGAATTGATGAAGAACGTGGTTCATTCTGAAACAAACGAACTTTAAAACACCCGCACCAAATAGTGGTACATCCCATCGAAAATTACAAGCAAATACACACGTAGCCTCACTGGGATTTCTGCAGGATATGTTTTGGGTAATTATTTTAATGAAATTATAAATATCTACAGGGAGTGTTTTTATGTTGTTTTTTTTGCTATTAGAATCCAACCACGCAGAATTGTAATGAACACAATAATATTGCAATTGCTGTATTCGTAGTCGTATTTTTTGAGGATCAAAGTATTTAATTCAAATCCAAGTAGGCTGTGCAACCTTCTATTGATGTACTTGATTACGATTAACCATTCATCAATAAATGCATGTGCATGTTTAAGATAACATTTTAAAAGAATGAACTGAGGCTCATAGCCGTAAGAAAGACTTGTGCATATTTTAGGCTTGTGGTGCCATTTGGGGAAATGTTCATCGTAGATTAAAGTATCGGACGGCAAAATCTAATCGGAATATGAAAGATTTGTATTTTTATCATTTTAATATTACATACTTACACACACACACACTGTATGAAGAACACTACATCTAAATGTAAATTAGCTTTTACAGGAATTCATAATAAGGGTGGCGCACTGCTACAGCAGTTTTACACGCTGAGATAAATTTCCTGACCACGGCTAATGACGGAAGAGATTGATTACCTGAACTGGTCCTGGGCGCTCCACCTTTCGCCAACCTGCCCTGACTGCCGTGGTGAAATGTGGTCAAACAACCGACATGGCCTGGGGAGGTACATCCAGATTGATGAATGACTATAAATTATTGTTATCATGATTGGAATATGAAAATAAAAACGCAATTCACGGCCTTAGTTTTCAATGAAATAAACTATCGTCCGATTCAATTTAATTTTTGGGCTAGGTCCACATGGTGGTGGTGGTTTTATGTCAAAGTTCTTGTCATTAACCCTTCACCGCCCGACAAAATTGTCACATTTGCAAATATGTTATTGGTCTACGTGGCCAATGTATCTTGACCGGGGGAGGGGGGTGTTAAATGTGTTTCATGAGGTTTTTTCACATTGTGCGTACAATGAGGTGCACCCTAACCTGTGCGTCAGGGATAATCTTCTCCTTGTCAGGGATAATCTTTTCCACTTGCAATCCACTGAAAGTAACCCGTCACCCCGCTCTCCTGGTCTGCATCAGCTCTGGAGACCTGCTTAAACGGGCAGCTCCGTGCTTTGTGCGGCACATAGATTAGACTTGCCCGGCTGTGCGTTCCAGCGATGAATTCCCACCGGGAGAATCTGCCCGCATTTCCATCGCTACGACCCTTCATTTTGAGGGATAAATCCCATTAGTTCCAGTCTTTTCCTTAGCAGTTGGCACACATACAACTAACACCAGTATACACATACATATGCGTGTCACTTTGTGATCATCATCATACTCTTTGGTTCTTTTGGTAAAGTCACGTAGGTATAAAATAAAATAAATCACGACGTTTTGGGCGCAACACAAGCGTCCATCATCAGGTGGGAAAGCATGTGATGATGGATGCTTGTGTTGCGCCCGAAACGTCGTGATCTATTTTATTTTATACCTACGTGACTTTACCGAAAGAACCAAAGAGTATGGATTCCTGCAGTTACGAAAGCTTCAAATCAAGATTGAATCATCATCATAATTATCACCACTACCACCATCAACGTTCATCTTATTGATCAAACACGACAATAATATAATCTGTAAGAGGGAAGGCGAGCGAACCAACTTCTAAGTAACAAGATGATTGGAAACACAAATTTACATCACAAATTCTATTTATTCCTTGATTGAACATGAATCAGATTTTTGACAGGCATGCTGATGAAAAAGCAGAAATGTGTTTTCTATTTTCTCTACGGGGTTTCCCCCTCCCGCCCTTCAATTATATTATCGTACGCCAAGGTTGTTTGCCCGGGTGTCAAAGTGAACGTCGAAAAGGGCACGCGAGGCTTTGTGCTCATGCGGCAACTGGGATGCTCTTGTTCCTTGGTCGCGGCCCTCATGCAGTGGTTCTCTGAAGCATCATCCTCCAGATTACTGCGCAACAATGCAGCTCGTGGTCTCATGTATGTATGAACTGTGCGGCTGTCACAGGCAGCTAAATAATCACACGCGCGGATGCACATTACCACGCGTTTTCTTTACGCTTGGGAAGTGTGGCATATTGCTGAATGCTTACCGAGTACATTCTTTTGTGTGTGTTTTTATGAACCCGATGAAACACCACCCCAATCTACCTTTTGGAAACGCGTAGCGAGACGTGATTTGGTGGCTCCACAAAAGGTTGCTTTTGCACGGTCAAAATAATGACGATCTTTCCTGGGACATGTCTTGCGGAAACCAGGAAACTGCCCGGAGAAGATGCTGATTCAAGGCTCTCGGTTCCAAGAAAGTGAGGCCCAGGCCGACCCAGAAGAGCTTAGAATTGATGAGGTTGTTGCTGCGACAGAGTTCAGTGTGGGACAAATGTTCACAAGAACTGCTGGTGTAGGAGAGTCCACTTTTGTGGCCAGCCCACGGACTGAGGAATGCTTGAAAGTGAAAAAAGTAGAAATGTACATGGCTTGTGTAGTGGTCGTTTTGTTTTCGATACAAAGTCACGATGTCCTAAATTATATTTAACAACAAAGTTTGTGCGTTACATGTTCAAGAGTTATCAGCCAAATCCAGACCACGAGCTCAAAATAATTGAATGCATTTTGTCGTTTCGACTATCTGTTGCACACTCGAAATGAAGGACGTGGGCAGGTGCTCCAAATCGAGGGCAGACAATTTATTGTGGTTAATAGCAATCTTGTGAAGAACAGCACCATCACTCTGTAAAATGCAACAGCACGTGTGTCACACACAGCAATTATTCCGAGTCGCCATTAACCACGTGGCTAGTGTATCCGTGCGGTCATTCAATAACAGTTTTCTCTTAAACCCAATTCTACTACTGATAAACCATCTTTGTTTTTGACAATCACATTTGCACATAACTATTCGAATATTCCTTTAATCCTAAGCTGTATGTCTATCTATACCATCCACTTATATCGGTATCTTACACCCATTATATGTGCTGTATGTGTACAGTATACGTACTGTATGTCACCATTGTACAGCTTACTACTTTAAATGTGTTATAATCTCAATAGCATTGCAAGTAGTCATACTATGGGTGCATGGAGATGGTTATAGACTAAACAGTATTAGGGTTAGAGAATTACAATGACAGTAGGTAATTACAGTGCGTCATCCTTTACAATGCACAGTGCTAACACGCCTCTAATTGCATTAATCACAACGAACAATTCAAAGCCAAGCTTAACGTATAGAACACGTCTAGAACATTTATATAACGATCAAAAACAATCTTTGGGTCCTTTACGTGTAAAATGCAACAGCACGTGTTACAACAGCATTTCTTCCGAGTCGCCATTAACCACGTGGCTGGTTTACACGTGCGGTTATTCATTAACCCTGCCAGCCACCTACAGGCCCGACTCGGTCATCACATGCTGCTGTACACACATGCTGCTGTACACACATGCATTGATGCACAGCACATCAGGACTTTCACAGAACCACACTTTACTCCCTTGCTGCACAAGGACATAATTAGAAGAGTGATCCCTTCCTAATGTGCCACATATCAAAGAGTTGATTTAAATGTAACCATCCCAAAGGGATGTGTTTAGTTTGTTGTCATTACCCCCCCCCCGCACCTACGATCAGCACCGCTGACTGCGCAGGGTGCAAAATAAGTGAAACAAAGGTACAGCTGCAGACTGGATCCATCCTCATTTGGACTCATCAGTACAGCACATCCGTCAATGGCCACAGAGTCAGTTCTTGTCAGCTCGTGGTCTGGACCAGGTTTAGATTTGTATGTACAGTACATGCAATACGCATGTTTGTGTGTCGTTTAAAATATTTGTTTCCAGCCTGCATGAATTGTACTGTTGTGATGGGATTTCTCATCATTTACATTGTATGATTTCCCACTGTGCTGAGACCCATCCAACACCAACACTTTTACCACTTGATATGACCTATAAAGCGACCATGACTTTGTCCTTTCTTGATCACAGATAGACACATCACCAACGACCAATTCACGCTGAATGCGCCCATGCTCTTTGAATCTCGAAACATGACTTGAGCCTGATTAGTAATTGGTATCGTTTTGAAGCGAAGATTGTTGCATTTTTGAAACCAGTTCTCAATCTCTTGTCAGCATGAAGGCCCCTTGCTTTCCGACAGTACTCTCTGCTGCCCTGTGAAGTTGCCGTCCGGCCTCAATAGGCGAGGGGCAAATGACGTACACCCTGCTTATCTACAAGTCTCCACGAGAGAATTGTTTATTTTTTTCGTCCACATTCTTATGTATGACGTTGTTTTTTATTAAAACATTCAAACGGCAGATGCTCGCTGCACTAAGATCTGAAGGGGAAAAAAAGTTTAATCTCTCCCCACTTTCAAAATCCATCCACAATTGACTTTTGTTTACCTTCAGGCCAAAATCCCCTGGAGAGCATCTCGTTTATATCTCTTATACATCACGGGTGCAGGTAACTGTGCGCGCACAGGATTTTCCTGGAATCCAACAAAACACGAGAAAGCTGAATGAAATTTGTGTGAAACGCAGACCCCCGTCCGAGATAAGCGACGAGGCGCGAGAGAGACACGAGGCCAGAGAAAGTCCCCAAGGACTCTGCGGTGATATCGCCGTTTACTCAACACGCGCCAGCAAATCGCCCGCGTGGCCATTGCGATGCGGTCACAGTGCGATGTCCGAGTGTTTGTTCTGCTGCATGTGCTGATGCGTCACCTTCTACAAACATTGTCGCGTATTCGGTTCTAAATATTACTCCAAATGTGTCCGTTGCACAGCGGCGCAACTCCCCATGTTAGATAATTGCATGCATCTATCTCTTCATATGCTTCCTTGTTGTTGTTGTTGTCTTTTTTTCAACTAGGAGCAATTTACTGTTGTGTGCTTTATGCGTTAACTGGACGTCGTGTACCCTGGATTTGTGCTTTTGTGTAATTGTTCTGTTGAAAACACACTTTTTAAAAAGCAGACCTGGTAAAGCACAAACAAGAGAGAACAGCCCACATAAGTGAAGATCACAACTACTGCTTGGATTTCTTCAAGCGAGCTCCTATCCACGCAATAGGTGATAGGAATTCTATATTACTGTGATGAAAGTGCAGTTAAGTGGCATTTGGTTTAATTCGTAATTTCAATATAAATGTCACAAACATTTAAGGACATTGCAGTGCCATTGTGAGGATGCAGTACACTTTAGAAAGGATTATTCTGAAATCCACTGGCTCCGCAATAAAGTACAGAGACAGCTTTCACTGGCTGTGTTGTGGACCAATCAGTTTCAAAGACAATGCAAATATTATCAGAGGATTGTTTTGTTTGCACTCTGACCACAAGTATTGTGGTTAATGCAGACATGATTCCTCGTAAAAGGTTCCAGTTTGGTGTTTTAACATCTTAACGCCTGTTTTGTTGCCAGAAATAAGGGGCAAAACCTATTCTCAAACACTTTATTGTCATGAGGTATATACCAGAGTTGCCAGGTTGGACAATAATTACCTCGCTCTCCTCTCGGTTTATGGTTTATCGCTTCAAATTTAACCTCTGCTCTCAGCTCACGTGCTGTGCGATCATTACCGAACGGTTATTAGCCACGGCGTCTGCTAATTTGTATGAAGATTAGATTTCCCGTGACATTGCACGAGTCAGCCGTTGCACGTCATTACGATGGTTCCAAATCTGCAAGATTACCCACGAATATTAAATGAAGACATTTCTCAGCCTGAGTGCTGGCTGGATCTAAATGTTCCTTGTGCAGAACAGGCATTTGGGCATAATGTGGAAGTTGATGCAGTGAATAACTTAGGGAAGGGAACCGTGAAAGCTATTAATGGCGACAAGCACAACATATGATTGCTTGATTTTACATGTACGTGTTTATAAGCACAGCTCGTTGTGTCGATCCACTGCTGGAATGAACGTGGCCCCACGCCACGCGATTCATGGGGATCATTTAACCATATTTCACCGTGCTGGTCAGTACGGGGTGTTGAAGGGAGCATAGTCGGGGGGCGCAGTACAGCTGCTGTACTACCCCCCGTCTGAACATTGCTTCATTGTCGCTACGTTTGCAGATCCAAGATGCACCGCTACGTTTGCAGATCCAAGATGCACCAGCTGTGTGTTGAAGGGAGCATAGATGGTGGGGGTAGTACAGCTGCTGTACTACCCCCCGTCTGAACATTGCTTCATTGTCGCTACGTTTCCAGATCCAAGATGCACCAGCTGTGTCACATATATAGCAGCTCACCCCAAGCTCTCAATGTCCCGAGAGTGGCATTGTCTTTGTGCTGGTCGCCTTTCGGTGTCCTCGGGTCTGACACTGTTTGAGACTTGGCTCTAAATAAAGCTGTCTCTGGTGTGGACCAATCAGTTTTAAAAACAATGTATATACTATCAGACCATGTTGTTTTGTTTGCATGTTCACCACAATTATTTGTGGTTAATGCAGACATGATTCCTTGAAAAAGGTTTCAGTTTGGTGTTTTAACATCCTAACACAGCTGTTTTATTGCCAGAAGGGTAAAACCTCCTCTTATATATCACAGCAGCCATTATCGATCCACTGCTAGATGAAGGTATTCCCAAGTTGTCGCCATCCCTCGCGACTCTTGCGATGCAACGAGTGTCGAGCACCAGCGTGGCAGGTACTGATATGCCGTTCCATGATGATGATTTTTTATAAAGTACATTATTGACAGCTGACGGTGTCAATTTCCATCCCCAATGGAGGGAGAGTTATTAAGGGACAAATGTAAAACATCTCGGCCCATGGTGGACAGTGTTGCCATTAAATGGGGCTTAGTGTGCCTAGGATTTTAAAGAACGCCCTTACAATCTGGGAGAGTCGATGGCCATCGTGCTTGGTATGGCCAGGCTTATCGTGTCGATGGATGAGGAACAGACGCCATGTGTTAATCGCCCTGCAGTATGTGCCCTCCATCAGCTGATAAGTCATTGCTTTGAAATCTCTCCTAGAGCATAGCAGGGCAGTGTCAGGGAGCACAACATTATGGTTTTGCTTTTCAGACCGCTGAAGAATGCACTTGTATGTGTGTGTGTACATCTTACTCTAGTATCCTTTTTTCCTAGATTTGAAGCTTTCGTGACTGCAAGGATTCATATTCTTAGGTTTTTTTCGGTAAAGTCACGTAGGTTAAACATCAAAATTAATGAAAATAAAATTAAAATAAAAATGAAAATAATAAAAATAAAAATAAAAAATAAAAATAATATCCTAGTATTCTTTCTTGTGCTGTTTGTTGTTGACGTTACTTTCTGACCCGCCCTACTGGAAATCTGTGAAAAAAGAGCTTTCTGGCTCATCAGGTTCCTCCAGGATAAATACAGATTCTGTTTCTGATATATGTATATTGTGGGGTTGGAGTTGTGATGTATTGGGTAGCGCAGTGTGCTATGATCATGATGACCCGAGTTCGATTCCCAGCCGCAACTATCATCAGCGATGAGTTGAACTGGTCCCAGCTCCATTGCACTCCGTACTGAGATGCGTGGTGAAGTTTGGTGAAACAGAACTTCACAACCGACACAGTGTGGGGAGGCCCTCATTCAGCAGTGGATTGACAAAAGCCATAACTTAAGTTATACATTCTGTAGTGTATTAGCGTGGCATTAGTTGTTATACTATTTCATGTGGAAAACGATCTCCTTCATGTCAAATCACGGAACCATCTTAGGCGTGTGCTGGGTATTCTTAATAAATGTAGGTTCGTACTTTATATGATGATGATGATGATGATAATACGACGACCCTGGCACCAGACGGTTATATGTGTGCAACGTCATGCGTTTTTCTCTGGCAAAATAAAACAGATGAACGTTTTCATGTTTTCACTTACTTTGGAGTCGTGGTTCTAATACATTGATAGCACTTGGTTTAAAGATTTAGTTTGAGTCATGTTTGTTTTAGATTAGAAGGAACACGCCATAATTGTAAAATGTGAGTGGGCAGCGACTCAGCATATATGGCTGGCTGCAGTATATCTGAAATAAATTGTGGTGTAAGCCTCATGAATAATGAATATTCATCAGAGTATGCCATTAATGCCCCGGAACCCAACTCCCATGCTATGTTCTCCCTAAATCCCTGACCTCTAAACAGAACAAGATGATCCAAAATGCCACCGCTAGACTTCTCACCCGCGTCCATGAATGAGAACATCATCGCCTCCAATACTCCACTGTGTCCGTTGCCTCCTCGACCAGTACTCAATCATCTTCAAGGTCACCAACACAGTCTTCAAGATCCTCCATGAACCCTCAGTTGCCTACCTCTCACCTCTCGTCTTGCTCTACCTCCCCTCTTCTGTGCCTTTCGCAACAACGGACAAGGCTTTTTCTGAATCCCCAGGTCAACATCCATCTGGGAATCCCTCCCTGCTCTCCACAGCCATCCGTACAAAAGACTCCAAAACCGTGTTCAATTTCAGGCTCAATTCTTTCATATTATCGTTTGCCTTTGACTGATTGCCTCTTTTCTGTAAAATAAAATTACTGCTACGTATGCACCTTCTTATTCCCCCACGAAGCATCTCTCCCACTGTGCTGTACAGCGTCTTGAAATGTGGTTGTGTTTAGAAGCTGCGTTAACACAAATTTGTATTGTAAGTGCTAACTTGTGTGGATGTGTATGCATAAATCAGAGTAAATTAAGTACACACTGCAGTATAGCATTCTTGGTGAAGGTTTTATTTATTGAGCAAATGCAAAGTCCCTAAGCCAAGCGGTTGCTCCTGGATGTTGAGGGTGAGTAGGCCTCCACTGAGTTTGTGGATTGGGCAGACTTCTAGGACGTGGTGTATGGTTTGCTCCACCCTACAGGGACATAGCTGGGCTTGCTCTTATGCCCATCGGTGGAGGTTGGCGAGGCATGGGCTGTGGCCGGTCCTGAACCTGTTGAGGGTGGACCCACTGCTCCTTCCTGGGCAGGTTGAAACCAGGGGGCTGCTGTTGTGTGGGGGTAGTGATGAGGTACTAATGTGCCAGGTTCAGTGACTCCCATTCTTGTGTCTAGGTGAGATTCGTGTTGAAGTCGTGAGTGGGTGAGTGGGTGGCTGGCTGGGTGAGTGAGTGAGTGGGTGGCTGGCTGGGTGAGTGAGTGAGTGAGTGGGTGGCTGGCTGGGTGGGTGAGTGGGTGGCTGGCTGGGTGAGTGAGTGGGTGGCTGGCTGGGTGGGTGAGTAGGTGGCTGGCTGGGTGAGTGAGTGAGTGGGTGGCTGGCTGGCTGGGTGAGTGGGTGGCTGGCTGGGTGAGTGAGTGGGTGGCTGGCTGGGTGGGTGGGTGAGTGGGTGGCTGGGTGAGTGAGTGAGTGGGTGGCTGGATGGGTGGGTGAGTGGGTGGCTGCGTGAGTGAGTGGGTGAGTGAGTGGGTGAATGGCTGGGTGGGTGAGTGAGTGGGTGGCTGGCTGGGTGAGTGAGTGGGTGGGTGGCTGGCTGGGTGGGTGAGTGGGTGGCTGGCTGGGTGGGTTGAGTGAGTGGGTGGGTGGCTGGGTGGGTGAGTGAGTGGGTGGGTGGCTGGGTGAGTGAGTGAGTGGGTGAGTGGGTGGCTGGCTGGGTGGGTTGAGTGAGTGGGTGGGTGGCTGGGTGGGTGAGTGAGTGGGTGGGTGGGTGGCTGGGTGAGTGAGTGAGTGAGTGGGTGACTGGCTGGGTCTTTCCAAATCGTCTTTCTTGAGGGCAGGCGTCATCTTTTGTGGGCTGACGGTAAAGATGCAGGCCTGACATCAGTTGCTCACGCCCCTTTCTGGGGACGGGTCTCCACTCGAGAGAAGCTATCGGGAGCTCCTCTCGAGGGTGTTTGGTCTTACTCTTCCACGCCTGTCATCCATATTTTTTGTTTTGTTCACGATAATGAAACATGTTCCATCACTCTCTTGGCCTTCTGAAATGATACTATCCAGAATTCATTAAACGTACACGTTTTTTCGACAGCACTGCCCTCTGAACCCAGCAAACTGACCTTGATTCCCGTTCACGGCTGACAGTGGTAAGAAGCGATCTCTGAACGGCTCCTGCATCCCACAACCCCCCGCCCTTCACCAACAAGCACTAACCAGCCTGGTGAAGTATGGTCAGCCAACCCTCATCGATGGCACGCTGCAGTGATATCTTAATAAAGGGGTTAAATCGTAAACGTGTTTATTTTCGCGCATTTAATAATACAATGTTTGCACTGATGGCTCTCATAATAATAATTAAAGTCACGTCGATGGAAAATAATAAAAATAATAAAAAAAATAATAAAAACCAAAAACTCACGACGTTTTGATCGCAACACAAGTGGTCTTCATCATCTCTCCGCCTGATGACGACCACTTGTGTTGCGATCGAAGCGTCGTGAAGTTTTGGTTTTTATAAAAACATTTTTTTATTATTTTCTATAATTTTTATTTTATTATTTTCAATCTTTATGACTTTACCGAAAGAAGCAAAGAATATGAATTCCTGCGGTCACGATTTTTTTTAGTAAAATTTTTTGTTGCTTAGTTTCAACTTCCATTCTTGCCATGTTTCTGCAATGTCGATGATTTTGAGCGGTAAAGGGGTTGTTTTTATTAAGCTGACAAATTGAAAGTAACGTCATGTTTTCTAAGTATTTTTTATCATTTGTGTTTAGGACCACCTCAATATTTAACTGTCTAATTAAGCCTTCTGGAACATGATGTTAAACATTAATTAACCATCATTTTGGTTTTACACGGACTGTATTCGCTTTATTCATGACAGCTGTAAAACAGCGCGACAACATTATGACGCCCCGCGGATTCTAGCTTGTCTCTGGGGTGACTCTGCCTTGCTCTACGAGCTTAAATTGTTAATGGCTTTATTTCCTTTCAGCCTTATTTTTTTTTAATGAAGCCATAATCGCATAATGCCTTTTTAAAGCTCTAGTGTATATCATATTGTCGGAATATTCTGTAATACAACGAGGGAAATTGGAAGAACGCACATGGGTGCCTTTATGTGCATGGCTGTATTTAAGTGAGAGTTGATAAACTAGACCCACCATGGGTAGAAAAAAGTGGGCCGGGAATGATTCCGACCGCATGAATCTGTCGTGTGCCGCGTCAGTCGTATTAGCTGCTCGCTTGCATTAATTTCCCCAACAGTTTAATGAGCTAATCGCGGAGTCGTGGTGTCTTTTCCATGTGGGAACTAATACTGACTCACGATCTCTGGAGAAAATTTTAGTTTTCATTAGAATTTTATTTAATTCCAAACCAAAGTTTAATCAAAACATTTTGTAACAGTGGTGTGCCCTAACGGACTCTGAAAGCAATTGTCATGCATGACAAACAAATGATTTAAACAGTACAGACACAAAAAAATACCATCTAATTATCACGGAGCCATGTGGAAGAGGCACACGCCTTCGGGGCGAGTGGTCGAGGGGGCTCACCCAGAACACAACACTGTGAGCTGGCACTGACAACGGATGCGTACGAAGCGCAGCTTCAACACAGTTTTCTTGGTTCTTTCGGTAAAGTCACGTAGAAGGGAAATAATAAAATAATAAAAATACAACTATAACATTCTCACGACGTTTCGATTGCAACACAAGCAATCATCATCAGGTGTGAAAACCACAGCAAGAACATGTTTTTTCAAATTTTCTTGCTGTGGTTTTTACACCTGATGATGATTGCTTGTGTTGCAATCGAAACGTCGTGAGCATTTTATTGTTTTATTTTTATTATTTTATTCTTTCCCTTCTACGTGACTTTACCGAAAGAACCAAGAATATGAATCCCTGCAGTCACGAAAGCTTTAAATTGAGTTTTAACACAGTTTTCTTCTGAAGCTATCTGCCCATCGGCTGGTTCTGCCTCAAGTCGTCTCCATCACATCCACTCTTCAAGCTGCAACACCACACTGAGAATACTGGGGGAGGTCTTGGGTCATCGGCACGGGGAAGGATGGTCGATTTGGTTTCACCTTGACTACCCCACAGCGTTTTTTTTTAGTCACACACTCACCAAATATACTTTAACATCGCGCCCAGGATGATGCCATTAAGTTTACGGATGTGTCATCAAGTGTGCGTGTAATTGCTCACACGTGCACACACGCACGCGTGGCAGATAACGCCTCGTCTCTTCCACGTGACATTTGGAAAGCAAAGGACTCAGTCTATAAATGTGTGCGTTGAGCTCGGAAAGTCATTCAGTGGCATCTGGAGGGGGTCACCGCAGTATGGATTGCAGTTATAAATCCTGCATTATTGCGCATTGGGCAGAGATCTGCGATGCGAGTGATTGAGATCTATAGCGAAAGACAAGAAATGACAGCGTTATTTCCAGATGATTACCTCGAAGTGACACTACATGATATGTTCTCCAACACCATTCAACTTAAGGTTGGATCTCCGGGGAATCGCTTGTGTACAGGAGAAAGATAGAACATACTTTTTAAGAATGGTTGAATGTTTGTTGTGTAAAATTCTGAAATAAAATTGCGTCGATGCAAAGAAACGGATAAGTAAAGGTTGGGTAACTTATACAATTCAGCGGTCATTTATGTCTGGGAAATACTGTGCACGTTACCAATGGCATTGCCGTTGATGTGATAACGCAACAATGGCTATGTATGCACTGCGTAGGTGTTCATGGTCGAGCGGTATAGTTCTCCGATGCATTTTCTTTCTCCGGCGGCAATTGAAGCTCCCCCAGCATGCGGAGCGAAACGTCGGACATCATGCCGGGCAACACGTGGTACGGTATGTATTTTATAATTTCATGAAAAAATATATAATTATACTTTTTCACTGATGAGGAAGCTCATCCATCACTTGCTGTTTTATTACTATTATATATTTTTGCACACACAAAACTGCGCAGTAAAAATCGTGCGTAATGTATTCACATATTCAAATGGTTGATGTGAAAATAAATAATGTTCTGCGATGTGCTATAATTTGCACACATATACGGTACACGCTTACACCTAGAGCACTGCCATAATGTCAGCGTGGTTGTCTTTATTGCGGCAATTAAAATCGCGAAGGTGACCACGGCAGAACGCGGGTGAAGACTCGAGGGAATACATTCTCCACGTGAAGTTCGAGCCGCAAAACCACACTTGGACCACAAAGCGGCTACGAAAACGTAAGCGTAACATTTACAAAATGTGTTTCTGCAGAGTGGTAGTGCTCAATAGCTCCGAGAGCTTGGAGTCCCACGTCCATTTGTTTCACCGCTTTAATACGCAAGCGTTCAGCAGCTTCCCAGCGAGCGTCATTTCTCTAACACTGGCAGGAAACATTCAACCCCGTGGCCACGAGGGAGCCGATTGGCCTCGCCAGCCCTCATGAATGGCGAATACCGGCCAGGTCGGATAACAGCAGCAATCGCAGTTGTTGCGGAGATTCCTAAAACAGCCACCTCTGCAGTGACCGCTCAGGATAGGAGCCGTGTACAGTTAGCTTCATACGGGACATGACTTGTGTGCCAACACAGAGGATGGCAGTTTGAAGTTTAATTAGTGTTTCCTTTCATCTGTGGAGAACGGTTCCCAGCTGGTGTTGATTTCTTTGCCAAGCTCACTGGCCGCTAATTCTACGCTGTCATCATGGGTGATGGGACTCAGGCTGTTATTAAACGTATGAATAGACTCTTCAGGTGCTGCTTTTTGGATTTGAGATCCGACTTCCCAAAATGCCTTGCCACTTGGACTGCTCGCTGAATCTTACCTTCTGACAAGGGGGCCATGCAAGATGGCTTGGCTGGTTTCTCCCACTACTCTTAGAATTTGCGACACGTTTGTTTAGGCTTGGATTTTTGGAGCCCTAAAAATTTACAACGAATGTAAGAATCCTGAACAAGGTATGACAATTCGCAGCAATCCACAGTCATAAAACACGCAGGTTGTGAACCTGCTGTATCTTAAATTTTTTTGTTAATGATTAGGAACGTTATTATTCATATGCTGGTGCGCCAGACTACTGCTCCATGCTCCTCACGCTAAGTGCGTCTCATGGGCAAACCACGACTCTTCTTTCGTGCGGCATTATGAAAAGCAACAATTAAATGTTTTTCTTAATGATCGTCACAAATGAATGCAAAGGTTCCTCGTCCAGTCCAATGATGTGGGGTTGACGCAGTGTGGATTTCAGCGATACCGCCAGGATGTGCATGGATGGAGCATTCATCGGTGATGTGCTTGATGGTTTAGACTTCTGTCAAATGGCAACATCTCCTACTTTTTGCGAACGTTTAAATTGGGAATTTGTGAATTGTATTGTTTTAACTGCAAGTAATTAAAATACAACACAAATACAGATGGATAGACGGCCCAAAAGAAACAGGTAAAACTACATGTGCTAGCTATTTGAAAATCGTCATTTCACAACGAGAGGCCAAGAACCTACACCTGATATCATCTTGAAAGATGTAGCAGATGTGTGGATGAATGAGGTAGGGTTCCCAGTATGTATATGTAACATATCTCCAAACATATATACGTGTATCTCCCCGCACGAGAAATTAAATAAAATCTAAAACATTGATAATAATATTATACAGCCTTTTGTACATTCAATGCTGGATACAGGCCTCCCCATGCCACGACTAAGTATGGCTGTTTATTGTCCATACTTCACCACGCTGGTCAATGTATGTTGGCGAATGGAGGCCAACAGCTGATTCAGATATCATTCGCAAATGATGCGAGTCACAGGTCGGAATCGAACTCGCATCGCTGGGTTCATTGGAAATAAATAACAATATTTCAACAATATTTCAATAAAACATTGAGATGCAACCAATGGTATGGGTCATTGTTTAAAAATGAAAGTCTGAAACATATTTAAACGCAGTTCTCATTTCCTTATATGGAAAATTAAAACACTCAGCATGCCACTGTGGTCATCGAGAATAGACCATATAACACATAACGAAGCAATGCCCGATCCACAAATACGAAGGAGTCATCACAGCGATACATTCCGTTGCTCCTGACGCGGTCGTCTGGCTTGACCACCTGCATGTGAGATTGTAGCTGTTGATCTGCATCTACATCAGCCATCTACGAAAGAAGAAGACTTCCTTGTAGACAAACAGAGCAAACATTATCTGTATATACACACTCTCTATGCGCGCCTACATTGTATCTGCAATCGCATCATCAGCACCAGCTACAGCCATCGTAGATCTACTGCTGAATGACCTCATTGCCACCATCCCTCCCACTCTCGTGATGCCACGATCCACCTCCCTCCTGCACACGAGCTCATCTCAACGCTCACGTGAATATATTATAAAGACTGATAACTAATAGCAAAAACATTTCACGCACCATCACGGAGGTAATAAATGAATAGCACGCAAGCGTGTGTATCTCAGGGGAAGAATAAAAGACATAAATGTAGTCCTTCTTTTCTATGGATCTTTCCGACGAATGTTTTTCTGCATTATTTGTTCACGCAGGAAAACACTTAATTGGGTTTCAACTCTCTGAGTTTCTTCAGTAGCCAGGCTTTTAGTCCTTGTTTCCAGAAGTCCCAGAGTCCAATGGACTATGTTTTTAAAATATATTTTTTCATTTCTACGTGAATAAACAACAAAGTATTTATATTAACTAAGCACTAATATAATCTACAGGTATAGATAGTGATATTAGTCCACAGGTCTGCAAAATGCCCTCATCCAGCAGTGGATTGGCAAAATGGCTGTACACATGCGCATGTTTTTGTGTCATCTATTCTCGACAAGTTTCTAAAACCAGAGCTTCAAAGTAGTCGTCCTGAATAATTTAAAAGCACACTTTTAATCCCACTGGCAGTAAATATTTGTAATTGCATATTCATCAATTAAGTATTTATCTATTAGCATTATTAATATCTATCTTCCTGTGGGGTCACCTCAAATCTATTGTTTACAAAACTCGGCCAAGAACCCTGAATTCATGTAGACAAGACACAAATGATGAATGTTCAAAGATTACAACATCCGTCATCTTACAAAAAATCCAACGAGAATTCATGCATGCGTAAGTGTCAATGGAAGTCAGTTTGAACATTTGTTAAAATAAATGAAGTAACCCTATGTGATTTGTGGAAATAAATATCTTAACCCTATGTGTCCTGACTTTCGGGCCACCCCTGTATATGTGCCTACAGCTTCAACAAATCAGCGTGAGCAGGGAGTACAAGCACGGAGGACAGACAGGCAGACAACCTCAATTCCCAGGGAAAGGACAATGATAGCGTTGTTGCGAAGTGACATTTATCGGCTATTTGTAACATTGTCAACCGTGAACGTTTGGGAATTTTTCTATTTCCTATCACTTCCAATTGGGCCTCAATTTATCCAATATGAAGTTGTGTGGAAAAGCAACAATAATCATAAAATAAAAACAACATACTCTGTGTAACTTGTAAAGGATCAGCGGGTGTCTCTGGTAAGAGCACTGAGCCAACAACGCTGAGAGCCTAGGTTTGAATCCAGCTACTGGTGATTGAACCGGGTTCTCAAGTGTAGAGAGCTGATGGTCTCAGCTCAGTCGCCCATGGCTGTACACGCAAAAAAAATCCCACACGTTTACGTGAGATGTACGTTTTTTCCTACTTCAATTGGATATTTTGCGGTTGTAAATAATTAGCATGCGTATTTTAGTGTCACACAACAAACATAAATCTCACAGCAAAACGAGTGAGGAAGCGTGCCCTTTATTGTGTAAAGATAAAAGAGCCACTTGACGGGATTTTCAGAACTTCGATGACAATCTGGACACATGCGGGGGGCGGGGGGGGGGGGCACGCAACTGCTCGGTGAGATTCCCAGATGGATTCTCTGTCTCGTTACTGGACAACGACAGTGAACGGGGAATGCAATCTTTATGAGAAAATAAACAGCAACAAAATACATTAAAGAAAGATGTTGTGGGACCTCGAAGGGCTTTATTTTTAGCTGATATAGGAAGGTGAATAGAGTGATTTCTTATCAAATGACTCTCAACAATAGAACTGATTGTGCAATTCATCTCATCCGAGATCGGAAGCTGTCCGTTCACAATGCTGATAGCTGACCATTGTGTTTGCGTTAAATGGCAGGGTAGGGGTTTTCAATGCAATAGTCGGCATTGAGGCCATCATGTAATTATTAGGCATGTGTCGACTTTATTTCAATTTTCTACAGAGGCGAATAGAGTGATGTTAAAGTGGCGGCTCTGTCTTTGTTAGGCGGCAGTATTTTACTGTTAGTTAGTTTTATAGATTGAAAACGCATTTGTTTAAGAACTGCTTTGTGTTTATTTTTTTGTCCTTCCCCCACACCTCTGGTTACGTACGGTGCGAAAACAGTGCTCCATACGTATAGACGTATAGCCGTTTGTCAACATATTGCTGGATGGAGGCCTCCTTATGCCATGTCAGTCACATGGGGGTTGTGTGGCCACACTTCACCACAATGGCCAGTGCAGGTTGGAGAAAGTGGGGTCCAAAACCGGTTCAGATTTCATTCGCTGCTGATGTTCACCATGGCCCTGCAATTGTATTCGGGCCATCAGGTTCAAAGCACATCGTCCATTAGCCCAGACCAGACATTGCTCAGTACACTACCACCTGATGTTGCATCACTTTCGTGATTGCAATGTCTTTTGGTATCCAACAACAGTGAATCATGTGATAATCACTTTTAATGAGCGGGGTTATCAAGCAATTCACTCAATTCACTCTCATTCGCTTTACTACTAGGTGGTACTGGACTCAATTTCTGCTCTGGCTCGTGGAGATTTAGTGCACCAACTATCATCATCATCACCAATAATTTTAACTATTCCTAATTATAATTCGGAAGAGTTCATTCATAATTTTAAATAATCGGCTGAGATATTACAGCAAAGGCAATGTAATTAATGACTCATATTGCTTGCCTTTATCTTCAACAGTGAAAGACCCATGCTCTTTTATTCCTGAGCTTCAATGTTATTTCACTTATGCAGGATATATTTTTATGCTGTAAAATGCTGATGTAGCAGAGGGATGACATAAAAGAAAAATGCTTGGATAACAATTTTACTGTTTCAGTAAAAGAACAAGGTATGCATTGCGTTATATTGCAGCGTTCTCACGAGCCTGACAGTAGAGTATCTACCAACGTGGCTCCCATTCCTATCTCAAGATGCACCCAGTCCAGGATTGGGGCCGTCCATAAATGACGTCACGCACCTAGGGGGGGGGGGGGGTCAGACATTTGTGACGATGTGTGACGAAGGGGGGGGGGGGGGTAAGAAATGTGACGTCACATCAAAATGCGCAACTTTAAATAAATATATAATTGTTTTAACAACACTAATTGTTATAACAGCACTCCTACAACATCAGAATGCAGCGCCATATTAACTACGCACTACAATGACATTAATTTAAAGCGATTTGAAGCATGTTTTATTTTCAAAATGGAAATATGGTTTTGGTGGGGGGGGGGGCAGAGCTTTGTGACGTCATATTTGAGAGGGGGGGTCTGACTTTTTGTGACGCCGTGTGACGAAGGGGGGGGTCAAAAAACGTCCAAAATCGTCCAAAATCGCGTGACGTCATTTATGGACGGCCTCATTGACATTGCGCCAAAGGATGTAAAAGGTACGCAGGCACACGTGTGGCCCTTTGCCAATCCATTGCTGCGAGAAGCCGTTCGCATGGCGTGCAGGTTGTGGCGATGATTTGACCAAACCTCACCATGCTGGTCAGTGTGTGGGGACTTGCGCGTGGGAGCATGTAAGTGGTACACCAATGGGGGTTTGCTGCGTTACCCTCTGCTGCCTGCCACATAGCCTAGAAGTGTGTGTATATACATATATAACCACGTGATATGCACCGTGGCTGCTCATCCAAGCGCTATCCAGGCTCCACTGCTTAGCTCGTGAGATCCGCGAGAAACTGGTGCTCTCTGGATGATTCGCTCATAGGACGAATCACCCAACAGCTCGCAGCCAGTTGCGGGTATGGTGTTTCGCCGTCTTGGTTCTTTCGGTAAAGTCACGTAGAAGGGAAGTAATAAAATAATAAAAATAAAACATTAGAAAATAATTCTCACGACGTTTCGGCCACAACGCAAGCAGCCGTCCTCAGGTGAAGACCAGGGCTGTCGGGGAGACAGCGTCTGACATTCAGACCAGGTCTGTCGGGGAGACAGCGTCTGACATTCAGGCGCTGTCTCCCCGACAGACCTGGTCTTCACCTGAGGACGGCTGCTTGCGTTGTGGCCGAAACGTCGTGAGAATTATTTTCTAATGTTTTATTTTTATTATTTGATTATTTCCCTTCTACGTGACTTTACCGAAAGAACCAAGAAGATGAATCCCTGCAGTCACGAAAGCTTTAAATCGAAATTTAATGGTTTTTCGCCTTTAATAAATGCTGTGTGTGTAATCATGGAGCATTATGACTCAGAATGCACCTGGCAAAAGCCAGCAGGTACTCGTGAGTGGTAAATCACACACTACGCGCCCCTCCTAGGTACAGCGGAGGCTCACCGCCAGGTGTGATGCATGCATGTATCTACGTTGAACTTCTTTCGCACCGTACGTAGCCAACCGTGCAAAATGCAGCGAATGCAGTGAGAGCATTAACGATGGCTTCCAAGGCACTGTAACAGTGCAACTTCCACTCCCCTCCTCTCTCACAATCCACATGTGCACATCCTTACGAATATGGAACACACACAAAAGAACCCTGCATTTAGCCTTTATGGCACGGCTCACGACATGCCTTGGACTGACCGCCACCGTTGCTAATCAGCCTCATCACTTCCACTCTCCTCCTCAACTCACTCACAGTCCACATGAGCACATCCTCGTGAAAATAAACAGAGAATCCCCATGTGGTCTCCACAGCGGAGCGATGTTAGAAGAGGACATTGAGGCTGGCACGGCGCACGTGAGGGTGGTGTGGTCAGAACCATGCCCGGCCACCTTTCATCTCCACAGCATTTATGTTTTACACACCACACCAAGTGATGATGTAAGGATGAGCCAACTTACGGGGGGAGGCTCAAGGCCAATTATGATATCATTCACCACTGATGTTAGCCGTCACTAAAACCCTCCCCTACTTGACATCTGTGAAAAATTAACCCGTAAAAACTAAGTTTTTCACTATAAATCCTTTATATGCGTGCCAGCCCACATTGATCTTTGAAACGGGCGGCTCGAGTCCTCTCGTCCTCTGGCTTGAGATGGCTGCCACCTATGGGTCAGATGATTGCCTACCACCATTAAGCAATAGGTAATTAAATATAAAAAAAAATTCCCTAAAATGTTGAACATTTTTACAAAAAATTTTCACGAAAATAAATTGTCACGCACAACGAGTCTGAGTGCAAAATGTCAGCTCGATTGGATCATTGGAAGTGGGTTAAAAAACGACCGAAAGATTTGCACGGTCGTAAGCGCGCAAGCAAGCAAGCAAGGTAACTTAATATAAAGGATTTAAAAAGAGCTAAATATCTCATCGGATGCATTCAGGATAAATATAAAGATGATTCTGTATGAAACTTAGGTTGCTGGATTTATAGTGCAGTGTGCTAACAATTGCCCCACCACTGCCCACACGTCTAAATAACGACCAAACAACAATGACCACAGTCGCCATTCGCCACGATGCTCGTGCCAGGCTAGGTGCACTTTGAGACCACGTAAAGCATCAAAGGCTCGCTGGCAGGAGACCATGGGGCAGAGGCAGGTGCTGTGGGTCAATTGATTGAGATGACTACCAAAATACTACCACGACTACCAAATACTCATATTACCAAACATTCATACGACCAAATATACGCACGCACACACAATGCTGCTGTCACGCTCGATTGACTGATGCCGTGCGTTTCTGCGGCGTCGCGAGACGCACAGGTCACCGAACTGAGCACACAAAGGGTTATTGCATCCATCCGCTGCGGTTTGAAAAAAAAAAGTTATTTTACCCAAAAGTGTGTCACGGGAGGTGACCTGAAAAGGCATCAACCCTGACAGCCACGATTTGTGGACGGGTCCTGCACGCCTCCCCCCCCCTCCACCACTGCCCCCACCCTCACAAGGCGGTGGCCATGCTCAATAAGCGTCAAGACACTTTTTGGGTTTGATACGCTCAGAAGAATCTGCGTTTATTTCCTTCAAAGCTTTCGCTTAATTTTCAACCCTCGCAAATGTCATCGAACATATCATTTTAAAACATTTCCTTGTTTTAAATCGAATTCACTGCAACAAGATGCTACGCGTGCTTTCTGGTCATTCATACCATTAACCTTGTTGCTTTAAATTGGATTTTCTTTGCAAAGAGACCGGCAGATTTTGTCCAAAACTCTAAAGTCGAGCAAGTGCATTATTATTTTGAAGTGCAAAAATGTCAAATATATGTATATACATATGTGAATTATTTAAACCTTTTTCAAAGTAGGACCTGCTACGTTGGGGTGGCACAAAGAGACCAGCGTTAAACAAATTGTGAGCCATGCGAGGAGATGTGCTCCCACCAAGGCTATTCACGAAAACATAAAAAAAAATTACAAGGCTGCATTGGAGAAATAGAGGCACAAGCATAATTTGAGACAGCGTTAGCCATTTCAAGTTAGACGGTCCATTACAGAAAAAAAGCGGGATTCAATTATTGACAGGAAATTATTTGAGAATTTAACAACAGAGGGGAATCGCAAAAGTTTGCACTGAAAAATAAATACGAGCGACACATAGGGCACGGGCAGCAAATGTACCTCCACCAAATGAATCGGCGGACAGGCGCCACTGGGCAGACACGAGAGAATGAGTCGCCCTCCGCCTGGGGCAATGATTGTGAACGGAGTGGAATCAAAAGCGTTTCAGTCGAGACGCACGAAAGCAGGAGGGGATGCTCTGGTTTAAAAAATAAAGAAATCTAGATTAATACTCAAGAGCTACATCGCGTAAATATAAAAAAATGTGTCGTTAAATCCGCCACCACCCGACACAGCCAACTAGTAAGGGTTGTCACGTAAACAGAACGTGCCAATTCGTTACAAGTACAGCACACCGGTGTGTTGGAGAGCCACTCCACAATATTTACAATTAAAGTACGACGTTTCGCCAGTAACTACAACTAGCATCATCAGGTGGACAGCCAGATTTGTGGAGAATTCCTCCTGTTATGGGGAAGAGCTACATACCGATGTGCTGTAAGAATAACGATTATAATTGGCGGAAGCTACCTGCTGTGACATGTGGTTCATACACATGGGCACTGACAGGAAACTGGAATGAAATACAATTTTAAAAAGACTTAAAATTGCATGTAGCAGAGCATGCATGCTTTGAAAATTACACTAAAAGACAGAAAGAAGAACACAATACAAATCAGAGACATATTGACTGTTAACGCCAAGTGAGCTTGGACAGGGCACATTACGACAGCCAGTGCATGATACCTGGTGTGGCGATAATGGCGGTGGAAATGCAGAGATGAGATCAGTTGATGTCCAGAAGTGAGATGGATTCCTGAATAACGGGAGGGTGAGGCATGGGGGGGGGGGCCTTCATCCAGCGGAGGATAGACAATGGCTGATGATGATATTGATGACGATGATGCCGTGTCCGCTAAACCCTTAGCCTTGAGTTCAAGATTAAAAGGCACTGAATACATTTTTTACTTAAAAATATATCCCGGCCAAATCCGTTTAACGCTCAATTGAAAAGCCTAATGCACTCTACCGATCAGTGAAACCGGACTCTGCATTAGTGAGCAAGAGAGCACCACAAACAATGTAATTATGCTCATATGGGTAAGAGATACAATCTCGCTGACACAGTGAGAGGTGTAATTGGACTCTGGAGGTGGCATGCACACACGCTGGTCCGCTACGGGTCCTCTAGCCCACTTGCCGGTGCCTCTTGGAGCCAATATACTCACTTGTTGGCTCCTTACCAGCAACATTTGCATTCATTTTAATGACTGCACCTGACACAAAAAAGTACATATTTGTGTTTAAGATTGATGCGTCTTTCTTTGTTGCCAGACTAAATATTGGTCAGTTCTTGTTTCTTACCTAGCAAACAAGCTTATGCAAATGCTCCATCGATCAAATGTGCAGTCACATTAGAGCTGCCTCCACTAAAGGCAGAGCCGGTATGAGAGATATGGCGTCGTTTAATGTGTAGGGCATTACTCTAAAGAACACTGCCTGGAAGCTTCACGTTGTCTGCCTGAACACATTTTTGAAGTTGTCCTGTTATGCTTGTAACCGGGAGTGGTAACAAATGCGGCTTCATCCAACACTTTGTAAGCAATAATTGTTGGATCAGCCAAATTTGTAAACTCCCACAAAACCATTGAGCTGTGAGTTGGCCAGTGGATGTCAGCACAACAAGTGGAGTTGAGTCCAAATGTGTGTAGACTTGAAAATCATCCCTTCGTTTGCGTGAGTTTTCCCTGACGTGCCAAGAGGATGAAGCGATGAAATCAGCTCGTGTGCAGGATCGCTGAGCCATCATTTGTGGCCAGGTCGCTTCTGAAAAAAGAGCTGAATGGCTCAGTGGGCCTTACCTGGTAAAAATAAAAATAGTGGTTTATAGTTAGAGGTGATGGTGGTATGGGGAGGCCTTCATCCAGCAGTGGATTGCCCGTGGCTGCTGTTGACGATGCTACATTCCTTCCACAACGCAAACACTCCTCACGCTGCGAGGTGGCCATGAGATGCCAGCACAGACATGGATTTGTGAATTTCTCTGTGTGGAGATTTGAGTGGGAAAGAGTCAATCTTTTGTCAGGAAATAATGTTATTCATTTGGGAGATTAATATAGCACTTTGCTACTTGGCTTAACAGCTTCATGCCAAATGAACCAGACGTGGGGCAAGATCATGCATGCGGTTGTCTTCAGCCAAAGGATGTGAACCAGTGCCATTCCTGGCTCCAAATTGTAAAGTGTTGTTAAACAATGTAACTTTCATTAAAAAAATCTAATTTCACCCCAGTGGTATTTCGTTTAAAGTGCCAAATTAACTGAAGGTTTTACCGAATTTTGCCATGATTGGTTTTTCAATGAATATCTACTTTTAATGGCTATAACGAGCGGGGGGGGGGGGGGCGGAAAAGCTTTATGACGATTTAATGACTAAATAATGCAAGCAGACGCACGAGTTGAAAAGCATTTAAAATCAATTAACGTGAAGCTGCAGCTGGTGAAGGGATGAATTTGGTCACTGCGATTTGTGCTGAGTTAGTCCAGTAGGTGTAGCTAAAGGCATTCGCCGCAAAGCTTAGAAGCCAATTGGCCATGAACCAGGATAGAGGATCGGTTTCATTTCAGATTCGATTACGGTTCCTTCACATCCTTGCAAACCTTTGTCATGTTTTTGTTTAATCAGACCGTGTTTGTTTTAATGTATTGCGGCTGCCCGAAGCCGGTTTGTTCATATATATATATATTTTTAAATTAAATGTTGTGAACATTTCACCATTGCCTCCTAAGCGCCACGTGTAGTTGCCTTTCTTTACAGAAATTCTAAGAATCTACTTCTCGCATTTTTAAAACGTTGAGGCGCACATCACCTATTGTCATTAGCCCTCCCCAGATTTTAGATATAAATAAAAACACTTTTAAAAACTAGGCTACGTTTGTTCAATTTAAAACGCTTTAAATACATATATATTGTGCACTTTAAATGTCGTGATGTAACACAGGGTTGCCCTTGGATAAGAAGGGATACTTCACGCGGATCTCATCGGGTTTATTTCATCTCCGAGTCAAACAAAGGAGAATGCCCAGGGCCAAATGAATGTCGGGGCTTTGAGGATCTCTGTTCATGATCCCCCCCCCTCCACCCCCCTAAAATAGACAAAGTCAATACACAATACTGTACTGTAGCAATGGGATACATCCTATAGGTAATTGGGTACTTAAAGTCACGGCATCAGACTATGTGTTACTTCCAGTAATGGCTGAAATTAAATAGTTGTGTTCACTTCAACTTTGATTTAGATTTACGATTTGTATGTATGCGTGTGTGTCGAACTTCTTTTGCACCCTACGTAGCCAACCGTGCTAATCGGAGGTGCGGGGGAAGAACAACAACAAAATAAACACAAAAAGCAGTTCTAAATAAATTCGTTTTTCAATCTAGATTTAGTGGCTTCATAATATCGGAAAGGGAGAGCGTTCCAGACGGCCGCAAAAGAACATCTGAAAGCGTGCGTTGCAGTGACGGTCTTTGTTCGATGGCTTCGCCAAAAGCCACTGCGAGGATGAGTTCACGTGATGGTTTATTCTCCTTGACGAGATCACCAAACGTGCTGTGGTTCGTTTGTGGCAATCACTTTGCGTGTAATGAGAATCGCATACCAAGCCGAATCTGTAATTGGGGTGTGGGTGGCCGTGAAACAGTCAAGGGAAGGAGTTGGATGTACAGAGAGGGGGCCGCCAACACTCGAATGGCTCTCGGGTACCCATCAAACGTAATTCCAGCCCTGTTCATGGCACTCAACATCGTCAGTTATATACAAGTGTGAAATGAAATACGTTATCGCTGCATTCACGTTACGATTTATATTCTCCATGTATTTCATCAGTGCTGTGAATTAGTATATACAAAGACAAATATCTCCCGAATAGCCTTAACAGACTGTTGGGGCAAGTGCTGTTAGCGAGCGCCTATGAAGGTCGGAACGGTACACGAGGTGGTGAGTGGCCAGCACCACGCCCGACCACCTTTGTCTCCCTAGTGGCGATGTTTACACATCACTCTAGGTACTCATTTGTGGCTGAGTCTACCTAGTGGAGGCCCAGGACCGGTTTTAATAATCGTCACCGGTGATGGCCGTGAGTGGGAATAGCGCAGCGCACGCACAACGACACTACCGCTCCCCACCTATATACACACGCACACGCAGTGTGTCTGTAATGTTCCCATGAGGTTTTAATTGTGCATAGCAAAAACCATTACTCTCCAACGCAATGGAACTGAACGTTTTTGTACGAAGTGGCGCATTGAAAACAAGATGCACGCATTGCGCGGTGTGTGTGGTGCATACATACAGGGGGTTACTTTGTGCATTGTAACAATTATAATTCCAGCCCTTTGTCAATCCACTGCTGCGTCAAGGCCTCCTCATGCTGAGTCAGTCACAGGGGTTGTGTGAGCATGCTTCACCACTCTGCTCAGTGCAAGTTGGTGATGGACGTGGAGCTTGAACCGGTTCAGATATCGCTCGCTGCTCACGTTGGCCGATGCCGAGAATACATCTCGGGTAGCCGGAGGATGCACACAATGCGTCAATCAGTGCACCACCACTCCACCGCTATGTGCGTACATGTGCTTGCGATTTTACTACTCCCTTGCCAGAATAAATATGTGCCTTGAGAATGTTTTTTTTCTTTACATTGTCCCAGCAAACAATTGCTTGTTACGTTCCCAAGCGACCGTGACGTGTTTCTGAGTTCAGAACGAACGCTGCTGCGTGCACAGCAGGTAGCCCGGCTGTGCGTGATGGCTCAATTTATTTTAAAATTGTGGGAATTAAGTGTCGGTTCTTCACGCGCTCCCTTGCTAAGCTGCTGCTAAACTTCAGCTAAACACAATGTACCACGATGATGGCCAAGTCGAGCAGCATTCAATTTGCACGTCGCGCCACGCACCAAAATCCATGTGCTCACCTGGGTTACTTGACGTCAAGACAAGAGTGTGTGAGTTTGCATAGGTCGGTATGGTACCACTCCACTCACCTTGAATACGTTTTGACTTTACAACTACTTGCTTAATTGTATTGTATTCATTGGCATGAGTGGCCCAGTGTCTCAGGGGTTAGATCACTGAGCCATTGCTGCTGAGAGCCTGGGATCGAATCCTATTTTCAGCCTCGATGGACCACTCTGGTCTGTGTTCCTTCAATAGAGGATCACCAAAACTACACAAACCCTCTCCTGAAGCCCTCTCCTGGCGAGCACACGTCCCACATTTGGCATTAAACTCCTGAACATATTGCATATGCAAGGAGAGAATGGCCACTTGTGATTCAACTGGGGTTGCAAGTGTTGTGAGATGATAGCTTCAGTCCATTAACCAAAGATTCCGGGAAAAAAACGCAATAGATTTCATTTATATTGCTCAGTCCCAGCTCTGTGAATATAAAATGTCAGTTTGACTGACATGCGAATCATATTTTTGTCTCTAGTAGGATGTGTGGGGGATTGTAATGCCCCCTAGTGCTGATAAAACATGTTTAATCTCGCCTTTAGCCCGTCCAAGGAGGGGTGTATTGCAATCAATCTGAAACTTGCAAGCGAAAAGCAGACCGCGACGTGATATTCACTGCATCAATGTGTGTGCAATTTGTAAGGGCGCGGTGACACAGATTTATTTCATTTTAAGGTTATAATCCCTTGTTCATCATGACGTCCTTTTTACTTTGATGTCTCCATAGCGTCACGGAGATCACGTGACGTGAGGGTTCTGCCTTTGTAGTGAGGGTTGTGAGTTGACGCCGAGGAGGGGGGAGGAGGCGCCTCGGCTCCCATGTGGAGTGACGTCAGCCACTAATTATTATGAATGGCGGGGGTATCCATTTGGAGGACGTCACCTGTTCATGATTATTAATGAGGGGGGCTGTTCGATGTGGAGTGACGTCACCTGCTCATGATTATTAATGAGGCGGGGAGGATGCTCCATGTTGAGTGACGTCACCTGCTCATGAGTATTAATGAGGGGAGGGGGGGTCCATCTGGGGGACGTCCCCTGGTCATGAGTATTAATGAGGGGGGCTGCCTGACGTGGAGTGACGTCACGCGTGGGACACACAGACATTCTTGGCTCATTATGAAGTGACTCACTGGCGTTCTGCTGACTAGTGGGGCTGGTGCAGTAGCTGTTCATTGGCACCTACTTGTACAGTACTTGCATGTGAATAACATTGATAATACATGGTGATGGTGGTAGTTGTGGTTTTAGTGAATTCGTGGATAGTTTTAGGAGGGCAGCATTAGAGAATGGTGTGTTTTAATTGCGTGATGCACCACTCTACAAAAGGGCTGAGAATACAATGTTTATATCAGGACATAACGCCAATAACAAAATTGGAGTAACATTGAGAACGAAGACAAACAATAATTCGAATAGATATTAAACATATTGTCACGTGTAGAGTGGGTGGACCAGAGGTCACTTGAAGGGATCTGACAGGTAGTTCTGCGACATCCGCTTGTGTGGTCCGTTCTCGAACACGACGGCTTGCCCTGCACTGCGAGAGATCCGAATGGATACATCATCTCGTGACAGTGCCGCCGGAAGCACAATCGGAATAAATTTTGAGATAAAAAAAGTCAAATCGTAATCATTCGCAAGTCAAAATTTACGACTCCTGGTTTTGGAAACCCTGCTGCAATCATCACTGTATCGTTTGTTGTTATTAATTGTAAGTTGCAGGAATTTTTAATTAAAATGTGGGTTTTTGGTATTTACTTGGTATTTGTTTCATTTAGCCAGGCATGGCAGATATGATAATTAAAACATGTGCCAGCCAGCAATGAATTTTAATCTCGACGGTGTTGCATAATATAATTAGAATGAATATTCTTCAAGTTACGTTATGTGTTCTTGTACACTCCAAAATGTTGGTTCTAAGCATTGCTTATGATTAATTTTATCTGATAAGAAATGTGAAATGTTTAAAACATGAATACAAATTGAAGTGAGCGTTTCGTGAATCACCTAATTATGCAATAATCCTATTTTAATTAATGTATCCCCATAACACGGTTAGTTTATGTTTTGTCATTTTTCTTATTAAGAATTCTGGTGGCGAGTGCACCGCACTATGACCAAGGCGACTCGAATTCGATTCCTGGCCACGGTTAACAGCCACTGGCGAATGACGCTTGGACTTGTTCTGGGCTGCCTCTTCATCAGACCCGTACCCGGCCGCGCCAGGGTCGCAAATGGGTACCCGTACCCTACCCAAAATGAGTGACAAACGGTTACTCACCGATGACTCACGGCCTATCCGGACCCGTACCCGGCCGCACCAGGGTCGCAAACGGGTACCCGTACCCGGCCGGGTACGTGGTAGCCGGGTATCGGGTAGGGTACGGGTATCGGGTACCCGATTGCGACCTCTTCAAATTTCCAGAAGGCTTTCACCAACACGCCACTGACCAGCATATTGACGTATGACCAATCAATCTACATGACTGGCACAGTGTGAGGAGGCCTTCATCCAAATGTTTCTTGTAGCGTATGGCAAGTAGAGTATGCGGACAATCTGTTCACCTACAACGAATATAACGCGATAAACATATTAGGCAACAACATTTATTAATAGCGCGGATGCGAATTGGATGTGACGAGGTTGAGTGCACTGAGCTGCGTCGCGCGAGTAGGAGCAGGCGGTCGCACGGCTGCCTCGGCGTAGCGAGGCGGTGGGATGCTGCTGGATGCTTCTAGATGCTACCAACACGCTTCGGTCTTTGTTCAGCCTGAATACGCATCTCACGCGGACTGTGCTTTGCCCTATATTATATATCATTTATTATAACGCCATTTTTCCGTAACGCGGTGTTCTTCAGGGACGCAACTACTCCCCGCATTATGGGAAAACAGACTGTATATTATGCGTCCAGCTTTAAGTTTGGGATCCTTTGTGATAACGGCTTCTGGGGGGGTAGCGCTACTAATGCTGTCCAGTTCGCTGGAGAGCAGATATAGAATGCAGTGGTTCACGGTATGGTCCATTGTATGGTATGGGTGGCTGCGGTCACTGCACTGTGGGTCCTCTTTACCGTCGTGCTTGTAAAAAGAGACGTGCGCAGCAACAGTGTGAGCGGTCGCTGTTCTAAAGCGGTCGGTGGAGCCACCATCGTTTTCTCGGCAGAACAAAGCCGTGCCGGGCAGTGGTGGGGGTTCCAAAATAATACTCATTAAACACATAACAGGTGACATTTATTAATTCGTTTATTATATTTTTGAGCCAGCTGGCCAGGATTGGGCAAAACCTAGTCCACTTTTTTAACAGGTAACTGGACTAAGTGCTAAGCACTCTGAAATAATGATGCAGTAATAGTAATAATAATGCATTTTACTTCTGGGAGCCTCCGTGAGTATCAGGACTCATTTTCAGGAGGGTCCTGCTATGTTGGGTTGTTTGGCTCATTCCATTCATCAAAGTTTGGCTTGTTGTGGGGGGGAAAAGAGACGGAAACACCCCACCACTCATAGGATGGGGTGACACCCAATAATCCAATGTAGAGGCCGACCGAAACAGAATTTTTGGTTTCGGCCAAAACCGAAACCAAACCGAAACCAAACTGAAAGTAAAACATTTATTTCGGCTGAAACCGAAGCCGAAACCGAAAGTTTAACTACACTTTCCACCGAGACCGAAACCGAAGTTACTGAACACAAGATTTTTGAAATATGTCATGATGCAATGCTACTTTAATAAAAAAAAATCTAGAACTAATGATTCAGAGCGTGCAGTAAGAGTCGCTAAATTTCAAATCTTATACTTAGTAAATCTTATACTAAGTCATTATATCTAAACAAACGAATGTTGTAGTTAAGAAACAGCAGTTTTTCCGCATTCTCGCCCAGCAGGCTGCTGCTGCGCCTTGCTTTGATCAGAATCGACTTTAGTGACGTCATCCCACACCGTGTGTTTCTACATCCTTCACGGTGATTAACTGCTCCGTTTATCAACTTTAATTTTCTACTTCACTCAAATTCGTAATTTCGTTATCACTAATTCGATACGGAACTATTAACTGCATATCAATATTGTCAGACTTCGAATCTCGGTATCAACACGCGTGTAGACTGAAGATAACGCAACACATCAAGCCAAGGCGGGCAGGCGGCTGGGCACAGACAACAGAGGCACTTTGTTGTCGTCCCGCCAAAGAGGCTCCACCCACGGATGTAGATGCAGGCTGCCGTCTGTTGACCGGTCGTATATACATTAGCAGACCATGGTTGCGGCTGAGACCTCGCTCCCAAGCTGCTGCTGCTGACGTGCGTGTCTGTGTGTTTGCAGCCTATCGCAAAGGATTGCCTAGCGCCGACTGACCGGCCGATAGGCAGGGTGATAGACGTAGCACTAGCGTTATATTCCAAAAACTGATCTTCGGTTGACGACCGAAAGTCAATATCAGTTTCGGCCGAAACCGAAAGTTAAAAATTGACTTTTGGCCGAAACCAAAAGTATGCCGAAAAAGACCATTTGCCAACTTTCGGCGCCGAAACCGAATTTCGGTCGGCCTCTAATCCAATGACTGTACTTCCATTTCGAGACCACCACGCACCCAGCCCAAATCCTACAGCACCTGGCTAACTATCGGACATTTTGGCCAACTATCGAACAAAGACGGTCACTGCGGTTCTGTGGCCGTCTGGAACGCTCTTCCTTCCGATAATAGAAAACCACTGCAACTGTGCACTTTTAAATCGAAATTGAAAACGAATTTCTTAATAAGTGCTTTTTGCGTTTAGTTTGTTGTCTTTTTCCCCGCACCTCGGATCTCGGATTAGCCCGGTTGGCTACGTACTGTGCGAAAGAAGTTCTACATACATACCTGGTATTACTCCCAAGGAGTCTCCCATTCAACTACTAAGCAGGCTTAACACTCCCATTGTAAATTGAAAATCTTGTTATCCGGTGGTGGGGATAAATGAATCACCCCAACAACCAAACTCCCCCCAAAAAACTAAAACCATCAAATTAAATCACACGCTGTGATCAGACAACCGCCACCAGCGATGTGGTGTCTTTGTCCAGGAACGGATTGACAAGGGCTGGCTGCACGTCCAACTGAGAAAACGACTTTTAAACAACGATGGCATGGTTACTTTCAAATATTGCGCACATACATGACAGCATGAAATAAACGGCGCGACTCTATGCCATGCGACTTCAACTGTGGACCGTGCCTTGTCGTAGTCAGTCCGCGCTTGTGCGCGGTTATTTTTGTTTGCTGGTGACTTTGTGTTTCGTATCGAAATCTCCTCCAGTGCTGTTGCTGCTGGCGGCAATGCAATTGGTCTAAAACGTCAAAAGTCTTTCAATGCAGAAGGGGGACCAGCAAAGCTACACGAACGCCGCTCTCGTCTGTCGCGAGCAGATCTCAACATCGGTGGCATTTTGCCTCTGAACGTATTGCTGCCATACGCAAAAGCACACTCGAATATAAGACGCATTATCATGTTGCACGTCTGTACGTTCACTGAAAACGAGCCTCCAGAAGCTGTCGGTAACAATATCAGCGGTTGAAAAGAAGCTCAAAGCAGGGGAAGCGGGGTGGATGTTGTGAAAGGTGCCATTGTTACTGCGCGCTGAGAACACACGGTAAGCAAAACCCACTTCCCAGATTGTTTGCAATTAGGTTGAGCCAAGAAGAGGCCCCTTCGACATTGCGTGCATTGTTCCATCCCCGCCTCCTGTGTTCCATCTCGGCAGAGCGGCGGAATGACGACGCGAGGTGCCGTGTTTGCGACGCGCCCTGCCCAAGGTCTCTCCGTGTGTCGCAGTCTCTCGAATCCGGTATAGTCACTTTAATAAGCACTGTAAATGATGAGCCTCCTTGACTGAACGTGTGGTTGTTCGCGGCGTTTATGAATTGCCATTTGGCCTTATAATGATGCCACTCGTGTGAGATGTCTCGGGTCAGGGCTAAGATTGAGTAGGTAGTGATTTTTTTTTGGTGATTTATGCTATGGTTTTTTAATCATCTCGAACACACACACACACACTTGTGTTAACATGTTTATTTAAGTTGTGCTTCTTGTTCGTTTGTTTTGTTTTTGAGTGTGCTTTATTGCGATGACGTGTGCACTCATGCGTGCTCTAAACTTCGCGGATTACGATCGGCTAAGGGGTTAGGTATGTTTGGAATTGTTCGTCAAAAAAAGGCATGCGGCAATTGTGAATAATATTTCCTGCATTCTATCGCACCCACAAACACACCCCCCGACCCACCCCGAACGCACCCTCATCACACACGTGTACACTTGGCCGAGTGCAAAGAGTTGCGTCTGTCGCCTCGGAGTAGTCAGCTCGCTGGTCTCACGCACCGCGCCGTGTCACAGACGCGTCTCTGGGTCTGAGAGAGAGGAGGATGAGGACACAGCAACGCTGCTACTGCTGCTGCTACTCAAAGTTCCTCCAGAGCGTTTGAAAGTGATGGCGAGCCAGGGCAAGGGCTGAGCTGAGCTGAAACGTGCTGGCAGATTTCATTTCAACTATCATCGTCCAAAAGTAACAAAGCCATTGATTAAGTAGTGCCTGCTTGTGTTCACTCCTCCACGCTCATCGTCGGATTGGCAAATGCCCTTCTATTTAAAGTTCACACGCGCGCGTCTACAAGAAAACATAGTAACGAAGCAGGTTTAGCAGGCTACATTTAAGTTGCAATATTCACTTTACTTCGCTTTTGGTTATCGACGTCTGCACTGAGTGAAGAAGAGCGGCGATGGCACCGGTGGAGCTGACGGGCGTCTCGGCAGCGCCGCTCCTTCTGTGCCTCTTGCTTCTGGGGGTGCTTCTGGGGCTGCTTCTCCTCGCTTCTGCGAAGACTCCGGGTAGCGAGCTTCTCCGCGAAGAAAAGGAAGGTTCGCTCGGCCGCTGCATGCAAGGATTCGTCTCTGGTGAGAGGCGTTCGTCATGCACCCGTTTGCTTGTCAACTTTGAGTTTTGACAGGTGAGAGGTGGCCCTCTGCCAGCCCCTCTCTGCGTGTGTCGTGTGTGGCCGGATAGCTACACAATGTTTAGATATCGCTTAGAGACACCCACACAATGTTTGTTTATGGCTTAGTGACACCCGCAAGAATTTCGACAACAATGAACGTGTTTTTCAATGCTGCATTTCTCTCCCTCCAATCAGGTGATATAACTGCGATTATTCTGATAACAGATATTTTGCATACACACAATAGCAAAGTTTAGTAATAATCATAATCATCATAGGCAACATCCGATTAATTTTCATGTACATCATTAGCATCATCCACGATACAGCGTTCACTCATCATCCATTGTTATCATTCGTCAGCATCCATAAATCATGCATCATTGTCCACTATAAACCAGCATCAGTCACCTATCCGTCAATCATCATCACTCGTTGTAATCATTCATCAATCATAATTCACCATCTGCCATACACGAGCCACTAATCACTACCACCACCACCATGCATCAGCATCCATGATTATCAATATTGTTCATGCCCACTGCTAGATGGAGGCATCTGAATGTTCACATCATCACCACCGGTTCTGTGCGGCTGCATCGTTAATTCCGCGGTTGCAATGTGGCAACTCTGACGATGAGTAATGGCAGCCTGTTTGCACGGTGCAAAATACAATTAACACGTTTAACCTGAAATAGACACTATTCGTCAAATAGCTGCAGGGATATTTTAACACCGTGACGTGGAAACGTTCGGACCGTGACGAGTGTCAAAAATATGCCATCTTATGACAGCAAACAGAAGATATACGAGCAGACCTCACCTGGCCCGTGTCTCCACATATGAATACAAATATGTTTTAGTCCACCCTCCAATTGGCTTTCCAGACCCATATTATCCAAATATGTGTTTATGCAAGAAGACTGCGGACAGGTTTTGGCCTTGTGCATCAGTGTTATGTTCCTTCCGTTCGCTCTTGCTCCTTTGTGGGTGGGTAATGCAATCTCTGTTGCCCACGTCCAAGGGCTGAATGGAATCGCATGTACTCTGGCATAGCGGACGTGTACAGATGACTCACGATGTGTGTGCATTTGTTGAAAGGATGGACGACCCATGCTAATGATATCCAGACAACCTCAATATCTCACGTTGTATGCCTCGACATACAAGCATTACATAAATGACGGTAATAATGTGCACACAGGTAACGTGTATAGACTGCTGGTGGTGTGTTTGTGTCTGGAGGTAGTGATGGTATAAGCACTTGTGCACTGCGCTAGAAGCCTCGCTACCTGGGTCCGATCCCTAGCCACGAATACTATTAGTAGCAAGCGGTATCTTAACACGTCTTGGGCTCCCATAGGTAGACTCAGCCTTAAATCAGTATCCAGTGGGGTGTGTCAACATCGGCACTGAGGGAACAAAGGTGGTTGGCCGTGATCCTGGTTACAGCACCCCTTAAAACTAAACTATTATTTTTTATTTAACAGGTAACGCCTCGTGAGTAGCTCTTTATCAGAAGTGACCTGGCCACAAATGGGAACTCTGTAAAGTGGCTTCGAGTGTGGAAATGTATAGCAGCCGAATACTCTAAAGGCACGTCTCTAGATGTCGAGGGGAAAACCGGAGGAGGTGGAGAAAAATCCATGCAACCACGGGGAGAGAGACATGCAAATTCCAAACATACAGGCCTCAGGGTTCGCTATTAAACCCACGACCTCCTGTATACCAAGCGAGGTAGTTAACGTCTCACTACTCCTTCGTTGGGACACTTTGGCCTTAATAGGTGCTTGCAAACAGCACTTGCCAAAACAAGGCTGTACGACTATATGGATGATCACTTTCTCAGATGTGTGTTTGTGTCACCAATTTAATGTGCTGCTGTGTGCATACATGAGAGAAGTTCAAAAGCATGGGTATATTTTTGCAATTATCCTCTGAATACTTAAACGTTAGAAGATGTGAATGTTTAATATGGGCAGATCATCACAATGTCCCTTCCTATGTAGTCCTCTCGTAAATTAAAGAAAAAGCGCTCAAGCTATAATTATACATTTTATTGCTTTAATTAAAAACAGTCTTGCGGAGTTGAGGAAATTGCTTGGATTGTGCAAAATTAGAATTTCAAATGAGTTTGAGAATATTTAAAAAAGAAAAGATAAACAATTGCTTAAAGATGTAATGCATCGAATGTTTCTATTTTTTTAGTTTTTCATAAATTCCACTGAGGGCTTAATTTCTCACTGAATATTTCCAGATCGTCGATATGAATTGGAGTCGGTAGGTTATCACCACAGGCAGAGGGGTGACGTCTCCTGCGTTTTGTGTGCCGAGTGTGGAATGATTTGCCGCCGACCCGGGCAGACCTGGTCGAAATGAATCCCTGATTGTACTGGTACATCGCCATGGGTTTTTATGACCTTCTTTATATTTTCATTAGCCCACCAGCATGATAGCGTGTGGTCTTCACGGCGAACTACACTACTCATATCCCCTGAAATCAATGATGAAGTTTCCAATGAAATATACCGCAAAATTGAAAATGCCACTTAAAAAAAAATTGTAGTAAAGAAGAGAGATTATGGATACTGCGTGATACATTTCAGGCAGTGTCATCCAAAAATAGTGTCCCTGTAATAATAAACAATACAACACTGTATGTGCACGTATACAGGCACGTAGATTGTATACCAAGGGATATTTGAACGCGTTCCGTAACTCCACCCACCCACCCACCACCACCGTTACCCTCTCACTCATCAACCTTCACTGGCCAGCCTTAGTGAAGTATGATCAAACAACCCCCATAACCGACATGGTATGGGGAGGCCTTCATCCAGCAGTAGATTGACAAATGCTTGTAAATAAATAAATATCTAACATAATTTTCTGGAATTACCATTTGGGTAAATAAATGGTAAAAATTAGAATAGGGTTTTCCCCTTTTATCTGGCAACAAAAAGTGTCAAAGGAGCAAATTCCTAATCCTAATGGCGTTGGCCATCAGGAGAGAATCTGCAATCACTGCAGTGGTAGTCAGCAAAATTCAGCAACATGTGCATCAAATAGAAAATGTGTAAAGCAGCGATTCACTTAATCACAGCTGTTGACTAATGTGGCTTATATGAAGGCGTGCATGCTGTGTGATTGAGCTTGCTATGGTAAAATTTAATATTTTTTTGGTGGTTGTGGCCAGTGATGGTTGTGATCTTGGTGGGGCTGTTTCTGGTTTTTGATGGCAGTGGCGTTGATGTCCCTCACCGCCGTGTCACTGCTGCCATTCAGGTCCTTCGTGGTGGTGTCATTGGGGACTGCCATGGTACAAACACCATGGCAGATGCGGACACCTGATGCACAAATGGAAAATTGACTGTGGTCATCCAGAACAGACCGTACAACGTATAACGATGCAATGCCCCAATCCACAAATACGAAAGAGACATCACAGCGATACACTCTGCTGCTCCTTGACCACCTGAATGTGAAATTGTAGTTGTTGATCTGCGTCTGCATCAGCCATATGAAAGAAGAAGATTGCTCATGTTTTTAGCAGTGTTGGTGGTGATGTTGCTGGCACTCAATGGCATTAACATGACTCACTTTACTGCGGTGCCCAGCAGCGTTAATTTAGTTTGTGTTTTATTTCAGTTTGTCTCGTACAGTATATGACAACTTGTGGAATTTTAGTCACATCTTTTTGTGTTTAGTTCATTGTCCTTCCCCGCACCTCCGATTAGTACGGTTGGCTACGGACGGTGTGAAATACGTTCAATATACATATTAGTCTCTGGATTTCATCTGTCACTCTAATCCTCTATTTCACTATGGCAGTCAAAAATATGGTCCACTCTAAATTTAATTCAATTGCACGGGGGTACAATTAACCTGTACCCTGTCCAATATGATCAGGCCAGTCAATGGTGGAACTCATTTCCTTATTTTATATATATGTAGAAATATAGGTAACTACTACGTTTCGTCTTCCTCAAGTTCAAGTTCATTTATTAGGTATAGCCCTGTGAGCCATTCGGCTCTTGAATCGGGTGCAACCGCAACAAAAAACAAAAACTTGAACAAAAAAACATCTTAAAGTGAATATGTGACTGAGTGACTGAGTGACTGAGTGACTGTGTGACTGTGTGACTGAGTGACTGTGTGACTGTGTGACTGAGTGACTGAGTGACTGTGTGACTGTGTGACTGAGTGACTGTGTGACTGTGTGACTGAGTGACTGAGTGACTGAGTGACTGTGTGACTGAGTGACTATTACTGAGTGAATATGTGACTGAGTGCAAACAGAAAATCCAAGAAAAGACAGCAAAACATTGCAGAAAAAAAACACCGTACACCAACGCTGTGTGCAAAAATCCCAGTGGGATGCAAGTCAAACAACCAACAACTCAGTGCACTGCTGTCTCTTCTAATGTTCCTGAATGATCTCAGTCTCTACGTTCCGCTCAGACTCGTTAGTGACGTCCCGTCGGGGTCGGTCGCGCTTGTGTCTTAGGCGGGCGTGGGTCACAGCCATCCTCACACGTGATGATTGCCGTTCACTCATAGCTATTGTTGACTCAAGTTAAATACAATTTGACTGTGCTTACGGACATGTATCCCACCACGTTCGCATACACACAATTAATACCGGTGTCTGTGTGAAGCTTGGATGTGAAGCGGCATGCAATGTCAATTATTTAGTTCTTTCGAAATCCCTTAACGTGGGTCTATCCTTTCAATACAAAAAACCCCGTATTGCCTTCCCAGACTGTTGGGGCAAGTGCTGTTAGCGAGCACCTATGAAGGCCGGCACGGCACACGAGGGGGTGGGTGGCCAACACCACGCCCGTCCGCCTTTGTCTCCCTGGTGGCGATGCTCATACATCGCACCAGGCACTCATTTGAGGCTGAGCCAACCTAGGGGAGGCCCAGGACCGATTCAGATAATCGTCACCGGTGTTGGCCGTGAACAGGAATCGAACTCGGGTCGCCAGGTTCGTAGCGCAGCGTGCGAACTGTTCCACTACCGCCCCCCACTATCCTTTCAATACAAGCACTACCAGATTTGAAGCTTTCGTGACTGCAAGGATTCATATTCTTAGGTTTTTTCGGTAAAGTCACGTAGGTAAAAAATTAAAATTAATAAAAGTAAAATAAAAATAAAATAAAATCACGACGTTTCGGAGGCAACACAAGCTTCCGTCTCGATAGCTGTATCACTTGATACAGCTGTCGTGCTGTGACGGTTCCACCTGAAGACGGAAGCTGGTGTGGCCTCCGAAACGTCGTGATTTTTATTTGATTTTATTTTACTTTTATTCATTTAAAATGTTTACCTACGTGACTTTACCGAAAAAACCTAAAAATAACAAGCACTCCCCCCACACACACACACAAAAGCACACTTTGTTTACAACTATTTTCGTGACTAATTTCATTCACAAAATGAATACTGATGGTGACGTGATGCTGCTGCTGATGATGCTGCCGTGGTGACAGTCCTGTGCTGGTGCCGACGCTGACGACCCCGCGGCTCTGATAGCGCTGGCTCTGTGTCCCAGGCATATCGTGGCTGCTGGAGATGGCGCGCTCGCACGTGAAGCGCTGCCTCTGCCCCAGCAAGGACGACAAGCGGACGCTGGTGGAGGCGCGGCCGCCCGACTACGTGGAGCGCAAGCTGTCCGTGGCCGGGAGCCGTCCCGTCGAGTTCGTGCTGCCCCAGCTGCCAACGCTAGCCATGCGCCAAGTGCACGTGCAGCAGCAACAACAACAGCATCCTCATCAGCAGCACTATCATCAGTATCAGGAGGTGCAGCAGGTGGAGGAAGCTGTGCTATTTGACCGAAGCAGGGATGAGAAAATGATGCACATTGTTGATGGCAATGGTAAGCAGGGAAGAGAGTTTGGTTGAATACATCAGTGATTATTATTATTTGCAAATTGACATATTTTGAGTTAAATATATTGATTAATAAATGTATAATAGCTGGAAGCTGGTCAATAATCCATGTCCCCCCCCCCCCCCATCAGAGTGGTTTTTAATTCTATATTGATTCGTATAAACATGCTTTCATTATTGAGGGTGGTGCGGTGGTTAGTTAATGCACTGCACTCTATGACCCCAGCACTCTCTGTGTGATTCCCAGCCATTTTTAGACATCAGCAGAGAGAGATGTCTGACCAGCGCGATGAAGCTTGGGTCAAGCAACCAACATACTTTATAATTGTATCGTTATTCTTACTATTATTACAAAGGTACGCTTGCAACTTCAGAAGAAAACGTATGTCTGAAAATGTCTATTTTTGTACATTTTGTAAATCAACTTAGTTATCAAAACGCGCAAGCTGTTATCTTTTTTTTTATTACAAACATTTTATTTGTGCATACAGCGGAACGGGGTAGGAAAAAAAACGAATACCTCCGCTTTGTGTTATTTGTTGTGCTGTGCAGTGTCTCGTGAAGAGTGTTTTGGTTCGGTGGCACACTTGATTACACTCTTTATAGCTAATGACAGCCATAGCAAATCGCTCTCGCGCTCTCCCTGAATGGGAAACTTAATTTTGTGCGCTTCACTTCTTTACAAGTGCAGGGCACGAAATGAAAACATTACATCCAGTGTAAAAATGAGGTAACATTGTTCTTGGAAAGGGTCTCTGCACGCAAAGCAGTTTTTGTTATCGAGGGCTGTGCATCTAAAAAAAAATCATTGTACTTTACTATGCTCCAATAACGATGCTCCACACCTTCACCAACAAGCTGCTCTGATCAGAGTGGTGACGTACGACACGCACCGCATGGGAAGTCCCTGATCCACTCGCTGTGGATTGACAAAGGGGCTGTTCCATGTACACGTGAGAGATCAAACATCACTGCGCCGCATGATATGGCCTTCCAACTGTGAATCGGTGAACCATCCTGAACTCTTTCTGCTCTGGGGAAAGGCTACGACTTGAAATGCCTATTGAAAATATTTTTTTCACCTGTTGAGGAGGAATGTGCTTTACTTTTTTTTAAATGCCAGATCTGGCTGTCAAGACATCGATTTCGATCCAACCCCATGTTGCAATACACCCAGTGGGAAGGGTTTGCCACCTTTTGAGGTACAAAACACAATGGCATATTATGGGAATAATAATAATATTTAATAATACCAGATTATGGGTGAACTACATGCAAATGCATTACAATCAAGTCCACGTTTTTGTTTATCCAGGTGAGAACTCGAGAACAGGATTAGTCTCATTTGCAAGAGTGACCTGGATCACCAAGATGACTTAAGCAAAACTAAAAGTACAGCGATTAAAAACATATACAGTGGTGCAGTAATTACGTGACTGACAAAACACTGGGACTTTGAATGTTCCGGGAAGATCCACAGGATTTCCAGGACAGCTACTATCGAAAAGGAGGGTATCCTGGTTAAACCAGGACATGTGATGATGGCAATGTTAATAATGAAACGCTGCTGTCTTCCCCCCCCCCCTCACTCTCCTATCCAAATCAAACAGTGGTTGCACTGCCACTCTTTAGCCAAATGAAGCGTGAACTGGTGGCGGGGACACCAGGAGCTGCCACCGTAGGGCCTGCCGGCCTAGGCCAAGATAACCAAAGGCGGCGGCCCAGCTCGCTGATCATCCCACCCATCGGCTCGGGCGCACCGTCTCCGGGCTCCGTCTCCCGTGGCTCCTTCGCGAGGGCCGCCTCCGTGTGCACGTCCCCCTACAGCCCCAAGCCGCATTCGCCAAGCCCATCGTTTGGCAAACCAAGCCGCTCCTTCAGCATCCAAGGCTCAGGTACACAATGCCCGCAGATTTGGTAGGAAATGTGCCTTAGTCCTTGAACATAGGTGGAATGCCAGTTTACAAGACGAACGCACTTAAATTTAGATTTAAAGCTTTCGTGACTGCAGGGATTCATATTATTGGTTATTTCGGTAAAGTCACGTAGAAGGGAAACAACACCTGATGATGATTGCTCGTGTTGAAATCGAAACGTCGTGATAATTGTATTGTTTGAGATTTGTATTATTTTATTGTTTCCCTTCTACGTGACTTTATCTAAAGAACCAAGAATAAGAGCATACTTATCTCAATTCTTTATTTCGGTATTGTACATACTGGATGTATACTTTGTTTCTAAGTGTGCATAAATAAACGGGATAAAATTAAACACTGCTCTGTCACGCTTCGTGCAGTTTCGGAGGTCGCCCACACGGCACAGAGTACGATGTCCACGTTTTAGAGATTCAAAGTTTGTGACCACTACTGCATCTATCTGTGAATTTGGTTTCATGAACATATATGCTGACCACAGCGAATGCAATGCTCATTGTAATGCTGTACTTTTGTTGTGATGTTTATGTAAAAGGAGATCTAAAAGTACTGAATGTTTTTGGATGTTTTGGAAACTTCAGACAATTTCACTTACTTCCTTCAAATGTTTGCACAAAAACTGTGCCTTCTGAATGTCACTGAAATGGTTATGCTCACAGCAATTCGTGCACTTTCCAGCTATTTTTAAATATGTATTTGTCAGAGTCCATGTTTCTCATCCAGGCCATGGTAGTGAATTGCACTGAGAGGCAGAAGGAGGAATACATGGATCATAGAACATGCAAACTAAGGACAACATATTGACTGTGAATACACATTTAGTGGGCTTGAGCAAGACGCATCGCTAGATCGGATGACAGCTGAGGAACGATAATGGTGAAGGAATGGCAGCCAAAGAAGTGAACTCGCCTGAGCAGGACGATAATTGCAGAGGTGGAGCAATGCGATTAGCTCATGTACAGCAGCAAGAGATGGAAATTTGCATTGCAGATCTGTGAGAGACGTGGTAAAGAAGTGGGGGCAGGCCTTCATGGAGAACAAATACATGTACTTACGTCATGATTGTACGCGTGCGTAACATGCAAACACGCACTCACTTTGTTTACCGTTCCCACGCAGAGTGGAACCTGCGCATGGGCTCACCGGGTGCCTCAAGCAAGCGGCTGCTCAGCAGGCAACTTTCGGTGCCTCTCACGATGCATCCGCAGTCGCCCACGCTGGGGCAGCTCTCCCCTCTCGCAGAGGTAATGCGTCTCCAGCCAGTTCAACGTATGTAAGACAAAATAGGCCAATTATATACACGTGTAGCTAATTTGTAATTTACTTATATACCATATGCTTGTACCACCTAGCTGCAGTTTCCTGAGCCCCAAGCCCCCTCCCCACACCGACCCCCCTTTTGAAGGCTCAGCCCCCCCTTTTTAATTGTTAAAGTCAAGTAAAAAATAATGTTGGTGCAATGTTTAACACCGGTGGTGATTTTTCTTTTTATAGTTCGATTTTTCTTTTCTCACAGCATGCGTAGTAATAAATTACATCTATAGATAGTATTTTTTTTCTCTCATTGCGTAGAATTTTTCATGGTTATGCTTATGAGTATAGATTTGTGCAAGAAAGGCGCCGCGTGTTTAAGCAACAACAACACGACTTGACTTGACTTCCAGGAAGGTGCTCAAAAGTGTTGCACGTGACAAACAATAATAACCCATTGGCCAAAGGGGAGAAACAACGAAGAAGCAGAGGAGCTCAATTTGACAACCAAATGCATCGTATAGATCAGGGGTCGGCAACCTACGGCTCCGGAGCCGCATGAGGCTCTTTACGGGCTGCTTCTTGACGATATGTACGTATGTACAGTATGTACTCAGATGCATTGCGGCTCTTGAAATGGAGAATTTTGTACCGAATTGGAAAGAAATGGCTCTTCTTGTCATTTTGGTTGCCGACCCCTGGTATAGATAGACATATATGAGAGAAAATATTTGCCATAGTAGGCGAATAACTAAATTGAATACGATGTATTTTTAGCACAGTTATTGGAGATTGGGCTTAGGCCATCAACTCACTGCCACGGAGAACCCAGTTGCGTTTCCAGTGGCTATCAACAGGATCTCAGAGTTTAGTGCCCTGACCCCTGGCCCTCCGAGGATACCGTTGGAAGATGCATGTTTCAGAGAAGCCCGTTAATGCACTTCCTCTGCCTTCTCATCAATCTCTACACCTCCAATTGATATATATGAAATGTAATATATATCCATTATATATAAGATATTTTTTTGTATAATATATATATAACTTTATTGTGATAAAAAAATTATAGAGCCTTGGGCACCATCGCGAACACAAGGCAAACCAAGCCAAATCAACGCCGCCGGTTGCTTAATAAAGACTCTGTGGGCCATTTTTAATACCGGCGACAAATGCATTCAATATTTCAGTCTGTGCGCAATGATTCGTAGCGTGTAATTTGTCACACATCTGTGTATTTTGTGGAGAAACATTATAAGTGTTCGGAAATATGTAATCCGAATAAATTGTTCGTGGATGTTTGTCATTTTTTAAAGAATGTTTTAGCTCATTTATGATCGAATCGTTAATGTGGTGTTTCATTTTGTCCCGTTTTTTTATTTGCACACTTAGAAACAAAGTATACATATGTACAATACCGATATAAAGAATAGAGATAATTGTGTTCTTCTTGTAAACTGGCATTCCACTTATGTTCAAGGACTACGGGACATTCCCTACAAATATGGACACAACATACAAAACTGAAGACAGTTTCGACAGTGGGACATTGGAAGGTAACTTTATGATTTACTTGAATGTATCATTCACTGCATCATCTCTTTTCGTTTCGTAAAACACGAGGTGGGAATCTCACGCGCCAAGCGTTGGGCTTTTGCGTTCAAAGTGAAAATGTCGTCGATGTGTCGCCGTAGACGTGATTGTCGAAGGCGGACAGCCAAGTGGCAAGCTTCATGTGCAGCTCCGATACGACCAGACCATGCAACACGTGTGGATCATGGTGGTGCAGGTAAGCCTCTCTATCTCTTTGGTCTTTCATTCTTTCATTCACTCACTGATTGAGAGACGTCACACCTTTTGTGTGGTCGTATTTTTGAATGACACCCGAAGGGGGGCAGATGAGAGAATAGAGTAGCAGGTAAATGTATATCATTCAAATCTAGGTAGTACAGGTTTCCTGTATATAAATGACAAATTAACTACATACAATTAAACCTCGTTATTTCAGTATTTGATCATTATTCGTAATTGGGGATAATTGGGCATGGTTGCACTTTCGGCATATATACGGTGTATTAGTAATTTGCCATGAGCCGAATGGCTGTACCAAATGGTCCAATTCCGGCATGACCAAAACAACGAATCGGTCTGGTGGCGGTGTGCGTGGTGAGCGTTAGTGCAGATCTGTTGCTTTGGACTTTATCTTGTTCATGCACTCTGTGCAAGCCAACCCTCTCAGAAATGTCATCTACACCTAAATCAAGAAATAATAGAAAGGGACTCACGTATAAATATCTTAGTCTGCGAGACAAATCCACAGTTTTGGATCAAATTGATGCAGGTGTGTCAATGCATATGGTGTGAGAAAAAAAATAAAAATTACATTATTGGGGCAGGAGGCACTGGGGGGTACCATTATACATAATTCGGAATATTGGATAAATCGGCAAGGCCAGAGCCTCATATGTGTCGAATTAACAAGGGTTTACCGTATGTATTTAATTGGCCTATTTTTTTTTTATTTGCATAGAACTGATTGGGTTGAATTTTGCCGACATCTGACCCACAAGGGAGTGAGTTCAAATCCCAGATGGGGGTTGACCAAAAGCCAATCATTTCCTTGTAGTTGCTAATGATAAGTGACAACCTGAAGCCAACAATTGTTTTCCACTAGATTAAGTCTCCTCTTCCAAATGAATGTGGAATTTCCACCATTGGCTCAGGGCTGTAAAAAAGGAACTGAGCAGGAAACTGTTCAGCTAATAATATTTCACTGACCGAAATAATGCATACTTTGTAGAAAGCTATGAGTGGTTATTTTACTGGTCCTGTCACAGTAACATACAGTTTCCCATCACTGACTCATACCGCTGTTGGAGAGGAGCACTATTTAATGCTCATTCGAGGAGGGCATACATTTGACTATTTATATGGTTCTTGAAATTAAATGTGCCAGGGTCATGTATCGAATGACGAGCCGTGTGTCAGTGTTGGGACGGGGTTAATGGGTGTGTGCTGAGCCAACATCCTCAGCGTACAGGTGTAAAGACATGGCGAAAATCAGTTTGACGAAAACACACGCTGCTTGTTTGCTGGAGGTTGCTCACGAGTAGGCAAGATTGACGTTATCCACAGGGCTTTGCCGAGCATCAGTGTTCACACTCACTGAGGTCATCCTTAGCTCTGAGAGCTTCCTTTGGGTTTCTTCATTGAACACGAAGTTCATTTCTTGAGCCCTTGCCACGGGTAGACGCAGGACCCCAATTCTGCCCTGAGAATGTTCATTTCTTATCTTGGAGAATCTAATTGTGACATCTGGGATAATATTATGCACTGTGTGATGGAGTTGACAACACTTTTAAGTAGGGATGTAGGAATCACCATGCCTCGTTGGTCATGACATTCGTTTGACTTTAAACACCACACTGGTTCGCGTGGGTTGGTGGAAGGGGTACCCATAACTGCTGCAATTTGCACTCGCCACTGATGTTAGCAGTGGCTGCGAACGCAACTCAGGTTAACAGGTTCATAGCGCATTGCTCTTCCCACACACTACTGCCCCCCCCCCCCCCCACTGTATGATACAATGGACGTAATTATGTGACGTTCAATATTTAGCAAAGGGCAACATTAAACGTAGCCGAATATAATGCATGTAACATATGTACATATTTTATAATAAACCAAATGATATGTTTTGGGAATGCCACGTCATTTTACCAGTGGTAAAAAAAACACCTATTATTTTCTGTTGGAATGTCAATGAAGAGGATTTGCAGGGTATATAGCATTGGTTAGGAAATCATTATTCTGACAAGAATATGGTTTTCACGACAACTATTTTTTTGCTGAAAGGCTTTGATGAGGATAATTGGAAAACATCGATTAGTGTTGACACAACCTTCATATGGATGGTTACTTTAAAGAAGTGTGGATGCAGAATAAGAACCCAGACCATAATGATTATGGCAGCTATGTAGGTGGTGAATTTCTTACTTAAATATGCTGAAAATTACAAGGCAGACATCCTCGCCCATGTTCAAGGCATAGTTTTGTTATAAATCGTAAGTTTGAATTGTATGCCCTGCAACTGAGACTTGATTGACGGTGAACCCTCTCAGCCCAATCACACTTCATGACGCTGACAGCAACCTTTTTGCGATGTTCAAAGCAAACCCTGAGGTTTTATATAATGGGTGGACTTTGCAAAAATACATATCTGGAGGGTATCCGTTTTATTTTTATTCTGGGTTACATTTAAAATGATCTGCAAACGCTGACCCTCCGTTGAAAGAGTCACCCAAAGGCATTTAAATAAAGGTTGCAATTTCAGGAGAACATTTTTTTATTTATAACGTAAGGAAATATTGCACCTGAGGGGACATGTTTAAGGAACTCGTTGTACTGCAGACTCGCAGCTTTGTCGCTTGAATCCTTTCAACGTCCCCATGTTTGTTTTGTTCCACCCTTTCATCTTGTGAACTGGATATTTCGCGTTGCTGTTAACTATCGTGATTTTGCCCCGTAATTATCTCTGTCCCCTTTTTGGAATTGTTTAATATAACTTTAAAAGAGTAGAGGCAATTGTCGTAGTGCTCTGACATCACAGCGGGCATGCAACTTGTGTAACTAACCTGTGACCACTTCCTGTCTTATATGTCATGGAGGACTGAGATATCTCTGGCGATTTGGAGTTTGTCTCTGAGAATCAAGTAAAAATCTAATTTTTGTATTTCTCCCTTTGGGCGCATCCACGACCATTGCCTCGACTCGTGTTTGAACAAGCTGTTTGTTATCTTCACTTGCCCTGCCGGCCGCGAACCCTAACAGACGTCCTCGTCTCTCGCTCCATACTCCAAAACCAAATGCATAAATCATCGGCTCTCATCTATGCAACTCGCATCTGTCAACAGACACGAGGAGGTTTTGGAACACATTTTGCCACGTTTTTCAGTGCAGGTTGGCGAAGGTAGCAGCTACCTGATAAAGGAATGGCATTGCAATCACGCAAGGCGCCTTTCGCCCACAGAAATACCCATAGCCACAATAACCGCAAACAATCAGCTGCCATTGCAACCACCATAATAACACTACAACCACAGTTAACCACAGCAACACTCACCAACATTAAAACAACAAGTAATTGTGTAACGGCTGTACAGGAATTAATTCCGATTCATGTAACATTCATTAATATGTAATGCCTCATTGGACTCCGTGATGGTCCCATCTAGATGCTATATTCATTTACACTGCATTTGTCTTTATCACAAGCAATGCACCTTGCAGTGTGATGCCAGTGCGTAGGCAATACAGACACGTGGTCTGCATCAATTAATGAAAGTGTGCAATCTGCAGCGAAACCAGCATTTCAAAGACATAGACACGTGGTCTGTAGTGTTTATGCAACATTGACATAGACACGCGGTCTGCAGTGATGCTGACATTTATATTAGACAGATAGTGATATCAGCGTGTAGACCACACACGCATTGTGTGCAGGGATACCAGCATTTTAGACTTCGCCAACACATGGGTCTGTAGCGATACCATTGTTTATCTTACAGAGACTGATTGTCTGCAGTGCAAGGACTGTGGAACACTGCCCTGCTCACCCACCCTCCCATTGCTCTTGCGCCAGCTGTCTGCCTTAAACAACAATGTTCCGCTGCCTGTGGAAAACGAGGCTTGGCCTTGGCTATTAAACACATTCATAGGTTACTTCTGAGGTAGACATGGACGGTTGGACCTTAATGAGGTTGTACAGATTGGAGCCGAGAATTTGTTCAAGGCCATTAAGCGGTGCAACATAGGGTTGTGCCTGAAGTCATATTGATGTTCTAAATAAATCAACATAATTGCAGATGGAATAACAGTTGCAGCTCTGGCCTGTGTGCTTATTTGTGTAAAGAATGCCCGTGTTGTTGCATGCATGCCGCCGTTGTTGAGAATAATTACGGAGTTTTTGTTGTACGCAAGAAAACATTTTTATTTGTCAGCTGCAGCAGTGGATGCAGACATGCAGCGAACTTTTTTTTTACCTCTGTGGTTAGAGATCCAATTACCTCGACTGAGCATATGGCATATGTAGGTCTCTAAGTTACAAGCAGATTCACGAGTCAATTACTTCGCTAACTCCAGTACGTAGTAGAAGTAGAAATAATAGGCGCAATGTATGATAGAGGCGCATTGCTCTCGCACCCCGTATGATTTTCCCGGTCGCATTCTCGCCTCAGGTTCAAAACCTCGTGCTCAAGCCGAGCAAGGCTCCGCCGAGCATCTACGTGAAGGGCACGGTGCTCGCTGACAGGCGGTGGACGTTCAAGACCAACATGAAGCCCAACATCAGCGTGAGCGAGCCCGCGGGCACGAAGGCCACGGTTTCCACGAAATCCCCTGGCAATCGAACTCTTCGGCCCAGTTGTAGGCGGGACATTCCATCAGTGGGGGTCAACTAAGGGCTCTGTAAATACTCGAGACCTGTCGCTTATGAGAGTATCAGCAGAGGATGTTTTTGGGGTATTTTTTTTCTCCCCCCTCCCCCCTCACTCAGGAGTTCATTGATTTATCTTTATACTCTATTACTTAATCCTCGTTCAATGGCGAGGGATGAGGGAGATCAATTATGGCGCCTCACTCAAGGCAGTCACAAGGTCGAATGGTAAACAACAGTGGCATAAACATGCCCGTTGTGTATTACACCATTGTACAAAAAGACTTTGTTTTAAGTGTTTCGCAGACTGAATTATGAGCCTGCCAACCGGAGTTCGATTGTCGGCCACGGCCTTCATCAGGCGCGAGTGATATCCGTAACCGGTCGAGGCTTTCCATCCTTCACCAACTTGCACTGACCAGTGTGGTGAAGTATGGTCAAACAACTCCCATGGCCAACATGGCATGGGTAGGCCTACATATAGCAGTGGATTGACAAAGGACTGTAAATTATATTACTTTAAACTTTGCTTTCATAACTGGCAGCAACTGTTTAACGATTTATAGATTCATAATTTAGTAGAGAGATCTTGCGGCCATTATTTTAACGGACATTTACATGCATGTTATTAGCCCTTACTAACGTAGCCATTAAACATAGCATCAACAGTTGCAACCTGCTCTGATTTGGTTTTATTTCCCTCACTATTTTGCTTTATTCTCTTTTTTCGGTGACCCTGTTCACCCTGGCAAAATGAGACTGTCCTTGACTATGCTCGAGTTCTCACCTGGTTTAACAACAACAACAACCACAAATACACCAAACCGACTCGAACATAAAACTCCCTCAGCGCGAACGCGATGGTGGCACTTATCGCCTCGTTTCTCCCGCAGAACCCGAGGTACGACGAGATGTTTGTGTTCAACATTGAGCCCAAAGCGATGCAGACGGCCAAGTTGGAGTTACAGGTGGCCACCAGGAAGCCCCGCAAGGAGATCCTGGGGAAGACAACGATCAGCCTCCACAGCCTGGGAGAGGAGGCAACGGATCACTGGCTGGAGCTCTTCTTTCATCACGCCACTGTAAATAAGCTCATTAATAATTCATCCATAATACAGTTTTTTTGGGGTTCGATCGCGTAAATATAAATGTGTCGTTAAACCCGCCACCACCCGACGCAGCCAATTAGTACGGTTTGTCACGTAAACAGAACATGTAAATTCGGTTCGAGTATAGCACACTCTGAGTATGACGTTTCACCCATAATTACATAAATGAAGTGATTTGTAACGTATTGATAGGAGGAAGACTTGATCCACGGGTAATCGGATTTTCCGCGGATAGAGTTGAAGGTGTGGATAATGGGAAGAGTAATTAGGTTTGCTCTGTCTGCTCAGTACAGGTGGATATTTAATGGGAATTGACACTTGAACCAACATAATTTTTTCTTGAGAATCGTTGAGCAATCCGCCCTATTCAACTGTCAGAAACGCCTTCATCAATGTCGAGTCAACAGTCATTGTTACAGTGGCATGAATCTCAGGCCTTAATCTCCCATTGGCCGTTCCACTTGCATTTGGGCCAAACATTGGAATTAGGTGTGTGTTACAACTACGAGCGTAAGTCATTGCCACATGCTCATGGCAACTGTAAGATTGATCATTAGTAATAATACGTGTTCTCTATCAGCTCACTCACCTCAACGTCAGTGCCCTTTGCCCACATGCATCCACAGCCCAGAGGGCATGAAGATTAAATAACTTGCACACGTCTGCCCGATGTCTCTCTGCGTCCCACCCGTTGGTGTCTGCCAACATGCTGAGCGGCAGTTCCCATTATGAATTCAGAAGACATTGAGAATGCACGTTAGCGTTCAGACCCGAGTATCCTGCACCTAACACATCTACACAGTGATGTACAGTACAGGCAAAAGCCATCAAAGTAAATCAGCTTTAATTGGGGTGTTAAAACAATGTTGCAAGTCTCTTAAATTTTCCGCACCCTCCACCTCTTTCCACACAGCAGTGAAAATGGAAACACCACAAATAGTTAGTTGATCGGTAGGTTACATGTGGTGGGAGGTAAAGCGTGGAAACTCCCACATATTGTTTGTGTTTAGTTGTTGTTTGTGTTTAGTTGTTGTTTGTGTTTAGTTGTTGTTTGTGTTTAGTTGTTGTTTGTGTTTAGTTCGTTGTCCTTCCCCCGCACCACGCATGAGCACGGTTGGCTACGTACGGTACGAAAGAAGTTAACACACGTGCACACATCTTCAAAGTCGTCTGGCCAACACGGCAACGTTGTTCAAAGTGACCTCTAGATTGGCTCTGTAGAGTTTGTAGTGCAGGGAATTCGTCTAGCAGTGCTGTGAGCAAGACATTCCAGGGCTGCACCTTTACCGCCAGCTTACTGGCCATCTGGATGAGTGAAAGCACGTGGGCTTTCATGCACGCCAGCTGTCACTCAATTACGATATTCCTTTAGTAATGCAGGCGCATCTGATCCACTACCAAGCATGTAAGGATCACAACACTATCAGTATCATTGTGCAGCAGTGTAATAGGGAATCATGGTAGATTCGTAACATGGGGGCGCTGATACCAACACACATTGGGCCGTTAAACGTTGTTAGTGTCCGTTGACTTGGTGAGTGTGTCCCCTTTGATGGCTCGTTGATATCTCAGAACAGATTAATTACTTTAATTTCAGCGCAATGAGCTTAGAATACAGAGCTGCATTTATTACACAAAATAACCATAAAGCCCTTTAATTCTGTAGAGGTATCCTAGCTTATATCCATAGTATATATATGGCACGATACATCATACTGTCTCGTTACACAGATGCACGATACTCAGTTAATGATATTGCCAATATTTATAACATTGCCAATTTGTAATTTGTTTATTTAAATAAATTAAGCAACGATTCAGTTAACAATCCTTACTCCATAAACAGTCACTTGATTATATAAATGGCTTTTTAATGGACAAGAGGCTCCCTCAAATGAATCACGAGCTACATTTATTGCCCTTTTATTGTTTTCGGGTAAAGGTTTATATTAACGGCCCATCACAATGTCTTATTCAGCAGATGCTTAATAACATATTTTCTCATTAGGGAGGAATTGAGTGATGGCACAGTGGTTAGCGCACTGCGCTGTGAACCCGGCAACCTGAGTTCGATTCCTGGCCGTGGCTGACATCAGTAGCCAGTGATATCTGAGTTCATCCTGGGTGCCATGGGCAATCAACCCCGCTGACTGACGCAGCATGGGGGGGTTGATTGTCGATCCATCCAGCAATTGATTGGCAAAGGAATATAAAGAACGAAATCAATGGGTTTTCTCGCTCCATTTATTTCGTGAAATGCTGATGAGTGCATTCCTGTGCCGCGGGTAACTTTGAAGTCTTATTGTGAGCGCCTGCATTGCAGATGGACAGAGGGGAGCTGTGTGTGTCCAGCTGTCTCGACCTGCAAAAGGACACCCTTACGCTGCACATTAAGGAGGCACGCGACCTCCGCAAGTCCTACTCGACCACCCCAGGCAGTGAGTCACCTTAAAGGAAACGGGCGTGCGTGCACGTATCCACACCCACGCGCAAATGCCTCCACATAACCAGAGCAGCGAGTCTGAGCCTACTCATGCCGTCAGGTGCGCAAGGCAGAGCCAAGTGATTTCCTCATCGAATCTATCCTGGGTCAAGGTGTTTCACATCTCGTATGTCAATATCAAGTGCTGTCGGGTTTGATGTTATGGAATGATGAAATGTCCTTTGTCGCTGATCGCCCTGACCACAACCTCTTTAACTTCGAATAGAAAACCTGTTTTTTTATTCTGTCGTTTTATATTTTGAGCATGTGACCCAAGTTGGTCCATCGTTAACATTGCGCTTCTGCAGAGGATGCTGGTCTATTCTTTGCTCTTTTTTAATGGCACGTGTTGATACAGTACATAATCTGACTGTTTGACGAAACCAATAATTAATGTATTACTTTAGTTTATTGAGGCGTATGCAATATCCCAATGAGACTATTGTCCGATTATTGTGCTCTTGGCAAATCAATAATATGTAATCCAAAAATACTGCATTATTGTTTAGTCGTAATTGTATTACTGTTGTTCATTTATTGTCAGTTGTTCTTTCATGTTGTCAAATGCTGATATGGACATCCGATTTTTAATGATAGATGTTTTGATAGTTGGTTGAGATGTTTATTGTATTTGTGGCCCATATCTGCCTTGAAAAGGAGACTTTTGGTCTAAACGGGCTTGCCCCTGAGTTAGAGGATACAAAATACAACGTGTGATGTCATAAACTGTGCTCTTGAGCATAATTTCAAATATCAACTCAGGGCAATTCAAATTTAATCAAACGGCTCTTGGTACTGCATTAGTTTAACAAAAATACTCGTCGATAACAATATTTTTTTCTCAATAATTTCGGCCCTTTGTTAATCCACTGCTGAATGAAGGCCTTCCAACAATGTCAGTGATGGGTGTCGTTTGGCCATACTTCACCACGCTGAGTCAGTGCGGCATGTCAAATCGGGGGCTCAGAACTTGTTCAAATATCATGGCTAGGAATCAAACTTCGGTGAACGTTTCATCGCGCAAAGCGAACACCACTGCACCAACCCTCTGCCGTGAATTTGTTTGGTAATACTGCATATTATAAACTGACATTTAATCTAAACAATACTGGTTATTGATTAAATATGATTGGAATTGCTTTGGAAGTGAAGTAAACTTAGTACCTTGGACAGCCTGGGTAAGGAGACAACGATTAAGCGTTTGTGCCCTCGCCTTCTCAACGGAGCGTGACGTACACTGTGTAATGCTACCGCAGCATAACACGGAGCTCCGGTGTTGGCTGGGCCAACTGAGAGTGCGCTGCGCTCTGAGGCTGGGTGCGGGGTGGTTTACCTCCGCAGTAAATTGGACGGGAATGTTGCCCGCGAGGCGCCGGCTCCAACGCACCGCTCGAGTCAATTGCGATTTTGCACGAACGCTCGCGCGTGGCGAAGGATCGGGTCTCTCTCTCGTCGGCACAGGGGCGCGTGCTGCGTGCCCTGTGCCCTTCATCGTCACAGTCTTAGCTTTGAAGATTGCTCTCTTCTCATCATTGAACAGTAATTGATTACAAAAAAGAAACCCGAGCTTTTCGGGTGCGCATGGGCAGAAAATGCATTTGAAACTTAATTTGGAGCTTTCGTGACTGCAGGAATTACTCTTTGGTTCTTTCGGTAAAGTCACGTATAAAGAAAAAATAATAAATTAAATAATAGCATACGACGTTTACCCACAGAGAGAGAGAGAGAAAACAAACTTAAAACTTCCCCGTAGAAGTGGTTCAAACTAACCACTGAACAAAGACGGTGACTGCATCGCGCACTTTCAGATGCGCTTCTGCGGCCGTCTGGACTGTTCTTCCTTCTGATATTATGAAGCCACTGTAACTAGGAACTTTTAATATCAATTGAAAACTTGTTTTAAGAACTGCTCTTTGTGTTTAGTTTGTTGCCCTTCCCCCACACCTTCGATGAGCATGGTTGGCTATATATGGTGCGAAAGAAGTTCAACATTACATATATACAATTGACTTTTTAACAATGCGATGTCGCCCAATCAAAAATCGGTGACACGGTGAACGACATTTTAAAGAAAATAACTGGGGGTTCGTCACAACTGGATGAGCTTCGTCAGTGGGTGATTTTAGTTCTTGTTTAATAACCTTCAAATGTAGCTAGTTTATTTCATTTGCAATGTGGCATGCATGGTTTATTCTCAGAGTTTCGGGCCTGTATCGCAATTGCGAAAGGAAAAAGCTCAAGTAGATACAGTTTACAAATGCCTTATGGAAAAAAATGTGTGTTTCTGCATGAGTGTATGTATTCACAGAGTTTATAATTGATCATCCTCAGCATCCCATGATATTCGGCGCTTTTTTCTGGAAGATTTTCCTGTTTTTTCCTGGATGTTTCTGTTGCGCGTCGTCACTTTAAGATGTTCTTTGTTCATGTTTTGTCTGTTGCGGTTGCACCCGAGGCAAGAGCCTCATGGCTCACAGGGCTATGCCTAATGAATTAAACTGAAAACTCAAACTATCTACTGTTTGATGATGGCCACCTGAAGCCATCTCTCACAAGCTTGCGATGCAAAAATCCCCAGTCGATATAGTTTCCAAATGCCTTCGGGGGACAATGCGCATTTTATACTGGTGTGTGTTTACACAGTATGTATTTGATAACGTGTTATACATTAATATTAATAACATTTAAAAATAATAATTTTGAATATCTGAGACAATTTGAAAAAATACATAGAATTGTTTTCGAGAGTCAATTACAGCAAGTATGTAATGAAAATGTATTTATATTTTTTTGCACACGCACACACATGCACACACATGCACACACTTGCACACACACTTGCACACACTTGCACACACTTGCATACACTTGCACACACACATGCACACACTTGCACACACTTGCACACACACGTGCACACACTTGCACACACTTGCACACACACATGCACACACTTGCACACACTTGCACACACACACGCACACACATGCACACACTTGCACACACACGTGCACACACACACACACACTTGTACGCACAATAGATGCATTCGTGAAAGCCACCATGCTCATCGCGGACAACAAGATGGAGAGGAGGCAGACGCCACTGAGTGCCGTGGTACGTGGCGGCGTCAGCTGGAACCACACCATCAGCCTCCCGGCCGAACACCGGCACCACAAGTTCCTCGGAGTGAGCATTGAGCTGCGGGTGTTCTACCGCGACTCGCTCCGCCGGGCACACCTCCTGGGCCAGGTATGTGTCTCTCTCCGTCTCCAGCTCTCTCTCTCTCTCTTTCTCTCTGTGTGTTTCTTATGCCCCAAACAACAATGAGCCCCAACCAAATGTGACCTTTTGCTGCACAATAGCCAAGCGCTGTTTTTTTTGTGAACGTTCAAACCCATGTGCGCCACGGTGAGTGATGCCAATTATATAATCTCAACAAATACTGTACAACTAAATATCCACCGCATCGCGCGCTTTCATATGCGTCACTGGAACTATGCACTTTAAATCTAGATCGAAAACTCATTTCTTTTGAACTGGTTTTGTGTTCAGTTTGTTGTCTTTCCCCCGCACCCCCGAATAGCACAGTTAGCTACATACCGTGCGAAAGAAGTTCAACATACATACATGTTCTAGAAGAGCTAATAATCCGATATTTGGGACATAGAGATCAAGTCTATCCTTGTAAGTAGAAAAATCCTGAAACCGAAAATTGCAAATTTGGGCCCTCCATATAACAAAATGCAAACCGCAAGAGTGCAGCCCTGCAATTGCTTGCTCATGCCACTGCTGGCAGAAAGACCTCCACTAGAGGAGCTCTACAGAACTCATAGATATGGGTGGTGCTCACATTTTACCCCACCACACACGATCCTATAATAAACTGTGGTGAACCCACTTGTACTGCTGAGTGGACAGAGGCGAGAGATTTAAGATAAACTTGCCCCATTGGTTCAACTGCCGCACCGGGAGATCGAACCTTTGACCTCTGTACTGCAAGTCACGTGTGCGGACCAACACACCATATGGCAGCATCTCTCCCTCGGATAAAAGTTGAAAAGAAAAGTGTTTTCTCAGTTTAACACATAGTAGGCAAACGTGACCAATATCATCCATAATAGGGGTTTGTTTTCGTGTTAGATCGTGTAAATATAAATGTGTCGTTAAGCCCAAATCTGGCTGTCACCTGATGAAGCTAGTTGTAATTACTGGTGAAACGTCGTACTCAGATTGTAAATGTTGTGGATTTGCAATGTAACCCCAAAAAAATACCAATATTATGATTGATTTTCTCTTTTAAGCATGGGGCTGCGATAGTTTTTAGTTTTTATCTGGAGGTTCGTGTTTTTGAAAGTGTGTGATGCTAAAGCTGATTAAACGCAATCAAAGCAATCTTTTTTTGAGTTAAACTTTCATGAATATATCATTTCAACACTTTGCTGTGTATGGACACGTGTGTGTTGATACTCTGTTCATGTCTGTGTATGGGTATACATATAATCATATATATATGTACTCGTGTGCCATGACGGCATTCATAGGCGCTTGCTAACAAAACTTTCCCCAACAGTCTTTGTATTTATGTATTATGTACAATTTGTTCACATTTTCGTATGAGATAATATTGTTTTTCACATTTCTTTGTATTCATATGGTAGTTTTGTGTAAAGAATTTATCACGTTCCTTGTAAATATACGGCCAGTGTGTGAGTTTAAAGACTTTGTATGCAGTGAGTAAAGAACATTGAGTTACATCTGGGTTCAAAATAGGATCAGAATGTTCTCAATTGCCTGTCGCCTCTGATTATTGTTACCTTGCACTGGTCTTGCCAGGAGCAGTGAACTTGTAAATTGGACAACAATTCATGGCGAGAGTACAACAGGAATGTACTGCAGTAAAACTTTGCGCACCAGTATGCCCTATGTGGTAGTATATAGTATACCTTTGTGCACTCCATCATATCAATTACTGTGTGTGCATTTGTGAGAGCTTTTGATTGTTGTTCTTTCTCATATAGGCCGCCACGGTGGAGAGATGTTAACTACCTCGCCTGGGATACTGCAGGTCTTGGGTTCAATCCCGACCCTGATGCCTGTATATTTGGAGTTTGCATGTTCTGCCCGTGGTCGCGTGGAGTTTTATCTGTGTCCCCCGGTTTGTTTTCCTCCACATCTAGATACGTGTCTTTAGAGTATTGGGCTGCTATAAATGTCCACATCAATCACTTCGTTGACCTCTCCTTTGCGTCGTCTTTGAAAGAGAGCTTCATTGCTCAGTTGGGCTTACCTGGTAAAATAAATGTAGTTCTAGTCACAGATAGTGTTTGTTAATCTAATGTGTTTTGCTTCCATTCAAGTTTGTAAGGCTCTATACTCTTAGCTTTTTCGGTAAAGTCACGTAGGTAAAAAATGAAATTAAAATTATTTTTATAAATTTTAATTTCATTAATTTCATATGAATCCTTGCAGTCACGAAAGCTTCAAATCTAGAATTTGTAAGGCTCTGTCAATATAGGTGCTGCAGTAGTTTACCCATACTTTGCTTGGAATTCAGGCACCTGAGCTCGCATCCCGACCCAGGGCTAACATGAGTCAGCGAGTGATAGCTCACGTGGTGCTTGGCCGCCCCTCTTTCACTGTGGTGGTGAAGTATGGTCACGCAACTCCCTTGGCCAACACGGTGGGGGCATGCCTTCAACCAGCAGGAGATAAATAAAGAGCTTTAAATGGCATTCTTTAATTGTCTCCATTTGCTTAAGAATGTGAGGGTTTATTTATAACATTTTACGTTACATTTCTTTGTAATGCAATCGTTTTTTTTAAATATTCATATTTATTAGTGGTTTGTCTTCGTAGAGACTTGTTGTTCCTTTGGGCTCTCACCTGGTTATAAAGGACGGAAATAACTTCGGTCAACACCCAGGGTGTAAAAATAATAAATAATAACCCAACCACACTCGTTGTTCTGTTCTGACAGACGAATATATCACAGGGAATACCAGGTTAACGACGCATTTCTATTTACTCGATCTAACACAAAAAACCTTTATTATAATTATTATGAAGGTTTCACACCTGCCTGTCATTTATCATGACGGTAAAAAAAACCAGGGTGGCATTCCTTTCAGTGCATTGAGATAAATAAAATCAGCCTCATGTTGTACATACCACATCAGCCTGTTTTAAAAGCAGCATTGGTGCTCAAATTAAAATGAAATTTAAAGAACTTGTACTGGTAGTGATGTGGGTACAAAACAAAAACAATCGTCTTCTTGGTTCTTTCGGTAAAGTCACATAAAATGGAAACAATAAAAATAATAAAATAAAACATAATAAAATAATTCTCACGACGTTTCGGCCACAACGCAAGCAGCCGTCATCAGGTCTTCACCTGATGCGTTGTGGCCAAAACGTCGTGAGAATTATTTTATTATGTTTGATTTTATTATTTTTATTGTTTCCCTTCTACGTGACTTTACCGAAAGAACCAAGAAGATGAATCCCTGCAGTCACGAAAGCTTTAAATCGAAATAAAAACAATCGTGTTCAGCCATTCATTCAATCCACTGCTGAACGAAGGCCCTCCCCATGCCATGTCAGTAATGGGGGTGGTTTGTCCATTCTTCACCGAGATGGTCACTGGGGTTTGGTGACGGACGGAGAGGGTGCAGGATCGGTTCTGTGATATCACCCGCCACTGACTTTAGCCGTGGCCAGGAATCAAACCCAGACTGATGGGGGCCATCGTGCAGTTTGATAACCACCGCACCACCACTTCCTTCAGGGTCAAGGTGTAACAACGCGGTATTAATAAAGGCTTGAGCAATGCAATTGAGTACGAACGAATACTGCTAATTATTGCATTCAGCACTGAGAGAGACTGCACAGCCAATGCCTTGCAATTACAATTCCCGTGCGCAACTGCCGGTCGTTGAAATCCATACATCACATTGCGAGCGAGCGAGCGCGCGTGTGTGTCTATAATGTGTGTGTGTGGGTAGCAGTAGTGTAGCAGTTCATGCACTGCGCTATGAACCTGGCAACCCAAGTTCGATTCCCACTCGTGGTCAACACCGGTGATGATTACGTGAACCGATCCTGGACCTTTCCTTTCTCGACTCATCCTCAAATGAGTACCTGGTGCGGCGTGTAAACATCTCCACTGGGAAGACAATGACGGCCGGGTGTGGTGTTGGGCACGCATCCCATCGCGTGCCGTGCCAGATTCCTTAGGCGCTCGCTAACAGCGCTTGCTCCAAAAGTTTGCTAACGCTATCAGGGGGATCTTTGTCTTTGTTATGCGCTTTTGACAGGCTGAGTGATCGATACATCTGACGCGCATGTGTCGTGTGGCCAATGCCGCGAGGTTGAAATTAATTCGGCTTTCATCAGTTAAATTGCCCAAAGTGAATGGTGCACGGATGCTGTCCGTCCGTCGTGTCAATTATAAATAACGAGGCTCCGGAACGCAGCATATTAACCTGCCACTTATCATTACTTCAGTATGAACTGGCAGTTCGGAAAGTGAAATATATCATCGTAATTGAATTTATTTCAGCAGGAATGTCCCCGTTAGACGTAGATATCTAATTCGCGCGAGGGTTCTCGGGTACATGATTTAAAACTGTATGTTGAGTATAGAGTATAGTGTACGAATAATGAGTAGTGGCGCTCTCATACGCTGTGGCTTTAGCGTCACACTCCACGGGATGTGAATGATTTGGCTCACTGATTGTGAGCATCATATGTTTGTAAGAGTTAAGCACAATATCTCGTGGAGTGTCGAACTTTAGGCTGACCCCGCTCTGAATAGACCAGTCGCGACCTCGAGGCTGTATTATTGGGGGGCTGAAATTCGTTTTTTGGCTTTTGATAGAAATAGTTATAAGTATGTACTCAACTGCTGTACAGTTGTGCAATATATAATCAGTCTAGCTCTTCTAGAACATCGTTAAACTCTGCATCAGTCACTGAGTCAACCACAATTGTGTATATTTAAAGTATGAGACCTGGGTGCCAGGCAGCTTTGTCTGTTGATGCTGTGTGCATTGCTTTGCTAACAGGGGTCAAGTCAAAGTGGTTTGCTACTCAAACGAGCATGGGGTGATGCTCGTCTTATGTTCACGGCACTGAACGAGTGGTGGAAAATCCACATTCCCACTTGAGTAGGGATTCAATCTACAGGACAAGCGTTGTTGATTCCCTACAAAGCGGTACTTATTTTAGCAGCAACAGAGAAACGTTTTCCTCAGTCAAACCCCAACCGGTTATGGAATTCATGGCCTTCTGATTGCGAGCCACATTCTCGCACCGTTGCACCACCTGGCACAACGATACGTGGCTTAAAAGGGATGATCGCTAAGTTAGTGTGATAATGCCACTATTAATATTCGTACGTCGGGTGAAGCGGTGACAGATTGGTTACCCAAATGCACTCTGAACACGGTGACCTGAGTTTGATTCTTGGTGATGGCGAGCATCAGTGGCAAGTGATAGCTGGGCCAGTTCTGTCCTCCACTTCACCAACCCCGACTGAATGGTGTGGTGAAGTATGGTCAAGCAATCCTTTTGAATGGCATGGCGAGGCTTTAATCAATTAATTGATAAAGAGCTTAAGTATATTACTTATTATGTAATAATTGTATCGTGGGTGAAGCAATGGAGTACTGATATGATGATATTTCAGGAGTCTGGAATAATTAATTCTGTATTTCTTCATCTTCGCTTCTAAACTTAGTCGACACATAAAGAAGAATCCATCATGACACGAGTATTTCTATAATGAACCAATTACATAAGCATACTTTCTCGCAGCTCCCAGTTGAAATGAAACATTTTAAAATATTTAATTGCCCATTAAATGAGTGCTCCATTTAACTTTTTTTTCATTGAGCCGGGTCATGAGATGTGGATAAAACATAATCCAATATATACATCAACGCTGCACACGTGAGTTAAGAAATAAATGCCCTCCACCCCCCTCACCCTCTGAAAAGTACCGAGTACCCTATCGTTGCCCCTACGTGAGTAGGGCAGTGGCACGACGTTAACTACCTCGTCTGGTATACAGGGGGTCGTGGGCCTGATCGATCCCGACCCTACCCGGAGGGCACCTGACCTCGGGCTTGTCGTTCGTGGAATATCTGTACCGGGTTGGTGTTTAATAATAATAATAATAAACGTTCTAAATACTGCAAACGGGGTCTGTGTGGAATGCATCAAAACAGTTTTTATCGGACATAAATTGTCCTACAATGGTGCATTGAACTGAACTCTTACTTACAATGATTATTATGAATGTTATGGCACACGGGTGAACACTCAGCGGGTAAGTGCGTGATGTTAAGAATGCGCCTGCACAGGGAAGGGCAATGATTATTGAGCACCTAGGTGTATTGAATAGGCGGGATGGTATTCTCCATTATTTTCCATCTGTACTTAAAGCGCCCTGCACCAGAGTCAAACGAAACGTGCAAGCCTGAAGGCACGGGCGTGCGGTGGGCACTGTAAATCCGTGCTCGTGGCAGTTTGGGAAGGGATATTGATATTTCACTCTGAGCCTGGAACAATGAGAACACAGTGTGCTGTCATCTTTCGCGAATGTCAAACGCTCTTGTTTATCAGTGGTTTATATATATTTTTTTAAACACCATCTTAAGTAACACTTTATTGTCTTGTTTTTCTGACGGTTATGTGTACGTACATGCTCGTGTATGTATTATGTACTGTATGTTGAACTTCTTTCGCGCCGTACGTAGCCAACCGTGATAATCGGAGGTGCGGGGGAAGGTACAACGAACTAAAATACGAAACAAGCAGTTCTCAAGAAATGAGTTTTCAATCTTGATGTAAAAGTGCACAGCCCCGTTGGCGCGTCTGAGAGCACGCGGTGCGGTGGATATTCAGTCGGTGGATATTTAGTTGTGCAAATGTTATTGCACTGCCCTTGATCCCCGGTCTGCCTCTTCAGATTTACCATCTCCGTTCCACGGCAATGTCGCTCTACGCCCAATCGGCAAGGGAGGTCTGACGGTGGCGTCCTTTCCTCAGGGCAACCCCCTGGGGCCAGGGCATTGGTGATGGGGGTCCAAGCACTAGCTCCCGTGACGGAACAAAGAAGGCGCTTTTAACGAAGGGTACAGAATTTGCCCGGGGCTAGGAGAGTAACTTCAGACGCTGCCGGCTGCACACAGGTCCGTGCCTCCACGTCGCCCAGTAAACAGGCGCATTCCGTGCTCCCCACGGCACCCACCACCCACCCCAGTCAACAACAATGCCCCTTGCCCCCCCCCCATATACATTTAATATCATCATCATCGGCCATGATTTATCCACTGTTGAATAGAAGACTGGTGGGTTATACACTCTGTCTGTTGTCTGAGACCACCTTCACATCAGCATCCATATGTTGGGCCTTTGCTATTTAAATGCGAGCGTATTGCTGCTGGAGGTCGTATATGTTGTGTGTGATTTATTCTGCTAAAATTAATTTGACTCCATCCGCCTTCGACGATCAGAGTCGTCTAAGCCGCACCTCAAGTCGACGGTTCGGTGGCTCAGCGTTCAGAACATCGACCAGGCGCCGGGGAGATCGTGCATTTAGAATCAGTCGGTTTCTGTTCTTCAATATATCTCTCCGCTGAGTCTTTACGATGCCAAAGTTTCGACATTCAGGCACATGACTGATTAGGTGACATGCAAGCACATGACTGATTGGGTGACATTGTTTAACCACGAGGTGTGAGGCGTGCAGCCCCCCTGCAGGGCCAGGGTTGGAGGGAGACTGGGTCCCCTCAAGGCTCACCCCCCTCCACTTCCACAATTTTAGTCAAGTCCAAAAATGTTGGTATTATGTGTAACGTCATCCTTTCCTCATGTACATAGGGGGGTGAAACGTCAGCCTTTCCTCGTATACCAAGTGCGTATGAGAACCAGGGTAGAATGGACGATAACCAATACAGATCGTACGTCGATTAATTATGTTGAGGGTGTAACATTTATTTTAAGTTTGTTTAACGTTGACTGTGTCGTAACCTCTCCCCCCATTTAAACAAGATCACGCTACAGGGTTGGAGTCACGTGGCACTTGAGAAGTCACCGTAGAGAAAGGGAAAAATGCTTAGCTTCACAAAATGCTCCCATATACATCGCCTTATATATGTGCATTTTATAATAGTGGTGTTGATGAATGTGTGAGTTTTTCACTTTATAGTGAGATTCGTAGTACGTACAATAAATGAGTTTTGTAGCATGTAGCATGATGACGATTATGCGAAATACACGTCCAAAATAACCCACATTCTAACTCACCCTATTGGTTAATCGATACAAAAACAAACTATTTTCTGATAGGTACAGTATGTAAAATATCACAGTTCCTACTGTCATCACAGCTTTCTCTGTGTACTGTCACATCAAAATGTGCACTTTGTGCTCTGATATAACGATGCACATTCTGATTTAACTACGTACACTCCTGTACTGTGACACCACAACTTGCTATGGAATTTACTTCAGAAGTAGTGCTGTGATGTCAACTTCCCTGGACTGATCTCTGGTGCGAGTCGTAAGGGTGCCAAAAACATTTAATGTAACTTTTGAATCTCTTTTAATGTGTAACACGGATTATCCCCGTTGAGCCAGTCGCCCAGCTATTTGACAAGGGAGATCCGTGGTGCGTGAGCACAGCAACAATAAAACAAGAACGTCAGTGTTGCAGGGTCCTTGAGGAATATTGACGGTGGTACGCAAAACACATGCGAGTCGTCAAAAACAGTACAAATGTCATATGAAAAAGTTAGGTATAGGTCCACGTAAGCCATATATTTTAGTATAAGAGTGACACGGACACAGCGCAAGCACGTGGGAGCGAGAGGCGCGAGCAGACGTTAGGTACAGGTGCGTGCAGGTAAACTGTGTGTTTTGGTCTAATTGGAAATGCCTTTGTCACGTGACATGAGACTGATGACGCAATTGGAGTGGAGTAGATCAATGTTGGCCGTGAGTGCTTCAGGTGCCTTCCACAAGCGAGCCAAGGACAGCAGCGGAACGTACAGAGATGGGCGTGTGCTGTCCTGTGGCTCTCTCTGATAGGTTACCTTGGCATTTTGATTCTAGTTGACGTCGACCCTGTGTGCGCGTGTGTGTGTGTGACACGTGTGTGTGTGACACGTGTGTGTGTGTGTGACACGTGTGTGTGCGACACGTGTGTGTGTGCGCGTGTGTGTGTGCGAAATCCTGCCAGCGGGCGTTCGACACTTCACGTGGCCTCAAGGTGCACATGGCCTGGCACAAGCGTCGTGGTGACGTCACCGCCACTTAGTGGCGAATGGCGGTTGTTGTTGTTGTGTGTGTGAAGTGTCGAGAATAGTGCACCCACTTGTAATTTTCAAGTTGGTGATAGTCGAGTAAGACATTTCAAAGCCAGAGTCCTTAGGTTAATAATGGATTTGCTTCCTGATTATATGTTACGTGAAATGCACACACGCAGGCCGAGTAATAAAATGTTGTTTCTTATTGTAAATTGGAAATTGACCTTTCCATCAGGAATTCTTCATCAAAGAGTGATGGAGAAGGGACATTGCCCAAAATGTCACCTTTTATATATTTGTTTTCTTTCCTTGTAGGGCAGTGTAATTGACGAACGCCTTCGGTTTTTTCAGTTATTTGTGCTTTGTGCGCCACTGACAATGCAGTAGCGCAAATACAATAGCCACAAGGAGTTATTGTTTGATGGAAATTTTTTAGAAGATGTACAATATAGCACAGTCTCCCGTTTGCAACTCCACCTATAAAACTTCACAACTTCCTAGAACTGTTCTCCGCAATGCGCTTGGAAATAAAAAAAAATAATAACCACACGTTTTCACAATCGTAAAAAACACTCGCTTAAAAGTCGCATCATCTCTTCGATCAAGCACAATGAGCGGAGCAAGTATTTTTTTGTCGTTGTTGTAACCAATAGAAAGTCTTGAGTTACAAACAAAACTAAACATAACAAAAAACTTACCGGCTCTGAAGTTCATGCAATTTTCCGTTGCACCAAAGTGAATACGGTCGGAAGTGGGTTAATTAGCCATGACGCACATATGTAAGCGCCTTCATGCTTCCACAAGCATTCCTTCATGTCCGTGACATTTAGCTTGGTATTGATATGTGGGGCATGCTGAGATGACGTTTTTAAAAATATATTTTGGTACCCAAGCCCAAGGTTGTGGGTGTGGAGCGCTGGCGCTGAATCGTGGGTTGCGAGTTCTCAGAAATGCTGTGAACTCGTTTGTAACCTGTGATATCACCAAGGAGTACAATTCATCATGCAAACTCTGGTCATCCTCGCAGCGGCTTTTGGCTAACTATTGAACGAAGACGGTCATTGCATCTCGCGCCTTCAGATGTTCTTCTGCGGCTGTCGAGAACGCTCTTCCTTCTAATATTAGGAAGCCACTGGAGCTCTGTACTTTTAAATCTCGATTGAAAACAAATTTCTTTACAACTGATGTTTACGTTTAGTTTGTTGTCCTTTCCCCGCAACTCCGATTTGCATGGTTGGCTACAGACAGTGCGAAAGAAGTTCAACATACGTCCAAGCAAATAGGCAGCAGACAGGCCAAGATGGGCGAGAAAGGGTCCCGGGACGGTAGTCCCCAAGACAACATCAGAATCGGAATCTGTATTTATACTGGAGGAATCTGATGAGCTCTAAAGCTCTTTTCACAGATGTCCAGTAGCAGCGGGTCAGAACATGACAACAACAAGCAATATAACATGATAGAAGTGAAAAGTATATGAAAGGTAAGTAAATCACTCAAAAAGACACAAATAAAACTAAACTATTTGATTTTACCAGGTAAAGTCCACTAAGCCATTATCAGAATCAGAATATTTATTCATACTGGTCGAAACCGATTAGCTATGAAGTTATTTTTCACAGATGTCTAATAGGGGCAGGTTAGAACGTTACAACAACAAAAAATACAAAAACACGATGTTAGCTTATTTTATTCAGAAGCGACCTGGGGAGCTTCAGCAAATGTAGATATATATATAAATTTACTGCATTGCTGTATAACTTATAGATTGGATGTAGTATATTTTATTTTATTTAACCAATAACATGTAATAGTTACTACTTGGAGTATACAGTTTTTTTTAGAACACGTTTATTATTTTAATCATATATTTTAATGTAATGGCCATATATACTAAGTATGGGCGTCATGGTGGTGAGATGTTAACTACCTCGCCTGGGATACAGGAAGTCCTGGTTTTGATCCCAATGCTCAAGCCTGTTTATTTGGAGTTTGCATGTTCTCCCCGTGGTCGTGTGGATTGTTCTCCGAGTCCTCCAGTTTTTCCCTACACATTAAGAAACATGCGTTTAGAGTATTTAGCTACAATACAATTCCACTTGATAACCACTTCGTTGGCCACGTTGCTTCTGAAAAATAGCTATATGGCTCAGTGGGCCTTACCTGGTAAAATAAAAGTAGTTTATTATATGATTATATTAGAAAATGTATGTACATACTGTAATGCACTGCGGACCTATATACCAGACGTGATTTGGCGATTCAATTGTGCGCCAAAGAATTAACTATTGTCAATATATTTACATTATACGCGAATGTGCGCAGTGATTAACGCACTGCGCTTTGAACTCTGTATCCTGAATTCAATTCGCAGCTGCGGCTCACATCAGTGGCGAGTGATATTTGAGCCAATTTTGGGTATCCACCCCTCGCGCTCTTTTGACTGCACATTCAATGAGTACTTGGTGCAGTGTGTAAACATCAGCACTGTGAAGACAAAGGGGGCGGGTGTGGTGCTGACTGTGCCACACCTCCCCCTCTACGTTGTGCTGGCCTTCATAGGTTCTCACGAAGAGCAATGGACCCAACAACTAAATTAAATCACGACGTTTCGGGCGCAACACAAGCGTCCGTCATCAGGTGGGAAGGCATGGCCTACTGTTGATGCAGACTGTTTTGACAGTCTGCTGATGCAGGCACTTGATGACGGACGCTTGTGTTGCGCCCGAAACGTCGTGATTTAATTTAGTTTTCATTTATTTTTTTACCTACGTGACTTTACCGAAAAAAAACAAAGAGGATGAATCCTTGCAGTGACGAAAACTTCAATTCTAGAATTGACCCAACAGCCTTTGTTGACGACACGGGGATCTTTTTTTCTGTGACCTGTGAGTGTGATTTCTCAATTGTTATTGTCTCTTGGTTCAAGTCCATATGAAACCCAAAGTGCTGTCATAATTGTAAGCTATTGCAAAAACATTGTTAAAATAAATTATATCTTTTTGAGACCACTTCACCTTTTTAGTTTCTAAAGTTACCCTTACAATAGGATGTAGTTATAGATTTAGAGACACGCGATGATTATGATTAGCATCCTGCTTACGTGCCCAGTTGATGGGCGATTTTAAGTTGCCTTCATGATAGATTTGTGAAACTGATGATCATAAAATAACAAAATCACCAGATTACTTTGAATTTGTCTTCTTGTTTGAAAATCGGATTTTTGTTTGATTCAATGTTAAGTTTTGTCTGTGAACAGCATGAGTTTAATACCAGTCACAGAAAACATTTGCCAACATATATTTTTTAAGCAAACAGACATTGATTAAATATGAAACTTACTTATCATGGCAGTTTTCCATGCTCGTAATGCATTTTATTTTAACAGCACTGCACGAGACAATGCAATTAACAAATTTACACTTGTCTAAAAATAACTTTTAAGGAATATCTTGCGTGCAAAAATACTATTGACGAACACCCCTTTAAAATGTTACTTCTGTGCAGAGAGAGCGAACAATGAGATGTGTGCCTTTGGGTGTACTGCATATGACATCATTGCTTTAGTTTAAATGCTGCATTCTACACCACGTGCACTGCATTTGTTAGGTGTGGGTGAAGAGGTGACACGGGTTCGTGTGCTGCACGATATTCCAGCCACCTGAGTTTGATTACCAGCCAAGGCTAATTGAGTGGTGAGTGCGATCTGAACTAGCCCTGGGCAATACCCCCTTTACCTACTCACAGTGACCAGCATGGATAAGTATACTTATTTTCGTTTATTTTTCCTGAAGACCATTGCGTGTCTGTGCTATTTCTCCCACACTCCCAAAAAGTGTATTTATATCCTACCTTAAACCCTGAAAAACTAGCAGGGTTTTCATTTCCATACGTTGCTGTATGTACATCTATAGATGTCTTCGTTTCGCTCAAGGATATTTACAATCTGCAACTGTATCCCCCGTGAGCCAAATATTGACTGAACCCAGAAGCTGAGTCGGGTTGGGTCCGGTCAACACCTGGATGGGAGACCACCGAGAACACGACTTGGTTGTTTTAAGTGATGTCATTCCTCAGTGAAGGGCCAGAGATAAATACAATGTTTTTTAGTCTTATTTTTACCATCCCATTTGTATTTTATTGGCTTTTTTTCTGTATCTTTTGTATCGCTTTGTCTGCTTCATGAGTCTAAATACAACATTGGCATACATAATGCGTATCTTTGCATGATTTGTAAATAATCAATGAATTGATGCTCTATTACATTCCACCTTGAATTATCAAGAGAACACATTACCGTATTACCAAGACATTAACAAATGATGGCATAAGTAAAGTAAATATTTTACGAGCCTAAAAGCTTTGTTTTGAAAAAAAAAGTGGGTTCTTTCTAGATATATTATTATTATTTATTTTAGTCGTGGGCAGCAGAGAGCGGTGCTGTATTTCTGTGCATTTACGTCTATGCTGCCTTCCAGCCGAGTTTGAGCAGCCTGGTTGAAGTAAGGTAAAATAAATCCTCATGACCATGCATGGAGGAATGACACAAAGGGCATTACAAGTACTTTATTCTTTTGCTCGGCTGTGGTTGATGCCTGGGAGAATAAAAAGATGTTAGTTTGCGGTCTGCTGGCATTCTCGACCCAAAATCTGTCATGGCATGCTGTGTAAAAGAATCCTCCTTATACCAACATATTACGATGACATTACAAAGTGGTGAAATAAGCAAAGTAAATATTTGGCAAACCCAAGTATTGATGTATTTCTAAAATAAGTGTTTTAAAGATATATATATTATTTGCATGACAACATTCTGTTTAGCTTGTTTAAATCCAGTATTAATGGAACACTGTGTTATTGCATAGTACATAATTGCTGGCCTGACTGCTTTAAACAACAGCTTATTAAGAATAATAGAGGTTGTGCTTGTCCACTGAAGACACCTGCTAATCTTTTAGAAAAACATATTTAAGAAAAGGTTTCTAACCTGCGGGCAGGGTGTGATATTTTCATTTCAAGTCATCAACCATTCTCAAAGTGTTTGGCTTGGGTTGCTAGGTGCCTGGTATAAAGCGAGCAAAAATGTATAAATACAATGATGCATATTTTCCAGTCTGTTGAAAATCCACTTCTAGATGAAGGCCTTCGAAATCCGTGTTTGTAATGTAGATTGTTTGACCATACTTCACCACACTTAGCAATGTGGGTTGGTCAAGCTGGAGGGTAGGCCAGGCCTGGTAACAATAGACTTACAAAGAGCACTGAAAGGTACGTAGAGACGAGCAGATCACATCGAGACCCAGACTTACATAGAGATCCACAGATGTGCACATAGACAGTCACATAGATACCCACACATGCACATAGAGACACAGACTCTTATAGAGACCCACATACTTAGAGACATAGACTCACATAGAACACTTGCCACTGATGTTAGCCATGAACAGAAATGGAATTCATGTCACAAGGTTCATTAAAAAACCCCAAAGTGTAAAATGTAATTTATATTTCAGTAAGATTCATTTAAATCAGGTACTTCCATTTATATTTAACAAGCAATGAGTCAAATTACACTTTAAAAAATTGCTGGGAGGGAACAGTTTTAAATGCAATTTAGGCTACCTTTTGAACTGTGCGGGAACAGTGGTGGTGTAGGTGGTGGTTTGCACACTTCACTACAAACCCGGTAATCCGAGTCCATTTCTGCTCTTGGCTGACAGCAATGGCAATGATAATTGAACTGGTCCAGTGCCCCATCTCCTAAATCCACCAAGCCACACTGCTCAGCATCATATTGTATTGTTAAACAACTCATGACCAACACGGAGGGGGGGTCAAGGAGTTTGCATTTGGCAGTGCATTTCCAAAGGACTTAAAATATATTGTTGTATTTATTGTTGATTTTATTGTGCAGTGAATACAGCTCTTTTTTCTTACAGGTGACCCTGAACTGGGATGCAGAAGGCTCATGTTTGGAACAGTGGAAGGAGACCATCAGAAACCCGGACAAAGTCTTAACCTACTGGCACAAGCTGAATGTGCCTGATTCACATAACATCAGATTTTGAAGGGAAAGAAAACGAATCCACGCCCCCCCCCCTCAAAGATAATAACACCATTGTTGGTTCACAGCAGATACATTATGGAACTGGTCTCACAATAAAATATAATGCAACCATTGTGGCTACCCACAAGTATTGCAAGAGGCAGCTCAAAAGAATGTGATGGACCATTCATCCTACCTGATCTGGAACCTAGCCAAACCACGAGATTCAGCCTTTCATTGGGTTCTCAATTGCCAGACACTTCGTCCACGTCATCTAATCCCTCTTGCCAAATCACCCAGAATGCACCCGATCTTGTCAGATCTTGTGAGATCTCAGCAGCTAAGCAGGTTGAGCCTGGATAGTTGCAACATTGGGAGACATCCTAAACAACTGTGCAATAATTACATGTAATTATGAAAGTTCAGAATGTGTAGGGTGTGGCTATGACACGTGTATGCCAAAGCACAGGGAGTGTAATCTCTTATCTCCTTACGACTGATTTGAAGAATATTGTGACAGGCTTACATATCAGAGTAACTTGACTCGTCTCATATCGGAGCTGCAAAAGAACAATGTGCTGCTTGTAATCCCGAAAACTGCATGAAACATTGATGCATTTTACAAAGTACCTCGCGATGATTTTACAACGTGAGCCATGATATAGACACATTCAGACTAATTAGGAGTTGTACGGGGCTGATGAATGTGTTAATGCGCGACTGTTATCTTTTTTTGCTGCTAATAATACTTTGCCTTTGTCAAATTCAATGTTATTATCTTCAAACACAAATGTGTGTTAAGCATATATATTTATGACGAATAGGTTTCATTGGGTAAATTTTTATATTATATATCATTCTATGAATAGGTTATTCGAATTATGTACACATTTTCTGGTAACAGATGCAAGCAAAAAAAAGTGGTCTTTTTCAGGAAAATGTGTTTTAAGGGTTTTTATAAATTTTGCCTTCATCCAGTAGTGGATTGACCGTGACTGATGATGATCGGTGTTGTATTCGAGAAATACCTTTACATAGGTAAAGAACTTACTTATATCAGGCAAGTTGGGTCTACCCTTCCCTGCCAGCAACATAGGTTGGAAATGGTGGATATGCCCACACTTGGCCCTACTGCACTTTTACACTTTACCTTCCCAATTGTGGTCTAAACTGGTGCAATACCAGTTGGTGAAATGTGGCCAAAGTTTTACAGGTGTTGGCCCAAAAAAATGCATCTTCAATAATGTATTAAGTGTTGTACGTTTTAGAAAATTGCGTGTGCAAACAGCTGCATTTGCACACATATCAATGTATATGGGCGAGTTTAAAAGTGGAGTTTAATTAATGTCTTCAGTCTATTAACATAAGATATTTTCTTTTATTTTTTCAGTAATTACATGAGGTGTAAATGTTTCGGCCAAAAATCATATCTGTCTGTCTCCTCTTGTATGATGTTAAAATGTAAACCGTCAATTTCTGGAGGAACATGCAAAATGTGTTCATGCCCTAGCACTAACAGTTTAATTACCTCGTTTAGTTTTGTATGGCTTTCAGAATGACAAAGGTATACTCTATATGTGAAAACGAAAATCTGGTCAATGTAAGTAAAACGGTCTTTCCCATAATGCCCTCATAGTGTGTTGTCTTTATTGATAACTTCAAAATGTCATAGACATAGCCATAAAACTTTGTTTATGATAAAAATGTGCTGAGATGGTACTATTTTGCATTCAATTCCAATGTTTGTTCTGTCTATATGGACAGGACTGAGGCAAAAGTCAGTCCTCATTCTATTATCCAACTTTCCCAGTCTATTACTCTTCTATTAATATTAGTATTCTACCAGGTAAGGCCCACTGAGCTATACAGCTATTTTTTTTATAAGCGACCTGGCCACAATTGTTAGCTCAATAAAGTGGATTATCACGTGGAAATTGATAGCAATGAAATACTCTAAAGATCCACACGACCACGGGGAGAACATGCAAACTCCATCAGGGGATCAAACCCACAACCTGCATATCAGGCGAGGGAGTTAACATCTCACCACCCATCCAACAACATCATTCTTGATTCTTGTTCTCTACCCTTCGTTTTGCCCCTCCGACACTTCTTTAATGAAAATGAAGCTTCTCCTTTTCACAGCATGTCCAATACATTCCCTCTTTCAACTGCTGTATGAATGTATGTTGGACTTCTTTCACACCGTACGTAGCCAACGTGCTAATTGTATAAACAAGTACTGTACAAAATTTGACACTACTGTATTGGCTTTCTTTGCTTACAAAATCCCCAAGTTTTTCTTCTCGTTACATATTCCCAGTTCACACTTGCCTGCTTCTCTCCTACAACTACATTCCAATCTCCCATTATCGCTACGGGTTTTTATGAGTTCTTCTATTCATGCACCTCTTCTTCACGACTGTGCTCTGAAGTTACATAGACACTTGGGTGATGACAATGTCCCTCGGTTTCGTATTCATCTTCACCATCATCATTCTATCATTTGCTCAATTTCACTTTGGAAACAGACTTCCCTGTCCTCCCAAACAGGCTGAGTGTGACTACCTTTTGGCTTTCTCGTCCACCAGAGAATATCACACTTAACACCATTGCTCTGAATATCTCTCGTCTCTCCATCTCACCTCACACAATCCACGCACGTTCAGCGTTTCTCTTTCCATTTCTCTCAACGTTTTCCAACTCGTTGCCTCTGAGCATTGTTCTTACATTCCACATTCTAATCTTAAATTGTAATGTGTGAGCATTTTGTTTGTTCATTACCAGATGTGGTTCCCTCCCATTCATTTGGAAGAGCCCCGTTAACGCTATTACACTTTTATATATTAAACGTTAAGGTGGTTCTTCATGGATTCATATGCATTTGTTGAGTTGTATTTTTCATTATTATAATTCCCTATTATAATTTTATTTTTTATAAATGTGACATCTAATATACATCTTATGTTTTGAAAAAGTCGTGCTTAACAAAACAAACATATGCCCATTTAGAATTGTCAATTTCAATAAATACCTACATTTTTGCTTAGTAACAGTGTACCATACTGGATTTGATTGTGTAGTGGCATTCTCGTCCACCTGGAGGTTTGCGAATGCATGCATTAAAATGCATGTCCCCAGGCAATGCGGTTTATATAGCACCATAAAAATGAATGCTACCACATTTCTGGTTTTATGTGATTGAACTGATGCGACACTTGTGGTACATTAAACCCCAAGTAGAAAAAATGCTTCACGCAGCATTATTGTCATCAGACGTTTAATGTCATACAATCCTTAAATGTAGGTATCCTGGCTTAACTGACAGTATTCCGTTTTTTTATTATTGCAGGTAAAATGTGTATTGAAATATTTTCCTTTACAGAAAATGGTATTGTTATATAATTTACGTTCACAAAGTCCAACATATAGGATAACTCTCCTTATCCGTTGTGATGTAGGGGATCAATTTTGGGGATCCTATTATCAGTGGGATTATTCACAATGTATTTTCCAGTTATCTGTTGTAAAACAAAATCTGGAAAATTGGAAAAAAAAGCTACTCGACTCCAACTAGCCATGAAAATATCGTAGGTAACACTGGCCGACAGCCAAAATACTTCCAAAATAAATGTAGTTCAACTTTACTAATTGTGGGTCACTGAGAATTAAAATGATGCTTAATTGGCTCTAGTTTTAAATATATGCTACTGGGTCAGTATATAGGACGCTTGACTTGGGAATGGTGGAGGATAAGTGAGTTATAAAGGGAAGGAATCTCAATTTAAACCAAAAATGACTAAAATTTATATTTGACTGGATCTATGAATAAATCTATGACTGAGTTTGGACAGTACATGCTTTTTGAGCAAAACAATGAATGATGCAATCTGAACCTGGTATTGCATCATACATGTATGAATTGTATCATGTTATTCCTAGAAGTCATGGATGATGCAATCATAACTAGGCTTATATCCCTCTGCTGAACAAATTACCCTATATCAGCTCTAGAAATCATACAGTGTCGTGCTCTCTTATTTGTCAGTGTTTGATTTTGCAAAGGGACACATTTCTGTTTAGCCAAAGTGAGCAGAGATGCCTCGTACTTGTGTGGACAAAGCAGATAACTTCTGCTATATTTGTGGTGAAGTGACTTTTACATGACACAAGTGCAGTATAACCACTATGGTTAAGAAAGCCTATCACCTTTATTTTGGCTGTAAAATTGGAGATCAGGACAAGATGTGGGCCCCACACATATGCTGAAACACTTGTGCAACAAATCTTCGCCAGTGGTCGAACAGGAAAAGGAAATCTATGCCTTTTGCTGTGCTAATTATTTGGAGAGAGTCAACAGATCATATCGGCAATCGTTACTTCTGAATGGCGTCTCCAGTTGAGAAAGGTGTGTCAAAGAAGAAAAAGTGGACTGCATTATCCAAACATTCCATCAGCTATGCGCCCAGCACCCCACGGAGAAGGACTGCCAGTTCCTGATGCACCAAAATCATTCTCACTTGAGTCAGACGAGGAAGAGGATGGAACTTCTGGTCGTGGAGACTGTTCATTGATTCATCGAAGATGAGTCTTAAAGCTGTTTTGCTGCATAATGGAAATGTTTTTCCATCAATTCCAGTTGGTCATGCAGTCCACATGAAGGAAGCCTATGACAACATGAAACAACTTTTGAGGTGCATAAACTATGACCAACATCAGTGGCAGCTTTGTGGCGATTTGAAGGTTGTTGCTCTCATGCTTGGTCTGCAGACTGGATACACAAAGTACTGCTGATTTCTCTGCAAATGGGAAGTCGTGCGAGAGATTCCCACTACATCAAGATAGATTGGCCACTCCGACAGTCATTGGAGCCTGGGAGGAAGTGTTCAGCATCCACCACTTGTTGAATCAAGCAAGATGTTGTTACCACCCTTATACATCAAGCTGGGTCTGATGAAGAACTTTGTCAAAGCCATGGACAAAACACAAGCAGCTTTCAAGTTCCTCCGTGGAAAATTTCCAAAGTTAAGTGAAGCTAAGATAAAGGAAAGTGTATTTGCTGGTCCTCAGATTCGTGAACTTCTTCGAGATGATGCATTTGACTGCACTGCGTGGCAAGGAAAAGACGGCATGAAAAGCCTCCTCAAGGCATACAAAAGCCATGGTTGCAACATACATTATTTGCACCCTCGTCTAGATTTTTCCCACCAAACTGTGGAGCAGTGAGCGACGAGCATTGCGAGCGATGTCACCAGGACATTGCAACAATGGAGAAACGATATCAGGGCAAATGGAGCCCATCAATGCTTGCAGACTATTGCTGGACAGTGACGAGAGATGCTCCATTTAATGAATGCAAGAGACAAGCCAAGAAGCGCCGAGTAGATTACATTTTATTTATATAACCCTTTTGCTGATTATGATTAAAGTGTCACATGAACAGGACAGGTGACATTTGATCATGTAAAGCAACCATAAACACGTGAAAAGACCTAGGTTTGCAATTTATGAGTAAAACTCCACTATCTACACAATATACTTAGACATGAAATGTAAAAACTTAAATATCTTGTGAACAGTACCCAATCAGTTGTTTTAATTGTCATATTTGAATTCAGCACATCAAAATCCATTATAAACAGCACATTTCATCTCTGAAGCAGACAACGTCTAATTTTTTTAGACCAGTGTAATTGCAAGCTATTCTCCATTGACTAATGGAAAAAGTTACAGATGATGGTGAATAGTTTGAAGATTAAGGCTGCATATAATAGGATTTTTTTGACCCTATAGCTACCACAAATAATGAGTAGCGGGAAATAGGTTAACAAATAAGAGACATCTTGTTGTCCTTTACTTAGTTTCTTATGGATATGATTGCGAATGATTATATTTGTTGCTGATGCATATCGTTATCAGGGAATGGTGCAACGATAACGAAGGCTTGTGAAAGCCTTGATCTAGCAGCGGATTGATTATGGCTGCTGATGTGACAATTCACCCCCAATGTGATTTAATGAAAAGTCACAATTGATACTCGATTCTTTGTTAACATAATGGTGAAAGTATTGGCCTCTATTTGGTGGCGTTTTTATGGGTAAGTTGCAAAACTACTGTCCTAGGAAAATAATTGGCCTCTCTCATTTACAGCATTATACTCCTATGACCCGATTTCAATGGTTTGGTTTGTTACTTTTAGAAAAAAAATTTGGCTAAAAATGCATTTCACCGACAATGGGGCACATCCTTAATATTGATGTTTGTAGCTATTTTATACTCTTTGGTTTTTTCGGTAAAGTCAAGTAGGTACAAAATATGCATTTCAAAATATGCATTTCAAACTATGCATTTCAAAATATGCATTTCACCGACAATGGGGCACATCCTTAATATTGATGTTTGTAGCCATTTTATACGTCGTGATTTAATTTATTTTGTACCTACGTGACTTTACCGAAACAACCAAAGAGTATGGATTCCTGCAATCACGAAAACTTCAAATCTAGATTGTAGCCATTTTTTCAAGGTATGCTTAGTTGAATCGCAAAACCTCAGCTGTATTATAGGTTTGGTTGTCATTATAATACATAAACGACACTGTGTGGAGTTGGTGTTATAGTACTTAAATTGCCTTGGATATTTGTGTTACGTCACTTTATTAATTGACCGTCTTAAAAAAACAAGTTTTTTACTATCAAAAAAATCAACTCCATACTGTACAGGTTCTTTAGTAAGGACTAGCTTGTTTGCCCGTCCAAGGACGGGTGTATATAGCAGTAAATCTGAAATATTCAATAGACAAATTGCATGTCCTGCATCGTCCTTGACACAAAAATGTCTTCGTTTATATTAACACAAAAATCATCATACCCCTCAATAGTGTTTTTAGAAAACGAAAGTGTATTTCATTGCATTGCACATAATGCACATTATGTATGAGTTGACTATTTTAATGGGAAGCTGTATTTTGTTTTAGTGTAAGCTTTAACATCATTAATGTACCATGGTTGCACGACATTCGCAGATACGGTACGTGTGATTATAATGCCATCTTGTGGAAGACTTTTGAATCAGCCATGACAAGCGCATGTGAAACTGAAATGAAGGTATTGCAAATTAGCATTCTTATTCATTAGAATTACAGTGAATAATAAGTTCCAAGTAAAATATACATTGTAAATGTAGTTATTATTCAAGCCTGTAGAATACATATCTTTACTCTCAGAAGTAGTTTGAAAAACGTATGTGGTATACTGTCATATTCAAAGATGTTTTATTTATATATAAATGACACATCAGTCATATAAAAAAACGTATAAATATGCACGATTGATTGCGCTATTGGTAAATCCTATTATCCAAACTTATTAGCACATCTTATTCACTTGAATACATGTAATTGTATTCCTGCATATGTTCAGTCCTTCCAGGAAACGACTTCTTGGGCATTTTAGTCTGGCTAAATTTTAAGTTTGAAACAATGCGTAAAAAGACATCCAACCATTATGCAAACAACACAATGCTCTACTTCAGAAAATTATTCTAGTTTTCACATAATACACAAAGGTTGAATGCTTTTTACACATTTTTGTTGTTGTTTTCAACTGTTTGAAGCCTGCACTATTGTTCATGTTATAATGGGATTTTCTCGTAATTTATACATTATTAATGGGTATGGTTGCAGATAAACACGGATAATAAATAAATTAGCAACCAACTTGCATGTTCCCTCCGTGGTTGTGTGGATTTTTCTTCCCATCCTCCGGTTTTACCCTCCATCTTTAGAAACATGCAATTTAATAATTTGGCTATTATAAATTCCCACTTATGATAAGCCACTTCGTGTGTCCAGGTAGCCTCCGAAATAAATCTAATAGCTCAGTGGGTTTTACTGTAAATAAAATAGTATCGTATAACGACCAGGTATACTCCTCTCATCCGCGTCTCCACACGTACAATTGGATTACATTAAATGCTGTGGCACAGATGTCCACGGGGGTGCGTGGTGGCACGGCAAATCCAGAGCTCGCAAGAGGAGTGACTCACAAAGTGCAATAATATCCAGTCGGGCAAAACAGTCGTCAAGGATGACAGATGCGGATACCTAATGAACAAATGGAACATTTTAAATCTCTCCAGAGTGCGACTGTGGTCATCCAGAATAGACCGTGCAACGTATAACGATGCAATGCCCAATCCACGTACACGAAGGAGACATCACAGCGATATACTCCGGTGATCCTGAACGCAGTTGTCTGGCTTGACCGCTTGAATGTGAAATTGTAGTTATTACTCTGCATCTACATCAGCCGTACGAAAGAAGAAATCGTCAAGGGGCTCAGACAAGCCGCGCCCTTCACTGCCTCGGGAAAACCCAATCAGGTAAAACGTGTCTGCGTGAGCGCCCCTTTCTGTTCTGTCAGTGGATCATCGCTTCATAGCAGGGGGAGGCCCCATCGCAGCATCGTTGCGCAATCGTTCGCACGTGTTTTCCAGGTGATGCCAACAGGGTCCGTTTTGAAGGGGGGTGGAGGATGGGGAGTATGTCCCTGGTTCTAGATTTGAAGCTTTCGTGACTGCAAGGATTCATATTCTTAGGTGTTTTCGGTAAAGTCACGTAGGTAAAACATTAAAATTAATAAAAGTAAAATAAAATAACGTCGTGATTTTTATTTTTATTTTATTTTACTTTCATTAATTTTAATGTTTTACCTACGTGACTTTTACCGAAAACACCTAACAATATGAATAGTATGTCTCTGGGTTTACTTTTGTTATCCCCAGAACATCACACTCAGTTTTTATCCGAGCCAGAGATATAATTGTATGTACGTTGAAATTCTTTATCGCCGTACGTAGCCAACCGTGCTATCCCTCTCTGATGAAAGATGTTGAATGTGCAGTGCCATACTTGAGCATGGTCAGCACTTTGATGGGGAAACGGATTGGGAATGCCAGCTGTTGTCGGGTTGGGGCTGTGTGGTGGCCGAACGAGCACAGCATTGGATTATGGGATCTCTCTGTGCTGAGCTTTAAGTGTCAATAACCGTTTATGTTTGGTGGGTTTACTCAATTTTCGTCCAACAACAAGACAAACATTCATAATATAGTTTTTTTGCGTGAGATCGCGTATAAATATATAAATGTGTCTTTAAACCTGCCACCACCCGACACGGCCAACTAGTAAGGGTTGTAAAAACCTCTATTGTGGGTATTGGTCGCGAAAGCTTACGTGTTAAAAAAAACACACAAACACGAATTAATGAGAGTGGCTAAACATCCAAATGTAGCAAGACTCTTGAAAAGTGTTAAGGCTTCCCAAGATAAAATGCATAGTATTACATCTTGTTGGGAACCCGTTTCTCTGCAACAGAAAACAAGATAGCTGTCAATTTAATACTCTTCTCCCAATCCTGTACTCGGAGAACTAAACATAATATGTTATTTTATGTAATGAGGTATTTTATGTTCTATAAGATTTGAAGAATATTCTTGCGAACGAATTACATTAATAAGATAACACATTGAAAAAGTGGAGCAATTTTAAATTAAACGTGTCAGTCTTTTGTATTCAAAATCAGCATCTGTATTTAGACAAATGTCCAGTATGGGCGGGTCAGCAAGTTACAACAAACAATAAAAAAAAAACTGAAAGTGCAAAATCGAGAAAAAGGTCAGCAAGTCACTAAATATAAATTAATAAAAACATGAACTTTATAAGTTCGATTTATCAAGCTTGGGCAAGGCATCAAATGCAACAACAACAAAACTTTCTGACCACACCAAGATAACACACAGTAGTCCCTCCATACAATGGCACATTAACATTAAGCTATTGATACACAGATAAGGATCAACGTTGCAAATAACATTTGCAAATGTGACTGCAGCCAGCACTAATTTTCTGCTTCAGGATTTTTTGGAAGGAAGATTTACGATGCAAAGGGAGGAAACAAGGTTGTTCCAATACGTTGTTATCACTATTATAACCCTTCCGAACTCCTTCCGCCGTTTTATCTCACTTCAGTGTTGATTTGTTACACGGGATATCCCGTTGAGCCAGTCACCCAGCTCGTTTCGGTGACAACGGCCCGCAGCCAATAACAACACTTACCACAATAGTTATTGTAAGTGGTAGCAGGGTGGAAAGTATGTATGTTTAACTTCTTTCGCACCGTACATAGCCAACGGTGCTAATCGGAGAGCAGCCCAACCAGCAGCCATCCAGGAAACTCGAGGCATAGATTATTAGTAATAGTATGATTATTTCAATGTGCATATAATGTATGAAGGTAATATCACCTGTTTTGAGTTCAACTATTATATTTCAGTTGTCAATTCATGATTACACTGTGTAATTTTTTTTGTTCCTGGGTAGTAAGTGTTATTTCCTAATTTCTTATGCCTCAAAAGTACAGAAAATGGCTATTATTCCCCACAAATATTGCTTTTATGACCAGGACAGTGATATTTTGAAATTTACCTATTTTCCAGAACATTCCAGATAGATTCAGTGCTGAGTAAAATTGGAGTAACTTCCAGAACATTCTAGAACTTTACCGTAATATAAATAGTAGTATAAATACAGGGGCCTTAAGTCCATCAGTTCAGTTTAGTTCCAGCTGCCTAAGTGGATACATATTTGCATTTTTCTGAGATGACATCAAGAGGCTGCAAGCATCCGGCAGAAGCATTTTGCTATGTTTGCAGCCAATTTATGAAGACAAGAGCGAAAAAGTACCCTGTGTAAGCATCTGCTAAGATGTGTGAGGCCTACAAGGCATATTTCAGCATGCCTGTCGGGGATCAAGACAAACCCTGGGCACCTCATTTCACCTGCGAGCAATGCAAAAAAAACTCTGGAAGGTAAGATGGACAATTGTTGCTCGGAATTTTGCGTTATAAAATTTGTTCAATTTTTGTTAAGTTTGTAATTTTAAAATGTTTAAAATTTTCAATATTATTGAAAAAATATATAATATATGAAAAATCTTGCGAGAATCTCTTACACATTCGTCATGGGTGAAATTAATGTATTTTTGGAGGATGGTACAGAGGGGAAAAGAGAGCCATGAAGTTCGCTATCTCAATAAATTGGTGGGAATCCACTGACCACTCAAGCAACTACTACTTCTGCATGGTGGACCCTTCCAAACGTCGGACTGGCAAGAATGCCCCTGCTATCACGTATCCAGACCTACCTTCATCCATCGCCCTGGTGCCACAATGCCGTGAGCTCCCCGTACCCACTCCTCCGGAGAGAGAGCAGCCGTCTTTAGAAGAGAGCAGCAGGTCAGAGAGCGAGGAAGACGTAGACCCAGATGACAATTTCAGAGGTGGAGCTGAGGAGAGAAACCCATACTACCTCAACCAAAAATACCTCAACAACTTGATCAGAGATCTTGGTCTCACCAAGTCCAATGCCGAACTTTTGACGTCATCGGCTCAAGCAGTGGAACTTGTTGGATAAAAGTGTTCAAGTCGCAGATTAGAGGAATCGTCACCAACTGTTTTTCAGCTTCTTCACCTGTCAAGATGGGCTCTGATTCTGCCACAATGTGACCAGTCTGTTCGAGAAAATCTGAATCGCCTATAACCAGAATGAGTGGCGCCTCTTCATTGACAGCTCATCCAGGAGGCCTCAAAGCCGTGCTGCTCCATAATGGTAACAAGTACCCGTCTCTTCCCCTGGCTCACTCGGTGCACCTCAAAGAGGATTACAACAGCATCAAGACCTTACTGGACGCCTTGAAGTATGATGAGTATGGCTGGGAGGTCATCGGATACTTCAAAATGGTGGCATTCCTGATGGGTCTCCAAGGCGGTTTTACTAAGTTTTCCTGCTATCTTTGCCTTTGGGACAGCAGGGACACCAAGGTGCACTACCACAGGCGGGACTGGCCACAACGGACCAAGTTCTCTGTGGGGAGGAACAACGCCAAGTGGGAGCCACTGGTGGACCCCCGGAAGGTGCTGATGCCACCACTGCACATCAAATTGGGCCTTATGAAACAATTTGTCAGAGCTGTAGATAAGGAGTCGGCAGCCTTCCAGTATCTTCAAGACTTCTTCCCTAAGCTGTCTGAGGCAAAGTTCAAGACGGTGTCTTCGTCAGACCACAGATAAAGAAGATCCTGGAGTGCAATGATATCCCCAAGAAGCTCACTCGTGAGGAGAAAGCGGCTTGGAACAGCTTTGTCGCAGTGGTTCGTGGCTTCCTGGGCAATCACAAGGTCGAAAACTACGTGGAGCTGGTTGAGACGGTGAAGAACTACGGCACAATGGGCTGTAGGATGTCCCTCAAAGTCCATATCCTTGATGCTCATCTTGATAAATTCAAGGAGAACATGGGAGTGTACTCGGAGGAGCAAGGCGAGCGCTTCCACCAGGATATACTGAACTTTGAATGCCGCTACCAAGGACAGTATAACGAGAACATGATGGGAGACTACATTTGGGGGCTGATTCGTGAAAGTGACTTACAGTATAATCTTAAATCTCGAAAAATTACTCACTTTGAAATCTTTTGTAGTCAATTTTGTTTTACTTTAGAAAACGAAAAGTCACAAATTCGCCCGTTTTCGCATCGAAAATAGGTCACAAACAAAGTTTGTGGGGAATAATAGCCATTTTCTATACTTTTTAAGCATAAGAAACTACGAAATAACACTTACTACCCAGGAACAAAAATTGTGTTACATAGTGTTATTTTATTACCTCTTTCTGCCGTGCCGGTCATTGGAATTATTTGACCATACTTCACCACGCTGATGTGTGCAGATTGGTAAAAGTCTTTCACCCTTGGAGTGTTGCCTTACCGGCCCCTCATGACCCGTAATATGATCGCATCCCACCATCACATTGAAATCTCAGCTGTGTGCTCGGCTCTCTGGTTCCCTGATTGAGTTGTACAGCTGCAATTACATCAGTCGTAAATATCGCCTGTGAACAGGTGGACAGCGTATCAAATACAGAATGTGGTTTGCAAATGCCTTGGGTTGAATAAGAGCGATTCAAAATGTTTACTCTAAAACAGACCCTAAATGACCTGCAGTGGCGTTACGTGATGTGCTCCACCCAATGAAATATTTGGTCACGTTTCAAAATCACCTTGCCAAACCACTGATGTTTAAGAATGTAACCTTTTCACGTCTTACAAAATATGTATTGTTTTGTTCTCAGAATAAGACTAATGTTCAGATTATTTTCTCTCGATCAGTTGGGGCGATTAGGAATTAAACAAATCTGCAAACGAAGACGACATCAAGAGGGAAAATCCCATTGGTGAAATAATTTGATCGAATATTATATAAAGCACACTGTATTTTTTATTATTGCACTGTAGACGCATATTTAACATACACAGTAGAGTATGAATAACACCATTTATTCAATATCACCAAAATGCATTTTTATAGAGATTCTTGAGTAGGGCAGATATTTTAAGTGGCTTTGTATTATTTGTTTAATTTTAAAAGCTCTGATAAACATACATTAAGCAAAATATCACATTGTTTGGCATTGATAAAACTGGCAATGGCAAATGTAATTGAAACAATCCTTAGGGATATGGATTGCATACCTGTAAACCCATCACAGGTTTACATGTATTCTTGTGAAGGGGAAATTGAGTTTTCAGATCCATACGGCGTATAGCCGTTTCAATATGGGCACAATTATTTTGTATATTTGTGTTTCTCCCTTGTGATGGAACTTTGTAGGATGAACGTTGAGATGTATAAGGGCACGGGGTGACCAATAAGATCTGAATTGGCCTGTAATAAAGTAGGCACTGATAAGGGGTTGACAGGTATTGGATTGGAATGTGAATTAGCGAATTACAGCCAGAGAAAGATGTAATGTTGCATACTATAACACAAAAACATTCAACAAAAAAATCAAAGGACAAATATGCGGCAACGTTTCAGGCAATTACCCATCTAAAGTCACGTATGTAAAAAAGAAAAATAGAAATTTATTATTTATTTGTTACCTACGTGACTTTACCGAAAAAACCTAAGAGTATGAATCCTTGCAGGTTTGAAGCACGAAAGCTTCAAATCTAGAAAAAATTACCCATCTCCATAGAAAACACCGACGATGCAATACAAAAAAGTGGAAGGGCTAAGAAAAAGGGCCATTGTCCTGAAACGTCGCATGCCACGTTATTTTCCTTCGTTTTTGTTAGACTACCGTATTCATGACACTAAACGTGCGGAGTTGTTGCTGTTGTTCGTTATTTATTGCGGCGCCACGTGGCCAACGCAGCAGCAGTAGCAGCTGCAACATTGAGCACTTGCCACCAAAGCACGGCCACCAAACTCACTGCGGAGTGGACCCCCCCCCGCCCCCCCCCCCCCCCGCCCCCCCCCCCGCCCCCCCCCCCCTCGCCCCCCCCCCTCGCCACCCCCCCCCCTCGCCACCCCCCCCCTCGCCCCCCTCGCCCCCCCCCCCTCGCCCCCCTCGCCCCCCCAGGCGCGAGGCACAAAAACCTCGGGCTGCGATTGGACAAGCGGCCCACTTTGTCTCCGCGTAATCACGTGGTGTAACCACGTGCGCCCCGCAACAGCCAATCGCCCTTTAGGGGGATTTTTACAAAAGATTATCGCTGGGCCCCACCCCCCCCTGCCGCCGCCGCCGTCGTCGTTTCATTGCCACCCCAACGGGCACGCGACGATGGCGGGGTGGTGTGGGGGTAGGGGCGGGGCAACATCGGCCATATTGCGTAGGGAGGGTGGATTCATTCTAAATTTGATATTTTCGTGACTGCAAGGATTCATAGTCTTTGGCTCTTTCGGTAAAGTCACGTAGGTGAAAATAAAAATAATAATAAGAAACATAATAAAATAAATTGAAAATCACTAAATTAAATCACGACTTTTCGGAAGCAACACAAGCCTCCGTCATCAGGTTAGGACAGCCACAGCAAGAAATATAAGGCCATATATAATATCTTGTTACGAGCAGCTCTTGTCCACTCCAGCAAATTGTTTCTTGCTGTGGCTGTCCCACCTGATGACGGAGGCTTGTTTCTTCCGAAAAGTCGTGATTTAAATCAGTTATTTTCAATAGATTTTATTTTTAATATTGTATTATTATTATTTTATTATTTTCACCTACGTGACTTTAACAAAAGAACCACAGAGTTGGGAGGGTGGGTTGAACTCAACATAAAGCACGTTGAGGAAGGTAACGTCATCAAAGGTTGACACGTGACACCCCCCCCTTGCTGAAAAAGGTTGTAATTCCCTTAGAAAGATGGCGGCTGCAGCGACCGTCATCGCGCAGTGACGAACGTCACCTCGCACCGGGGGGGGGGGGGGGGCGTCTGAGGCACCTGCGCGAGTGCCCGGATGTTCCCCGCCCCGCTCCGCCCCTCCCCCTTTCTCGCCCTCGCCCCGCCCCCTCCGCCCGCGAACATGGCGACCCCACCTCCCGCCTAGGCTGACTGGGCTCTCGGTGGGCGAGTGGCGTCGAACGAACGACGGCTGAAAGAACGACGACAAAGACGTCCACCCGACGATGAGCTAAAGGGAGAAGGAAGGTGGGTGGGTGGTGGGAGATTTCAGGGAGGCTCGAGGAACGAACGCAAGGCGACGTTTGGCTCGAGGAGAGGCCGCCAGACCCCCAGAGTTTGTCGTCGTCTGCAGGTGCGGTGGTGGCGCAGCGTCGTGCCTGTTCGGTGGGGAGGGAAACAACTAAAAGTTTGATCCGCTCCTCGTTTCGACGTCTACAGGGCCTGGTTGTTTTTTTAATCGATCGAACGCCGAACGCGTGGCCCTTAACGGTGGTAGATTGTGTCGAGAAGTTGCGTGGATGTGAGAGACACGGTGGCTTGTGTAGAGGCGGCATCGCCTCCCTCCCCCTCACTCACTACAACTTGGCTGCCATAGGTTAAGTTGCTTTGAACCCCCATCGGATATTGTAATTGTTTCCGACTACTTGTTCGTGGGATGGCTTGTGTAGTTATATTTGTTGTATGAGCTCCGTGTGTTTTATTTGATGGCGTTCAGTGAGGAGTCCTGGTACGGATGAGATTGGTCGCGGTGTTTTAAAGTGGCCCAATTAAAAGTGTCTTATTGTTTGTGAACAACGATTATTGTTGAACGTGTTACATGTTCGACCGTAACATGTATAAAGCCTGTGCAGTGTTTAGTTTTGTGTCTCTCTTAAAGCGGTGCGCATTCCTGAAATTGCACTTGCGAACCAGGAAGACAAAGTACAAACATGGCTCAGGTCATATCCACATTAGTTTAATCTTTGACTCGCGAGTTTGTACAGAGGAAGAGTAAATTGGGCTTGGTCCGGACACGTCGTGGCGAGGGGTGATGATGATGATGATGGCCTCTGTGGTCGAGGACTTCGCAACGGGTTTGGCAGCCGTAACAAGAAGAGGGAACTACGACCACCGTGGAGACGGAGCGATGGAAGCAGCTCTTGAGCCGGAGCGAGATGGATTCTCACAACCTGAGGCTATGAGAAGTGGAATTGGAACGTCTTAGAGATGCCTTTATCCAGCAATGATGAGGTCATGGCAGGTGATGATCATCACGAATATTATTAAGGTTGGGCTCTTGTTTGGACTTTCGTTGTGGCTCGCTTTAGTGGCCTATAAATGCCATCTACTTTTATTTTTGAGGCTATGAGAAGTGGAATTGAAACGGCTTAGAGAGATGCCTTTATCCAGCAGTGATGATCATCACGAATATTATTAAGGTGTTGGTTGGGCTCTTTGGACTTTCGTGTGTCTCGCCTTAGTGGCCCATAAACCCATCTACTTTTAATTAATGTACTTCACTTATTTATCCGCGAATGTGTATCCTGAGCAATAATATATTCCCATGTACAGGACTGTATTTTAGTTCAGGTTTCTTTAATTATCGGTACTGGTTGTGTAGTGCTTCGTGCCCCGCGCTAAGAACCCGAGTTCGATTTCTGGCCACGGATAACAAGTGGCAAGTGATGGTCCTCGGACCACATTTCTAAAAACTTGCACTTCCCAGTATGGTCAAACAATCCCCAACAGATTGCCAGAGGCAGGCTCTTCTATATAAACATTGTCCTATTTATCTCAAGCATGTTGTTAATCGTGGTCATATATATTTGTAAGCAGATGATAGTTAATTTAAATTGTATTTTTTTAACAATTGTTTTGTAGCTAGCCATAGTTAAGCATTGACAGTAACTTTAACACGTGAATTTTGACATTGACACACAATGGCAAACGTGTCACCTATTCTGTAATTACATCGTACAAATTTGGTAACTCCCGCGGAAATTACTTGGACTGCAAACGAACCCTGTGGCGTGTGCGTGCAAATGTTATGCCATCTCCAGCTGTTAAACATATTGCAACGCACATTGTATTTATACCTCTTTAAGGATAAAAGTGACTCGGAAACACGAAATAATGTGGTGCATTGCCATGACACATTTTGTTGGTATGTGAACGCTTTTCTTAGTAGCACTATATTTTTTGTACTTTAAATGCTTTGTGGCTATTTGAAATCATTGGGTGGGGGGAAAAACGAATAGCCCCTTAAAGCCCGCTTATGAAACCAAACATCAGGCACACCCTCTTTCAGGGTTTTCAATAAATTCTCATAACGGTGTGTGTGGTGGGTGCTTGTGAAAATATCACACGACGGTGGCAAATAGCATTGCAGTTATGTACTGAGAGTGCGAATTGCAGTGCAAGAGAGCATTTTTATAAGCCTCGTTTACCCACAAACCAAAGGCTTAAATCATTTTCTCGGTGGGTGGCTAGCTGGATGCAGCAAGGTTCGTGCACAGCTTATGCACTTTCAATTTCACTGCTGATATTGGTTATCTTGACAGTATTTTCATACAGAGTAAAGTGACGTTACCCTCATACGTTTTTGGGTGTTATGTACTGTACCTATAGGACAATTGCATTTGCAAAGTTTGGGTGTATGTAACAAGAAATGCTTACTTTACCGAAATAACCAAGAAGAAGAAATGCTTATATCGTTATATTTGGTTATAATTGTGTCGAAACAAAATAGATGAAACTATTATATTATCAACAAAAAACAACCCTCATTTGTGAAATGTATACTGTATTCCTTCATTTTATATTTTCTTTTTGGCACAAAGCAATATTCAGTTAACAAGTAGAAGTGCCTTGCTGCAGCCTGAGCTTCATCAAACTGTTCTAAGCCTCAGCTTTAATTCACGTGGTGCTGAATTTGAATTTCCGTCTCTTTATTTAAATTAAGATAATTGAGCATGCAACTCTGTATGTACATATTTTGTTGTGTTAATGATAATGACCGATGTCCTAACTAATGGTAATGATGTAATGTTTCATCATCTTAATTGTATCTTGTACAGATTTATGATGACGTAAATTTTATATGTAATGATCCTTTCGTCCGGGAATTAATATTACAAAATGTTTATCCCAGCTTGCCGCTGCCTGCCACCTTATATTTCCATGCACATGGTGTCATACTCAAAGATTGCTCTCGATCTGATGTGTTAACAGGTCATCACTAACGAGTCTTGAGAAGCCACAAGAAAATAACAGGAAAAGCAATCCCTGGTGACTAAGCTGTGGGAAACTACTGTTCAACATGTTCACCAAGAAGAAAAAGCAGCGGCCTCAAATCTCCGCGCCATGCAACTTCGAGCACCGCGTGCACACCGGCTTCGACCTAGCGGAGGGCCGCTTCACTGGCCTGCCTCCGCAATGGCAGAGCCTCTTGGCCGACACGGCAAACCGGCCCAAACCAGTGGTGGACGCCTCTTACATCACGCCGGTGGACCTGGCTCCCATGAAGGTGATTGCACGGTCATTTAATCCTGACCCACATAGACTTTTATGTATGTAATTATATGCCACAGCACCAAAGGTTGGTATGTACTGTGTATCATTGTGACAAAATATAATTTGTACAGATGTGTGAACTTGTTAGAAAGTTTAGATTCCCCGAGCTTTCATCTAAATTATAAAAGGGTTGTGTTTCCGTGTTAAATTACTTTTAATTAAAGGGAGCCAATAACTATGCAACAGGGCTGCAAACAACTGTTGAAATCTTTTATGTAAACAACCATTACATTTTGGTCCACCCACTCGGACCTTTGAACCCCATTTATTCCCTCACTTTGCCTTTGGCTGCTACTTGTAAAAACCTGCTGTGCCTGCACACACGTGTGATCAAGAGATTATCAGAAAAGCTAATGCCTCTGCTGCGATTTAGTTATTCTAATTCCTTGGCTGATTGATGCATTTTACCAGGGTCTTATGTGTTTTGTCTTTCAAAGAGTATTGCGACTGTGGTGCAAAGTTGCAGTCGGATGGCTTTTGTTTTCAAGCTTTGTTTACAATGACACTGGACTGAAGTTTCAAACAACACACAAAAAACGGAAACAACATTCACTGAATCTGTGCATAATGCAAAAACCTTAATTTTCCGGCCTGCACTGATTTTTCTGTTTTCATGGGGTTTCTCATCATTTACAGATTTTATTACTGGACTGAACACCTTATTTTGAATGAAATCATAGTTTAGGGCTGTCTAAAAAAACAGCTGAGTTTAGTGAGCTGATTTTGTTGCTGTGACTCACAGCGGGTGTTGCTTCCTTTTATGAGTAATTCGTGCCCAAGGCTCGCCTTAATATTCGCACTCTCCAAAGCATCTGCCTTCACACAATTTAGTTTGTGGCTGAATGTAAGACATGCAAGGTACCCCTTTTCCCTTCTGGCAACGTCAAGTTGAAACTTGTCACAGATGGCGAAGAGTACTGTAGTTGCATAATGCAAGGTCTCTTCTTGACCTGTATGTGTGTGTGTTTATGCGTATCATCAACATATAAAGCAGGGCATTGGCATGGTTTATTGCCAGTATTTGTGCAGGAGTTTCCCTTTGTGTATTGCATAGTTATATGGACCATGCATTTTATCATTTAATTCTGAGTCTTATTGATGTACTTTTATTTTTAGTCATCACGTACCAGTAGTAGTTTTTCTACATTTATTGTTTCATGTAGGAATTACTACTATTATGTAGAGGTTTATAATTTAGATATATGGCTTCCAAACAGTTGTATATGATATGCGTTTTAAATGTTAAGAAAGAAAAGAAAATTACAAGTGTTTTACAACAAAGTACTCTATGATGGCATCCAAATGCACTTGAGGTCCTTTGTAGGCCAAGTGTGGAAAATAATATTAAAACATGATGCGTTGTGCCAAAATACCTATTTTACAATAGGGCCTACTGGCAAATGCTTGTGACCATTGGCTTTCAACGTTGAACCACACATTACAGGCAATGAACCATCATTACCATTGCAAGGATATATGGATTCTGTCTGCAGAAAAGAATATTAAAATATTACCATTTGATTCCTGTAGCAATCATCTACGGTGTTCATTCTGTGGGGATTATTAATATATACATTAATTTTAATGGGTTTCCAACAGATTGGGTGATGGTAGGTCAGGTTAATAGAAATACTTTACTGGAATTTTTTAGCAAATGTAAAAATTTGAGTATCCAAGGCTTTATATATTTGATATTCATTTAATCAGAGAATTCGATGTACACAATACTGCCCTGTGTATATGTTCGGCTATACACTTGTCTGTATACGTGACTCTTAGCTGCTGATCAGTACTGAGGGCAATTCCAGCCATACTTTATTAACTAGAATCGCAATTGAAATGTATTTCATCGATAGGCATCAGCCATAGGTTTCAATAGCAATTCCACTCGGCCTGCCCAGGTCTTCATGGACCTTTTTTGCCTGAATGCCATAACAGGCTTTGCTTAGCCCAAACTCTAAATAATTGAATCTTAATTCCAGCCAAGGGTTCACGAGATTCTTCCAACTTTAATGGCAGTTGTTAATCAACATGTAACATAAGTGTCTCGTTAAATCTTAGAAGGTTTTCCTAACCAGCATGCACTTTCCCGAGGTCACTACCTGTTAAGGCTCAACGCGCTTTTAGTGAAACATATGTTGTGTCGATGTATGTTGAACTTCTTTTGCACTGTACATAGCCAACCGTAATAATCCGAGATGTGGAATTTAGGAATAAAAAGCCTTAAGTCAATGGTGAGCTTAATTGGTTAGAATTTGAGAAATACATTGGCACGTATAAATAATATCTTTGTAAATGTGACTCTTGTCAGGTGGCGGAGGGATAATGACAGGAATATTGGCATAAAACTAAGTGGCCTATCCTATAAATAAATTACGGATCATAAATTGTACCCTTTTATAAAGTGCTGGCACAATAAAAAACACAATTTGCTCAAACAATGCCTTGCCAAATTGCGATTTAAAGCTTTCGTGAGTGCAGGGATTCATCTTCTTGGTTCTTTCCTTCTACGTGACTTTACCGAAAGAACCAAGAAAATGCCTTGCCAATTAATGAATGTGTGAATAATACACCACATTCGGAGTTCATGTCAAGCAAGCAAAGAACAGACCTCTTTGAATAAGCTACACTTGCTTGCCTTACATGCGATTTTGAAAACCACTTTAGAGGGTATTGTGTATACCTGCATAGCGTAGTGGTTATTCTGGTTCAGCTGCTGAAAAAGAGCAATGACACAGACAGGATGTGCAAAACCAGCTCAACTGCTTAACCAGCCACATTATCCAAACTTTGTTCGTGGCAGCAGTATAATGCTGCATTCATCATTGAGAGTGAAGCACTTAACAAGTTTTCATTGTACAGGGTGGTCCAGATGTCTTGTGACACCCCCCCCCCCTCCCCAATCAATTGATCCAAAAAGAATGTCACTTTGCATTTTAAGTTTTGTTTTAAATTAACCTTAAACAATATTAAGTTTTAGGGAATAAAATGGGGGTCACAAGCAATGGCGGAGCCAGGATTTTCAGGTGGGGGTGCAACTTCTCCAGCAATGAAAAATGATAGAGGAGTTGTTAGTAAGTAAGGACTTGTCCCTTGCTTTTTACTCGACGTGTGCACGGCAATGGTGCAGCCTTTGATCGAGGGTCGAATTCGAACCGTGTTGTGTGATCGGCATCGCACTCGCTGGAGGTGTGTGATGCCTTCAGGGAAGTCGTGTACTGTATACGCAACTGCGCACAATTCTGTGAGTCACTTATTACCGCTTTGCCGTTACTTATTGCCAATTATGGACTCAGACTATTGTCCTATCATCTCAGAGTCCCTGGCACGTAATAATATGTTACACTGGCAGTGGGGGTAGCAAAATACCTATTTATTCCGAATTAACCCCAATGATCCCATCGAAATTAGGGATTTCGATCGGATCATTGGGGGGGCATGTGCCACCCCACCCCCACTGGCCCCGCCAGTGGTCACAAGACATCTAGACCACCCTTTAGATTAATTACAACACCATGCAGTTACAAATCGCTATGCATGAAAACGAAACAATATACATTCCAAGTGCCTGTGAACCACTGATGTCATCCATTACAAAAGCATTATTTCGCAAAATTTTGTGAAAAGGTCAAGAGATCACAATGTAGTATACCCCTCGAGGGTACGTGTGACAATTGATGTAATGCAGTGGTCACCTACATGAGGTGAGGTTACAGGAGTCGTGCTGCTGCTTCATTATAGACTATCAATTCTAAAGCTATTAACTTAATAATTGTATTAAATTAATGGAAGCTGTATGCTTGGACGTCTAAGTTTTAGTACATTGCAATTCGATTCCCAGCCACTGCTAACAAGTGACATCTGAATCAGTCCTCGGACCTCCACTGGCTAGTGTGATAAAGTTACATGCAAACCTTAACCTTCATCCAGAAATGGATTGGCAAAGGAATATATTTAAAATTAATTTATTTAATCTAGACTTACATGAGGACCCATAGGCTTACATAGTTCCCATGATCTAGCAATGGATCCTTAGGGAAAAATTGGGCCTGTAGTCTTGGTAATTTGAACACGGGCCTACAAATAACCCATATATGTACATAGAGCATATAGACACACAATTGGCAGAAACTTAAAAATGCTGAATACAATGAAAATCTGCATAAAGTAATAATGCTAAAAGAGGTTGAAATCACAATAAAGGAGGTAAATAAAAAACTAATTGGCAGCTTATTTTCTTTCAGTTATATATACAGATAAAATAGGTTCTCAAGTAAACTAAGATATCATTGCAAAAAAAAATCTCCATTAAACTAAAAACTATTTTAATGATAACGCTGTTCTTCCCTGGCCATAAGAAATTTTTTTTCCTTAAGGAATATTTCGTTAGTTATAAGGACAATCCTTGGCTTTATGGTGACAGGTCTGATGTTTTTTTCTACATTTTGCTGCAGATAATTGTGCGTGGCAGCAAAAAGTTACCTATCAACGACAGCATCATAGCTGAGATGAGCAGCCTATCCGTGTCGCGCTCCAACTCTCTGCGCGTTCGCGAAGACCGGCAAGATGTCCCATACCGAGGCTCGGAGAGGATACGTCCTGGACCCAGGCCTATCACCACCATCATGCAAGATGAGGAATATCGCGAACAGAGACGTGACAGGGATTGTGAACGGGAGACCGGCGGAACTCGCACTGATGGCCCGTTTGGTCGAAATGAGAGGTATTTTTGACGCTCTATAAATCCAAACTTCTTTAAAAATCAAAAATTCACTGTAACCCTGCATAGTAAAAATATATATTTGTAAGTTTATATTTTACACATGGATTCCTATACATATTAAATTGAACTGAGTGGCTCAACTTTGCCAACTTTTTAAATGTTGCCTTTAGGATTTCCCAGCCGAAGGTGGTTAATGGACGGCAAGGATCGCTGGAACAGGGATACAACCGCAAAGGACATGGCAGACCACCGCCTGGCTACCCAGTAGCCATCACAAAAGAGAGGCCCCCACAGATACCAGGTGAGCCAAAACCGAGCAGGTGACTCTTATTTATAATAATGATAGTTATAAATGCAAGTGTCCTTGACAACCATATATTTGAGCTGTAACATTTGTGAATTAAGTGTATTTTAAGTGCAGCATTTTATTGAGCAGATAATGTTAATTGGGCTGTCCTGATGTCATTTAAATTATATTTTATTTCTGTTGTGCGGGTCACAACACGTGTTGACGTGTATCAATGATTAATTACAAAATAACCAAAACTAGCATAACAAGGAGTCTACCAGATTACTTGTATGTTTGGCAAATGCTATGTTGGCCAGACAGGACGAAAGATTAGCACGAGTAAAATAACCCCACATGAACATCAAATACTCACAAACACAAATAGTAGCAGTTGCCGAACATGCCTGCCACCAAGGATATTCTATTGATTTTGATAACATTGGCAGTCTTTGTAGAACTATTTGTTATTGGCAAATAATGATTGTGGAGTCAGTAGACATTTAGAGAAATTAAATTGAATTTAAAACTAGCTGACAGCGACAGGCCAAGTTCGGCTTGGAAATGCATGAAGCAAACACAGCTCAACCTCTATCGAATGTTACAAATGATAAATAATACAGTATTACTCCAGTGTCACTGTTTAGTATAATAAAGTTAATTATCATCAACCTTAATCACCGTGCAAGTATATGTAGATTCATATTCACATCTATTATTATTTATTTATGTTAAAACGTTAACCTTTAGGTATCATCACAGCACCAATTCAAGCCCCATGATCGGAGGAGATATTCACAATTATGGCAATCGCCTGATGATGCTGACTGAAACTACCAGCGGAACTTCTTACCTAATTGTTAAATATTGTGGATACCGGTGTGCTGAAGCAATGAAAATGGTGCATTGGTTCATGTGACAATCTTATTTATTTGGCTGTGTAAGCTGGAGGATCTAACTAAAGAATAAACTATAATCATATTGGTCATGAAAGCCGATGTGTTTAAATTGTATTTCTGTGCCGAATAGATATGGTGCTGAAAGTTTTTCTCATCTTGAATACATATTTAGAAAATTATATTATGTATTTTCCAAGAGAGCTGAATGCAGCACAATCAGATGTTACAAATACCCAAAGAATATATACAGATCAGTTTCTTTACAACTTATTAGTGATTGATATATTACATCAAATGTTGTTCCCTTTTAGAATCACAATTGTGGCACATGGCTGAGCCTTCTGACGGAGACACGGACCGAGCGGTGGTTAGCATTAGGGATGATTCTGGTCGACCCAAATCGTCGTACGAGGCCCACCTGGTGGCGACCGGGCCTAAGGAGCGACCTAGGTCGGCGCTGGATACTGCGGAGCGGCCGAGTCGCACCTCAACCCGGTCAGCAGGGCTTCCCCGGCCACCTCTCCCTACAGGCCGACAGCTTCAGTCAGGCTCTCTTCACTCACAGCATCCAGCAATGAAGGTAAGTCTTTGTCTTTGTTTCTGTTTGTCTTCAACATTATTGTTTAAGAATAATAGTGGGGAGCGGTAGTTGCAGCGGTTAACACCGAGCTACAAACCCGGCGACACGGGTTTGATTCCTGCTCACGGTCAACATCAGTGACGGTTATTTGAACCGGTCTTGGGCCTCCCCTAGGTCGACGCAGCCTCAAATTAGTACCTGGAGTGGTGTGTAAACACCAGCACTTGAGACGAAGGTGGGCAAGCATGGTGCATGCCATCCACCCCCTCGTGTGCCGTGCCGGCCTTCATAGGTGCTCGCTAACAGCATTTGTCCCTGCAGTCTGTTAAGGCTATATGGGGGTTCTTTGTATATTTAATAATGCTGTCATCATCATGATTTTTTTTGTCATTCTCCTAAATGCTATAGAAGCATTTTTATCTTACAAGTGTAGGTGTAATGATGCGCCATTGATGAATATCATCAACTCTTAAGGCTCACAATTCATGCAATGTATCGTGTGTGTAAAAGTATTTTTTTCTATACGCGATTGTTACATTTAGGCAAAGGGAGTGAACAAGATAATATAAACACCACAAAAACAATGGAAACGGTATAAATGAGATATATAATCGAGGAAAAAGTGTTATTCTTGAATTGCATTGCAACCTCTATCGTGACAATTTTTCAATTGCCAAGTCTAGTAAGTTGTTAAACCACTTTCTCATCACATAATAAGTGACACTTAACTTCAAATGTTAAGTTCCTTATTTCTGTGTTAAATTGCAAGCATACAGCAATGATCCTAGTCTAATATTTAAATAATGAGGCCCAGTAATAGTCATGGGTCACTATTCAATAAGATTCCACATGACGACATTGTTACCCAAGGGTGCAATATGCCAGTAACCTTTGATACATTTTTCTTTTTGAATACCAACGAGTTAATACTGTACATTTTGAAGGGTTTGTCTGTTCATCAATATCTGGTAATGGGTAACTTCATAAACTAATTTGGAAACCTTTTATTTTTAATCCGGGCCTCCTGTGGTGTATAGTGCAGTCTGAAAATATTATTCTCTCAATCTATGGCCATTGCCCCAAATGTCATCTATTAAATATTTGTTTCCTTTTAAGGCAGGATTATTGATGAATGTGAGCTTTTGTTATTTATGCATGTGCACCACTGCAAAAGCAGTATTGCAAAATAATGTATCTCATAACTCAATTGTGTTTTTCAGTATGAGCAAAGTGATGCTCAACATTCTGAAGGCAGAGAAGTGGAAAATGTGGATGCATACAACCGGGTTCCAACACCTCCCACAGTTGGGGAAAAATCTGCTCCAGTAAAAAGTGGCCCGCCTGCCACTTTTCCAAAGCCAAAAAAGCAATTTCCAGCAAAGCCACCATCACCACCACCACTACCACCCACCTCTTATGTGTCTACATCCCTTCCTCGACCTCCAGCGCATCATCAAATGGAGGGAGCGTCTCAGAGAAAAGACCGACAATCTCAGAGTGCATCAGACTCGAGTGGAAGCGGGCCTCCCCGTGCTCACTCACAGCAGTCCATCACGGAAAGCCAAAGTCAGCGAATGTTTGATTCATCAGCAAAGCGGGGGTCTGCGAATAATGAGCAACATCCAGCAGCTGTGGACCATTCTGAGCCGTCATTGGATACGGGGGACATCGGATCCAGCAATTCTGCTCAGCAGCAGTCTCGGCACCATCCAGATGACAATCATAATCATCAACCGTCATCCATGAATCACTCGCACGTAATCCAGAGTAATGGGCCAAGTGCCCCAACAAAAAAAATGGGTGCTCCTTTATCAAAGCCTGGAGGAGGTGGTCCAAACAACCACAGCACACATTCAGGGCCACAGTAAGTTTATATTGACGAGAACCTTTTTTTCCTTCAAGTTTATTTACTGTCGTGTTATTATTTTCAAAAAATGTAAGGTGTTCTCAGTTAATATATTTTGGTCCACCAGGTCTCAGCAGCACCAGCCTCCTCGAATCTCCCACGAGCAGTTTCGAGCAGCGCTACAGCAGGTGGTCGACCCAGGAGACCCCTCGCAGTTCCTGGGAAGTTTCATCAAGATTGGGGAGGGCTCAACGGGAGTTGTTTGTCTGGCTGAGGACAAACGCACTGGCAAGCAAGTCGCTGTCAAGCGCATGCATCTTCGCAAGCAGCAGCGGCGTGAGCTACTCTTCAATGAGGTACGTCGTCTAAACCGTATATGCGTTCACTATTCATCTGTCTTCATGCTTCAGCCATTGTACTTGTTATAATGTCTAAGGATCCACTGTCTTCATAAATGCATCGCATTTACCTCGACGGCTTCTCAGTATAGTGTCTTTGTAAGGGCATTTCTGCATACAACATCTGCTATATTTTTCAGTTGCCGACGTTTTATCTGCCTGTTGAAAGTGTTTATACAACACAATTGTTTAACAGAATAAAACATAATTAGCATTAATTGAAGCGTATTAGTTTGCTCTTACGAGGCTCTGTGCATTGATTCCAACACGGCTGTCGATGTTTGCCAAACATTGGGCTCAGCTGGGAACATGCCAGCCCTGGTGGCTGTACTTTGTTTACTGATGAACTCGATTGATGTTTTTTCATCTCTGATGGTTTGTTGGCTAGGTGGTGATCATGCGGGAGTATCACCATGAGAATGTGGTGAACATGTACAACAGCTATCTGGTGGACGATGAGCTGTGGGTCGTCATGGAGTTTTTAGAAGGAGGAGCTCTGACTGACATCGTTACCCACACCAGGTGGGCATCAGAGCAGAGCATGCCAGCATAATTCTCATAGACACTCCTCTTCACACAGTAAAACCTTGGATTGCGACTAACTTGGTCTGCGAGTGTTTTGCAAGACGAGCAATTTTTTAAAAATACATTTTAATTTGATAAACGAGCGAGGTCTTGCAATACGATTACTGTAGTACATACAGTATACGCTTTGTCTGCCGAGCGTCACGTGATCACAACTTATATATGAGTGCTTTGATATACGAGTGCTGTGGATTACAAACACGTTTCCAGAACGAATTATGCTCGCAATCTAAGGTTTTACTGTATCTGTTTGCATTGAAAGTGGTGCACTGTCCAGAAATTAAACTTAACCAGTTGTAACGTTGCCTTTTGTTCATCTTTACATTTGAATAAACTTCATTATCTTACCTCTTTGAATTCACAACTGCCCATGCCTAATATTTTGAATTGAGGCCAAAAAATATTGAATGTGTCTTATGGCTGCTGGGGATCTGGGGATATTTGATAGTGTGTAAACCTTTGATCTAGTGCTTTGTAGTCAGGGGTTGCAAAAATCGACGTGATCTGCCAACTTACAAAACTGCTGGTCGTATAGTTTATTTGGAGATGGCAGTACAGCAAATGAGTCTCTGAATCTATACAGGACCTATATGTTATCCCTTCACATGCGTAGGTTCCTATCAAATGCAAAAAGTTCCTGAAATTAATTGGCAAAACATTTTCTCTCCAGGACCCTCTTGAAAAAGTGTCTTGAGACTGTAAAGCATTTATGGATAAATAAATACAAATTCTGTCTGCTCGGACTGAGCAATATTATTTTTGCCTTTATTACTAGCTTGGTGTTCATACCTTGAATTGTCAATGTTGCAGAGCTTGGCCAAGAATATGCAGTTTTTTGTTTCATTCACATTTAACTTTGCTGTCTGCTTGTTGTGTGCAGGATGAACGAGGAGCAGATCTCAGCAGTGTGTGTATCGGTGCTGAGGGCACTGGCCTACCTGCACGGGCAGGGTGTTATCCACCGAGACATCAAAAGTGACTCCATCCTGCTCACGGCTGACGGCAGGGTGAGGGAGCCAGGGTGTGGATGTTGGGATAATGTCTAGAGATGGATATTAAGGCTTCCCCATGGCTTTAAAGTTGAACCTGAAACATATATCAATAAAGCTATTCTGTCAATCTGGCTGAATACTATTAACCAAACATGATACCGTTGTGGATTTAACCAAATCGCCCGAAATTGTTCCGATTGTATAGAATTCTATTTTGGATTTATAAAGAGCCTTTCACCAAGACGCTTGACAATGCTTACCGACTACGGTACAAAATGGCAAGATAAGGGATGGGGATCGGGTAGTGAATAGGGTGGAGGGAATGAGGTGGATGCTGCGCCGTTGGAGGCACTAGGGGCGTTAGGTAGATCTGGTAGGGGTGGCGGAAGAGGAAGGGAAGAGACAAGAGAAAAGAGAGAGGACTTGGGGGCAGTGCGAAAAGAGGAAAGCGAGGGGGGGGGAGTGATGTGGAGAGGGAGTTTGTTCCAGTGTAAGGGGGCAAGCAGAGAGGAGATTGGGTGGAGGGACCGCAAGAAGATAGACGGCTTGTGACTGGAGCGGGCGTGATGGCACATGTAAGGAATTGAGAGAAGACAGGTAAGGGGAGGCCAGTCCATGCAAAGCTTTGAAAACTAAGATGAGCAATTTAAAGAGGCAGTGGTGATAGATAGGAACCCAGTGAAGTTGTTGAAGGGGGGGGGGAGCAATGAGATGGAAGGGGAGGTTAAAGACGGTGCTTGCAGCCAAGTTTTTAATTTGTTGCAGAGGGGCAAGGGTGTAGGCAGGGACACTGACCAGGAGCGAGTTGTAATAATCCAGATGAGTGAAGATGACAAAGTGCACAGGAAGTTTGTCAGCGGTGATGGTGATGAGGGGGCGAATTTTCCTGACATTGAAAAGATGGAAGCAGCATGTGCGAGTGGTGTTGGCGATGTGGGACGTGAAAGAAAATGAGGAATCAAAGGCGATGCCAAGAATTTGTATGGAAGCGATCGGAGTTAGACTGAGCGGAGGGAGAAAGATATGCAGGGGGGAGGAGGAGAGTGGAAGGCGGGAAAGTAGAGCACGGTGGTTTTCTAAGAGTTAAGGGAAAGGACATTTTCTGTCATCCATGCTTGGATAGCCATTAGGCCGGATGAGATGTGGTCGGAAAGGTCAGGGGTAAGAGCCTTAAAGGAAAAGAAGATTTGAGTGTCGTCGGCAAATAGATTATACGAGAGATTGAAAGAAGAAAGGGATGGGCTCACGGGGGGATGTGTAGAGGGAGAAGAGGAGAGGGCAATATACAGAACTCTGGGGGATGCCAACCGTGACCGGGGAGGATGAACCATGGTTAAAAGAGACAGTGGATGAACGAGACGTGAGGTAAGAGCAGAGCCAATGAAGTGGGGTGCCAGAGATACCGGGGTTAGACAGAGTGGATAAGAAGGTGGAGTGATCAAGGGTGTCGAAAGCCGCAGACAGGTCGAGTGAAATTAGGACCGATGGAAGGGCCCGAGTGACACGAGTTAGCCAAGTGGTTGTGCACGTGGAGGGAGAGCGGTTTCGGTGGAATGGAGCGGATGGAAACCAGACTGGTGGAGGGGGTCGAGAGAGTGAGAAGATATGTAGGAAGTGAGTCGAGTGTGAACTAGTCATTCGAGGAGTTTGGAGAAGTAGGAAAGCAAGGAAGTAGGGCAATTAGTGTGCAGGGATGGAAGGATCTAGTGAAGGTTTTTTGAGAATGGGTAGAATGATGGCTGTTTTGAAGGAGTTATGGAAGATGCCAGATGGGAAGGAAGAGATGGAGAGAGCTAGGAGGAACCGGAGGATCGTAGGGATGACAGATGGAAGCAAGGAAGGCGGTAGGGGAGCAAGGGAGGAAAAGGGTCGGGTGAGTTTTGTAGATGTGTTTGACAGCTTCAGGAGTGACGCAGGGGAAAAGGTTTTTAAAGTAGATGAAGAATTTGAGGAGGGAGGAAAGGGGTAGGTATGATGCTGGCAGGAAGGGAGGCACTGAGGTGGGTATATGACATTTTTGAGAGATCTTCAAGAAATAATATTTGAGGATGGCGAAGAATGTAGGAGTGTTTCAAGTAGAAAATAGCAGAGCAGGGAGTGCGGAAAGGGAAGAAATGAGGGATATAAATAAGATGGACGAGCGACCTCCAGTGCGAATTTCAAATCGGAAAGGACATCGAGTGGGAATCAGTTGTGGGTAGGGTCTTCCAGGTTCGCTTGGCTTTGTGTATGAGGTGACGTTGAATCTTTAGGCCAGTTGTTAGCCAAGGCCGAGGAGGATTATTTGGAGGGGTGCAAGGCAGCAGAGGGGCAAGAGCGTATAATGAGTCGGATAGTGTGGAATGTAGGATGTATAATGCTTTGTCGGGGTGGAGATAGGAGCAATCAGATAGGGGCGGTAGGTTAGTGGAATCCAGGGAATTCAGTGCACAGTGATAAATGGAGCGTAGATTTCAGTGGAGGGGTGGATGGAGAGGGGGATGGAAATGTGAGTGTCATGGTCAGCAATATGTGATTGGACGGAGGACGTTAGTCAACTAGGGCATGGGAAGCTGAGCAAGCGGAAGTGAAGATAAGGTCAAGCGTCCTACCCGTAGGAGTAGGTCGGAGGAGAGGCGACGAGGTGTAGGTTGGAAGATCTAGTGAGAGACATTAAAGTCAAGGACGTAGATGGGGAAGGAAGATGGAGGAAGGCTGACCAGGGGGTGGTAAAGAATTATAAATGAGATTGCAAAGGGGAAAGATGATAGTTGAAATTCGAAAGAGGGAAACAAAGAAAGGGCAACAGGTGGAGGCGATGGGATCCAGGTGGAGGAGAAGAGCAACCCAATGCCGCCACCAGGCTTGCCAGATGGTCGTGGGGAATGGATGAAGTTGGTGCGGGATGTGGAAAGAGCAGCTGGGGTGGCAGTGTTCACTTTGGATATCCAGGTTTCTGTAATAGCTAGGGCTTGAAGGTTTTTTGAGATAAAGGCATCCAGGGTGGAAGCAGGCTTTTTTCAGACTGAATGAGAATTCCAGAGGCCGAGGTGAATGGATCGAATTGGAGGGATCGGAGGAGGGGCAGACCAGGAAGTTTTTAGAATGCGATTACGTTTGAAAGAATTGCACGTCGTGAAGATGAGGGGTGTATCGAGGGTGGCAGATGGCGGGGACAGATGGTAGAAATTAACAAATATAACGGGGCAATCAATTTAGGCAGTGTGGTTGTTGCTGGTGGGGATCTGGGCATGGAACGGGCTATCGGCCGCACGAGCTGCGCTGCTCCGCCCCGACAGCCCCGTCGGCAAGGTCTATGGCGTTGACCTCTTCGGAGGTCATGTTACTTTAACAAGTTAGTTGAGCTAAGCGCGACAGGCATAGGCTGCTAGCGGAACCCCAAGAGAAATGCCCTGGTGTACATGAGTGAGCCAGGGTTCGGGTGAATGTCCACCAGACGTTTTTGTAAGCTATCACGGATATCAGATGCTAACCAGGGTTTAGACTGGAAAGTGTGTGAATGTGGTCACAATGCACAGAGATGTTGTCATAGTAATTTTTTCTGGTTTTGATCGTGTAGGTAAAATGTCCATTTCGAACTAAAACAATATATCACCTGACACAGAACGACAAGTTAAGTTTTCACATCGAACCACGTTCCAATCGTTTTTTCCAGCAGACTACTCATTTCGAAAATCAATCAACATTTTTAAGACGTTGAGGTCTGAGCTCTTGCTATTACTTGGATGATGCTGGTTGGAAGCTCCAGTGAAACTTCATACAAATGTTACATTTTGCTTGCTTTTCAGCGTTGCCCAGCCGGGCTGTTTGCTGGGAAATAGAGGGCAGTGCAGCAGCAAAGTATATTGTTGTACTGTGCTGTGCTGCTTCCATGTCTGTTCCCTGCCTTCACCAACCCTCGATAACAAGTGTTGTGAAGTACGGTCACCTGCATGGCATGGGGTGGCCCTCATCCACAGCAGTCGATTGACCAAAGGGCTGTGTTGACATTGATTCTGGAAACCTAATTAGTGACACCATTAAACCTGTATGGCAAGAATGTTTTTGCATATGGAAAAAATACTGCGTATGACGTTAAGTATAGACCTGTAAAACATCGTAGTTAAATTTTCTGAATTGTTTGATAATTGGCATAACCATCGGTGTACCATCTGGTTTTTGTAATGTCTTTTTGGATTAGCCAGTAATGCTCATTCAAATGGTGTTTTGCTGATTTATTTTAAACATTCAATGGTTGATATGGCACTTTGTTGCCAGGCAATTGGAAGAAGTGTTCACAACCACCGCACCGAAGTGCAATCCGAAGTGGTTGTTAGAGTGGCTTGCGGGCAGCCGTGTTTTGTGACGAAATGAAATTTATCCACATTTTATTTTGTTTCTGTAATTTTTTTCGTGATTTTTGTTTATGTAAATTTATTTATTTTTATGTTTTTTAAATTTAAATGAGTTTTATTATAGCTTGCAGCAAGTGTCTGTATTGTTCACCAAGTAACTTTTATCTGGCCATGGTGACATTTGCCTGTAATTCAAGACTTTAGAGGCAAGGGTTTTTGGTCCACACAGTTCCACACTGCCCACCATGGATTATGTCTCTGTCGTGCATAGCCACGCCCTCGATTTGTATTTCATAGAGCGCTTCGGGCGGGCTCGGCACCACGCAGCTTGTGCCGCGTGACACGGATCGCACGAATGCGCCGTCCAACCAAGTTCCTACCTGCCCACTCCGAAGGAACGTGTTATTATTATTGAGAGGAGCGGTCATGCAGTGGTCCTTGCACCACGCTATGAAGCTGGCGGACCTTAGTTTGATTTCCAGCCAAAGATTAGCAGTCTGCAATAGAATTGTTCTTAAAGAAGGAGCCATGTTTTTAGAAATACAGTTTTATTTTAAAGGTAAACTAATTAAAACATCGTTTTTTATCTTCATATGTTTTTCAGATCAAGCTATCAGACTTTGGCTTCTGTGCCCAAGTGTCCAAGGAGGTGACACGGAGGAAGTCGTTGGTGGGAACGCCATACTGGATGGCCCCTGAAGTCATATCCAGGCTTCCCTATGGCCCTGAGGTTTAACATAAAGCACATCTCAATTAAAACAGCTATTGCCTTTCTGTTCTTAGCGATTTGGATAAATAATAATCACAATTAACCCAACATGATACCATTATGCTAAACAACAATGCAATATGACATTTAAAAGTAAAATTTGCTACATGTTTCAGTCACCATGTGCACATTTGGTAGAGCATAACCTACACTGTCTTATTTGAAGCTGCATCTGTAATGTTCTATCGGTGCAGGTGGACATCTGGTCTTTAGGTGTGATGGTCATGGAGATGGTGGACGGGGAGCCACCCTACTTCAATGAGCCACCACTACAAGCCATGCGTCGCATTCGTGACAACATCCCACCGAAGATCAAGAACTCCCAAGGGGTAAAGCCAAGCACTATTTCGGCATCTTTTTGTTTTTATTTGTATTGTATTGACATGTTATTGATGGCTGGCACTCACCTGCAAACCAGTGCCTTTTGCAGGCAAGGGTTTGGTGGATAGTGTAGATTTGTGAAATTGGCAACCCACCCAGGTGCAAGGTGGCCAGAAAAAGGAGCACAACGTGGGTTCTTTTAACCTGTCTCTGTGAATTCGTGTAATCCCTTAATGTGCTTGGGTTTTTTTTATGGACACTCCCGTTTCTTGCAACACAAAACATTCCTTGGATAAGAATTGGGGAACATTCCAATTGGGCATCCTCTTCAAAATTAGCTTGAGCATTTGGTGAGACTTCGCTGACAAAGTACATGATCATTTGTTTAAGCTTTTCTAGTTGTGCAGTAATGCGATGTTTTCACCTGTGCCTCTGGGTTTATTATGGACCTTATAGATGTGCACAATGTGCAGTGTTACACTTACAGAATAACCTGTCTCGTAACGTCAAATACCACACTACCACTCATTTACATTGTCGCTTAATAAGAATTAACCACGAGGGTCCTTTGACGATGTATTCTGCCTTTCATGCTCTTTCCTGAAACTCCTAGTTTTTCTCCATTTAAAGTATCCAAACTTGCATGTAAATACTATTTTAGAAATATGTCGATTTTCGGTGTAACGTAATTACAAATATGAAGTATTATATTACTCCCGTTGTAACGTAATACAGATTCTAATGAGTTTTTTGTGGCAGACACAAATGTTGTCATGTATCACGTAACTGCTGTTCCGATTGATAATTTGTGTTTGCCACTGCAAATTGAGATATCACTGCCATGTTGTTTGGCATGCAAGTAACACGTATGCCACGAGCATAAATGTAATAATCGTGCTATAATGTTACATAGAAACGAAAGTCAACGGTCATTGTCATCCATGTACTTTTTGCTCCGCAGACTACGGTGCAGCTGAGGAGTTTCCTCGACCGCATGCTCGTGCGTGATCCCACGCAGCGTGCTTCTGCAGTGGAGCTCCTTGGGCACCCGTTCCTCCAGAACGCAGGGCCACCGTCCTGTGTGATTCCACTCATGCGACAGCATCGAGGACGCTGACAAAAGCGATACTTTAAAAGATTGCTAATTACCTTTGCACAATAATTCCTGCTTTGCTTATGCACCTTTTCATCTCCCATGTGGATTGTGTCGGGGATTTTTGTTGTTTTCAAATGTCTTTAAGCGTGAATGAATCTTATCATGGGAAAGATTGGTGCGACACCTTTCCATAGCTACATCAACAGTCCACCAATGTTGGTTACGTGAGTGGGCTAAACTATCACTCTTTTTTTATAGCATGCCTCTGTACAAAATTTATTGTAGCAGTTTGTCTTCATTATTATTAGAGTATGGTGTGTAAATTTCATCGGTGACATATCAAAGTGTACGAACTACTGAAAAACCTGTGTAATGTGCATCCTTCTCAACTGATTTTTTTTCCTGCCTCAATTTTGAATGTTATTAGTCTTTTTCACTGAAATTGAAAAAAATACTTGCTGGTTTAAGTAAAAATTAAAGGCCTTTCAAGTAATGGATCCTTTATTTACTTTTATATTTTGTAAATATATAAAAATGAAGCACTTACATTTGATTATAAATATGGGAGATTAAGGATTTGGGAATGTGTTTTTGTCCAACGTGCCAGAAATGGTTGCGTTAACTGGTAAGTGATTGTAGACATTTTTCACATCAACTTTATTATATGCAGCTAACAGTTGAGTAGACGATTTCTCCCCTCCCAAATAACCTATTTTGCAGCATTGTTCACGATTTTATAAACTGAAATTTCAGATGGCAGTGCAACAGGTACTATATTTTACAATTCTCTGTGCAGGTTAACTTTGATTATTTTACCACAGAAATCTTGAATAGGTACGGTAAATCACTTGCAGCCCAACGTGATATTTATTTCCCTGAATTTTTATATCAAAACTATTATGGTTTTGGGGACCAACTTCGGTTATAGACACTTTTTTTACACGTCACACTGGGTTTCTAAATGTCACGTTTGCTTGCAGGTTTTAAAAGGTGAAATATTGAAACGTGGTATTGTTTTAACTTCAAGCAAAATGCAAGACAACGTTGTATTTATCAACCAAACGACTGAATCTTCTGGCAGCCTCGTCAAGTTCACGTTTCTGATTCTTGAAAAGCAAATGCTTATGTACAGACATTTTGGTGTAACAACTGTACATTGTACTGTAATGTTAGTCTTTTGTCATTATTTTACTGCACTACCCGATTGTACAGTTTCTTACTGGGGAGTACTGTTAATTGTTTAATTTTGAGACTGGAACACTAAACAATTTTTTAATTATTGGAAAAGGTAACGTGATACCTGCTTTTGCCTCGTGTTTTTTGACAATTCCTTTATATGAAGACACCTGCAGTCTTTGTTGCCACTTGCTCCTTTGCTGTATTAGGTTTCAGAGATCAAATTGTCCTTGCTATTTACCTTGGAGCAGTTGAACAAACGCCCATCATTGAGAGTTGTTTCATCATTTTGGCTCGTGGATTTAAGCATTCTGAGGATATCTGATAGGTGTTAATAGTTTCATAGTTCATATGACTGCAACATTCATTAAAAAATAAAACATTGGTTGATTTACAAGCATTGTTTTCAAGACCTGAATTTCATTTAAGTATGTGATAAGTTGCATACACAGGTTTGATCGAAATGAGCTAAACTACAAAATATGCCCTTTGGGTGAATTTATGGTTGTAATGCATTAAACATTAAATTAAGGGCTCGCGGGGAAACCCCTATTAATATATTAATAGTTAATTAATTGGCATTTTACATTTTTTTTAAATGTTAATTCAGAATGTCCATTGGTTGCTGAACTTAAATTTTCCTTGACCTTTAAACATCTAGTATTGAGGTAAAACTCGCTTTAACTTGGTACAATCGAACGTAATGGAAGCAGTTTCTTTTAAAGCAATGGCATACCGTTTGTATTTGAATATTACAAGAACACAATATAAGTTTAAGTTAAATAATTCTGAATGATTGAATTAGTGTAATCCCTCCAGTCGGTACACAAATCGAACCACACTGCATTACACAAACATCGCCCAACACTTCCCTGTTGTATAATGTTTGGTACTCCAAGTAATCCCGATTGCAATTGACCACAAACCAAAGTGACCAGAATAAGTAATCGGTGGGGCAAGCTTTGGAGTAGAGTATATGTTTACGTTTGTTGAAACCGAAGCTGTTAATGCACGTCTAGAATTTCACAAAGTTAATTGCTTTTTACGAGCAGAAACATGTTTTTTTACATTTGGTAGCAAATGAAGTTTCAAATATATTCCGAGATCCAGTGTCGTTACACATTTCCCCCCACTGTGCTTGTTGCTTTATTTTATTCAATTGCAAAACATACCCATTGACTCTTGTGTATTAATTATCACACGTATGAATGGACTTACAACTTAGAACCCTCACTACAAAGGCAGAACCCTCACGTCACGCGATCTCCGCAACGCTGTTGAGACATCAAAGTAAAAAGGACGTGATGAACCAGGGATTATAACCTTAAAATTAAATAGGTCTGTGTCACGGCGCCCTTACAAATTGCACACGAATGGATGCAATGAATATCACGTCGCGGTCTGCTTTTCGCTTGCAAGTTTCAGATTTACTGCAATACACCCGTCCTTGGACGGGCTAAAGGCTCGTGACTCAATATAGGGAGATTCGATCTCCGAAACGAAACCGGTATGAGCCTGGTTAGTTCTTTGATAAAGAGTCTGGAAATGATGTCGGCTTAGGGTTGCGATGGTTGGTAGGAGAGATCGCAGTACAGCAGTTCGTGGAATCAGAAAATGTATTTATACTGGAGGAATCGGATGAGCTATAAAGCTTTGTCAGATGTCCAGTAGGGGCGGGTAAGAACGTTCCAACAAACAGTACAGAACACGATAGATAGCAGTCCAAAGTACAAGAAAGGTCAACAATTCACCCAAACATTAAAATAAAACTAAACCATCCCCATTATCACCAGGCAAAGCCCACTGAGGTGTTAACTTTTAAGAAGCCATTTGGCCACAAATGATAGCTCAACCAAGTGGTCCATCATTTGGACATTTATAGCACCAACAATCCAAATAATCTCAATGCATGTTTGTAAATGTGGAGGGAAAAACCGGAGGACCCGGAAAAATCTACGCAACCAATTGTTGAACATGCAAACTCCAAATATACAGGCAACAGGGGGCTTTCTCCAGCAAACTCCAGTTTCTTCCCACATGCCAAAACACTCATTAAGAAAATTGGCCAAACATTCCGAGGTGTGACCCTCTTGAAATGTAATCAGTTGAAACAGTCGAGTGAGGGCGTCATTCTGGCACAGACTGCTGGTGTAATTGTTGTTAAAACTGTCATGCGGTTGTTGCTGTCTCCACCCCATTGAGAGGAACAGTGAGTGCAATAGATGTATTACCGTACTGTCAGAATCTTGAAAAAAAATCACAATAGATCATTTGCGCATTCCTTTCTTGATTTTACAGACATCCAATGCTTTTAACGGGTTGCAAATGCAGCGTGATATTTTAAAGTCACTGATGATTAAACACGAAAATTTTGTCACTGCATTACACTGCCTGTTCAATCTTGCTTAATTTGGTTTCATTAACAGGCTATGCCACTTGATAAATTAGCTCTGAGCCTGGGGAATTAACACTAAAGTCCGAAAGGTGCTTTCATTATGCTCTTTGTTGTAGCTTCATTCCGAATATAATTATAATAAAAGTGGTGGTTCAAAATAGTAATGATGAACTTTAAAATAAAGCTTGCAAGTTGTTGAGCAATTATGCCATAATCTACTGACATGAGCATAACCGTTTGCCAAAAAAACCCATGAAAAAGTGTTCCCTCGTGATCAATAATTCTGAAATTAATATAAACTAGCATATAGCCCGTCCAAGGACCGGGTGTATTGCAGTAAATCCGACATAAATCTTGACTCAAAGCTTTCGTGACTGCAGGAATTCATACTCTTTGAGTCGTTCGGTAGAGCCACGTAGATAGGTTCAAAGAAAATAACAAAATAACAAAAAACTACGACGTTTCGATCGCAACACAAGCAATCCGCTTGTGTTGCGAGAAACTCGAAGGACAGGCAGAGCGCGCCCAGCATCGCCTACTAGCAGGCATGCACATTGTGACTCGCTGTCAGGACGTGCACAGATAGAGACTCGAGTGAGTAGGAACAGTACAGATCGTTCGTAGTTTATCGGGTAAATAATCGGGAACCTTTGGCGCGAAGTGTGTGTTGATCGTCGTGATTGTGTGCTCGGTCTGGTCTACTGACATTCTCACGTTACTCGAGATTACGAGCACAGGACAATCTCGTTCACATTCTGCGTGGCTCCGCAGTAAATACACGCTTCGCTGCTTCTCCACCCTCCGTGTACATCTTCTTATTCAGTCGTGAAAAGCCTCCCACCTCGCTCTGAATGCAACATTATTTGTCTGAGTACTCGTCTCTCTGTGCGTGTGCACAGTTGTCATTCGGGCCCGCATTGCCATACGCGTGGGGCCCTTGTGGTCTCAAGAGCTGGACTGCGTGCAAGCCAGCAGGGGGCAGTGCAGAACATTGAACTGAAAAAGCACAGAGCAGTGAGATGAATGCTGCCGAATGTTGATGTTAAATTCAGTCATCGAAAGACTTAAGCCTCCGTTGAGGAGCTTTATTGGTCAGAGTGTCATCAATACATTGGCACGTATCAATAAAAACTCATATCTGAATAAACGTGATAATGTTGTCGGGTGATGGAGGGTTAAATACGAGACACGTGTGAAAAATAGCTTCATATCTCATTGGAATCCTCTCGGATAAATAGAGATTCTGATTCTAAATATAATGACAATCGTTTTGGGCATAACATGACTACGTGGCCCAACAATTGCGCTGTACTGTGCGCCTACTACGCCCACGTTCCCCACCCTGACGAACCCACACTGACCGGCGTGGTGAAGTATGCTCATTCATCTCCACACAGCGACTCGCACGGCGTGGGGAGCCCCTCAACATCAGTGGATTTACAAATACATCGAGACGTGCCAACATACCGTGGAGAGAAATATATGAATTTACGAAATCATTCACGGGATGCTCAGCTAATATGCAAATTTATACAAAACCGTTTATTGTATGACACTTCTACAGTAGTTGGACAATTCTACTTTTCGAAGACGTAACGCTAATAGGGGTACCAAAAGACGAGGCTTACTCTGTACAGATGGTAACATGCTATTTCTCACCGTAACACTAAACAGCACTTTCACAGTTTAATACACTCTGTTGCGGCCATCCATACAACTAAGAGGTGATCACCAAAACCGAAGCAGTGGACGTTTCAAAGTGTGATCCTTCACCAAGTCACGGTTCTTTCGAGTTCTTCACGGACTGGAAGTCAAACTCGCACTTGACGCCGCTGATGCTGTCCACGCTGGGCTGGCTGCTGACCTGCAGCTTGTGGTGAGACACTGGACACGTCTCGCAGCGGGTCGTGGCCGGCGTGACCTCCTCTTCCAGCTCCCTTTGCTCGCCAGCCCCCGGCGCCTGCACGACGCCTCGTCTCGCGAACTCCGGTGCCGTGAAGCGACGGAGCAGCCGAGTGCCCAGCGCGTGCAAGGGAGACGTCCTCGCGTTGAGCAACGTAGCCGGGCTGTTCCCCTTGCGTAGCGGCAGGAGCTTGTCGGCCGGTGCGGCCACCGCCAGCGGGCTACTGCAGGGCAGGCTGCTCCGCTTCTGGTAGTAGCTGTCGTTGAATCTCCGCACGCCGTCGTCCACCACCTGGCAGTTGCCGAATTGCAGCCGCAGCTGCCCGACGTTCTTGCTGGCCTTGAGCGACGACGCCTGCTCTCCGTGGAGAAGCACCTCGGGCAAGCTGCGGCGAGACCTGGAGGGGAGGTGGTCCTCTCTCTGCGACCTCGCACCGAGTGGCTCCATCGCGGCCGGCGGCTTCGAGGCGTCTCTGGGAAGAGCCACCGGGGGCAGGAAGCTACGGCGGTTGTCCTGGGACCTGGGCACGCTCGAGTGCAGGTCACGAAGTCCGCAGTCCCTCCAGCTCTGGGATTCCGCTGCCTTCGGGGCGGGTTCTCCGGACGAGCCGGTCGCCGTGTCGTCGCCGTCAAACTCCTCCTCGATGGAGTCCATCGAGTTCAGCTGCTGGCGCAAGATTGAGAGTCGCGCCACGGCACGAGGGTTTCCGCATCGAGCAGCTGCTGATGATGATGATGCTGCTGTTGTTGTTGTGGGGCAAAAATCTGCTGCTGCTGCTGTTGATGATGATGTTGCTGCTGCTGCTGATGATGATGATGATGATGTCTGCGGCGTAAAAAACGATGTCGACAGTGGCTCCTCCAAGACGTCTGGTAACGGAGCCCGGCAAGGAGTCCCGTAGCAGCCTGGCGGCCTCGCGACCTTGAAATGCGACGAGTCGGCTGACAGCAGCGCCGTTGTCCATCGCCCGTCAGCAGGAGGCGGCGGTGCATCGACCTCTGCGGCATGCGCGCTCTCCACGTGATTTGTGGACCCACCGCAGGCGGACAGCACCGCTACGCAGTCGTGGTGGCCCAGCCAGCGAGCCACCTGGTGGGGCCGAGGGATGGGTGGATTCGAAAACGCAAAGGGCAATTAACTCAAGAGGATTTGCTTAAGTACTCGCTGAAGGTGACCGCCGTGCATGCATAACAGGTGTTACAGGCTTCGGGGTGATGTGGTGGGCAGCAGAGGGCGGTGCAGCAAAAGCGATTGTTTTACAGGACATGTACCCGTGTGCTCCCTCGTCTATGTAGTTATGCCTTCACCATCAACCCGCGCTGAGCCGGCTTGGTGAAGTATCGTCACGTAACTCCCACGTGGGGAGGCCCTCCTCCCAAAGAGGGTTTACAGAGCGATGTCGAAGTACATTTGTTATACTCGTTGTGCCGTGTATTGCGTGAGTATCACAGGCATGTAACGATGCTTCCACCCAAAAGATTCGATGAATCGTCACGAAGCATATATTCAAGGTGGTGTTCGAGACTCGATTATTTTATATCGGCTTTCGAATTGTTTATTTTGTACTGTTTCTCGTTTGTTCTGTCTCGTTTGTACGGTTATTTTTGTTCCTTTAGTCCAAGGGTTCTTAACCTGGGTGCACGCTTCACCCCCTGGGGGTGCGAGACACGAAAACAAGGTGAATTACCGTAACACCAATTAAGTGCAACTAAATTGTTACATCAAACCCATGTATGTATTAACACTATACATTGTATAACGATTGATAACCAAAGGGGTGCAAGGCTGCAGTGACGTTTAAGAACCACTGTTTTAGTCCAATGTCACACTGACACCTCTAACTCTTTTGTTGTTTTAACAATTTACAGCCCTTGATCAACACACTGCTGGATACATGTCTTCACGCTGCTCAGTTCGGGTTAGTGAAGGGGTAGGTGAGAGTTTAGATATCACTCGCCACCGATGCTAGCCGCGGTTGGGAATCAAAGTCATGCCGCCGGTGGTTCTCCAGCTTCTAGATGGAGCTTCCAGATGCAAGTATTCACGAATGAGCCATAAACTCATGTAATGAGCTCGTGGACTTGAATGCTATATTATTTCATGGCGATGATGCATGCCGATTGCGCTTGTAGAAGAGGTTTTCAATTACATTGATTCAGGCTGCCATCAGTTATCCAGCATTAATTAGAAACACGGCCGCTCACAAATGAAATGGGACAAAAGCTGAAAATTTCGAGAAAAAAAGCTTAGAGAGAAGCATGCTGCGAATTGCGCCGAGAGACAGAAAGGGAACCGCTTGATTCCGCGCACAACCCAAAGTTACAGGCATCATCTTGGCTGAATGAACCTGGCCTGGGACAGAACGCGCATCGCCAGAAGTGAGACAAAGACCCCCCCCGAGGCTTTAACCGCGACACGACCGCTACCCACACACACGCGGTGCCCAGCCAACTCTCATCGCGTCACCTGCAGCGCCGAATGCCCGTCGCGGTTGGGTCGGTGAACGTCGATTCCGCGACGAGCGAACGCGCGCGCGAGGCTCCTGAGCACCTCCGCGTTGCCGGCCGCCGCCGCCTGCACCAGGGCGCTGTCGCCCCAGCGGTCCTCTAGCGTCGGGTCGGCTCCTCGCCCCAGCAGCAGCTCGACCAGAGCGGCGCTGGCCGCGGCGTCGGGCAGCAGCGCGGCGAGCATGAGCGGCGTGTGGCCCTCGGGACCGCGCGCGTTCACGGGTCGCCCGTCCAGGGCGTCCAGGACGAAGCGCGCCGCGCGCACCTGGCCCCGGCGCGTGGCGTCCGCAAGCGCACGGGCACCCGCCGTCTCCTCGTCCGGCGGGACGGCTGCCCGCCACGGCCGTCGCTTCATGCTCCTTTCGGCCGGTGCACGCGAGGAGTGTGTGGTTGTGGTGCTGGTGGTTGTGGTGGTGGTGGTTGTTGTGGTGGTGGTTGTTGAGCGGTTAGAGCGCTGCTCGACGAACCCGGCGGGCGACCCGAGTTTGATTTGCCACTCACGGCCAACGGCGGTGACGATTATCTCAAGAGGTCATCGGCCTCCCTCTAGGTCGACTCAGCCTCAAATGAGTACCTGGTGCGGTGTCTAAACATCACCACGGAGGAGACAAAGACGGACGGGCGTGGTGTTGGTCACTCACCCCCTCGTGTGCCGTGCCGGCCTTCATAGGTACTCGCTAACAGCACTTGCCCCTACAGTCTGTTACAGGTCTTTGTCCTTGGTGTTGCTTCCACTGATGATGGTGATGATACTTGTGGTAGGTTTATGAAGGCGACTTGTGTACTAAAGCCGGCTCATAATTATTCTGTTGTGGGCGTCGATACGATTGCGCTGAAATCTATGAGTGGTGCTGGTCGTTAATATTGCTTCGACTGACTGATGATGATAATGATGGCGATATTAGTAGGATAGTCTCTTGAAAAGAGTTGTGTACAGATACTGTATTGATAGAATTCAATTGATAATTACGACGAGTCCATTATTATTATTATTAGAAGACTAGTGGTAGACTGGTTATGAAGGCCATCAAGTGGAGTATAGTCTATTCGGTTTTTTAGAGTTGTGCCTTATAATTAGTTTTAAATTGTAGTGTTCAAATTTGTATAATCAATTTATAATAGTCGAAGAGTAGTATTAATCGTATTCAGCTGATGATTGTTATCGGTAGTGTACTCGTAGTAGACAAAGGCTAGTACTAAGCTAATCGGAGGCTAATTATTGAGAGTGGTGTTGTCAGACTAGCATAAGTATTGTAGCGATGTGCACTTACTGCTAATTGTATTTGTAATTAAATTATTATGAAATGACAATTCGTTGTATACCGGTAGTATTAGTCCACGTTTGCAATGCTACTCATACGACACGACTGCTAATTGTAATTATATTATCAGGATATTATTCATCTGCTGCTATTCGGTTTTTCTGCTGTGGCAGGTAATTCCAAAGACCGTCCTTACTGAACTACTGTCAGCACTATTATAGCATTAACTAATTCGGTAATTTATATGAATGACGCTACATAGATTGAAACATATAAAACTATGATTTTTAAAATGATAATTAAACTACAATAATTGTCCGTCTGTTGTAATTGCTAACGCCAACGTATGTTATGCCGATCGTTCTTAGATTACGATTTCTGTTATTAATAATCCACTGCTGCTAATCTGATATTGCTTGTAATTACAATATTATCCTATTTATTTTGTAGACTATCATTAATGATTTGCATGTCTTAAACTAATTGTGTGTTCAAACACTTCTGTTGATTTCGTACAGAGATTGCCGGTTACAACAATTGTAGTTGTTGTGGTTGTGGAGGTGTTGTTAGGTAACTTGCTGTTTCCCTGTCGTTCCACTCTACAAAATAGGGCATTATTGTTTTTGTTTTCTCTTGCCGAGTTTTGCCGAGTTGCTAACCAATTAATCTTACCCTGCAACTGACTGCGATTCTGTGATAATTCTGCACCTTCGCTAAATCTTGCACCTGTGCCAACTATATCCTTCAAATTACTCGTTATAGCTGCATGGACTTAATACATTCTGCCTTCCGATTAAAATAATATATATCGTATTGTTCGAAAAAAAAAAATCACCACATTAGTTATTAACACTGCCTTATAAAAACGTTTCGGGGCAAGGGCCCTTAAATGTTCGTATACGTATTTCGTCGATTATCTTGCTTTGAAGCTTTCTTGACTGCAGCAATCCATACTCTTTGGTTCTTTCGGTAAAGTCACGTTGGCAGAAATAAAAAAATTAAATAAAATGAAACAAAAATCTTTCCTGACCGCATAGACGCGCGTTCGCGAGCCCAATAAATGGAGAAGCAGCCGTGTTGGTACCCAGACGCGCCTCCTCGTGTGTGGAGGGAGCCGTCCTCACTCGCCGTCCTCACTCGCCGTGGCTGCTCTGTTCTCTCTCAAGGCGCTTTATATTCTCCACGGTTCGGCTGCCACCCACAGGAGGTGGTACCGTATTGCCCGGATCAAAAGACGCATCCCACCCCGCCACCTCGACCTTGCTGTATATTAACGTCAACAAGGTTGGGCGTGTGTTCATTTCTCACGTCGTCTTTCTTCGCCCTGCTCCGTAGGAGATTTGTGGGTTTCGTTGCCGACTCTTTGGAGTTCGCGTGTTCTCTCTCTCTCTCCGCCGTGGTTGCATGGATTTTATTTCCGTGTCCTCCGAAATAGCCCCCCACATTTAGAAACATGCGTTTAGATTCATTGGCTGCGACTGCACATGCCCACGTGTGACGGTGGCGATATCAGCCAATTGGATGCACTATCACGCGTGGCCAGGTCACCTCTGAAAAAGAGCTTATAGCCCAGTGGGTTTCATCTGGTAGAAAATTCAAATTAAGACTAGAATAACATTGTTTAGTGTATGTGTGTGTGACTCGATTTGTATAACTTTATTGATGCCGGTCAAGTTTAGGATGCATCTTACTTTCCGGAGCGTCTTATGATCCATAGAATACGGCAATAGCGGAGAAGCGCTTGACGGCCAACGCACATACACGACAGAGTCTAAAGATCTCCCTCTCGATACTTGTAAGACTGTCAGGACCAGTGCTTATTAGCGAGCATGCATTAAGGCTGGCATGCCCGGCCGCCTTTGTCTCCCCAGTCCTGGTGTTTTTACACACGGCACCAGGGACTCGTTTAAGGCTGAGCCGACCTAGGAGAGGCCCAGAACCGGTTTACGTATTCACCACTGTTATTGGTTATAAGCCGAGTTCATAGGGGAGCGTGCTAACCACACGCACACTGCACGCACACACACACATATACACACAAATGCATAGGCAGTTTGTTTATTGGCTCCTGAATTGTAATGTCAAACATTTCCTTGGCGTTATTACTGAAATGTTAATTCCCCCGTGATTTTAGATAATCGCCGTTGTAATTTGCATGCCAAGAACATGTTTTTTGGCGAGTTAATCCACAACCAACGTGTATTGAGTGCAAATGCAATATACATAAATATTATAGCTATTTGTCATATTACTCCATCTTCACAATTATTTAAGAGAATAAACTCGGCTCAGTGTAGTTATTCTTTGTAACAGACAACCTTGTCAAAAACTCGTGGTGTTTGAAAAAAATAAATCCCATATGAATTCCATAGAGAAATTCTTTGTCCAGTGTAGCTCCTCAGATCGTGATATATAATAACATATCCAAGTTGAACTCAATGTCAAATGTCAGCTCTTGCTTCTTTACACTTGGCAGGTAATTGATAAACGTTTTTAATAATTTTTGGGGTTTTTTTCCTTTCTCTCTCTCTCTATGAGTGTACTATCGGCGTCACGTGTCACGAGACGTAGAATCAGTTTGGATGTCTCGCAGAGAAATGCACCCCCCCCCATTCGTGCACGAGAACAGCCCACGGCAGTGGGTATCACGGAACTACCTCTGAGAGCCCTTCAGGTGACCTCTGTAGTCTGCACACTAGGGGGCAGCACTCTGACACACGTCCTTCTACCCAGAGTTGGGCTCGCAGCAAGTGCAGTCGAACCCATTCTCGTTTTAATCCTCAGACCTGGAACGTTTCCGAATTAATCAATGTCAAATGTCAGCTTTTGCTTCTTTACACTTGGTGTTCAGCCACTGGTGACCGGGCTGAGATCATAAACCGACAACATTCTGCATTAGAAGTTTTCGTGACTGCAAGGATTCATTCTCTTTGGTTTTTTCGGTAAAGTCACGTAGGTAAAAAATTAAAATAAATCAAATTGCTGTGACGGTTCTACCTAAAGATGGAAGCTTGTGTTGCCTCCGAAACGTCGTTATTTAATTTATTTACATTTTTTACCTACGTGACTTTATCGAAAAACCAAAGAATATAAACCAGCAACACTTGAAAACCCAGTTTAGCAACACAGCTGTCTGGATTCGAACCAAGGTTCTCACCTGGTGCCAGCTCAGCGTTGTCTCCGAAGAGCCACCTGGTCTGCGATTATTGTTTAAAGACAGGGCGCACCTTCAAGCCATAATTACATATCACGAAGATTGTCCCTAAATCTTGTCCCAAAATAATGCATGCAACAAGCCACATGATACTCGTTCACGTTCAATTTAAATCGGACTCCAGTACTATTAAACATGATCTATGCCTCGCGTTTCCTGGCTGGCTGCTGCCTGGGCTCCTGTCCACCCCAACAATAATTCAATTGTTAGTGGCAACGAGCAGTTGCTACTGAAACTTACTGGACATCTGTGAAAAACAGCTGTATAGCTCATCGGATCCCTCCAGTATCAAATACATGTTCTGATTATGAGCGTAACAGGAATATCCGTGCAACAAAAACACATTTTATTGAAGCAAAGGAATAAGTTTGGTAGACTCTTAATAAATAGCGACACCGAAAGAGTGACAAATAGGGAATACTGACACGGTAAATTTAAAATTGCTGTAAATGTTAAATGTGTGCTCGTATTCATGTCATTATATTTCCAGAATAGTTTTTTTTTTATCCTAGAGAATATACAGAAACAAAAACTCACCACACGTATTAATTTGCTATTTTATTACGTTAAAAAAGCGTATTAATTTGAGTGCACCGAGCACGGAAGGATTGTGAGAAGTGATGACAATTACAACGGTCTCTTGTTTTCCATTGCAGAGCCACGGGTTCTCCTCTACCGGTACATTTGGATAATTTGTTTTATTTAAAGCCCTTTGTTAATCCACTACCGGGCTAAGGCCTCCTCCATGTTAATCTCCGCGGTTGTTTGGCCATGCTTCGCCACGCTGGTCAATGCGGTGAAGGCGGGAGGAGGGCGATTGGGATCAGGGCAGGTTCAGATATCACTCAGCACTGATGTTAACCGTGGCCGTGAATCGAATTTAATTAATTCATGTATTTTGTATCTTAACAAAAGCAATAGCCCATTGATACAACACAGTTTCTACATTTATTGCTTGTGAATACAACGAACATAACAGTAGAACAATAATGAACAAGCACGACTTTAGGGAGTATTTAAATAGATCAGCCAACGCAGAAACAGAATAAGTCAAGACATCGTCTGCGAGGCATCGGTCTGCATTGAGTTTAGCGCCGTCTTCTGCACTGCGGCGATGAATCAAAGTAGCGGGGGGTGGGGAGGGGGGTGGATGATTTGAGATAAACGTCGCCTATATTTAATGAGATCTCACCAAGGGAAGGCTGCAATCACCCTGTCGCCGCCGACGCTGCATATCCGGTCGGTGTGGGCGGGCACGGCACGGCCGCAAAGATTGACAATTATACGACTGGAGCTCCGTTTGTTTGTAACAATGGTACAGCCCGGCTTGTCGCGGGGCTGCTCACGATGCAGTCGACTGCACCCCCGATGCACTTTGAAGCCAAACATGTCGCCGTGTTGTAAGGAGAATTCATTGTTTTGGCCGCCTTGGAGTCAATTCTGACAATTCCACGTCTCTTTGCAGAAACGAATTGGGCCACCGACTAATCCACACTCGGGGCACTAAATCCACACTGGTGCGCGTGGCGAAGTATGGTCCAACAACACTCATGACATTGAGAGGCCAGCAGTGAATGGAATTATTATTACTGTATTATTAAAGTACCGCATTAGTATCATTATCGGGATGTATTTTTAAACATTCGCCCTTTATAAATGGCAGTGAACGGTTCCTATATTTTGTACACTCAGTATTAACTTTCAATATTTAACTCGGACTTCTATCCGTATCGGCCAGGGGTCGGCAACCAAAATAACAAGATGAGCCACTTTTTGTTCGAATTCGGTAAAAAAAAACCCCCGTAATGTTTCAAGAAACACAATGCACGTGGTAAATGCGAGAAGGTGGGTCCTTAATAAATAACGTCGCAAGTCCTTACAGAGCTACAGGTTGCCGACCCCTGATATAGGCAAAAAAAAACCTTTGAAGCTTGTCCGTACCAACTTTCGCTTAAATATCAAGCGAAACAAACGTGCGGCTGTAATTAATTCTATTAGCCACAGGCAGCATCAAGGATATATCCCGCGCCCACTCCTCCCACCGTCACCACATGCTGCACCTCAAGTGTTGCATAGACACAAATCATTAATTAGCTCTCGCCGATCGCAACCGGTCTCGGGCACCGGTCGCCGGGCGAGTTTGTGCATTCATCGTCGTGTTTGTGTGTTGAGAATGACAAAGGCAGGGACCCCAAGGATTAGGCCGATTCGAGTGTGGGGGGGGGGGGAGAGATCTTTCTCTTGCTCGGCTTCGCTGATAACGCTCGTGGGTGCACAGAGCGACCGGCATAATGAGGACACCCACACGCAGCGTTTTGCCCAGCGCGCACGTGCAATGCACGCGGCACATGAATAATGACAGATCATGCGGACAGCATTGCGCGTAAACACGGTGTGCACGCCAGCTCATCTTCAACAACAACATCATCATCATCGTAATCATCATCATCTACATCATTGTACAGGGTGGTCCAGATATCGCAGTGATCCCCTGTAAATTATCTTAAACGTCATATTGTTTAAAGTAAGGTTTCTTTTAAGAATAAATGAATATGCAAAGGAAAACAATGTTAGGGGTAAATTAAGTGGGGGTTACAAGATGTCTGGACCACACTGTCCAGATGGGATGCAGCTGTGGTTTAATCGGTGAGCACACTGGTTTGCAATCTAGAGAAACCGCCGGTTATATCCTATCTGCCAGCATGGCAGTGAAAACAATTGGCAGGTACCTAGAATCATACTCTTTGGTTCTTTCGGTAAAGTCACGTAGATGAAAACAATTAAAATGAAAATAACTAAATTCATTTGATAATTTTTATTATTATTTTTATTTTTCATCTACGTGACTTTACCGAAAGAACCAAAGAGTATGGATCCTTGCAGTCACGAAAACTTCAAACCTTGAATCATCCCCGCCTCTGTCCACCGAGTACTATAAATGGGCACCACCACAGTTAGTCGACCTGCGGTTAAAGTGTGGGGACTACGACCTCTTCCAAGACATCTGGCCTGCCAGGAAGCGTCGGCAAAAATAACCCCTAGCGAAGAATCTTCCAGCGTGAACAAGACTTTGCAGGGCTGCATCTTTATCCTATTGTACAGCAGCATCATGGATACGCGGCGTGGCCAGATATGGCGCTGCTGAGTGATGGGTACCCCCTCGTTGCGCGTGGATTTTCTCCAGGCACTTCGGTTTTCTTCCACCAGTCAAGCACACAATCGAATTGGCCACAGATCTCATCGTAGCAGGAACTTCCTGACAAAAACAAAGCGTCTTGGGACTCAGTGTTTCTCGCCTGGGTCAAACGTTTGCATTGTGTTAAACTTGTATTAAACATGCATCGCGTTACAATAGAATACACACAGGGGTGGGGGGGGGGGGGGTCTGGATGAAGGCTTCGTTGTGCTTGAAAACTCTTCGTCCCAGGTTCCGTTTAACCGCAGAGCATGACAAACTCCCGACGTGCGCACCACTGATGAATGCCAAGTCCCGTTGATCCGTCACGAGGAACACACCATGGCCCCTTGTTTTGTTTTGTCTTCACCTATCGCTCATGGCCTTGCTGGCGGCGATGATGATTACGGTGTAAACACGCGTGTCACGCGATAATAGCTGGATGACTTGAGCCTGCAGCGCAAGCGTGTTGGGAATATGCCTGAGGACTAACCCTCCTTACAATCAGGTCTTTTAATTACAATTTTTAATTGCGATGATTCATATTGCAAAAACGTTAGCCCCCGCCATGGTGCCTATGCGCGCCTGTGACCCCCCCACCGTGGAGGCGAGGGTTGATGGACCGCACAAACGTCGCGACACCTCGTTGCCGTGGCCGTCGAGGTTCACCGCACCTATAATCGGACTTGCCAAGGAAAATTCTGTGCCGCAAAATGTGACCTCAAACTTTTCTACTTTATCTGTATGGGATAGGGTGTTGCCCCCCACCCCTCCCCCCTCCTATGCGTGGGGTATCTCTGGGTGCTGTAGTTTCCTTCCACGTTAACGGAGTTGGCCAAAGCATATCTATGTAGGGCCACAGAACTTGGGCCAATTGTTGGCGCCGGTTCTGGCCGCCTTCACGATTGCCTGTGGTTGCGCGTGTCTCTGAATCTACGAAAACTTGTGCAGCGAGTTAAACATTTGAAACTTTAACTTTTTTATTTATTTAACGAGCTTCACTGCGCAGTTTCTGCAGTCCGAGAAAGTCGCAATTATTGTAAGGAGCCCGGCACATTCCCTCATTGTACTAAGTAGCATTGCCGCATCAGCCTTGCGTATCGCTGTTGATTAGACAATAAACACACTCGTGCTTCTTCGCTTATCCTTCAAAATACCCGGTGTTTAATGATGAAAGGGTGAGGTTGAGAACACATAATGTTCAGAGAGCAGTCCATTTATCTTCGTCGTTGCGAAGTAATGTACCTGGGTCATGCAGATGGCAGTGAGCCTGGTGAGTGCCGTCAAAGCCTCCAGCACCTGCGGCTGCTGGACAGCGACTTAATGAAAGAGCTCGCCTTTTGACGGTAATTGCATCTCGGTGAACTTACCCGTATGGAATCGGATTACACGCCAACATAGCCATTTAAAATCCTGCTACAGGTTGTCAAATTCAACCCTTAGCGCTCACGTTTCATCTATTTTTAGTTGAATTCATCCATTGCACTATTGTTATCATTGGTATTGGCGCCCCCCAACCACAGGCTGCAGCATCCCCGAACAACCACATCGTGCGGCGGCCCCCAACAGACTGGTCAAGTAAATCCTTACGATCCACTCGCACAGCGTGCGGTGGGCCTTCATCCAGCAGTGGATTTAAGCACCAAAAAAACTCTAGTACTAATGTAATGGACAGAGCGCGGCTCTCCCTCAGGGCAGCAGTGGACAGAGCACGGCTCTCCCTCAGGGCAGCAACGGAGAGCACGGGGGTCCCTCAGGGCAGCAGTGGACGGAGCACGGCTCAGCCTCACTCTCACTCACCCGTCTCTTCTGAGCTGCATGCGATTGTGTGTGAGTGAGTGTGAGTGAGCTGTGTGTATGAGTGAGTGTGAGTGAGCTGAGTGTGAGTGAGCTGTGTGTATGAGTGAGAGTGAGTGAGTAAGTGTGAGTGAGCCGTGTGTATGAGTGAGCTGTGTGAGTGAGTGTGAGTGAGCTGTGTGTATGAGTGAGCCGTGTGTGAGTGGATCGACCGTCAGCTTTCCGTGGCTGCGTCTCCGGCGATGTGGCCGTGATGTTGCGGATTCTCGGGCCTCCGAGGTGTGGGGCACACCACAACACGAAGTGGACAGCTCGCAGTCACGTGATGCACTTCAACCAATCCGGGGGCGTTAATCACAGTCACAGAATGACAGAAGGACAGATCTGGGCTATTATATATGTGTATTTGGAGTCGAGTCCATGACACGAATACGTTTTCTATTCGGAGTTTTTGTGTAGGAAGGTCTCTAAAACATGATGTCATAGAACTACTTATAAGTTCACATCCATAAGTTTATTTTTTCCACAATAGACGATTCATATATTAAATGTCTTACTTTTAGGTTTTTTCGGTAAAGTCACGTAGGTAAAAAATAAATAATAAAAATAATAGAAATAATAAGAGAAATTAAAGAATAAATCACGACGTTTCAGAGGCAACCCAAGTCTCCGTCATCAGTTGGAACCGTCACAGCTAAATTTACTGTATCAATGTTTTTCGCACGGCAATTATACATTGTAATGCTCAAAATTGCTTTTAATAAACCAAATTCAACGTTTTTCTTGCAGTCATTGGAACTGCTTTTAGTGTTTATTGTCCTCTCCCACTCCCCCACCCTCCGTTTAGCACGGCTGGCTATGCACGGTGCGAAATTCAACATACACACGTACCCATCATCAACACGCTACATTTAAGACGCCAGTACCCAAATCCGAATTCTGGGTCTCAGCAATGCCGACTCATCGCTCTGACCACCTCTCACCACCTCTCCCAATGGAAACGTGTTTAAGTACAGCACACATGTTACGACCGTTATATGTATTGGACGTTCATGAAAACAAGTAATGTTATATCAGTGTAGTTAAACGTAAAAACATTTTTTTTTACAATTTTAAAAATGTTAACAAATTTTATAACATAAAATTCCGAGCAACAATTGTACATCTTACCTTCCAGAGTTTTTTTGCATTGCTCGCAGGTGAAACGAGGTGCCCAGGGTTTGTCTTGATCCCCGACAGGCATGCCGAAATACGCCTTGTAGGTCTCACACATCTTAGCAGATGCTTCCACAGGGTACATTTTCGCTCTTGTCTTGATAAATTGGCCGCAGACATAGCAAAATGCGTCTGCCGGATGCTTGCAGCCTCTTGATGCCATCTCAGAAAAATGCAGATATGTATCCACTTAGGCAGCTGGGGAACTAAACTGAACTCGTGGGCTTAAGACACCTGTATTTATACTACTATTTATATTACGGTAAAGTTCTAGAATGTTCTGGAAGTTACTCCAAGTTTACTCAGCACTGAATCTATCTGGAATGTTCTGGAAAATAGGTAAATTTCAAAATATCACTGTCCTGGCCACAAAAGCAAAGTTTGTGGGGAATAATAGCCATTTTCTGTACTTTTGAGGCATAAGCAATTCGGAAATAACACTGACTACCCAGGAACAAATAAAATAATATACAGTTATTATTCTGATCCTGATGTGACATTCTCCAAATCGACCACGTGGCGGCAATGTTTTCTATCTTTAGTGACGTTAAAGCCCATAAGCAAACTATCGCGCTTTGCACGTCAGGGGGCAGCCTTGCATCATTAATGCGAGCGGATGAAATGAGATGTGCTCAAGTGATATGCTGCAGGTAAGAACGTTGTCTTTATCGACCCAGGAAAGCCTCACGAGTCTCAAGACACCTTTTCATGATGCTGTTGCACTGGGATGTTTGGTCAATGCCATTAATACGTTTTTGGAATGTGAGAGGTAATCATAATACGTAGCCGAAGCAATCCCAGGTGTATGATCCAGGGGGTACACGGACAACATTTCGTACAGATGCATTTATGAGTTTATCGTTGCCCTGTTCATCTCCTGGTCACCTCGCAATGACGAATTGTCCCAGGGCAGACTCTCATACAAGTGCTACACTCACCCGGCCCAAGCCCTGCGGAGCTTCCAAGTATCAGACGGAATGGAGGGGCGCGTTCAGGGTTGGTTTGATCGTGGGTGAAACATAAATAAGAACTTCGGGGATCCTGCGGACGGCACGTCATCGGATTCCGCAACTGTGGGGGGAGACAGATGTCTGTATTACGCTTTCAACGAAGATGAATGGTCTCATGCATTATCTCCGCCCGTCTGTCTATAAACAGGAATTCTCGAAAAGATTATCCAATAGCAATAAGAAAAAGGCCAAATTCATCCAAGGCTACTTAAACTAAACTTTTTATTATTATTTTATTTGACCAGGTAATGTTTACTGAGCTATACAGCCCTTTTTCAGAAGCGGCCTGGCGATCACAAATGATAACTCAACGAAGTGGCTTATCGTGTGGAAATGTATAGCAGCCAAATACTCTAAATGCGTGTTTATTGTAAATGTGGAAGGAAAAACCGGAGGAGCCGAACAAAAATCCACGCGACCACGGGGAGAGAGACACGCAAACTCCAAATATACAGTCAGCGTCGGGATCGAACCCACGACCTCCTGCATATCTGGCGAGATAGCTAACATCTCGCCACCTTGGTGAGACGTTAACTACCTCGAACTGAGCGCCTAGCGCTAGAACTACCATCATAATTCTGAACGAATCGACCACTTTGGACAAACCTCATGCTGGAAAGCATTCAAGAAAACCATGCATACGCACGTTTTTTTCTCCCTTTGTTTGTTTCCCGAGTTAACAACTTCATGGCATGCGCATGTAGTGTGGAGGGGCGATGTGTAAATGTTTGACTGAGTTAATCCAGGTTTGACGAGCGGTAAGACTGCATAGGCGAGGAGGCGAGGGAGACGTAGAAATGCTAACACATCCAGGGTGAATGTATAGCAAATAGCATGCCAAATCATAACTCCGAGACATATAATAAAAACAATTGTAAACACTGTATATCAGCGCATATGACTTCCAGAGACGATCGTACATTCTAAAGATGTTCAAAAAAGCCTCGAAAGTCGAAAATTGGCAACAATATAAAAATCGTAAAACCAACATTTTTACAACGTGGGCCACTCAAAACGACTCGCTTTTTTCTATTTGAACGGCTCAGACTGAAGTTTTACATTGCTCTCATTCTCGTGTTGTGTTACGCGACCTCCATCAGTGAATACAGAGTCATTTGCTCCCCGTGGAGTGTGAGGCTCAAGTCAGTATGAAGGGGGCGATATTCCACCCCCCACCATCTCCCCAATCGGTGAGCAGCATTATATAATCCACTGCACATCCATGGAAAAATCTATTGGAGTAATTAGGGGGGGACCCTTACGCACGTGAGTTCACTGTTTCCACGAAGCGTTCCAAATGCTTGAGCGGTGTCAGTCCTGGACGTGAGCTGTAACAACACAAACACAGGAGGCACGGAGATCTCGTTCCCCCCCATTCGTTTTCCTTCGATAACCAGACCGCACTCCCTCATGTTCACCCAGACGACAAGAAATCACCGGTTTCTTGTCTGACAGACTGTTGGGGCAAGTGTTGTTAGCGAGCACCTATTAAGGGCGGCACGGCACGCGTAACGGTGGGTGGTGTCGTCAGCAGACTCGGCACCCACGCCAGGACGCCTTTGTCTCCCCCAAGTGCCAGTGTGGGGAGACATCACGCCCAGACCTGGGGGGAGCTCTAGGATGAGCCACGATCACCACCACTCGCCACTGATGGTGTCCGTGGGCCGAGGGAAGGGGGTTTGAGAAATGTGACGTCACGTAAAAATGCGCAACTTTAAATAAATATGGACAACGCGTTCTACTTAATTAAATTGACGTTTTAATGCATGTTTTCTCCTACAACATCAGAGTGCAGCGCCACATTAAATACGCACTACAATGACAATATTTTAAAGAGATTTGAAGCATGTTTTATTTTAAAAATTGAAATATGGTTGGGGGGGGGGGGCAGAGCTTTGTGACGTCATATTTGAGGAGGGTCTGACTTTTTGTGACGCCGTGTGACGATGGGGGGGGGGGGGGTCAAAAATCGTCCAAAATCGCGTGACGTCATTTATGGACGCCCCCTTAACATCAGGCGTATTTTGTTTTAACTCAAGAGGCCGGGCGAGTGTCGTTTGCTAGAGTGAAGTTGGTCTCCAAAATGACAAAAAACAAAGAAACACAAACGCAAAGTTGAGCAACGGAGTAAAGCAATCGGATACCAAAACAACCCACCGTGTCACACGGGGAATGGAAAATCGAGCAAAAAAGATTGCAACGTTATAAATCAAAGCTCAATATCACCACATTCCCTGCAGCGCAACACTGAATGTGAAATTCCGACATTCGCTGCTAATCTGGAGTCGAACGGAGTCCGTCTGGTCCGTGGCGCAGTGTTCACCCTAACACGCGCAGATACAAAAACAAAGATCCCCCGTATAGCCTCCACAGACAGTCGAGGCAAGTGCTGCTTGCGAGCAGTGCGCACGAGGGGGCGGTATGGTCAGAACGACACCCAGCCACCTTTGTCTTCCGAGTGGATGATGACTTCACACCGCACCAGATACTTATTTAAGACTGAGTCAACCTAGGGGGGAGACGCAACATCGGTTCAGACATTCCTCACTCGCGTTGGTCGTGGCCGGAAAGCGATCCCGAGTCTCGAGAGACGTGGCGCAGTGTGCGCTGACCACTGCACCACCGCTCCTCAATATAACATAACAAGGACAAAGATTTCCACCTTAGAGCCTTGAACTGACTATTGTGCCAAGTGCTGTTAGCGAGCACCTATGAAGGCCGGCACGGCATACAAGGAGGTTGGGTTTCCAACACCACGCCAGGTCCGCCTTTGTCTCCCAGTACCGATGTTTACACAGCACAACAGGTACTCATTTAAAGCCGAGTCGACCTAGGGGAGGGCCCAGAACTGGTTCTGCTATTCGCCGCTGTTATTGGCCGTGAGCGCGAATCGAACTCAAGGCGCCGGAGTTCATAGCGCAGTGCGCTAACCACCGCGCCACCGCTCACCACATTCAATAAAACTCACACACACACACCACCCCCATGCACACAACAGCTCCTGACGTTCGCGTGTGTGAATTCATTTGCCCCACTCCTCCAATCACCCCCAGGGAGCCAGCGAGCCGGGGTTGCAGAGAGAGCGACACTCCCACGCTGCTCCCCCTCCCTCCACGACTGCGAGCCCGTGAGTGTGTGCGTGTGTGTGAGCGAGTGGGTGAGTAGGGGGAGGTGGCCGAGGCTGTCTCTCTGTGTGTGTGCAGCTCGTATGACCAACTCCCCTACCCCCACTTTTTTTTACCCGAGCGTAGCACACAAGGCACACACCACCACCGCAACTAAACCACCGCCCCTCGCCTCCAACCCAACCCCCTTTGTGTGCGTGTGTGCTAGAGAGAAGAGGAGGGGAGAGAGAGAGAGGAGCTGAGCAGCGCCTACACTATCGACTGTAACCGCAGTTTAGCGGAACGGGAGCAAACGCAGCGGAGAGAGAAAGAGGGAGGGGAGGAGGAGGAGGAGACGCAAGCAAAGTCATCATCATCATCAGTGCCATTTCGCTCTCTGCTGCTCCAACAGCACAGGCGCATTCCGCCCGAGACGAATAAGCAGCAGCAGCAGCAGTTGGGACGGGAACAGCCGTGTGCGGTGAAAGTTGAAGTCAATTTTGGTCCTTCAAAGCCCTCCGGTGAGTTTTGTTTTAGACTCTTTTGGTGAGCGAGTTACATTTTTTGGGTGGATATTATGATTAGCCAAAAATGTGTGTGTGTGTGTGATGAATCTTGCGGTCTTACGAACTCCAGTTAAAGAGAAAACCCGTATTGAGCTGCGAAGCCATTGTATGGTTGTGTCATCTCAAAAAGTTACTGTGCGAGTTGTGGCTTTAACTTTACGCAGAGTTAAATGGACAAGTGCCCCGTTCGGAGTCGATAGCAATTGTTGCGCGCGGGTGCTTGGCGGATTGGATCGGCCACCTGAAACTTTTTTTTTTCCTTTCGGCGTAACATCATTGTTGTGCCCTGCAAAGAGGTGCGCCTCGGTTGTGATGTTTCTCAGCTCCCGAGGGTGGCTTTTCCGATCCGCCGTGATGATTGCTGGTGGCTTTGACGCACAACGGCTGCAGGGCCGAGGCCCCTGCAGCCATTTCGTGCAGTGCGGGGTTGTGTGCGTGCGTTTGGAGCAGAGAGCGAGCGAAAGAAGAGCCGAGTGGAGTTGCGATGTTTTCGGACGGAAAGGAAATAATGGAACACGGTTGATAAAATAATATTTGCACAAGGTCCTCTCTCCCCTCCCAATCGCACGTTTACCTTTGTGTGAATAGGTGTGTGTGTGTGTGTCTTGGGATAGTGCACGGTTTGCACGTGCTATCGGAATAATCCAGCGACTGCTTTCGCTGCATGTGTCTTTCCCAAACGCTGGGACGCACCAAAGAGTGGGTTGCCTCGAACGTAGCCACGTGTACACATTCTGGCCCAAACACATGCCCGGCAGAGGAAGGATGTGCGGGGGGGGGGGGATTAAACGCCCATTGTGGCATAAAAATGGAGCTTGCCAAAAACCTTCTACCTAATTAACTGAACACAAAAACTCCGTTTGCAAGAAGGGGGAGGTTGGTTGGGGAGGGGGGTGCTACTTAGAGTTGTGTAGGTGAATTGTGAATGGCAGGATGGTTTCTTGGTATTCTCTACTTTTACATACACGTGCATACGTAGCTAACACGCGTGCGTGAGTGTGTGTGTGTGGTTGATTTAGCTCGGTCAGGAACAAGGTGGTGCTGTACTCAAAACATCCTTTGAGCAACAACGTTTGACCCATGGTGGTTCGGAGTTTTAGCGGCAGTGTCGTTTTCCCACGGATAAATCGCGTTTCGAGCGAAGCATGTGAATGTGGTGGTGTGTGTGGTTGTTGTTAAACAATCTTCGCAGTTTCTGCCTCTGCTTGTGTTGTGTAACGGAGCCCTGCTGTTTTTTTTTTTTCGAATTTGGAAAAGATTCGCGAATTAACGCTTTGATTTGGCTGGTAAGTCGGAGTGTGTGCTCATTAATTGCGTGTATTCTTTTAGTTTGTCCTTCTCCCGCTCCTCCGATAAGCACAGTTGGCTACGTACGGTGCGAAATAAGTTCAACATACGTACCCACATGCCTTGTTATACAACACTGTACATAATGTTGCACACTTTATTGACAAAACGTTCTTTGGCATTGAGGGGGCTTCCTTGTGTTTGTTATTGTTTTGTATGCGGTCAATATTCTATTGTTAGACAAAAGAACCCTGCCCGACTGAGCAAAACATTCTGTGAAGGGAGATGAATGATTTTAGAGGAAGTCGAGTCCACTCTAGACATTACTTTACCGTTATCCAAATCGAATGCCAGTGTAGCGAAGAGAGGAATCTGTCGAGATGTGAATTTGTACCCAAGCTGCCTTGCAGAGACCATCTAACCACAATGAATAACCCATGCGATTCACCTTGACGCATGTAACACGCATCTAACAAGAACAATGGGCAGCCTTGGACGGAGCAGCGTGACAACAGCACGTGACATTATTGATACTGATTTAAAGCTTTCGTGACTGCAGGGATTCATATTCTTGGTTCTTTCGGTAAAGTCACGTAGAAGGGAAATAGTTTTATTCTATTTTATTATTTCCCTTCTACGTGTCTTTACCGAAAGAACGAATAATATTATTAATAATATTCAGTGTGCCTCTCACACAGACCTGCACTATACTCTACAGCATGAGTTTACTGAGCGTCTTAAACAAGCGACTGCATCTCAACACTCTGTGCAGAAACACTACGCGTTAATTTCACGGTGATGAAGAGGCAGTCGGTCCATAGGCAGCGAGGGGTGGGGGGTGGGCAACCAACTCTGAACCTGAACTTGAACATGGGCAAAGGAGTTTTTTGACAGCGACGCATGACCGCAGCCGACGTGATTACTTCAGAGCAATCGCGAAACATCGGGGACCGATCGACGTTGTTGAGTGTAACTCGTTCTGCCCCCTTCCCTTTTGCAACAGCATCAGCAATGACGCAGCCAGCGATTGAGGGCATACGCATGCCGGACGGGCACTATGCCGACGGGACGTGGGAACTGCGCATCCTGGTCACGGACCTGCAGCAGGAGGTGATGATGCGCGTCACCGGGGAGCTGCACATTGGCGGAGTGATGCTGCGGCTGGTGGAGCGTCTGGGTACGTCGTCGTCGTCGTGGTGCAAGTCGGCCGTCATTGCCCCGTGTTTGGGGTTAGGGATGGGCTATTTGAATGTTTAAGCAATCGGTTGCCTATAGCGATTATGATCGGTTCGATTCGACGACTCATCGGATGACATGGAAATACAGTAGTTGGTGGGTGGGGGTGTAAATCACCTCTGTACCCATGTGTGTCGCTGGACGGGAGGTGATGGGCGGGGCTTGGTGACATCATGTGTATCCCCTCCCACCCAGTCAGACTTGATTTGGCTTGGAGGGGTGGCTGCCATTTTTCAAGGAGCCAGAGCAATCGACTCCAAAATAAACATCTGATGATTATTTTTCGTCCACTAGTTGGGTTTATTGACTCATCATCCCCGGTTTAGTTTATTATTTGTGTTTGGAGCTCGAGTTCGGCAGTCACGAGTGTCCGTTAGTTTGCTACGTGTCCATTAAGAAGTATGAGAAATAAATGCTTATTCGATTCAACATTTATTCACTTTAGTTAAGTGACTTTCAGTTTTCCAAAACAAAATTGCGTCTCTAACAGCCACAATTGACGTAGTTCTATGCTGTGTTTTAGACAGTTTATTTTATTACAGAAGTTCCATTTGTGGAATTTGTCATTCGTTGCTTATTTTGACTTAAAATGTATTCATTGCGTTCGAAATGCATTTTTGTCACAATATATAAAGACCGCTTATATTCTTGTCCTGTTCACGGGTTTGCTCACGTTATGGAAGGACGTACACACTTGTATCAATCATTGATTTTCTAATATTTTTTAAATTGATAAAACAGCACTTATTCGAGCAAAGAAGTTAATTATAAACCCAGTAAGTAAATTATATTAGTATTAGTCCTTGATGCATGCGAGTGGCTTGTGCCATGGCTCACTATTTTAGGCTGAGTATCTCCAAAGGAGGTTCTCACTTTAGTCATAGGACAATAACCCCAAGCTTAATAATTTCAGCAGTATGGATGATTAAAGATTACTGCCGAGACACACACGAAGTGCTCAATTAACGTGTTGGCAGAAAGGCAAGGCCCACCAAATTTCCAGTGTAATTATAACCAAATTAGCAGAAAAATAGTGGCAATTTGGCCATTTATCTGCCAGTTTTTGGTGGAAACATCCTTCGTACCAACACATGACCCAAGCACTGAGTGTCTATGCCAGACACATCAAGGATGCTTCTGAGAAATATCATTATAATAACGTGAAAGCATAACCTGGGTCCCTCCCCGCATAACAGGAATGTTGCCGTGGTGGTGCACCTACAGTGAACTGTTCCCATGTTTGAGACCGACAATGTTGATGTCACCCTCCAGCGACCGTAATTTCAACATCTCAGCTGCCACTTACATCTCGCGTCGTCGCGTTCTAACGGTGACGTTTTTTGTCGCGATTTGTCGACGCTGTAAAAGCAGCGCATTGGCACATCTCCACCGTGGGTCTGCGCCACGTTCGCCCGTCGGAGCGATGCGCAGAGCACGTGACGCACACGGTTCATTTGTCAATCCGAGCTGAAGGTCACACAGTGGCCGCTCGGTGCTAGCAGGTAGTGTGCAATTGTCTGTGACATTAGTAGCCACATCCATGCTCGGTCACCGGGTTATAAGCCCAAGACGTGTTTGTGGTCGTGTCTGCAGAGTGCACATTGTTTTGCGGTTGATGCTATCGTTCCATTCATTCATTCATTCTTTGTTCATGCTCAAGGTTTGTCGGCGTGCAATGTTCTTGAGGGCCATTAGCAAGCTGCTTTCAGGGGCCAGGAGACACCAATGGAACCTTGAGCATCTTGTGTTTATACGCCATACTAGAATTAATTAATAATGCGCTCTAAAGTTCTGCTCGCTCAATGTGTAGAGGTTCATTTCGTGACACTGCATTTGGCAATGTACAAGGGATGATGCCCTTTAAACATGTCTCGCTATTATAGTTACGCTTTGATCATCAACGCCGGAGGTACATGTCCTCCAGCATGCATGTAGCGGTGCTGCTTCATGATTCAATTCAAGAATGGATAAAAAAAACTGTTGGGCATTTCTTTTTGAATCTTCTTTGTATGGTTTTGAAAAAAAATCCTCTCTCATTTGTGTGCTTTAGTTTGCTTTATTAGCCTGAGCGTAATTTGAGCTTAATCATGTTTCACATAATTCGCATACATCTTAAATAACGGATTCCCGTGTGCACGAGTCGATCGATGAGTGTTTCGTAAGCGTGAAAAATTTATTCCCGATCGATGAATCAATGCGTCGTCACAGGCCTGGACAACAATTCGCGCACACCTGACGCTTCCCTGACCAACGCTGCGGCAGCTGGCTCGCTCGGACAGACACGAAACATTCCCATGCCGATCCCGCTCGTACGGCCTGCCCCGTGCGAGTGCCACGAATGTCTTGTGGGAGATAGCCGCGCGGCATGCCTGATATGTCACTCCTAGTGTTGCGTGTTTCGCATTCTGCCAGCGCTTGCAAGGCTGTGTGGGCCCCGTGTTACAGGGGACACAATGGAAACATTCTACTGCTCTCGAGCCGTTTATAAAAGTGGCTTGAAAAAGATATTTTTTTTGGGGCGGGAACTGTGGGCGAGAGTGGCGCTCGCCCGGGAACAGTGGAACGGCTGTTGCGGGAGCCGGTGTGGGCTGCTGTAAACATCTGTGGCATGCGTCGCATGCGTTATGCAATTGATTGCCGGTGATGGGCGCACGATTTTTGGAACAAGTGTCACTTGTGTGGCCGCAGTTTTGAAAATTAAGCACCATAAATTGCAATTTTTCCAACCCCCACTCACTCTTTAACGGTAATGTGTTTAAACTGGTATAGGTTAATCAAATAAGTTAAAGCGTCATAAAAACAAACATGGAAAAGGTTACATTGTAAAAAAAAAAGTAAGGCCCTCAGCCGTTAATACGTGACCTCGAATGGCTCTGACTGCACAAAGTGTTTAATGCGCTGTAGCGTACCACTGTACAGTACTATACTTGCTCTCAGCACTGTGGGGCAGATGTGGTGAGTTTCACTCTCATCAGTTACGAGTATTAGTGGAACAGAGTAAAGATTGCAGCCAGCGAACGTGGGCTTCTACTGTAATGCCTATGTTAAGCCCGTTTCCTTTGAACGCCATTGTGGCAAAGCTTTTACACAAATGAAACCGGCCCACATACCGTGGTGAAACTGAATTGCCAAGGTAAACGTTGCCACTTTTTCCTTTCACCTACGGTGGAGCCATGACGCAAAACAAGCGTGCCTTTGTCGAAAACAAAAACGTCCGCGATAAATGGACGGAGAGCTTTAAGCGTTCACGATGTTTCCCGTTTGACCGAATGACAGCGCTCGCTTGGGACCTGCGTGACGCCGCTTTGTGCCGTGGTTTTGGTGTTTGCCCGAGTTCCTGCGACGAGGCTGGTATTGGCGACACGCTTGATGATGGGAGCGTCGTCGTCATTGCCGTCGTTGCTAAAAACTAAATTCTTGTGTTCCGCGAGTCGCCGATTGGCAAGTCGCGTGTTTTAAGTCGAAGCTTGATGGTGGGGCCTTAGTTGTGATACAGACCAGTCGAGTTTAATTCAGTCCCTAATCGACCGATGTTATAAATCGTAATATGATGTCATTGCACAAAAGTCATGCTGCTATTCCGTACCACACGAAACATCATTTACTGGGTGTCTTAGTTCACATTTTTTTATACACCTAAGTGACTTGTATTCAAATGTAGGTTACATGGAAAATTGGTATGATGGAAGTTTTTTCCACTACATATTTTCAAAATTTCTCACTAAATATTTGTTTTGGGTCACTGTTAAGCTGGAGTAGGCATGTGACACTGTCAGCCACAGTTACAGCGATGGTTATGATGGACATGGTGTGCAGGGTGCGGAAATATTTTCCTGATTGCCAACCCAAACAGCATAAAACGGTGCATTTCCTTTATGTTTTGTCAATGAAATGCATTTAGTTTTAAGGCAAATGAAGCTGCACATGATAAATTCCGTTCAATCAAAGATCGTTCTAATTGGGGTCCATAATCTGCAAAAAAAAACCAAGCACACGATTCCATTGCAGAGCACAGAACCAAAACCGCCAAGCAGCTAGAAACAACCAGCACTTTTAAACGTGCAAAATCTAAAAGTTAACAATATTTCTTACATTGGACAAGGTTGTAAGAGCTTGACGTTGATGTAAATGGTAACCATGGCAGCAGCGATAGAAGAGTGATCAGGGGGCGACTGACAACCGGTGAGCGGCGATCGACCAGAGTGATGTCAGTGAGGTGCTGGATCATCGATGAGAACCCCACTGCTTTCATCAGTCGGGTTCATTGGGTCACTTCTCCTCCTGAGGCTGGACAAAGCGGTGATCACACAGGCTGCCGCGGAAGTTTGTTCGTGGCATCGTCACCGCTAATGGAAAGGCGGATGACGATCACCTTTCTCCGAAGCCTTTTTGGAACGCCCAGAGATCGTCAAAGAATTCTCACCGATGCCTTCGCCCCCTATCAGGTTCTCGTTTCTTCACAAGTTCCTTGCCATGTGACTGCCACGCAACTGAACAAATGACCTATTCATACGCCGAAGGACCTTTACAGTACAGTAATTCTTTTCAAGTTTAAAAATGTGTTGCATCTGCGTTCAACTTGGGGGAACTCGGGGAAGGTTTGAAGAGGCCGCGGGGTTCTGTAAAAACAACTCTTTGATGGTCATTGATGTCAGATGGCAGGGTCCTGGCCCGCTATTCTGGCTAGCAAGGAAACTGTTTCTCCAGTCCTTGGCGTCACACCGTGTAAACTAATTAATCTTCTTTGTGCGCGACGAGAAGAGGAGATGTGGTCCGTGCGTTTCTCCGATCGTTGGCGTCCTGCGCGGCTTTCCGCTCACTAAACACACAACTGTACACACTGTACAGTGTTGAGGTATATGTTTGCTACGAGTTTTTTTTTTATTTTTCATGCAGTTAATTTCAAATTGAGTTATTCTAAATGACTTCACCAATCTGCACTGACCTGTGTGGTGAAGTATGGCCAAATAAACCCCCATGACCCACCCGGGTCTTGAGGAGGCTCTCATCCAGCAGGGCTGTACAGCACATTCTGAAGACTTAATAATGTTTCTAATTTGGCTACGTAACTTAATGTCTCATCAATAAAAGTTAATCCAGTATATAATTGCAAAAAACTGTTTGGTAACAAATGGACACTTTTGAACGCATTCAAACTTCTCTAATCGGCTCATGGGAGCTGCTCTTGGCCGAAACAATTATTTCCGTTGATCCACGCTCTTCCCACCAACTTTTATCTGCATGAAGATGCGGCGGAAAGAGAAATAATATGATGGGTTGGTACTCTTATCTGCGGGGTTAGTGCTGATATAATTTGTGTGGCTAGAGTCAAAGGAAAGAGTTTTCACCGAATACTCAGAAAAGCTGAAAGAAAGTCGACGAGAATGGCTGAAGAGAGGAAAATGGCATCGCAGGGACGACGCTGAACCATGGAAGCACCAGGGCCGAGACCAAGGAGGCAGGCCTAGGAAAGGCTGTGTTTACCCTTTCCTGTTACAAGACGTCTGCAAGTTGCAGGGTGGGTGTCCCACTCACCGCTGAATCTCGGAACGTGCAAGCAGTTCGCGTTAATTTTTGTTTTGAGACATAGCGCCGTTGTTTTTAAAAACATTGTGCTCACCGCGGAGAACTGTATCAACACGACCGCACTATGATATCTGGCGCTAGACTGTGCCGCACACCCTCCCGCATGGCCTTATGGGAGCCTAGGTACAACTTCCAACTTGAAGACGTACTGATAAAGTGATTTTATTTTCGTTTTTCTTCTGATTCCGTTCCCGATGACATCTATATCCATCATCGGAATGGGAAAGGATTAAAATTGGTTAGCCGAGACATTTGTTACCATGAAGTAGCAAGCTGTGGATGTGAAGGACTGTGAAGTTGATGAGGTGGTCTTGGACATAAATGAGTGGAGAAAGAGGTTCAAGAAGGCAGATCCTCCGCAGTCCATGATCTCTAGACCAGATATTTCACTTGTCGGTGACCGCCTGGAGTGGCGTAACTTTAGTGGGAAGAATTTTCTGAGCGTGGCCAGACAACGGTGAATTGTGTCAAATCAGAAACAATAGTTGCATGCAGGAAAGCCGTCCGTTTCAACACAAACGCCTTCGGGAAATGCTGATGGCGTTTTGCGCATGCGCGATGGCTGCGTGCGTTTTCTGCGTCTTGTTTGAGAGTTGGTCATTCGTGTTTTGGTAACCGTTCGTAACGAGTGGGCCGCCAAACGATTCGCTGCCATCGGCCGTTTGACAACTTTGCATGGGCACCAATTGCTGCTCTCTGGTCCATGGACGGTCCATGAGTGGTGAGTAATGCCAGGAAGATGAAGATGGGCAGTGATGGTGGATGATACGTGTTCATAACGGAAGGTTCACTGCTCCTTTATAAATGAGCAGCTAAATGCGGCCGGCGGTTTGTGAGCTTTTATTGAAATTGGTCGCATTATGGGGTACGCGCATGCAACGCTGCGAGATACGGAAATAGCCGCACATTAGTCAAAGAAGAAAACACAAGTTCGGGGCAACATATTGACGGTGAATATAATGTACGTCATCTAACACCAGCCTTCATCAGCTTGTCTTTGTCTGGTGTAAGACAACACAGGTACCTAATCAGGAATCTTCAAGCAAAAACTGTGAACAAATTCCATCCATGTGCAGAAATGTCCGATGTCCCAGGAATGCTCGTTTTGGTGGTGGCAGGCGGTCTCGGTGTGTCGCGCACAGGAGTTAAAACCCGTGGTGTCCTCAGGGATGCCTCCCGCGCCAACATGTGCTGCGTGCTTTGAGGAATTCTGGAATGCAGTGACATCATGGCTTGGAAGCTTGCGTGGCAGATTGCGATGTTCAGTTAGTTCTCCAACTTTTTTGTTGTTGACGCAACTTAGTTCTTCCTCTCGCTCTAGCCGCCTCCCTGCCTACGACATACGAATCGTAAACATGAACGTTGACAAGGAAAACAAGACGACGGCTGAACAGCGTGCAAACTATCACAGAGAGCTGCATGCCTGACATTACACCTCGAGACGGAAAGAGGAACACAAGTATCAAAGAACATACGAAAGTGAGAGACGCCATATTCACTGTTAAGAAAGGTCATTGGGCTTGGGCAGGACCTATCGCTTTGAAGGGACGATGGCCTGGAGGCCGAGACGATCTCCGGTGTGGCAGCCAAAGAAGCGAATACGCCTGACAGGATGACCACCGTGGATTATGGGAGCGTTGAGATCGGCTCATGTGCAGGAGTTGGATGGATTGTTGTTGCATCGCGAGACAGTGAGATAACGGTGGCGGCTTGTGGGAGGCCCTCAACCAGCAGTGGATAGATAACGGCAGATGATGATGATGAGCTGCCTCCCTGCCTCATCTTGGTACTTGGCGTGCGTGTTCGTTTTGTCGGTCACTCGCTTCACTTTAGCTTCTGTGAAGTTGGCAGCTCATTAAACAAATTTGCAGCGTAATATTTTTCTCTCGCAAATGTTAGTGCGCGGAGGCCATATGCTTTTAAAGATTTAAATAATTAATGTGGATTCTGGAGTTAAGTGTGACCTGTGCCAACGGTATATGTCATGTTTTATTCAAAAAGTCATTGCTCAAAGTTGCCTTACCTGAAGTTTAAGAAAAATGTCCGATAATTAATATTTGAACTTTTTCAGTAAAGTGTCGGATGCTGATTTTCCATTGCTTGATTTTATGTTTTCTTAACAGATTCATTGATGCAGTGATGGAAAGTTCCATTGATGGAAAGCGAATGATAAGGGAATTGTCTCTTAGACGCATTTGTCAAAACCACTTCACCGGTTAGCGCACTGCACCGTGAACCACGTGGCGTGATTTTGATTCCCCGCCACGAGCAAGTTCTGAACTGCTTACAGTTTACCCGTCCACTTCACTCACATTGCAATGACCTGCATGGTGAAGTATGACCACAAAATGTGAAATTCCTTGGTATGTTTGTGGTGTGGTGTACACGTGAAACTGATAGCGAGTGGTTGTGTGATGGTTAATGGATTGTGCTGTTGTCCTGGAGACCTGGTTTTGATTCTTGGCCCACATGCCGACATCAGTGGCGCATGGCAATTGAGCCTGCCGTGGGCCTACTTTAAGTCAACCCAGCCTAAAATGAGTTCCTGGCACACTGTATGAAGCGTCGGCAATGAGGAGACAATCATCACCAATGTCGAAACAAAGGTGTTTCGACATTGGTGATAACCACTGGCACTCTGGCCTTGAATAGGTACTCGCTCACAGCACTTTCCCTTCTAGTCTGAAAGCTGTCAAACGTCACTCATGGGACATGAATTTCACGATTTGGAGCATTCCTCACGGTTTCATGTTGACGTTGCAAAAACCTCGCACATTACCACGATCAAAAAAAAATCCTCCAAAAAAGTTACGAACTTTCCAATTTCTCAAATCGATTCAATAATGGCTGAGAAGCTCGTACAACAACCCCGCCACTCACCTGGAAGCCGACCAATCAGATACGTGGGACTTCTTCATTACAGACGCACACTGCCCCCTCGCCCCCACTCCGCCCCACCCCGACCCCCCCACTGCTCCCACGCTGACACCAGCCAATCTCACCCCACCCCCCTACTGGGAAGCCTCACGTGCATGACCATCTGACCTTCTTCCATACCTCACTCTGTTTAAGAGCTCGGTAATCTACGTGACTGAATGCCGATGAGACCCTGACAAACCCAGCCCAGAGTTTGCTGCTTAAACAGTTGCAGCTGGAAAGCGTTGGTTCAGAATTCCCCAAGGCTGATATAATAATAATATATCCCTCTATAAATACACCATGTTCTCCAGATTTTAAGACACACTCCCCCTCCCCCCTGCATTTTAGAGCAAAAGTTTTGGGGTGCATCTCATCACCTCGTAGGTGTGTGTGTGACCAGCTTTGTACAACTTTAATGAAACCGGGAAGTTTGGGGGTGCATATTACTTTCCTGAGCATCTAGTAATCGGAAAATAGGGTTTAATTTTTTTTTACACAGAGGAACAGACTTCATGTCCTGTTCATTATGCCGCCGATAAGGCCGTTCGTTAGGTGTCCGTACCTGATCCTGTGTGCCGACGATGGCTCCCCCCGTACCGTGAACAGAGATGAAGAAGGACTGGTCAGACCACGCGCTCTGGTGGGAGCGCAAAACCATGTGGCTGCTCAAGACGCACTGGACGCTGGACAAGTACGGCATCCAGGCGGACGCCACGCTGCACTTCACCCCGCAGCACAAGCTCATGCGCCTGCAACTCCCGAGCATGAAGTACGTGCGCGTCAAGGTCAACTTCTCCGACCTCGTCTTCAAGGCCGTCGTGGACATCTGCAAGACGTTCAGTAAGGGCCGCGGTCGCTCATCTCGTCGTGCCGCGTTTTTGTCGTGATGCATGCACGCACAAACGCACGCACGTTGAACCTGTTTCGCACCGTACGTAACCAACCGTGCGAATCCGGGAGGTGCGGGATGAAGGACAGGAAGCTGCGCACAAAAAGTGTTTCTAAAGAAGTGAGTCTTCATCTTCTTGGTTCTTTCGGTAAAGTCACGTAGAATGTAAATAATAAAATAATAGAAATAAAGTAATATAATATAATGTTTTATTTTTATTATTTTATTATTTCCATTCTACGTGACTTTACCGAAAGAACCAAGAAGATGAATCCCTGCAGTCACGAAAGCTTTAAATCGAAATTTAAGTGAGTTTTCAGTTTAGATTTCAAAGTGGCGGTGGAGAGGGTCGAGTGTCCTCGGTGCCATAGACAAGTGGGCTCTGTCATCGGAGTGGGTTGGCTTCCTTTTAAAAGTGAGCCGCATGCTTTTAACTGGGAAGTCGTGATGTCATAGGGTCAATGAGTGCTCAATAGTGTCCGTAATTTTAGGTCGACTTCAGTCTTGTGCCAATCTTAAAATGCATGGAAAAATCAACCGAGTAAGTTTGTACTAAAGTAGTACTATTCTAACCCAGGCTGACTTTTTTTTTGCAATCGCTTTCCAGCATGGAGGGTGGGGAATGGAAGGCTTGGGAGATTGAGCAGTGGTGGCTGCCTGGCTAATGGAGTGTGGGGACAAGATGTGAGCTGTGCTGATGATCCCAGAACGGCCCAGGAACATTCCTCGGCCACCGATGGCGCTCGCTAGTCGTCACGGAAACGTGGCATGAGTAGATTTGGGCAGCATTTTGTTGTTGGCAAATCGGAAGGAACACCTCTCCCGTGCCTCTTGCATTCCCATTTTTTTTTTACAATGAAAAAGGTGTGGCTCTATGGGATGGTGCCATGGAAATACAGAGACGCGGGTTACTTTGCATATGTATGTATTTTGAACGTATTTCTCACCGTACGTAGCCAACCATGCTAAACGGAGGACAACAAACTAAACACAAAAAGCATTTTAGAAGAAATTAGTTTTCAATCTAGATGACTTAAAAGTGCATAGCTCCAGTGGCTTCCTAATATCGGAAGGAAGAGCGTTCCAGATGGCCGCAGAAGTGCATCTTAAAGCGTGCGATGCGGTGACCATGTTTTTTCAATGACTAGCCAAAAGCCGCTGCGAGGATGACTGGAGTTCGCGTGATGGTTTATGCTCCTTGACGGTCACACATCTTTGTTGTATTTGTTACATTGAACAGTATAAAATCAGATGTAAAGGCTGTCCGTGTGCCCCATGTTAAAACGCCCCATGCTGTACATTCAAAGCATTATGATGTATGGGAGTAGAATTAAATTATGTTTGCTGCTCAGGAAAAACACAAGGGAACGATCGATTTCCTTGGATTAACTGGTATTGAATCTGTTTGTTCCTGCTGATGGCAATTCAATTAAATTGTTTTAATGCGTGGCTTGGTTGGGGCCCACTGAGACACACTATCCCTTCAGCCAGGAATAGCATGTCCTTCCCTCACACATCTGATTAGCACGGTTGGCTACTTACTAAATAAGTTCATACACACAGGGGGAGACCAGGTTAACCAGAAATACAGTGCAGCAAATTCAAGAAAAGGTCTGTTGTTCAATTGTCTGTGTTCAATAATCAATCCTAGGTATCTGTTTACGCTTTACATGTAAGTGTTGATATGGATGTGAACCTAGAAAACTGGCGTATTTGCTCTGGAGCCAGAGGCCATTTCTTATTTGAATGCGTTCAACTGTTAGCGTTGCACACACCAAGCTGCCAAAGGTTAAAGGCCGTGTCACATGACCCCACCTGCTGTGCATGCTTTGTGCCCGAGCGCAGCTTGAAAATAGCGCCGGTCCTTATTAGACTCCAGACGCTGCTGAGTTTTCTGGAATCCATTGCTTTTGAGCGGCAGCACTTGAAGCTGATTAGAAAAGCCCCTCTTCATTTCGGATCGAATTACCTTTTACGAGCAGGGAACTGTCCAGGATTTCTTCTCGATGGATTGCTCGAGTATTCACTTTGAATCAGATTAGATTGCGCTTGTAATCGGACGATGAGAGGTGGCCGTACGTTAATGTAAAGAGCATTTGACAACCTGACAGCCAAACTTTTTGCTGGCGTGATTTTATTTTTTGGTTTGGTAGAAATAAGTTCGACAAACCAGTCAATTAAGTGGGCTGTTAGAGTTTACAAATCCTCTGTGCCTGCCACTCGTGTTAACATTTAAAAATATATTTGCTTTTGTGGCAGAAAAATATGGAAGGATTGCCGCTAAGCACGAAGCATTCCATAAAGTGTGAAAATGAAGAAACGTTCAACAAAAAACTTGGGGGGAAAATATACCGGTTCATATAAATGCAATAATCTCACTCGGAAGGTTTTGTTGTCTAAGTAGGTTGGGTTATTGTTAAGCAGACCGACACAATTTAAACGCTTAGCATTGACATAAATTAGCATACATTTTACAGCCGTTTGTCCATCCACTGCTGGATGAAGGCCTCCTCACGCCGCGTCGGTCACGGGAGTTTGATTGACCATACTTCACCATGCTGGTCAGTGCGGACTGGTCAAGGGGGTTGCCCCAGACCGGTCCACGTTTGTCAGCTGTGACAGGAATCAAACTCGGTTCTCCGCACATTCACACCGCTGTAGACTCACCACCGTGCCACCGCCCCCACTCTAAGCGGTGGCACACACAGACCCACGCGAGGCAATTCCCAAAAAGGGAACTTGGTTTGGTTTATAACTCAACTTGTAAACAAATTCATTGTAATTACGCACTGAGCAGTGAGGCTTTGTAGCCTGCCTCTGACTCCGCCTCTGGACCAGGCAACGAAAGCAACTTTTCCTTCTTTGTTTTTTTTCGGTAAAGTCACGTAGAAAAGTCACGTAGAGGGGAAATATTTTATTATTATTATTATTTCCCTTCTACGTTACTTTACCGAAAGAACCAAGAAGATGAATCCCTGCAGTCACGAAAGCTTTAACTCGAAACTTTTCCACTGTCTGCATATCACGAACCCATAAAAAGTGTAACTTTGCTTCTGGTCTAAATGTGACTGAAGCTTAACCCCTGCAGCCACCTCAGCAGTTGTAACCAATACCTACGTTTCCCTGTCACTTAATCGCCGTTGACGGTTTTTGTCGCCGCTGTCGTTTTTTTTGCATCGCTCAAGCCAAGTCGATATCGGACCCATCGCGGCTCTCTCATTCTATTAGCCGGATTTATTTTATTCATAATTTTGCCGCTATGAATTTCCACGTGAAGAGACGCTTTGTTGTTGAGCTATCGTTTGTGGCCAGGTCGCTTCTGAAAAATACCTCCGGGGGCTTTGCCTGGCAGGATGGGGGATGGTTTGGTTTTATTTGTTTGTTTTTGGGCGATTTGTTTGCCTTTGCTATACTTTGCACTCCTATCGTGTTTTTTGTATTGTTTGTTGTTGTAGCCTTCTTACCTGCCCCTACTGGGCATCTGTGAAAAAGAGCTCTATAGCTCATCGGATTCCTCCAGGATGATTGAATAATTCTGATTCCGAGTCGGGGCTCCCACGGAAGGCGCTTTGGGCTGTGATACGCGGCGTGTCGTGGATGCACGTGCACACGCGTTCGCGCACACGCCGTGAGATTTAAATAACGCCGCGTGGAAATGGACACCTGCCCTGCTGAGCTCCAGCCATTTTAATTAGCCGCGAACAGGGCATTTTTAAACTCTGTCCAGCGTGCCACTCTGCTTACCTCACGCCTATTTTAAACGGCCGCGCGGTAAACACTGAGCTAGCACGGCTCGCAGGACTAAGAGTGTGCTCCTAATATGGCCATTGTATTGCCGATTGCCTACGTTTGCATGCCGTCAGTCGCCGGGACTCCCGGACTGTTCCGTGCGTTGGTTTAAACATCTAATTAGCTTGCAGTCGGGGATTTCCTATTTCTCAGCCGGAACAAGAACCCCGATAGAGATGCGTTGTCTGATGGCTTTTGCGATGTCTGACAGCAGACCGTCTTCGACACGACCAATCGTGAATGTGCCCGAACTGGTATGGGCGGACGCTTAACCAGGGTTGAGCCTGGTTAGCAGGTGGTTGGGAGGTTGCCTGGGATTGCCATGTGTGTTGGTATGGCTTTGGGGCTGCAAGGTGGCCAGAAGATGTCGGCACAACGATAGATTCTTGACTCTATCGGTGCAGAGCGTTGAGTGTTATCCCCTAATTGTACGTGTGGCTTTTCTCTGGGTACTTCCAGTTTCTTGCCACGGAGACAAATATTCATGAATGGCATGAGCCAAACATCCCAATTATGGACCTTTCTGAGTCATCTTGAATACTCGGTGATCAGCGTGGCTTTCCTGGGCAAATAAAAAAGCATGGTTTGTTTTAAAAACTTGTCCCATTCCTTTTCATAGTACTCTCGATCATAAAAAGGGATCCAAAGTAAAGTAATAGAGGCAGAAAAGAGAACCTTTTAGTGCTTTTGGGAAATTTTACTTAATAATGAAAAGCAACATGCCACAGACCTAATAAAAGGAACGTTTGTATTCGGTGCATATTACATACGATTACATATGGATCAGAAACAAGGACACTGAAGCAAAAATAAATGAGAGTTTAAAAGTGTGTATTGAGCCATGGAGGGACACATGTTTTGAATCGCACCGAGACACGTAAAGTGGAAATGCACGATTCGGAGAGCAAATGCAAGCTGGAGACATCGTGTTCGCCATTTAAGAAAAGTACGCTTGGCCGGACGTGTCGCTAAAGTGGATGATGGCCAAGAGTCATGGCTAATGACAGTGTGGCAAACAAAGGAGTGAAGCATGCCCAAGAGGGACATCCGCCACAGAGGTGGAGCAATGAAATTAACTAAACTGTAAACTTATTTTATGTTACCAGATAAGGCACACTGAGCTACTCAGCTCTTTTTCAGAAGCGACCTGGCCACATATGATAGCTCAAGGGAGGGACGTATCATGTGGAAATGTTTCGCATTCAAATACTCTGAACGCATGATTCTAAATGTGGAGGGGAAAACCGGAGGACATGGAGAAAAATCCACACGCCCACGGGGAGAGAGACCAGGCAAACTCAAAATATGCAGCAGGCGTCAGGGTCGGGATTGAACCCATGACCAGGCGAGGTAGTTAATATCTCACCGCCATGGCACCCGTGAAATGAGCTTGTGTGCAGGAGGAGCTCCATGGGTTGTTGCATCGCAGGACAGTGGGAGACCGTGATGGCTTGGGGGGAGGCCTTCAGTAAAGAAGGTTGATGATGGTCTCTTTGGGGTTGTCGCTGTTTTGATGTCACATGGACATGGCCACTTCCGAAAAGCGATAATTAGTGCCACTCATTACCCTGTGCCGGAAGATGCTTGGGGACATCTGAACCCATTACAAAAACGGGCAAAGTTGTTACGACACTCGCAGAGTTATGCACAACACATTAGAAAAACAACGGCGATAACATGCAACGAACTTGCTGAACATTACCTACCGCAGGCTAGAGATAAGAAAGTTCACCTTTCAAAGTGTATTAGTGTGGAGACCTTTAAAGTGCAATTTAAGAGGAAACCTTCGAGCCATAAGCAATTATCGTAAATGTGCGGGCAGCTGGGCTATTGCTGTTCAAACGTGTCGAAAGTGCACCTGGCTCGCCCCGGTTGTTTACGTTTCTCCCTCTCCTCACTCTTAGCTGCGTGGCGTGGAAAATAAAAACAGAACGAGGGTTCACGAGCGCCTTGTTTAGCCCAGGCCAGGCCAGGCACGCGATGACCCGAGCTCTGGGCAGGCAGCTGGGGTTTCCGATTCGTTCTCATGGCAGGGAGTCGATCAACGTTCGTAAGTTCGTGCCGAGGTTTGGCGAGCGAGCCCGTGGACGGCTCTCGTCGAGCAGTCTGATGAAATGCGCGAAATGCTGCCAGTGACACGGGCCAGTGGCGGGCTAAATGCGGTTCCACGGCGGTGAGATTTGTGACCGCAGTCGTGGACCGTGGGCTATCTGTCATTGTTCACTGGTTGCAGGAGAGGAGATCACCGTTGAGATAGCTCTGCAGAAGGGTGTAGCGGCTCGCAGTGAGAAGGTTGCGAGTTCAAATCCTGGTTGGGGGGTCCGACTTGGCCCATCATCCGTCTTGGGTTGCCAAATGAGTTATCACTTTGTGGCGAAGCCAACAGTGGTTGTGCTGTGGATAGACTCGTCCCCAACATCGGAATGCAGATTTTCCTCCACTGGATCAGGGGCACGCTCAGCACTGTCGATTAGCATAGTTGGCTACGTATGGTGCGAAAGAAGTTCTACGTACATAAGGTTACATAATTTGAGCAGGAAATCCGCTTTGATTTATTTGGAAGGAGATAGCCACGTAGACTTGATGTGCCAACACGACAGACAGGAAAGCATCCCACCCACCTCTGCGAAGCAAAGTCTCTAGCATACTCGCTGGATAACTGTGTGATGAGTGTCAGACGACACTCGCAAAGAGAAGGGCGGGGGGTGGGGCAGCTGCTAATCCGTAGGCTGTGTACGTCCCGGTAATAACAAACCTCCATTCTGGTGAAACCCATAATCTGGTTACATAGTTTTGCTGGAAAGTTAATCCTTCACAAAGTGGGTTGACAGTCAAATTATAGTTTGCATTATTTTTATATATGCAGTACATGTATGTTCATATGTACTGGGAAGTTTTTTTGCTATACTTTTAATATGGGTATATTTATATATATTTTTTCTCACCGTATGTGTTGAGAAACCTCAAAGCATGGAAATAAATACACGGCTTTGGATTTTTTCGTGTAATTTGTTTTGCAAAGATATGTATGGAATGTAGGTAAATGTATCTAATTACTACATGTAAATGGAGTATTTAGATATTGGGTGAGCAGTCGGTTCGTGCACTACTGTGAACGTAACCAACCGAGTTTGATTCCTGACCATGGTTAATGTGAGTCGAGAGTGACATCCAAACCTGTCCTGGGCCTCTTCTCACCTTCAGGCGCAGCAAAATATGTATTTATTTATTCAGGAGCCTGAAGACTTTGGTATTTTCAATGCTTGGCTAATTTTTTTTTTTTGCCATGTTTTGTTGCTTGGAATCTTTTTACATTCAGAGACAGATAGAGGAACACGCAATCAAAGGACACAACACACAATTGACAGACTTCATATTGACTCTTCATGAAAGTAAATGGACAGGACACGTGCCAATATAAGAGATGATTGCTGATGGGCACAGGATGACCACTGTGGTAGGAAGCAATGAGTTACCTTTGCAGGATGTAAATCGATGCTTTGCATCATGTGACTCGGTGATGGCTTGGGAAGGCTTTCATACAGCAGTGGGTGGATCTTGGCTGATGATGATATTCCAACATAAAGCTGTTCGAAGGCAAATTTGCGTGAGTAAAAGGGATATGTTGATGAAGACCAAAATATCTTAAATGTTAATCTTTGTGGGTAGAGGAGCGGGTGGCTAGCAGTAAAGATTAATAGCCATTTATTTATCCAGGAGCCTCAAGACTTTGATATTTTTAATGCTTGGCTAGTTCCTTTAAACGTGTTTTGCATATTTGCCAATATTTTTATCCAAAAATTATGAAAACATACGTACATTACAATGCATTAATAAACAAAGTAGGCTGTCAAATGTTTTAACAATGCAAGGGAGTCATGTATAACTGGTGCTTTAAAAATTGCGGTTTCGAGATCATGATTTATAAACAACTACAAGCGATTTGAATTGCCGTTATGTCACAACTAGAGGTCAGAGATGAACCTTGACTTTGTAGATAATACTCTTAGGTTTTTTCAGTAAAGTCACGTAGGTAATAATAAATAATAAAAATCATAGAAATTATAATAGAAATATAATAATAAATCACGACATTTACTTTTTATTTTTTATTTTTACCTACTTGACTTTACCGAAAAAAACTAAGAGTATGAATCATTGCAGTCACGAAAGCTTCAAATCTAGAATTTGTAGATAATATATAGATGATACTATGATATTTCCAACAGCATCTCCCCGTGAGAGAAACAAAAAAATTACACTACTGAAAATGAATCCGTGTGCTCTGCTCAAATAACTCAGATATATTTTTTTATTATGAAAGATGGTTAACAATGGAGCGTAGTTTAACACAATGTGGGAGGACCTGTTACTAATCGTCATTTTCACACCAGAAATTATGTTGAAGTCGTGGAACCCAGTCTGATCCATGGGGAGGGTGGGGAAGACAAGTTATAATGTAAACAAAAACATTTATTGCAAAAAAGATGAAAGTAAATATGCCTTTTAAAGTATAATTCAGAAGTCAACAGGAATTAAATTAAATTAGAACAGGCGTTTAATTCAGTAACCATTAGTGAAGAATCTAAACATGAAACGCATGCCGTTTTATGTACATTAATGATCTTCTAGTTTAGGTAATAAATCTCCCCCTAAACATTTCATTGCGGCTGCGTAAGTGATGAATAAAGTGCGCAGGGTAAACCCGTAGAGTCCATAATCTGCGGTGTGAGGGGTAATGTTTTATTGTATGGGATTGATTTTGTATTTATTGTGGGTGATTAATTGTAGCTTAACTGTGGCCTTAAAAGGGTTTGTGAAGAATAACAGTGGCTCTTTCATTTAATATTTGCAAGCATACCGACTTAACGTCCAACTTAACCCTATCATGATGCACGAATTGGTAAAATAAAAAAAACAAATTTGTTTGCTTTAATGTTATTTTAGAAGTTAAAAGCACGCCACACCAAATATTTCCCCCCATAACATTTCATATCATCATAGCAGTCGACCATTGTGCATGGGAAGGGCTAGAGAGGTAACAAGACAGCAGACTCGTTATCACAATCGCCTTCAAGCATCACCAGCGGCATGGAATGAGATTCAAGTCAGGACATGGAAAAGTTATACAAAAATAATGAGTGGGGTGGGGGAGGTCAGCGAACTGAGCTGACACCACTGACACATTGGGTTGAGTCCAGGCAGCTGCCATTGATTACCCTGGCCTCTCGAGTGTAGTAGCACGTTGATGGTGTCGGCCCGGTCACCAATGACTGCATACGAATACAAAAACGTTCGTGTCAAATTTGGTCATCGCTTAACTTGGCAAAAAATGCCAACTTTGAGAATTGACAAATCTTGAAGTGACTGCCGTGCGATGAATATCTCTCCGGCAGCTTGGGTTGGAGAGTGCAACAGCCCTTGTATGGGTAGCAGGTCACTCAAGGGATTTCACTAGTGGCTCTGTGATGCTGGCCATTTCCTGTTTTGTAAACAGGGGCCGTGGGGGGATATACCACGCTGTGAGAATTCTGAATTTATTAATCTCATGACATTTTGCCTAGAGTGCAATTGGAATCAAATTGGAAAGAACACGGAAGAAAATAAAAATGTGAACGTTCTTTTCCCCCATGATATTGAGATGTTCATTTTTCCCCGTTTTTTTCTTTAGACATCCGCCACCCAGAAGAGCTGTCCCTCATCAGGAAGCCTCAGGATTCTTCCAAAAAGAAGAAGAAAAAGGGAGGAGAGGAGAACAACCACGAGGAAGTGACCGAGTTGGAGGGTCCCCTCATCACACCCACGGCCAGCCCTGGTGAGTGCAGCTCAACGGTGGTGTGTGCCACCTTTTGACAAACCAGGGTTTAAGAAGACGTCGAGACCAGGATCGGTGGACGGGGAGAATGGGGTTTTGAGGAGTGAGCCAGTGGCAATCCTGTACTGCGATCGTGGAGGGGCACTGTAGCCGATGGGATAGGACAAGAGGTGACTTGGTTGTATACACCCGTGCTGTTATTCGCACGTATGTTTACTCTTCGAATGAATACATTTGGCTTCTGCCAGAGTTTCCACGGGGATTTCTAGTGGAGGCTCAAGTGTGCCTCCCTGAGTCTGCTAAGTTAAGGGGGTCGGAAGGGGTTGATAGACTCCCCCTGCCCCTCTGTGCTATGGCCTTCGGTCCTCGGTGGCCCATGTGCCATCACCTCCACCCCTACCAAGGGCCCCTTGGTGCTGCTTGCATTGCTCGCGAGTGACTCGTCGTGTGACTAAGCAGCAGGCTGGTTGGACAGTTTAATGGAAGGCGGGGGGGGGGCCTCTTGGTAAGTTTCCATGTTTGGGTGAGGTGTAGATGTCATCTGGACCGATAAAGAATAGGTGCAATTTTCTCGCGAGTAATTTTGCCTCATTCTTCAAATGTTGCGCAACATCCCGTGTCGACCACTGCAGATGTGTCGCTTTATTTTGCAACGTGGACTTTTACCGAGTTGGAATCGCAGCACATGTCTCTTTATAAAATAAGCTCTGGGAGAGAGGGGGGTGTAGGGGTGGGCTGGATGGAGGCTCCATACCTACCCGCCCTTCTCACCGAGGTGGTCTTCTCCAGGGAGGCCAGCAAGGAATTCGGGCAAGGAAAGGTGCCAACTCGGCCTACGACTAATAGTAATGCTTAATAGCAATGAAATGCAGGCATTGTAGATTAGTAAATGAGGTTGACATTATACAATTTAAAAAAATAAATAAGGCGAATGTGTTGCTTCCCTTGATCATGAAAGTTTCATTCAATTATCTTGTCAAACATTTCCGAGCCGTCATACACACAACGAAAATATTCAGCCATATGTGAGCGGATTGCCATGACGACCAGGAGACTTAATCCAGCCAATAATGACGTTTTACATATAAACACGCAATAAAAAAAAACTAATATTCAAAGGCAGCTTGAATCCAGTAATTCTGTGTTCTTGTCAAACATCTACCACGAGTTGCCATACATCAGCCATGCTGGATCAGAATTCAGCCATGCTGGATCAAACTATGGAGTTGCTAGCAAGATTATTGCAAAAAAATAACACACTTCAATTTTGCATACGATGTATTATTTTCGTGGGTGCATTTTAGAATGCATGTTTCTGTTCCAGTTAAATTAATGTTTTATTTTTTAAGTACATGTATTTGTTTATTTGAAGAATGCCGACGTTTATATCAGTTATACATGACGAATGATGATGATGGTGAAAATGATGATAGTTGTGTGTGGAATTTCATGGGCAACAGCTGAGTTTGTATTTCGTCAGTAAGTTTAGAACGGGCCTCGAACACAGACCCGGCTCGCTCGTGAACATTTTAATTGATGTTTAAAAATGGTTTGGACAGATAAGCAAACAGCCGATTGGTTACTTGACAAACTGTCCCAGTGTACTTTTGGGTGGAGCTGTTATTAATGACATCCCTTAAACATAACAAGACCAACTTGATAAGCGGAGACTTATTACTCCGTTCAACCACAATTGTCGACATTTCCACTCGTGCAGATTTCCCCGGGCCAATAAAACACACCTCCCAGCCTGTCCTGTACGAATTAGTTTAACTGTCACCCCTAGACCTTTGTTTCATTTGTATTTGCCCAATTGCTTAAATGTGGTTAAAATGCCCGGACACGTTACACCTCCTTGAGCCTTATCTTGTGTAGGTTTGCCCAGGTAAAGAGCAGTGTTTACATAAAGGAAGGGGCCCTACTTGGGGAGCGTTTCACAGTGACTTGGAATCTTGTACTTCAGCTTACGTAATAGCTGGCTCGACAGGCATGTGCTAATAGAGCTTGGGTGAGAGAGTAACATCACCTGGTTTTTAGGCGCTTCACGTTACCGATGAGTGTTATTTTTTTCTGTGCCACTTAAAAATCTGAAATCCATCAGTGGGTTCCATAAATTATTCGCTTCTAGGGCGCAACCATTGGAGCACTCCGTTGACCAACTTGTTTGTTTTCTTGATTTTTTTTTTTTAAGGGCTTGGCATTTCCGATTAGCCCCTGGGAAAGTTAGTGTAAAATGCCGAACACGGAATACGAGTGCGAAGATTACAACTTCACGAGTAATTTATAGGATTATTAAAGTTTCGAGCCGAATGCGCGTAAAAAAAAAGCTAAAAAAACAAAAGCGGCATTCAAAAACGAGCTCGGACGAAGGTCCCCATTGTCCTTGGCAGCCCCCACTGCCGCCACGCCGCGGCCATTCCAAGTCTCCTTGGGACCCAGGGAGGAGGATTTCTGCTCAGGAAGGAAACGAACTCTGGCGCAGGGGAACTGCTGCTGCAGCAGCAGCGGCAGCAGCAGGATCAACGGCCTGTGTCCACTGTGCCCCGTGGTGAAAAACATGGCAGCGGTCCTTCAAGCCAAAGTGCCAAGATCGCGCCCAAATAGGCAGTAAACACGAGTCCGCCTTGCGTCTCATTCCACCGCGTAGTCGTTTAACAACAGCTTCCCCGAATATGGGCAAAAAAGCTTAGCCCTGCGTCAGATTTTGCCGAACACTTTTTTGCCGAAGGCGAGCGCTCTGAGACATCCCGTGCCTTCCCCGAGCTCCGCGTGCGTACGCGCGCTTTTTATTTGCCGTTCGTTTCTTTCCAATTGGGGGGGGGGGGGGGGCGATGCTCTTGTCGTTACGAGGTTTTTCGGGACGTTTTGTACCGCAAGCAGCGCTGCTTAATGATGAAATCCCGAACGTAATTAGGAATCTGGCCCCGTGTCTCTGACACACAGGCAGCGCGGGGGGGGGGGGGCGCTTCCTGTGTGTGACCTTACAGTACCCGACTGTGTGGTGCACGTTTGGGAGCTCCTGGTTGGACTGTTGCGTGGGATGACCGGGGGGGAGAGGAAGAGGAGGGGGGGTGGTGGCGACGAGAGGTTGGAGGAGAGGAGGAGGAGGAGGGGGGGCAGTGTCTGTGACTAAACCTCCTGCCCTTTGCCTTGTTTGGCCTTGTTTGTCAGCTGCGGCTGAGGGTGGTTTTCTGAAGTATTTTTTTACATAAAGTCTGCATTTTTGGTGATATATTGGAATTAACAGTGATGTCACATTTTTTTTCAGCGGTTTTAAAATAACCATGGACCGTGATGTTAAAAAAATAAGGAAATGGGTTTATTTTTCATAGAGCACTCTTTTATTTTCTCACGTGCAACTTTATAACTTAATGGATTATTTGTCCCACTGTCATTTCATCAGTGTTGGTGGGATTTCTTCTCCTCTTCACCTTGTTACTTTATTAAACCACACGTATTAAAATGGGGAAAAAATGTCCACCTTTTTTCCGCCCATAACCCCATTACCAAATTCTCTTTTAAAATCTGGACAACTCTAATGGTCTCTGTTTGTGTTCCACCGAAGTTATTTTTACACTCAATTTAAACGCGTTAGATCCAGTTATGAGTTTCAAGTACTTTACCGTAACTGTAATTAGATTCCCTAAGCGATTTACAAAAAAATCCTGATGAAATTAAAGCTTAAATTTCTAGCCTTGTTTTCACAAATCCAGAGCGTAGCACTCCTTGTGATACCATTAAAACTAGATGTGTACCGATCCACTCTGCACCCCCCCACCTCCTCTTAATGTCCAATCAATCCGTTAATTCAAGGTCACAATTGTGGCCAATGTCGCCGTCACTTTTAGTGAACTCTACACAAACAACATGCCATGCGCGTTATCGAAACAATAACCGATGCTTACGCATTCTTACTTAGCTTTACTGTCGATAGCAATCGATTAATTGGTGCACCTCCAGTTAACACGTTGAGCTTCTCAGCTGCGCGTTGAGTGTAACAGAAACTCGCGGTTACAGTTCTTCAAAGGCACGACACCATCACCTTACTTGCATTCCCATTTAAAATCTTTTTTTTTCCTCCCTCTCTCAATTTTCCTTCCTTTCCATAAATCTCTGCCTCTCTTAGACAGCAAGAAAGATGTTCTATATATCGGTCCGGTGAGAGGTAAGTTTCTCGAGTGTTATTTTCCTGCATCATGTGCTTTGTCTCAACCCTTTCTCTCTCCGTGCATTCCTGCTACTTGTTTGCTTTCTTCCTCGTTTATTGTTCTTTGTGTTTGCTTTGTTCTTTGTGTTTGCGTGCATATTTTGTGCGTTTTTTTTTTACTAAGCAGTTATTCCCGTGCACGCACGCGCATCTAAAGATCGCCCTAAGTGACCCCGAACATTCCGCAAGATTGCAAAGAAAATAGCGTGCACACTCGGATGCACTCCTTAACACTGCGATAGCATCTGAAGGACTTTCTCACTTGAGGGTTATTGCTCTGCATGTTTTATTGTTGGCCTAAAGTAGTTGAGGTGAGTTAGGAATGTTATGCATTGTGCTGATATTTATCCTCGCGAAAGCAAAACCTGTTTGAATTCTCACATAGGTGTCCTGGATTGGTATGCGGCTAAGCATAACAGGATGATTTAAATTATCAAATAATGCACAGCTGTTTGCCAATCCACTGCTGGATGATGACCTCTCTAACTCTGCATAGGTATTGGGGGTTGATTCTGCATACTTCGCCATGCTTTTCGGTGAAGGTTTGTGAAGTGGAGGGTGCCCAGGACCTCTCTAGATGTTATCCGTGGCCAGGAATCAAGCTCAGGCTACCAGGTTCAGAGCGGAATGCGTTAACAAATGTGCCACCGTTATTCCCACGTTAAATATCATAGTTTACACGAAATGTTTGAAATAATATAAGACGGATATACAAGTAATAGCACATATATACGGTGTTAATGTATATCACAGTGAGATGCATAATGATCAATTTAGAGGACAACAATCCATCGGATTATATGGAAGGCAAATATGAATTATCATCATGCTTAGCATTTCCAAAACACACAGAATCAAATTGAGTAAGTATAAACTGGTGCAGTCATTCAAGCACTCACAAACCAAGGCCTTAATAAAAATACGTAGAAATGTTTAAAAAAAATGCAAACTCATTGAGATTGTGTGAAGAAAATTACAACATGCAAATCAGAAGATGAGTGGGCATGAAGATGGATGGGAAAAACACAAAACCATCTAAAATGTGTCAACGTCATAGCCATTATAACAACCGATGGTAACTAACTAATGGAAAATGATTGCAGAACCTAACAAAATAATCCTGCAAAGCTGAGCGAAGGATAAATGTGAGCAAAGAAAATTAAAGGAAAATTAACGGATGTAATCGTTGGGGTGGCACACAATTGTTGTATTGTGTATGTCAATTATTGAAGGTGGATTGCGATCAATGTAATGAAATAAATAGGCAAGTAAGAGCAAGGCTGAGTGTGTTAGCTAAATGTAATCTAATTATGAAAAGCAAAATTACAATATGACCAAAGAATAAAATTTTCTATATTTGCATATTGTCTGTGATGACATCACAACCAGAAACGAGGACATTGAACAGAAATCTCGGAAAGTACGCAAAGATGCATGGACAGATGCATGCTGGGAATTTTTACTGAGCGATCGAAAGATACTCTCATAGATCGCAGTACAAGCACACATTGAAGACCTGTTGCTGTTGATAAAAGTAAGTGTGCTTGGGCAGAACAAATCCCTAGCGCGAGGTTGAAACCAGTGCTGGAACGTGCCCGAGAGGACAGCCGGCATGGAAAATGAACGATGGCGATCAACTCGCGCAGCACGTGAGCCCGTGAGCCCAATGAGTTCTGACATGGCAGGATCAGGTAGCGATTGCCACAGCTTGGGGAGGCCTTCATCCAGCTGTTGATTATTATAATGAAATGTTATTGCACATTAGAATCTGTATTTCATTCCACATTTTTATTTTTCCTGGAGAAATCTGATGAACTATGAAACTCTATTTCACAAATGTCATGTAGGGGGTAAGCCACATCGAAATGCACAAACATGCACTTTGCACCGTAATGTGCCACTTAATATTGCCAGTCATCCTTTTTTTCTCTCCTAAAAATGTATCCACACTCAAGGAAGTGAACCGCAGAATTTCAATGGTTATGCTTTTTTTTATGTTTTGTGCCGCTTGATGCAGCAGTTTGAAATCGAAGTGTGCATGCGTGACTAATGAATTAACTCGATGTTAAACCCTTGAGATTGACGTGCCCTCATCACCCCTGTTGCCGGAAAAAAAAAATATCCGTCAAATTTCACCTCCAGTCGTTTGATTTTATCACGATTCACTAATTGTGTCATCAATACAGCCTGTGCTGCCAATGAAGGAGCCTTGCTCATGACTGATGGCTCTCCAGTGGTTGCACTAGAGGTGCTTTCTACTGTGTATGTATGTATGTTGAACTTCTTTCGCACTGTACATAGCCAACCGTGCTAATCAGAGGTGCGGGGGAAGGACGACAAACTAAACACAAAAGGCACTTCTAAATAAATGAGTTTTAAAACTAGATGATTTAAAAGTGCATAGATGCAGAGGCTTCCTAACATCGGAAGGAAGAGCGTTCCAGATGGCCGCAGAGACGCATCTGAAAGTGTGCGATGCAGTGACCGTCTTTATTCGATGGTTCGCCAAAAGCCGCTGCGAGGATGACCGGAGTTCGCATGATGGTTTCTGCTCCTTGGAATGGATGATTTTGCCAGTTTCAAAAATGTGCGTTGTTTCCGAGCTGTGTTTCGGCACCTTCGAGTCTCCTGCCACACAGCGACAAAACTAAGCTGCTGCAATATGAATCTGAAGCCGCTCTGTAGTGATTTGCAACTAGAGCTGCATTGCGATATGTCCCAACTCTACGATGTTTATTTTATAAATTAAATTTTTTTTGCCTTCTGTTATTACTTACATCCCAGTTTCATCATAGTTGCGCGCTCAGTGCCCGGTCACGTGACCCCGGCCAGCAAAAGCCTCGTATCAGCATTCGGAGGACAAATCTATTGGAACAACTGTTTTGATTGCCGTTAGGTGTCACGTTGCCGTTTTTTCTTTGTGGCTGAGACACAGGATCTCGCTGCCCTTGATGGCCTCGTGTGTCCACGGCCGGCTAATCGAAACCAAGCTCCAGTGTCTGAGCAGTAACGGCTCATGGGGTCTGACAGGACTATGCAGAGGCACTCCAGCTGCTTGGCCACCTCATTATTGATATTTGTACTCCATTAAACACAGCTTTCCCTATAAGTAAAGGGTCAACTTCTTCTTGGTTCTTTTGGTAAAGTCACGTAGAAGGGAAATAATAACATAATTATTTTATTATGTTTAATTTTTATTATTTTATTATTTCCCTTCTACGTGACTTTACCGAAAGAACCAAGAAGATGAATCCCTGCAGTCACGAAAGCTTTAAATCGAAAAGGGTCAACTGTTTCGCCTACTTAGCTATCAGGCATGCAGCAATGAATACATTTTCTACCTAATATTGATCTCGCACGGTCAAGGTACATGCATACATTTGTGCGTGCAGTATATGCAGGTGACACTGCAATGTGACATTTAAGCTCATGGGTGTATGCAAAAGTGCAACTGACAGAAAAAAGAGAAACAAAGCCGATAAATTATCGAATCAAATGGCTGCCCCAAACTGCGACTATTCGCCAAATCTCACCGACAGTGGCAGAGGAGCCAATCGCCCCAAACGCCGAATGCGCCCTCCCGTTCAAACGACGGGGAAGGGCTGGCGGCCCACGCGATTTAAAACCCTCGCCCTCTCCGTCCCCCGCCATGCAGGCGGACCCTTCTCCAGCCCCGGCTGGTACAGCAAGACCATGACGCCCACGTACGACGCTCGTGACGGCAGCCCCCTGTCGCCCACCACGGCGTGGTTCGGCGACTCCCCGCTCGCCGAGGGAAACCCCAGCGCGCTTGCCGCCGCGCTGCCCAACACGTCGCCCTGAGGTGCTGGCGCGCATGTACCGGCCACAGACGCTGCTCGACAAGGCGCGCATCAACGGCGGGTGAGGCCCAGCGCTCCTGCAAACGATGCTCCGCTTATGATGATGCTGACGATTTATTCCGTTGCTGCTGATGATGCTGATGGAACTGCCTCTGCTGCAGCTAATGATGCTGCTGCTGCAAATAGTACCGTTGCTAATGATGCGGAGGAAAATTATTTTTCTGCCGATTTGATGACGATGCTGCTGGTTATGATGGTGATGATCCTTCTGCTGTTGTGGCTACTATTGTTGCTGTTTCTATTGCTGCAATTTCTGCTTCTGCTATTATCGCTGTTGCTGCTACTACTACAGCTGTTGACTGTTACCGCTCTTCCTGCTGCTGTTGCAGCTGTTTCTTCTGTGGGATTGAATTGGTCTTTGCGGTGGGAAGTGGCTGAGAGCGATGACGGCATGTGGTGGAGTGGGTGGTAGCAGCGAGCGACGGGGGAAGACAGATGTGAAGCAGGGATGAAGGAAGGAGGTTGATAGAGCGTGCGTGTAGGAGGCAGAGAAATGGGAGAGAGGAAGTCAGTGGGGGTGATGACGTCTCGGATTCTCCACTCCAAAATAACTATTGTGTAGCGTTCTCATTCATAAAGACATTTGGCCTCTCGTATGCTTCAGAGGCAAGTACACTCATTACACACCACGGTTGTATTTCCCTATCGTTGAATGGAGTACGATGTCCAAAACATAATTATAATAATGCCTTTTTATTTACAGAATAAAGCCTCACTAAGTTTTTAAAGACTCATCTTCAGGATGGTTTCCCATATTGTGACCTCTTGGACATTCCCATTGATGAGCTGTTTGGACTTGCAGAAGGAAGCTCATTGAGGGTAACACTCAAAGTGCCGCACAGATAGATTCAAGAATCCGTTTCCGTGCTGTCATCTCCTAGGCCACTGCGCAGTTCCATGCGGCCTCTCGGCCAAGTCCAAATCCAGCTCAGCTCCGTTTAGCTTCTGAAATGCGATGAGGCTGGGCTCTCTCTACAGAGCGAATTTGGCCACAGGCAATCGATGACCAATTACCACATTTAGCTTTTCCAGGCCTCCTCATTAAGAATCCAACCAGGAGGCATTGTTCAAGTTAATGAAATCACGCACGCCAATTAGTTTTACGAAATAACGGAATTTTTAAAAACGACAGCGCGTGTGTGCATGTGCTGCGCAGTGGTGATATTCACAAGTCACTGGAGCTACGCACTTTAAAATAACCTGGATTGAAAACGCATTTATTTCGAAATGCTTTTTGTGATTAGTTTGGTGTCCTTCCCCCGCACCTTTCAATTGGCACAGTTGGCTTCGCACGGCGCAAAAGAAGTTCTACATACATACCTACGCAGAGACCCACATACACCCAGAGCCATAGAGACCGACAGATCAGCACGGTTGGCTTCCTACGGTTTCGTAAGAAGTTCCACATGATCATTTGTAATAGATTTGCCATCCGACTGTGTAGAGCTCTCCGATGGAGGAAGGTTCGGCTGCAGGGAGCGGGGTGCTGGGAGGAGAAGGAGTCGGTGACTCATGGGGGGGGGAGTGAGGTGGCGGGGCTATGACGAGGGGGAGGCACGTCATCGTCATCGTGTTCACCATAGTCATAATCACCGTAGCCCTATTCACCGGAGTAGAATTGATAGGGGGCGCGTGTGTGGGGGAGTCAAACAATGGGGGAGGTGAGCAGGTGCGATTACGAAGACTCAACATCGTGGGTCGCAGTTAGTCACATCGTCTGTTTTTTCAGACACGCCATGACTCGCTTATTAACGGTAGACGTGCCATTATTGTTTTTGTCCTTTGCGGTATTCTTTCCTACTGCGAGCTTGATTCGCGGGTCATTTTTGTTTTCCGCGGTGTTGTCCAGCTTCTTTGTACTTGGTCATAATAAATGTTTGATGTACCACTATGTTAATTACAATGTTTTCGGTTGCTCTGAATTCTGCACGCTTAGCGTGGCTTTAATGTCGTGCAGCAGCCGTGCTTTGGGGCCCGATACTTCCAGTGACATAATCTGATAACGGAGGAGAGCGGAATGCCGTGTGTGTGTGTTTTTTCTCGCCATTTCACACATCAGAGCTTTTTTTCCCAGGGAGATTGGATAACTGAACACACCTATTGTCGTTTTCTTTTGAAGTACACCTCGCATTTCACCCATGACTCGATTTCACAATAAAAGCAAAATACGGCTTACGGCAGAAATCCGGATGGAAAATTTGGAATTAAATGTCGTGTCAATCTCGTGGTTTACAACTGCATGGCTTCTCAAGTAACAACACCTGAAAGCCAATTTTGTTTGTGAGTTTCAACTGTTGTGTTGTTGCTCTAACTAGTAGAATTCGTATTTTATTCAGATATAGAATTTATTTATAACCCGACGATATTTAATTGAGATAAGTCTTTTTATCGATGGGTACCTTGTAAAAAAAGAATGCACGTACACAGCAACAATAAAGTATTTGAAATTCCATGCAGTAAATAGTTTACGTAAAAAAGAGAACTATGTAAACGTAAATATTGAAACTATTTTTAAACCGATTTAAACAAAATACAGTTACGGGCCATCTTGGTATATACAAACCGCACTTGTACACACGCCGATAATTTAATGTACCTTGGTTGCTCACAGCGAGTGTTTGTGAAGCACTGTACGTCTTTTATCAACAAATCCCCTCCCCATTTAGAAACCCCGTCGTTTTCCCTGACCCTTGTGTGTTGGGCGTGCAGTTGGCTGGACTCGTCGAGGTCTCTCATGGAGCAGGGCATCAAGGACAATGACATATTGATGCTCCGGTTTAAGTACTACAGCTTCTTTGACCTGAACCCAAAGGTGAATTGCATTCAAATTTAACTCTCCGGGCCTCTGTACTAAGGCGGCAATACATGGAACGCAGTTTCATCGTCATTTGCTTTTCTGTGTTTTTAATGCTTCGTGTTATATGTACTGTCCAGGTAATTACATTCGCTGCATAATTGCTTCAGTAGCGCATGGTGTAGTGGTTATGTGCGCTGCCCTCTGAGCCCAGTGACATGGGTTGTATTGCTGACCACGGATAACGGCAGCGCCACGTGTCGTCGTTTGAAAATGGATGCTGTGTTTCCCGCAACGTTGACCCGGATGTGAATGAGTACACTCAGTGTGGCGTGTAAACGTCCTGCAATGGGGAGACAAAGACGGCAGAACGTGGTTCTAGCCTGCAACACATGCACTCTCACGTGTGTGTGTGTGTGTGTGCCGTACCGGCCTTTAATAGGTGCTCGCTAACAATCTGCTGCACCGTAAAATCTTCACAATGTTCAGTGTGTGTGTGTATAGTTTTATCAGCCGAGTACTAACTGCTGTCTACATATTATTTCTTGAACTATTAGGCATAACCATTATGGACTCCCAATATCACCAATCTGTGTGTGCACATATATATAGAATTGCATATTTCTTGGACATTGTTAGTTGCCGAGAAATAATATCCGATGTAGAAAAAAATCCGAAACATTTACACCACATCTTTGTAAGTTCAACATTATTGTTGCTGTATACATATTCACGCAGTGAAGGCAGGCATGGAGGCCAGGGCAACGCATGTTGACAAAAGAGGCCTTGTTTTATTTTGGGCAACATGACTTGGTGGTTAATTTGGCCGTGACATGGGCACAGTGTCCTATTCTTAAGCAGGGCGTTGCTGGAGTTTTCTTTTTTTTGCGTCCATGAATCGCCTTGCAGCGGAAGCCAGCACAGCATTCCCTGGAAGAAACGGCATTAGTCTGCTGCTCTTTGGCAGTGTGTTCAACACAGCACAGAACCTATTTAAGGACCGAAAACAGGAGACATTTATCCTCAATTCTGGCTGCGTCCTGATGAGGCTGGTTGTGATTGGTGGCAAAAGCGTCACAGTACTCGAATTGTAAATGTTGTGGGTTTAACTCTCCGACACACTGGTGAGCTGAACTAGGAACTACTTGCCACGTTTGGTTTACTTGACAAAACTTACTTACGTGGTTGTGTCAGGTCGGTGGCGAGTTTTTAACGACACATTTATATTCAAGCGATCGAACCCAAAAAGCCTCTTGTGGAGAACCTACTCTTGTAACAACGCGGCCCTATGGAAGTTGTTGCATTGACCAATGCCGATTGGCGTAGTGTGCGTTGCATGCAGTAGTCAAGTGTAAACATGGCTTGCTAAACGGTCCGACTTGCTGACTTCGATCTAATTTATTGAACCAGCAAAAGCCTTCGTGAGTCTCAGGACTATTTGCAAGAGAGCCATGCATTGCAGATGTTCGACCAGTTCCTTTGTATGGAGCGTTTCACAGTATGGGGGGGGAGGTAGGGGGGTGTTGGACACTGGGGCGCTCTGGGAAAATGCACGTACACGAGTGGATACAAATACTCATGAATCCGCACAGATGAACTTGCAAATTCACTTGCCCTACTGCCATCTCCTGGCCATCTCCCAGTCCAGCAACCCTTGCCTCCGCAGTCCTGGATTACAGGTGTGCCCCTCCATGCCCCCGGTTAGCGCAGTGTACAGTCTCATTGCCTTGGTCTGGTCATTACATTGTAAGATATAACTTAATTTGATGTCCATTAATTTGGTTTTCAGGCCACTGTTTCAGGACAGATACAAAATGTATACATTTTGTCCAAAAACGTATTTTACTCACAAGCAAGGGTAAACATTTATGTCCTTTGCAATGTTGCCAATTAAATAAATTAAGGATGCGGTGAAAGTATTTAACGTCAAAGTGCATCGCGTCGAGCTCATACCTTGCAGTTGGGGAGAGTGGTGATCATTGGCGGGCTGCTCTGAGAATGAGTCGTGACTCACAGCATCCGATGACAGCAGTGGCCACTGACGAGAAACAATTCCCAACAGATAGAAACAATTCCCTTTTGGAAAACAGTGGAAGACGCTCAACCCGTTGACATATAAACGGAGCATTTATTATTTGAATAAGGAAAGCTATTTCTGCTGTTTTGTAATAGCAGCCCATTTGATTATTATGGCAAAATTAGACAAATTATTCGCAATTACTAATATCTCTTTTTGGATGCCCTGCAGGAACTAGAACTCTTATGTGCCAAAGTGCCAGATAGCAAACGTTGATTATGAGCAATACTCTACGGATTCGGCACGCTGATGCACAGATTATGAATAGCATAAATACAAGAGCCCCAATATACTGTGCTCTTATCGTCTTCATAGGCCATTAACAGACTGAACACGGTGTCATTCCAACGAGCTTATGACATGTGATCGTCAACGCATTCGTGACCGACTGGACTCGTAGCAGTGAGCGATAACAAATATATAGGCTTACTTACCACGCTTGTATTGTTGTTTTTTCGGTAAAGTCACGTAGAAGGCAAATAATATGATGTTTTATTTTTATTATTTTATTATTTCCCTTCTACGTGACTTTACCGAAAGAACCAAGAATATGAATCCCTGCAGTCACGAAAGCTTTAAATCGAAAGTTACCCCGCTTGCTTTTAATCCCGATTTCACGTCCCAGTAATTGTGTTTAACGGGACATGATTTGAAACCCAGCGTACGTTTAGTGACCTCGAAGCCAGCGGTGACGTTTTGGGACACATAACTCAGTTCCTGTGTCTCCCCACCCCACCCCCGCCTGTTCTCAGTACGACGCCATCAGAATAAACCAGCTGTATGAGCAGGCCAAGTGGGCCATCCTCCTGGAAGACATCGAGTGCACCGAGGAGGAGATGATGATGTTTGCCGCGCTGCAGGTGCGGGGCTTCTCACGGGCTTGATGACGACGCGGCGGCGTTTGTGTTCGCTAAGCGTTCGCGTTACACTTGATGACACGTTGTCGACGAACTACAGACTGAACAGTTTTTGTTTTATTTTACCAGGTAAGGCCCGCTGAGCATATACAGCTCTTTTTTTAAAGAAGTGACCTGGCCACAAAAGGTCTCAGGTCGCTTCCGAAACGAAGTGACTTGTCACGTGTAAATTTATAGCAGTCAATTCTAAATGTGGATGTAAAAACCCGAGTACCTGGAGAAAAATCCACGTAACCACAGGTAGAGAGACATGCAAACTCCCAATATACAGGCGTCAGGATCGAACCCACGATCTCCTGGATACCCAACGAGGTAGTTAACATCTCACCACCACGGCGTCCCTTTATGAGACTTGGCTGCAGCTGCAGTGTCCCTCTTAACAGGGAAAGAGAAAAAATGATACGTGTGTCGCTGTGCTTGGAAGATGGCTACAAGGCAAAGCTTGTAAAGTTAAGTTTATAATCTTATCGCTCACCCTTGAATGATAACACGCGTAATTACATTAAAAATCTACCCGAGCAGACTTCGCGAAAAAATCTTGTCGTAATCGGGGCAGGAGGGATAATGATAACGTTATCTTTGGGATGGCAAGGATGGCGTAGTGGTGACACTATTGCCTCACAGAAAGAGAGGCCTGGGTTCGATTGGATGTTCTCCCCCTGTTCTTGGTGGGTTTCATCCCCAATAACAACAACAAAACGTACAATGCCAATATCGGTTCACATTTGCAAACGAATTGAAAACTGACCCACAGTTACTCATATGCCAATCATCAGCACCTACTCGCAAGGTATAATGCCCATCGTCCACCCAGGTGTTGTGAGTCAACTTGTGCAGTGCCAGGGACAGCTGCCAATAGGGGGATCTGCACTCTTAGGGCGCGTCGCTCTGTGATAGAGCGCATTATTGATGGTGGATACGTGCACTGCCCCTTTTGTCAATCCACTGCTGGATGAGGATTTCCCCAAAACCGTGCTGGTTGTGGGAGTATATTTGCCCATTCTTGACCATGCTGCTCAGTGTGGGTTGCTGGAGGTGGGGAGCATAGACGTGAAAGCGTAGATGTACGGTACAACAATAGATTTTGCTGCGCTGCTGTCTGGTTCCCATCGGTGAAATAGTCCCGCAGTCTATGGAAACCTGCCGGTGAATGGTGGTCGCCAATCCCAGCGATATTCGGGCTCAGACCTGCTTAGTTGATGAGATCAGGTACAGTTCTGGAGATTTGCTCATGAGCGTAATGTTGATATTGGTGTTTAATAGCCATGTTTGTTTGCCCTGATATTTGTATTCAAGCAGTGCCTTTTGAGTTTATGCAGAACATGTTATCGGAGTCCACGCAAAGAATGTTGACGTGAAGGAGAGATGTGGAAAATGATTAGAATCGCCAACCGTGACGTAGAATTCGCTGAACTATGGAAAACCGTTAAGGAAATAAATTAGATAAGACAGTCTGAGATCACAACACAAGAAAGCTATGGTTATCTCAATAAAACAATAATTTGAAGCGCTGCTTCTTTTAGAGCATCTCCGGCGGGAGTTTTTTTAATCATTATAATTTCTTGCTACAGTATCACATCAACAAGCTGTCTCTGATGACGGAGGGGCACGCGAACCACAGCGAACAGGAGGTGGACGAGGTGGACGCGGCGCTGTCGGACCTGGAGATCGCCCTGGAAGGCGGCCGTAGCTCCTCGGGCCTGGTGAGACGTCTTGACCGTGCGATCTCAAACACACACACGCACTCACTCACACGGTGGCTAGATGTTATCTCCCTTGCCTGGTATGCAGGAGGTCGTGGGTTCGATACGGACCCTGACGCCTGCTGCTATATTATGAGTGTGCATGTTTTCTACCCTTGTTCGTGCAGATTTTTCTCCGGGTTCTTCGGTTTTTCCCTCCACATTTAGAATCGACGTGCTTTTAGAGGGTTTGGCTGCTTTATATTTCCACATGATAAGCCACTTCTTTGAGCGATCATTTGTGGCCAGGCCTGCTTCTGAAAAAGAGCTTCGTTGCTAAGTGGGCCTTACCTGGTCACTGGAACTGAACCAGCCTTGCATCACGCGTGGCCTGCAAGTTTGTTTGCTGAGACGAGGCTCCGAATAGCGGGCATGTTGAGATCATGATGTCATCGACGACGTATGCCCTCGTATTTATTTTGCATCTCGGCTGCGATGCTGATGCAGTTGACCTCTCAACACAGCACGCAAGGGCTCTCCGTTGGTCCCCTGAGGCTCGGCAGAATGCTATAATGGGGGGTGGGGGGCGTTATTCCACCTTCCACAACCTGTTATGGAGGGCCCCCTTTGTTGTGAGGCCTCGAACAAATTGCCACCTTTTGCCACCCCTTTCCAATCTCTGTGCAGCCCTGCTGACATCATCTGCACGTGCGTTACATTTACTGTGGGGTGGGCGGGCAGCCTACTTTGATCTGGGGCTGCCTTTGAGAAGTCTTGCGACTGCATGCAGGCTTTGTGCATTGCATTCAAGTACGGTTGCACAATGCAAACGCGGCGCTGGGTAACAGAACACGAGCGCGTGTGGTGTTCCGATTTCTGTTGGAGCCCTGTTTCACTCCTTACAAAAAGAGAGCCCCCTTTCATAATCTGAAGTACCCTCCCCGCACGTGATTTTCTGCACGATGCCTCCATGCAGAGGGGTGGAGGGGGGGGGGTACTATTACATAATTGCCTGTATCGATTCGCCCCCTCTCGTGATCCGATGGATTGTCACGATTCAGGATGGTGATTCTATCCGATGGTTAATTACGTTTTACAACGGTGTTGAATGTATGTATGCAAGTTGAACTTCCTTTTCACCGTACATAGCCAGCCTTGCGAACCGGAGGTGCAAACCCCTAGTGGTTGGTTACGTGAACTAATTTACGTACAGCTTGCACAAGATGAAACGCCAACTATTCTTGCACACACGATTCGATGCATATATCATAAGCCTAATAATACGTTTTAATTGATGAGTCAATGCAGGTTATACACTGTCCATTCTTCATTGAAAGTCCACAAAGGCAAAGTGATTTCCTGCTCAAATGAGCATTGAGCTGGTGCTCGTCGCCTGCTTACAGACTCGAGCCTGTGGTGGGAATTCCACATTCCGAGGATGGGGGTGAGGCCTCACCCATATGATAACCACTGTTCATTTTCTCACAAAGTGGTATTTATTTTATCGGCCCCCCGAGGGATGATGGGCTGAGTCAACTCCCAACCACCAGGATTTGAACTGGCAACCTTCCAATTACGAGCCTTTCGCTCTTCCGCTGGAACCACCAGGCTGGGAACATCGTTTTCTTGATTAACTTCGACATGATCTGGGTGCATTTGTTAACTCTGACGTGAATTTGTCGAGCTCGTGCAGTTTTTCTTTTGTACTTGCTCATGCGCCAAATTTTAATGAAATTCAAAATTGCTTTCTTGGCTTGTCAAACATTGCTGATGATGGACGGATTTTCCCTTTCTTGCTTGTTTGTGATCATAGAAAAATAAACAAAACTCCTCCGAGCCAATGCTCATGCGCACATTGTTCATGGAAACCATTCTGAAGCCAATGTTTTCAGAGTGCGGCCCAGTGCCAGCTGCAGTTGCCCTTTCATGAGTGTGCTTTATTGAAATTTGCCGAGGCAAAATGCCCATTGATTTATTTTGCGGGGTTTTTATTAACATGTATTTTTTTTCTTTTTTTTTCTTTTTCCAATTTCAGCGGGATATCATGAAAATCCCAGAGCTCTCCGACTATCTTAAGATGTTCCGGTAAGGCTTTCGAGCATTACGAGTTCCGTTTGCCATATTAATCTTTCTCGTGCGATTCTCTTCTTTGTTGCACATTTGAGGATGTGTTTGATGGTTTTCGTGGATTAATTTGTTTTTGGCAGGCCAAAGAAGCTGACTCTGAAGGGCTACAAGCAATACTGGTTTGTGTTCAAGGACACAGCCATCTCTTACTACAGGAATAAAGATGACCCCAGACCTGTGCAGCAGATCACCCTCAGAGGTAAAACGTGCCCCAGCTGCTGATCAACTCCACTCTGTGTTTAATTTGTCTTATTGTCCTGCAGCTTGCTACCTAAAATAGAGTGGCCACAATTTAGAGTTGTGGTCTAAAATGTGGCTGTGTTGCAATATACACGCGGTTTGGTGGTGGGGACCACGTGCCATTTGTAGCACGTGAGAGGATCGCATCATTGGTCTCAATTGCAACTTTTGCTGTCTAGAAATGCCCTTTTGGGTGTTCAAGTTTATTTTGTTTAACCGTGAGAACTCAAGAGAACAGGATAAGCCTCATTTGCAATCGTGACCCGGGTCACCAAAATGCAAGGAAAATAAATACAAATCTGAAGAGAAGCAACTATCATTCGAGGAATTGAAAAAAACTTCATAGCCTGCAGAGCAAATCGGCTCGGGCAGACTACATCCAGACTGAATATATGGCACGGAAAATTATTGGTCGACACAATATCTGGTCCTATAATTGTTGTTGCCGTCTGTCTTCAGTGTGTTTCCTTGTGGATAAACTCTGTGATTTAGATGGTTTTTAATAGTTGTAGCTTAAAAAAAAAAAAACTTTGCTTATCCAGGAAATCTTTACTATATCTTCAGAATTATTATTTTTAATGGGATGTTTTGGCCACATTCCTTTTAATTATTAGATTTTTACATGTGAGAAGAAACCGAGATACGCGGAGAAAACCCACACGTACCATGAGATAATGAAAGATCCACGTAACCGGGTCACAAGCCTATTTGCTGTACTGTCTTCTTTAAATAACTTTGCATATCAGCGGGTTCGGGAGTTTCGCAGATCTCTACGTGAACCACCAAACATTGCCTCCATGGCACGGGAGTATAAAAGGAGCATGCCTGTAATATTTATTTAAAGGTAAATGTCAGACAGATGCTCTTGCAAAAGGCCAGCTGTCCCCCCGTGTGCTTTTTCCACAGTTGTGATTTGCGTACAAACTGTTGATCAATTACCATGGATGCCTTGACCCTGTTCTTTCATGGCATGACCCGGTTGTGGCAGAATATATAAATTATGTATTCTCTGCCGGTCAAACCATATAAAAGAGTCCACAAAAACTTTAACATCCTGGACATCTATTTGCGCTAACAACGACAAAGATCCCCCATATAGTCTTAACAGACTGTTGGGGCAAGTGCTGTTGGCGAGCACCTAATGAAGGCCGGCACGGCACACGAGGGTGTGGGTGGCCAGCACCATGCCCAGCCGCATTTGTCTCCCCAGTGGCGATGTTTACGCACCGCACCAGGTACTCATTTATGGCTGAGTCGACCTAGGGGAGGCCCAGAACCAGTTTAGATAATCATTACTGGTGTTGGCCGTGAGCGGGAATCAAACTCGGGTGACCGGGTTTGTAGCTACCGCTCCGTTTGGACACACTCCCAAGCACACGCATAGCTTCCATGTACACTGTTAAACCACAAACTTACTGCGGTTGCATTTGGCTATGGTATGAGTGAGTGGAGTAGATGTTCCATGAATTTTTGTCATACCCAAAGGATCGCCACAGGCACAATATAGACATTCGAGCAATTTCAGTTGAAAAAAAGATAAGTTTAAAGTTTGATATAGCTACTTGCATATGCTTGCATTCATGGGAAGTGTCCCTGGTAGCCAGCTCACCACAGCTTATTGTTGGCATGCACTATCATACTATCTCTGTGTCTGCGTTGAGTGGGGAGTGGTGATGCTTAGGATAGCGCACTGAGCAATGAACCCAGCGACATGGAATGCATTCTGTGTGGCAAACATCGTTGGATTGTGATACCAGAACTAGTTTTGGTCATCCTCTCGATCAACTTGCCCTTAAATTATTCGTAACAGATGCAGAGTGTAAATATCAGCAGGGGGGCGACAGAAAAGCCTGGATGTGGCGCTGGTCACACCTTCTGTCTCGAATATGATATTGGCATTAATAGGTGCTCACTAACAGAACTTTCCCAAACAGTGTCCAAGGCTACATGGTGGGAGTGGGATCTTTGGGAAGGGATGGAGAGGGCGGAGACAAGATAACGTGTCCCGTGATGCTTTTCCTGCAACAGTGAACCAAAGCAGAAATTAATTAATTCATTATAAAAACATTCACACAGGATAAGTGGGGGTTCCATCATACAATAGAGAATTTCCCTTCTGTGCGTTAGAGAATTGGGAGAAGTTATTGGCAAATGCTTCGGAAGTGCAGCCAAATGTGGGCTCGTACAACATTATCTGTTTCTCAGAAGATTGTTGTGTGGAAGTTGCTTTCATATCTACAAGAACGCATAAAAACGCATGCTCAATGAGTTCATTGTCTGAGAGCCCTTGACTTGTGTGGACTCGGATTATAATCCGTCATCTTGTGCATGTAGCGTTCACTGTCCTAGATGGGCTTGTGTGACCTTGCAGACAAAAACATGGCAAGCAAAAGTGGCTGTTTTCTGTTTGCATCACTTTGCTGTGAGTTGTGCTTGAGCCCCAGGATATGTGGTGCAGGTTTGTCCTTGGCTGGCTACTGCCAGGCATCTTATTTGTGTGGAAGCAAACAGACATTTAAATTAATTATCATCATTCAGTGTCAGATTATTATGTCATCTTGTTTTTATTGTATTGTTTGTCTTTTTTATCAGTTTTCCATTATACAGTTTTATTCGCTTAGTTTAAATTTGACACGAGAATATAATTTGCAGATAAATATATATTATAGTAATTGACATCACTTTGTCAAGTCACTGCTTGATGAAGACCTCTCTACACCGCATCAATTGTGGGTGTTGTTTGACTATACTTCACCATGCTGGTCGGTGCAGGCGAGTGAAGTGAGGACCTGGGATCGCTTCTGGCATCATTCACCAGTGATGTTTAAGAGTGACTGGGAATCAACTCTGGTGACTGGCTTCAAAGTGCAGTGCTTTTGCCACTGCGCTACCAATCCACCCCATCATTTGCATCTGTAAAATTTCATCAACTGATTCTTACAACAAGGGTATATTGTGTGAGCCTCTAGAATCAACATCGATGGGTCGTTAGACCGCTCGCCAATGTTCCAGTGAATAATCGCACGGATAAATATATAAAGGAATTTTCCGTGTGGTGTCCTGTGTGAATTGCAGGATGTGAAGTCATTCCGGACGTCAACATAGCTGCACAGAAGTTTAACATCAAACTGTTGGTGCCAGTTACCGAGGGCATGACTGAAGTCTGGCTCCGCTGTGAGAGTGTAAGTAGCCACCGCGCCGTGGTCACGGAGCGCAGCGGTGCCTGCGTGTTTACCCAGTGGGCCGCTCCGAGCCTGCCGTGCTAGTGTGGCTTTCTCACGAGGACGATACCGGTCGAGTGAAAGCATTGCGCTCGTGTGCCTGATTGAAGTTGTTTTTAACTTTTACGGCCACGCTTTAGCGGTATATTGCAGAGGTGTGTCCCGTCCCCAGTGTTCTGCCACTCTGAACGGAGTTGGGGTGGGGGGATGGGGGTGGGGGATGGGGGTGGGGGGATGGGGGTGGGGTTATTGTCTCCTTCAAGGAACGTTGGTTCTTCTCCGGTGGTGTTGTGAGTTGTATTGAGCAGGGATGACTCGCCCATCACTCGTACCACAAGTACGTGTGTGGTCCTTGGACGAATCACTGCTGAATGAGAGCTTCCCAAAACAGTGCAGGTCATGCGAGATATTTGACTATACTTCTCCATGCTGATCCTATCACAAGCGAAGTGTAAATAGACTCGGTGCGGTTAACCACTTAAGTCATTCACTGCACCTTAAGCCCGATAGAAGGTAAAAATGCAGCCCTGCAATTGCTTGCCTACGCCACTGCTGGCAGAAGGGTCTCCTGCCATAAAGAGAGCTCTAGAGAGTGCCTGTTGATGGTGGATAAACGAGATAATCCATACCTTTGTCCACTTTGAGTGGGAATCCCATTTGGAACCTTTAGCTACTCGCAGTTGAGAGTCCAATGTGTAACATTATCAACAAACAGATGCCTTTAGAAAGAGACAAATGTCCCTTTTTGATTGCATCACGGACAAATTGTATGTTCCACATGTACAGTTGGAACTGGAAAAAACGCATGGCATTTTGGTGAAAGGGAAAACCAAGATTTTGTTAAAACAGGGAGCAAAAAAAAAATCTATTTAACTGCACCAGGAATACAAATTTTGAAAGTTAAGCAACAATAAATAAAACGTAGATATATCCATTGGCAGAAATAAACTACAAAGATCTGATACTCAAACCTTGGGAAAACATTAAACTGGATGCAGGCGCCACGAATACCCGCCCACATGAATTGCCAACCCATAGTTAAACAGTAATGGCCAAAAAAACAAGAGCAGTCACTGATGTTTATGGCAGTGTTGTGCCATAAAAGAACACTTGGACGTGCTGCGCAAGAGATGAAATGAGATTGGATGGGGGGGGGGGTCACCTGCTTTTCCCCTTTCAAGGTGTGCTCGCTTGCCAATTGAGAGGTTTACAGACAAAAGCTCGGTTCTGATTTATCTTATCTACCTCTGTGACTTACACTCGTCTGTAAATTGTTATTTTCAATATGCCAGGTGTTTCCCTGCTGGCTTGTGTAAAAAAAAATATATCTTGTTGACGAAAAAGTAAAGGTAGAACCACAGCCCTGCTATTGCATGCAGTGGCGAGATGTTAACTACCTCGCCTGGTGTACAGGAGGTCGTAGGTTCCATCCCGACCCTGATGCCCATATATTTGGAGTTTGCGTATCGCTCTCCCCGTGGTCGCGTGGATTTTACTCCGGGTCCTCCGGTTTTTCCCTCCACATTTAGAGTCATGCGTTCAGAGTATTTGAATGCTATATATTTCCACATGATACACCCCTCCCTTGAGCTATCATATGTGGCCAGGTCGCTTCTGAAAAAGAGCTAAATAGCTCAGTGGGCCTTATCTGGTAAAATAAAAATGGCAGAAAGGCCTCCACTAGGGGCTTCTGTAGAGACACTCTCGATTACATTTTGGCAGCCTCTTCCTATGCTGGCCAGATGTCTTGGCAGCTGAGGGAGTATACCCACACTTCACCCCGTTGTGACATGCGGATAGCTGCCATGCCAGCATTTCAAACCATCGACCTCTTGATTTTAAGTTGTGTGCCGACCATTGCACCACAGCAGATGGATTGTTTTTTACTCACATATTAAACAGGATTCGCGGTCTATACTATGTCCCTTTGCATAACTTATTGTAAATGTAAAGTGGCTTTCGTGACATTGTCTTCCAAATTATTTTGGCAGTGTTAAATTAAGCGATACATATGTAGGAGGTTTGTGAAACCTTTTCAGAACAAGCTTAAATGTTTTTTACTATCCCAGTAAAATTCGTCATATGCATAGTAGTAATAGGCATTTGACAATACAAACCTCATCATGGGATCTCCTTTGGCAGTACAACAATGCTTGTGGTCAGAATGCAAACACGCCTCTGGTCTAACACCGTTTGAGACGAGGCTCAAAAGAAAGCTGTCTCTGGTGTGGACCAATCAGTTTCAAGGACAATGTAAATATTATCAGAGTGTTTTTTGTTTGCATTCTGACCACAAGCATTGTGGTTAATGTAGACATGATTCCTTGTAAAAGGTTTCAGTTTGGTGTTTCAACACCTTAACACCTGTTTTGTTGCCAGAAAAAAGGGGAAACCCCTTTAATCAATACATACCTCACCGATTAAATGAATTGTCACAATTAGGGGTCACAATTCGGTTCAAGAATTGATTGAATTTGGTCCCGTTTTGTTTAGTTTTCTTCATTCCTATTAGCCATGTAAAACTGCAATGCTTCAAGTTTGCGGTCCGATGAAATATAAATGTTTTACAGCTTCAGATGTTACATAAACCCCGCATATACAATGCACAATTCGACGCTTGTATTTTGAGCCTAAGAATCTAATTTAATTCTCGCATGCCCTGCGTCAATGCATTGTTGCCTAATATTATAGCATGTGATAACCAACGGACGTCCTTCTTTGCGAATGGCATAATTGAGATGTCCCAGCCTTGGAAGAGCCTCTAATCTGTTTGTTGACATGGCTTCGCATTCCAGGTTACACGCAAGTGTGCGGTAGCGTGGAGATGAAACCCACACTGACATTGCTGCGACCGGCACGTGTCTTGGCAAACACGTGCCATGGGTCAGCCAGTGCCGGAGTTGTGTGTGTGCAGCTGCGTTCTTGAGATGTAAAGTTACCTCCTGGATCAGTGCTGCACCGAGGAGCACTCTAGGAACAACTTAATCCAATCGTAAAGTTTAAAGGGAGAGGCGCGTTAGATATTTTTTGACGAACGAGAGTCAGGTTATGAGCTTATAAGTACCTCTGTAAAATGTCATCGAGTTTCTTTTAGCTGGCTGACTCGAGGAGCAGCATCAGTCTGCTCAATGAGTGTTGTCTTCTTGGAGTGTCTGCACTTTATGTACACCGTTGTTTGCGTTGGTTCTCATGTTTGTGTTGGCTTTGCCTATTCATTTACAATGCTCGTGTTTATTCCTTCATTTCCATTCAGTAATCAACTTTTTACACTTTTTATGTAGTTTGCTTTCAGTTGCCTATATATAGTAGTTTTGCTCACAATGTATATTTATTTTTTATAAATAAATACTGAGTGTCTGCTCCTTTTTTCCATCTCTGCATATGGCATGTTTTTTTCTCTCCTATTTTAGACAATGACATATTTTGTCATTTCCTCTAAAGGGCCGCACTATTTATACTTGGCTCTAAAATTTAATCCGGAGTGAGGAGGTCACAAGTCCAGTATTTCTACACTCAACCAAGAGTGGGACAAGATTATATTACAAATCACCATCATCCTCTCTTGGTCAATAAAATAGGTACCACAATGTGGATGAAGTCAACATTGGTCATCCTATGGGGAGACTCACCCCCTGAATTACGAGTATGCATGCACGTGTGAACTTTTTTTGCTCAACCAAAATAAAATTGTCGTGATCGGTCCGGCGCTCAGGAGAAGCAGTACGCGGAGTGGATGGCAGCGTGCCGCCTGGCCTCCAAGGGCAAGACGATGGCGGACAGCTCCTACGCGGGCGAGGTGAACAGCATCCTCACCTTCCTGAAGATGCAGAACGTGAGCCTGGAGCCGCAAAGCATCTCTCCGCAGAACGTGCCCGACATCAACCCCGAGTCGTTCGTGTGCCCTCGCTACATGAAGAAATACAAGGCCAAGCAGGTGAGCGGAGCGGGTTTCGAGCGGGTCTTGGTTCGTGATGCGCGTCTCGAGGCTGTGTCGCTTCATCAGGAGTGTCGGCATTGCACCGTAGTTTTTATTTGAATGCTCGCACGCTAAGGTAAGTCCTAGTTTATTTATGTATTACCCAGGTGAGAACTCAAGGGACAAGGATAGGGAGTGACATTTGCAACCGAAACGTGGGACACCAAAAATGACGAGAGCACAACAAATAGAATGAGGCTCAGCGGTCGGGCGAATCGAAGTTGGAGCAAAAACAACTCCGTCGTCGCCGTATGAAATTAATATATTGCACAAAATCATAAATCGGTGTTAAATAACACATTCCGTGTACCTGAAGATGACTCGGCATAATTTAGTTTAGACTGATCCTAGTACAATTACAATTCTGTTACAGACACATTATAGTGTTATAGTGACGATATTGCACTCATGTGTAAACAGAAGAGGGTGTTTATGTCAAATTCAAATGCAGGATGAATGAAAGTGAAATTTTCTCGGACACAACATTGTTGTTGCATTGTTAGAATATCGTGCAATGTCCCATGTCAAACGCCGCAACTTTGTTGCTTCTTTTTCGCAACTGTTGAATGTGCCAGTCCATGTCTGTGTGATAAAGTAAGGCTGGGAGGCCTGACCCCCCAGCCCCTCTTCTCTTGCCTGGGCGGGCCAACCTCAGGAGCCAGGCAGGGGATCTAGGCAATGAAAGGTGCCTGCTAAATGATGATTACATCTCATTGCAGTCGGTGATTCATACTAAAAAGCACTCCAGTGAATGCCTCCATGGCATCCTGTATATCATTACGTGTTTTGAAGTGCAGGTTAATCAGCATTTGCTTGTTATCACGCACCATATAAATAACTGGAGAATATAGCGGCATACTTTCCCATGATGTAACCTTCTAGTGATATAACAGCATACGGTAACACCTGCACACACGTTGAGCTCGTATCTTGGTATCCTTTAAAATAAGACTGCGTCAATGTTGCTGCTTTGTGCTGCCCTGTTTTTTTCACTTTGATCTTTCTCTTGGGTCTTTGGGTTCCCTCCTCTCGCTCCTGAACTGCATCTTTCAGACGGTTTCTGTGCGAGACTTGGTAAGTGTGCATGCTTTTGCATGGGTTAAGTCACACGTGTGGCAGTGTGTTTCCTCCACTAAATACACTGACGGCACCTCTCGTCCCATTGTAACATCTATGACCGCGTCATCCCGAATGCGTGCCCGATCTTGTCAGATAACTTTTGGATGAGTGACCCATCGTGTGTGTACGTGTTTTGAACTTCTTCTGTACCATACGTGGCCAAACGTGCTAAATTGTCGGTGCGGACAGGTGTGGTAGGAGTTGTGGGCAGGGCAGCAAATCCATTGTTGTGCATTCCACAACCTCCCATCCGCACCTTAACCAACTTGCACTGCTGGCCAGTGTGGTGAAGTATGGTCAGATGACTCCCTCGACCCCCCACAGCATGGGGTGGCATTGACAACATGGGCTGTAAATGTGCATGTGAATTCTAACGCATTTCTTGCATCGTTTAAAACGTGAGACTAACGCGTGGCCATTGAGTGGAATAACTTTTGTGAGTACTTATAACCTGGAGGCAATGACTTGTAAAAGTTTTCTTTTAGAATGGAACCTCATTATTGTGTTGCCTTTGATGTTTTGTAATCTTTGAAATGCTGATGCTATCAATACCATCTGTAGCCCCTGGCAGTGACCGTGCAGTGTAAAGGCTTTAGGTTTTTTTACAAATACCCTTGCGGATGCGTCACAAATATGTTGGAAGTTTTTAGCAGGCAAGAGGGCTTGGCTCGCGAGAATCGGTGATCGCGTCCGTCGGCGTTCCTTTCGCCAAGTTATTGGACTTTTTAAATCCTTCCACGGGTTTTTTGTTTTGTTTTCCTGCCCAAAAAGAGTGAAACAGTCCTGCTGAAAATGTGATATCGGTCACGTCGGCGATACGCGAACTCACGATGCTCTGCTGTGCAGCAGCAAGGGAAATACACAAATAAATAAATAAATCCGCAAGCATGCCTCTGTCCATGTCGGCATTCCTTTACTGGACACATTGCGAAGAGGGAGAGGGACGTGGTCATGCCAATAACATCTGGCAACCCATCGGTATTGGTTTCACAAGCCTCACTGCTGATGAGACCCTACAGGTCAAATACAAGTCCCACAGCTTAAGTGCTCAAAAAGTCGCCGCTGAATAACACGATCCAAATAGATAATCAGCCCAACGCACGAGAACGTCTGCGTGATCCATCACGGGCATAGCCGCGAGCCGCGACCAGCCGCAAGGCGCTCACGATTCCCGCCGTTGCTTCCCGCAGCTGACGGCGCGGATCCTGGAGGCTCACCAGAACGTGTCGCACATGAGCCTCGTGGAGGCCAAGATGCGCTTCATCCAGGCGTGGCAGTCGCTACCCGAGTTTGGCATCACGCACTTCGTGGTCAGGTGGGTGTCTGTGGCGTTGCTTGGCGTTTGTTTGGGTTTGTCTGCCGCTGTCGAAGTGGAGCGCGAAGACTTTGGCTGCGGATGTTCCGGGAGGTGGGGGGGAGGGTCGGGACCGAGACCAAAGGTCCCCACCCACCCTCGCACTCCCCCCGGTCTCCCCGGTCTCCTTGTGTGTGGGCCCGCAGGTCCCCCCCCCCCCCCCCCCCCCCCCCTTAGCTGCGTTCGCACCACCAAAGATGGCAGAATAGAAAGGTGGTGTTGTTGAGAATAGCGCTGCGTTTTAGGTGGGTCAACCGCAGTGCCAGCTTTGTGTTGATTTTAAAGGATCGAATTGAGTGCAAGCGCGTGCGTGTGTCGGATATATGCAGGAAGTGAAAGTGTTTTCCCGTTGTCAAAAATGTTTGGAGAGCGGAATGCACCTTTGTGTTGGCATTTACTTTTACATTCCAATATACTCACTTACAATATGAGTGCAATTAACACTTTAACCAAATGCCATTAGAATGTGGATTATACATTGTCTAAATGCAATCGTTATAACGAGCAGCAACGATCGATCAAAGGCCGTCCCAAAACCCCACCATCTCTCACGGTCCTGCAATGTAACAATGTATCTCGCAACCGGCTGCACCCACCGATTCCATCGCTCCGTCTGCACGGTGGCCATGGGACACTTTGTTTCGTCCTCGGCCTGCTGCTGCCAATCGTCTCGACCTCCAGGGTCACCGTCGCTCCTCGTGACGCGTCCTTGCCCAAGCCCCTTTGAGGATATGAAAGGGATTTGACACCAGCACAAGACACATTATAGATTACAGTGCAATGGAAACCTGACTGAACCGCACATTTCAAGAAACTTTCTATAAACTCGACAACCCTCGGGTCTTCCCAAGCTCTGATGCCTCTGTAGAAGAAGAAAAAAAGGGAGGGAGGGGGCGGGGTGCTTAAATGCCGTCATGAATGCTCTTAAGAATCAATTCCCACTGGTGGAGAAGTAGTGAAGGGTTTCCATATTTGGTGGTAAGCTTCCTCCCTGCCTCTTAGTTTTGCACTTAGATGTTCAGCCCTGCCTTTCTTAAAAGTTGTCATGAGATCTCTACTTTGCGCGCATTCGGTCACTGCATCGCGCGCTTTCAGGTGCGCTTCTGCAGCCGTCTGGAACGCTCTTCCGATATTAGTAAGCCACTGGAGCCTTGCACTTTTAAATCCAGATGGAAAACAATTTTTTTTTAACTGTTTTTCATGTTTAGTTTGTTGTTCTTCTCCCCGCACCTCCGATTTAGCACGGTTCGCTACATATGGTGTGAAAGTAGTTCAACATTCATACATTCTCGTGTAATAAAGCTTCAGTTTAGCTTCAAATTGTCAGGTGAACGTGCGTGATAATTTATTTTAACCACCCCTTGTGCAAAATATGTAAATATATAGAATGCAGAATTTGAATATACCAGCAAGGTGGCTCTGTTCGCGGAATCCCTGCATTGCTTATCTCGTTTTTATGTCTTCATGCGTGATAGCCATTGACTCTCTGCATTGCTGCCAGTTGTCTTGGCTTTGGAAGATGCGTCTCATAGCGAGCAGGTGGTTCAATTGGCCGTGACTTGTGGGGGGCCACTGGTTTTCCTGCCGTAAGAATCTGTCGCGGGATGTATAGCACCCACACGCGAGACGGGGAGGCAATGTTAACTCCCTTCATTATTTATTTATAACGAGCCTCAGCCGTACCCACGTGGCCGCATTCAGGCAACATTACCGTCTAATCCGGACAGATCTCTCCAGAATAAACTATGAAAAGACAGGGAATTTTGTATGTTATCGGTGTTGGGGAAGCCAGGTTGATGGGAGAGCAGTAGAAACTGTCTCTCCGACGTGTTTTCAGGTTGTTGCCGCATGTTGTTCGGCACGATGCCCGGATGCGGAGAGAAACGCGCCTTCATAGTTTTATTCTGTAAAGTTTTCGTCGTATCCTCAAGGCCCTCTTGCACTGACCACTCAGCCGCCACCGCCACCACCGGCAAACGTGATGGAAGGCCTTTCCACAATCGCTGCGGCTGCTGGGCCGCTTCAAGTCTGCTCTGCGCCTTTGCATGCTGTTGGTTACCGGTGACGGACGTATGCGCCCGCCCGGCGGTTTCGATGGAGCCGCTCGTGCCGCTGATGTGGTCGCTTTGAACACTGGCGACACCAACCGCAACAGGCCGGGCGTCATCAAATTCCAAAGCCACAAGGGGGAAATATCACCAACTGCTTGGAGCAAAATTGAGCCCAAATCAATTTCTATTTTCTCACCGTCCGTGCAGTGGCAGTGACCTTTTCATGCCCTCTGTCAGAACACCCTTATTTATTATCGGGCTAATGGGCATATCATTTAAAATTCTCATAATATTGAACTGTGGAGGTCTTTAAAATATTTTCAAGAGATGGGTTGGGTGGTTCCAGAGGTCTAAGTGCTCAGGTACAGGCACCGTTGAGATCCTGGGTTCAAAGTTAAGCCTGTGATTAAACTGTGTTCTCAAGCATAGTGAATTAATGGTCTCAGCCTGGTCACCAACAACCGTGTAAAAACATCGCCTTAAAAAAAACTGTTTAAACACTTACATTTGACTAAATTCCACCTTCTGAGATTTAAAACGGTCAGTTTGATGGCCATGTGTTGAACATCACTAAATAGCAGAGTGGGAGGAAAAGAAAGGGCTGCCCCCCCCCCCCCCCCCGCGACTGTGTCGATTATGAGGTCACTTGAAGAAATCTCACCAGGCGGTAGCTCTATGATGTCCGCTTCAGTGGGCCGTTGTCTCACAGAGGATGATCGCACTGCTCTGCGAGAGATCCCAATGGATTCTTGTTCTCAAGTAGTCGAGAAGCATTGCTGCTGTTGTCTTTATTCAACTCCACATTGCAAATGTATATTTATTAATAGTATTTGTCTTTAAAACATTCCATTGTAGTCACCCACATTAAAAAAAAAGCATAGATATGCATTATCATATGCATCCTAAAGCTCAGACTGGGCATATTTAGATGGCTTGATTGGCTTTGATTTAGCAATGATTGCCTTGCTTATGAAATGGTGGTAACATACTCTGCTAAATGTTCCTTGTTGGTTCCTGAGGGATGAGTTACGATGATGCCCTTCCTTCCTCTGTTCGTAGAGGCATTTCCTGTCGCGTCTCCTCCCACATTTGTACTCGGGGAAAATAAAACGATGAATAATGCAGTCACCTCCAGCATCGTGCGTGGGCTCGAATAGAATTCCATATTGATGTTTAAAGGTGGATAAAAACCACAAGCCCAAAACCTCAAACCAAAACACTTAATCGTACGCGTAATCCATTTCGGTAAACGTTGTCTAAAAATATATTTTTGAAACTTGAGTACAGTATTCACTTGTTATCCACGAACTTGCTATCCGTTATTTTTGGCTATCCGCGAATCGCATCTGCAACTCTACAAGACTGCATCGAGAGAGAGAGAGAGAAAAATGTATTAAATAAAGTGATGAGGGAGAACTATTTATTAATTTATTTAAGGTAATTAATGAAATGCTATTCACATCTCAGGAACATATCCCTTGCGAATAACGACGGAAAACTGAATTGTCCAGCAATATAATGCTTACACAACGTTATTTTTTAAAATTAATATTATGCTCATTGTTGATGCTGGGCCCTGCTTTCTGCGACCTGGGCTATATCACGGTGGTGAATGCTGCCTTGCTTTCTCCTCTCTCATCTCACCATCACAACAACCCCTCTCCTCCTACCCCCAACGCAGCTCTTCATTTTCGAAAAGTGACTTGAGACACAGTCGCTTTAACCGTTGTTGATCTGGGTGTTTTTTAAATCAAGAACGAATTTCAAGTTGGGGAGGAAAAAAAATGTGCTTCATCATTTGTGTACAGTCCTTTGCGGCAGGCAGAAGAATGTACGATTCGAGCTCAGCATGTCTCTCCATGTGGTTTCCATAACATTGCCGGCTACATCTGGCAGAAATAAATTCTTATCCTCCCCGCTGCCACATTTTCCAGCAGCGACAAAATGCCCCGTAATTTTCCCAAGACGCACTTTGCTAAATACCAACTTCCTGTTTACCCTGCAAGAGGACACAATGCTGGATGAAGCCTCAATTGTGAATTGCTCCTCTGTGTCGCAGTGACAGGTTTTACCATCGGTGTACTGTACAAAATTCCGCAGCGTGATCGTGCTAAGCAGCTTCACTGCAATGCAAGAGGGACTCTCCTTGCGATTCAACGAGTTTTTTCCAATTCAATTTGTTAATCGATTTTTTTTTTACGCATCGTGACGAATGGTTACAGCCTCTCTTAGCTCTGAAGGGTCCCGTGAACCCACTGGATACCAACGAGCTGAATGTGGCCCACCCATCTGATGATCCCATCTCGCGTTGAGAGCGTGCATCGCGTGTATTCTCCATCGGGTCGTTTTTTTCTCTTGCGTGCGTGCGCTCGCGCAGGAATTTGGCGAGGCCCGTTCTGGTTGAGGTGACCAGAATGACCGTAAAGTTGATTAATGCTGCATTGGTTGTGGATGGAGTGTGGCAGCTGGGCCTTAAGTTAGAACACGTGCCAACTCCTCCCCCGTGTGCTCGCACACTCGCCAACACTGCAGGCCGTGTAAGCGTTTAAAGGTACAGGAACGCCTTCGAGCCAAGAGCGGCTTCGACACAGGCTTCTCTTAAACGGAATACGGATTTTCCCCAGCAAGTCATGGTTGTTGGGTTCTTTGATGGCTGTGTCTTGCGATCATTGTAACAAGCGGAATTGACGTGGTTTGTACGCGTGCTTTTTTTGGTCCTTGAGGCTTGGGTCCAATGATTACCCATGTACGCCATTGGTAATTGCTTGCAGTGGAGCAATTCACTGCAGCTCGCAATTCAACTTATTGTCGCATATCGGGGTCTTGATTTTATTAAAAATTTGAATATCTTTTTGTATAGTGCATGAATCAGCCTCCTGTGGCTGCATGGGCCACATGAAACCATTGCATACAACATAGGAATACAAATTAAAACATACTTTGATTCTTACACGTGCAATTTGAGAGCTTAAGAATTGTGGGTTAAGAAATCTTGTTAATCAGTGTGTCATTACGACCCTCGGTAAGGAGTCGTTGGTGCTTCAGTGAAGTTAGACAGTAAATAGTATTTTGATGCAAACTAACAGGATATTTTACTACCACTGAGAGGAAATTAAACTTTCATCCGAGTGGATTGGTATGGTGGAAAATATTGATTGGAATGAGGACCTGGCAGGGCCTCCACCATAAATTCTGTCATGCTTGTCTCCAATACTTCCAAAAGCGCTGTGCTGGCCTCTACGTGCTTGCTATAATCGAGCTTGACCCAACGATAGTCTGGCGAGTAAAATGGAGGATTTTTGTCTTTCTCATTCACAGGGTTGGCATTCACAACTCCTCTGATCAGTTTAACTCGTAGATTTATGGAACTTCTCCGATATTTATAACCTCTTTTTATTATTCAGACACTGTTGTTTTCCAACGGTTTGGATACAGGCCACCAATGTCGTAACATGACTGAGTAACGAAGTGGAAAATATACCCTTACAGTATAGTGTGGTTTGAAATAAAAACAATACACTCCTTGTTAAGCACTGGTAGCTCATATTTGATCTAATTATGGGTCGATATTTCTGTTTTCAAGGGCATTCACTGCCCTTTGCAGTAGGCTGGTCGTGCTTGGTGTAGGTTTTCGTTTTTGTTCCATATATTGCTGAATGTTTCAGCAATATTGGTTTCACTCGCTAGTGTTGTACAAAAAAATGTATCTCTAAAACAAGCTGTTGTGTCTAAACATTGTCTTGTTTCTTTTGTATTTAAAGTTCGAATTCAATTTAAATCCCAATACGAAGGAATGTGCCTGGTAACAAATTTAATTGTGATTTAAAAGTAGAGGACAAGAACAAGAGGTTAAAAAGTTTACTGGCGCGTGACCCCCGGAGTATGTTGCACTTTGAACTTCTTTCGTATGTAGCCGACCGTGATAATCTGAGGTGCGGGATGACATGTGGATCAGAAACATTGACACTGACAAAGAAAATGGAAGAAAGCTGAATAGTCCACAAAGAAGCTGAATGTGTGCTGGGAATTCCACGCAGAGACATGAATATGAACACATGGAGCCAGGGAATAAACTGGGGTTTCCAAATCTCCAGGAATGGGCATCGCTGGTTGGGGTGGCAGGAATTGATTTGAACCGAGCTTCGGTACCGGTATTGTACTAAATTGTATCAAAGTGTAACTGCACAGTATTGACAGACTCAGGCTGACTGAAAACATACGTCCAGGTTTGATATACAGTGGAAAAGGTGGCAACCGTAGACGAAATACAACATCGTTTAGATTTTTTTTTTTGATTATTTAAAAGAAAGTGTTTGCATTTTAGTTGTATTTCCACATAGCTTAGCATTTACGGTAAACATTTTTATCAGAGATTAACATTGCTCCGCAAATCAATGTGATTTGAGTGCTATTCAGTGTAAGATTCATGAAGGAATTGGGTTTGTTTAATATCCAATAGCCAATTTGCATTTTTAGGTAAGCTATTGTGTTAATGTATCTGTTGGATGAACGGTATGCAGTATGAATGAGGCAATGCTCTGTTCTTTTGGGTTTTTCACGCCCACCGGAGATCACAGTCACTCCACATGTAGATAGTTATCGTTGGAAGCCACATTAGTGTTTCAACTTGTTCGTGACCTGGGTTTTCGTGCGGTCCTGTTCTGTGTTGCCACCCAGGTTCCGCGGCGCCAAGAAGGAAGAGATGATGGGCATCGCCTACAACCGGCTCATCCGCATGGACCTGTCCACGGGTGATGCCATCAAGACCTACCGCTTCAGCAACATGAAGCAGTGGAATGTGAACTGGGAGGTCCGGCAGGTAAGGCGGCACCCCCTTAGCGCGCACGCCTGCCGAGGATCGGTCTCCATGGCTTTGCCATTCGAACTACGACAAACGCAATGCCACGCTTGATTCCTGCCGAGCCTTTTGCTGGGGCACGCTGGGCGAGCTTGGTCTCGCCTTGTGGATGTTGCAGGGCCCCTTGACCTCTGCTAGAGTTGGTCATTGTTTGCCCAATCTCTGGTGAGGGATCACCTGCCTGCATTAAAGTTCTAAGGACACATGCTTAAGCACACTTGCTTGCAAAGAAATAAGTATCTCATGACTTGCAAAAAAACCGTACAATAGTTAATAGTTCATCTGGGCAATTAACTCTCTGGATTAATCATTAGCCAGTTAATCCAATTAGTATAGGAATGTATGGCGATTTTAAACAATGGCCACATAAGCAGGGTGTTGGCAACTGGTCATATCTACGGCGATGTAACTTATCAATGCAGTAGTTAAAACAATGGGTTGGTTTCTTCAATAACCCCCATTGCACATCCGCCCAGCAGTGGATCCACTCAAGACTCTTCCACCAGCAGTGGTGCCAGCAATGCATTGCAGGGCCGCACCTCTAGCCATTAACCTGCACAGTAATGCACACTATCCATTATGTGTGTGCGTGTCATGTGAGAGAGACATAGGTTTCTGTATTTAGCCTTTTTCTGCCAATGTGTACTTTCGCTGGCGCTTGTAAGGCAATACAATCTGTTACTGTCAGGCAAATAAAGCCATCGGAAGGGCATAACATTTCACAGGAGGGACTTGCAGGGCAGGCAAAATCAATATCAAGGGGACCACCAGGCACGGGCTGATCAAACAAAACCGTGTTGCCTTCCATGTCTCGTTTCTTTTGCTTCAAGGCAAGGAATCCAATACCGTCCGTAAGACTTGTTCTTGTGACATTTTGTACATGGGAGAAATATATATATAAAGGCGTTTACGTACCAGTGGTTATGCCCAAAGCAATTAACTGTTTGTAAGATGTTACAACAAAGCAAGACCACATGTCTAATTTTACCAAGGGACCTCTTTAGGATACTTATCGCTATGCCTGGAAGCTTTTATGTTCTGTCCACATGTTTCCAATAAAATGACACAATCGTGCCATGGAGCAATTGGTACGGAACTTACCGTACTTGACACACATACTACCCATCTTACTACTGTCCATGTCCAAATGTGAATTATTTTTGGGCAAGATTTAGCAGTGGCCGTGACCCAGCGGGTTGCTCATTCGCCGCTTGTTTGCAGAGGTTCGCGGTTCGGTTTGAGTGGCCGCCCTGATGACTACCGGCGTTATGTTGTCTATTTGAATGGTTCCTGAGTGACATTGTAAACATCGCCCCCTTCGAGTAAAAACTTGCCAGGAATCTCCCAAAAGAGGAGCCGTGAGACTCTGTGAGGATTTCCTGGGTAGACAAGCATAACTAAATAATAATAATTATACAGTGAAATATTGACAATACTTAGAACGCATTTTTATTTCACAACACCTCACTGGGTACCAGCACTATTAGCAAGCTTAACTTGGAACGTGGGTGAGTGGGTTTAGGCATGTGCACCTAATGCGTGCATCCCTCTGTATGTCTGTACATGTGTGTGTTAATGTGCACGTATCTGTACACAGTCGAATCCCCTCACTAAATGCAGGACACCTTAGTCCAGCGTTCCTCAACTCCAATGCTCGCGACCGCTAACGGCACGGCTTTCCGTGATTGCGCCCCTCCGGATAGCACGGTTGGCTACGTACGATGCGGAAGAGGCTCGACGTGCATGCATACAGCCACCGGGCGCACGCTGTGTGCAGGGGCGTAACCTCGATATGCACGGACAAGGTTGGTGATCGCCTAAAGGTGCACCGTGGGGGGGGGGGGGGGGGGGGGGGTGCCAGGTGTGGGGTTGAGAAACACGGAATTAATTACCTATTTGTGTCTGTATTTGCTGCTAATGCTGCTGCTAGTGCATCTGCCGATTTTAGTCTCGCTAGCCGGTCTGCAGTTCCGCCGCTACTGGTTGCCGCTGCCGCCGCCATCGCGGTTTTGGCTCTCGCACCAACGGCGACATCTCTGCACCCCCCTCCGGTGCTCCCCTAGGTGGCCGTGGAGTTCGACGACGAGATGCAGATCGCGTTCCACTGCTCGGACGCCGACTGCAAGGTCGTTCACGAGTTCATCGGAGGCTACATCTTCCTGTCGACGCGCGCCAAGGATCAGAACGAGGCGCTGGACGAGGAGCTCTTCCACAAGCTGACTGGCGGCTGGGCCTGAGGACGGACTGAGGTCCCGGGGGGGGGGGGCGGGGGGGGCGAGGGGGGGGGCGAGGGGGGCGAGGGGGGGGGGCGGGGGGTGATGGGGTGGCCACGAGGCGTCCACCAACCGCGGCTTTGGCGGCGGCGTCGGGGCGCGGTGGTGGAGTCGCGGAGAGGCAAAAATCACTACCTTCACAAGAACGTCTGTACTACCGGGACAACCTACGCGTGGTAGTGCTGTGTAGATGTCCGATGCGCATTCTTTTGGGTTGTGCCGTGATGCGCCGCTTGGCGCCTTGTCTGACGTTTCGCCCCCAACGTGCTGTGGGGGATTGGGGGAGGGGCATTTTCAGGAACTGAAATTCAGTGCCGGGAGCTGAAATGTCGGGCGCCGTGCCGAAACGCTGTGCGGCACAACCCAAAACAACACATCGGAGAACATTTTCTGTTTTTAATTAAGGCAACATTTCCATAGAAGCATTTATTATTTTTATTCAGGTAATGTATGAGCAGTATTTTGTTGCTTCACTTTCACATTTTCTGCAACAACAGCAAAAGACGAATGAAATTTGGTCAAGGGGAACGTGCATTTTTCTTTTGCCCTGAGAGGTTATATCTAACGACGTTAATGAATTTGCTTTTCAAATAGAACAGATTTCCGGTTCGTTTGCCGCATGGCTGTAGCATTACCTTTGGACTTGTGGTTTAAGCGCAATTAGCGCTGTACAGATGCCATAGAATGTTGCGGAAGCCTGAGGCCGTTTTGACATGGTGAAGCCCAGTAACGTTACACAACTGTCATTGGGATTTCTCGATGGACGATCATCTGTCGTAGATGCCCAGCAACTTTCTGCACCCAGCAGCTGTTAGCGGCGCATTGGCAACAGACCGCGCAGTGACCACCATCACCGGTGATCTTTGACGGTTGTGTCCTTTGCGTCTCCCTCCGAGCTGCGTTTGGCCGGCTTATACACACACACACCTCGTGAGCGAATCAGCCTGGCGTCGTTGTTTTTGCGGGAGGCGCCCGTCCTTTGTGGATTTCTTTAACCAACAAGGTGGAGTGTGTGCGAGCAACAGTGAGTGCGCGTGCGTCATCAGCCGGTCTCGCCCGAGCGCTCGGCACAGCCCCCTCGCCTCCTTAGAGTTTGATTTCACATCCACGCCGCCGAAGCTCATCTCCTGTGCCTCGGCTCTGCACACTACTAATTGCCTCGGATGGTCAAATCTCTACAATACTGCTGTGCACTTGCGGATGAGTCTCGTGTCCTTGCCCCTGTCTGTGTGTGTGCACGTGTGGTCTTTATAAGCAGGAGGCCCGCCATAGAATGTTGATCGACAATCACGTTACGCAGCCTCTGGTGCTAATGTTATGGTATGCAATGTACAGTATATAGTGAGTATAAATGAACTGATAAGTGGCGTGTAGTTTTCGCTTAGTGTTATGCAACGATGTGAAGCGGCGTCAATCGGTGAACGCAACAAGGCCCTCCACGCAGCATTTTGTGAAATCTGTCGTTGTCGTCGGTGAGAGACGCATTGTGCAGAACTGCAGGATTTATTTTGTTTCTTGGTTATTTTCATGGTTTACACGATTTATGTTTTAATCGATACAAAACAATTACGAACTAAAAGCTCCTGGTACATAACATCACTTTGCAGCAGTCGTCGTGCTTCTGTAGCAAGGGGTTTGCTCTTGGTCGAGGTTGGGGCTCGGGTGTGGGTCCCAGCGTGTGTCAGAGTCCATGAATCGTGAACCACTGGTCCAGAAGAAATAGCATTTACATGTATCCACACGAGTCAATGTGCCCTTTCGTGTTAATGGAATACTTTGTTATTTTGCCACATGCCTGTTGGGGTGGGTGGATTTAAAGATGTCTAATGACTAAAACGGTGGCTATGAATTTAACCCCGACTCAGTCCTGGTGAGTATCGGAAATGTTTATTTTTTTAATGTTTGTTGCGTGCAGGTCAAAACATACCTTATACTTATTATGGCTGCATATTTCGGAATGTTAACATCAGTAATTCTGTATATCGAAATATTTTTAACTATTGATATAATTTTTCCTTGATTGTTTTTTTGCTGTTAAATTCCGTTTAAAGATTTTTCCTTACATAGATTATTTTTTAATCACGTGTTACATTTTGTGAACAATGGATTGTGGAATGGGCTGAAAGGAGTGGACAAAAACTGTCAACCTAATTTAACGCAATTACCAACTTTACATAAGTGCATGAAACTTTGTATGCGAGTTAAAAGTTAAATATTATTTTTAATTAGCGTGAAAAAAAACCCATAGAAATTCAGAGGCTGGAGTTTTTCTGTTAATACAAGCAGACAAAAATATCAATTTACAAGGCTTTAAAAAAAAACATGATAATTATATAGCAAGTACTGTATTTTTTGTTCGATGAACTATAGCAATGGACAACTGTTACATTGAATACACGTGTGGCATTTCTAACCATCTGAGTAGCTGCGCCACGATATTAAACCTCCGAGCTGCTAAGTCTGCTTGAAGTTATTGTTCAGTGTTTTCAGTGGCGCCATACCAACAGTTTTGGACAATGAGTCGTGGGCTTCCTCGCTCGTGGTGGGGGTGGTGGCGTTTGGGGTGCCCTTGGATGTGGACGATTTCTCTGGGTGCAATTGTCCAGCTCTGTAAAATGTTGATTTTACGTTCTGCGTTCAAGTTCACACCTTCTCCACAGAAGAGCAAGCAATGTGTATTTATGGAGTTAACGCCGATATAAGGGACTTTGAAAGATTGCCTGAGGAAATAAAATCAAACATGATTATCACATTGATTTTGGTGCTTGGCAGGTAATGCAGCACAGTTCGAAAGATTTGCTGAAATAAATTTGATTTCGAAGTTACAGAAGTATCAGATTCATCAGATACGATTAGTTTATGTTCGATTTGTAATACATTGCATGCAATGGGGGTCCATGTGACTTCTGCTATACCACTGCAGGCTGCTACATTCACCAAGTTATGAGAAAAAACAATCCGATCGTGACTCAAATGGCAATCCCGAATGGTAACCAATTGATCTCGTCGTGATGAGAGCGAAAGTTACGTTTTTAAAGCTTTAATTCGGCAGGTTTGTTTTCTCTTCACGGCTATAGCTTCTGAAGTTATTTGCAAAATGGAAGTCGTTTTCTCTTCTTCACATTTGTTCTTAAGGCAACGCTTGCCACTGCTTTTACCTTGTGACTTCACTTGGCCGTGAACTCGATGAATAATAAGTTGCCTGGTGGGGGCGGCAGTGGAGAGTCATTTTCAGTGGAAACTCGTTATGTGACTCTTGGGAATAATAGTGGGGGAGGGCCACAAGTGGGTTTGTGAAAATAGAAAAACGAAGGGAATGAGTCAGATGATCCCGGTGGCCTCCTCCTTCATTGTACCTTTGTTGTGCTTCTCCGCTTTCGTTCCCCGTCGGGCATGCACCGTCCCCACCCGCCGGGTTTTTAGGCTTTTGCGGTGTCTCGCCCGTCTCGGCGGCGATGTATTTAAAGCCCATCCCATTGTTGATCTACCGGGACGAAAAAGCATTTTTAATTTCTCACCCGCATCAAAATTGTGTGCCCCGTCCTCGGTAGAGACTTCGAACTGGCAGTGGATTCTGTCCCACAAACAAAATTGTGCTTTGAGAGAGAGAGTTTGAGTTTAGTCCAAAATTCCACGGAAGAGTTTTTTTTTTTAATATGCGATTGTTCTCCCCAATGCCCACACAGTCGGATTATATATTAGTCCAAATTTACAACAAGCAGTTAGTCACCAGGCGTCTTTCGATGTTTGTCTTGGCCTGCTTTTGAGGTCCCTTATATTGTTGTTAATTCTGATCTCAAGGCGCCTCTCGCAAGGCTCTCGTAGTGCAGCAGCAGCATGGACACGTGTGTGGTGGTCTTTGTATATTTTTATTGTATGATATAATTACATTAACGGTTTTACTGTACTGCACTGCCAATAAAACACTACTTTACACTACGTGGACATTTTCTTTTTGGTTTTTGAGTGCGTGCGATCTTGATTGCAAATGGATTTTTTTACAGCCCCAAATTACTTATTTGTAATGCTGGATGAAAGATGAGAGGAGCTGTATGTGTACGTTGTAAGCAATCAACTGATAAATGTTCTTAACAGCTTATGCGCACCGTTGTGTGAAATTAGAATAATGTAAGCTATACAAAATAATCATTAATGACTTTCCATACACATTGCATTCGATAATTGAAAAGATGTACAACCGGTGTTGTAAATTGCAGCGGTGGTGACGCTGCAGATGGCTTGCACGGAGACGTGAAACTGAACGTCCGTTCAGTTTTGGTCCCTTGAAGTTCATCGTAAACGTGTTTTATAACATGTTGGTTCATGAAGCCTATCTTCGCCAGGCAAACATTTCCAATGAATATAATAATTAACCTGATATTATTTTTTTTACAATTGTTATATACGATTAGACACGAACAACTACTCTAAAAATAATTTTAACACGGACTTCATTTAACTTATATTTAAAGACGAATCCATCGGACACGGCTCAATTTAACGATTGCGTTTTTTTTTATTAGAAAGAACAAAGATGTATTGACTTAATACTCTGAGTGGAAGCTCCTATCTTTTACCGGTCTCGAATTATTCAGATTTGAACAACATAAAATGCCTTATAGTTCAAAGCCACTTTAATTCGAAATACCTATTTTCTGTTTAACACTCTATCAAACGACAAAACCCGCAATCTTATAATTTTGAACGGTTTATGAATGACGCGCACAAACACGTTTATGGGGCACTTAAAATCGAGAATTGGTAGGCTTACAATATAAAATCTCGGATTTCCAATTTTGTTTTTCTATTGTTTGTGTCCTAAAAGCTACCGATGCACCAAATGTCAGCTTTCCGCCTTGCCGAGAAGCCACCCTCGAGGTTTTATTTTGAGACGTACAGATGAAGGTCTTTATTTATTTTATAGATCTCGTGCGTGAGTCGCAAGGAATGCCTTGCCCCCCCCCCCCCATCGCGATGTTCGCTTTCTCACTCACGGCCAATTTGAGTTTCCGCTGATGGCTGCGAGGCACCTTCGCCGAGTCCAACTCGGACAAGAAACGAGTGGCCACGTGGTCGCGACCGCTGCAAACGATGCTGGCAAAGGGGGAGGGATGGGGGGGGCTCCTTCAGGTGGGTGGATGTGGCCGGGGATCGTTGAGTTGAAGCGAGTGCTCGTGGTCTGCGTGAATTATTGGGAGCTGGATGGCACCCACGCTGCGTTGTGTTACTGTGCAGGCGCGCATGATAACAGCGGCGGTGGTAGCGGTAGGGGGAGGGGGTGTTCAGTAAATTCCTGACTTTTTGTTTGACTTCTTTCCCCGGCTGTACTGCGGCGCTCGCTCTGCTCTCGAAGTCCTCCAACCCACAACCACCAAGGGCGTGCAAGGTCAGGCGGCCAAAACAAGTTGCTTCCGTCAATAATTCGGTGACGAGTTTGTAATTTATGGGTCCCGCTCCCCCCTCCCCCGCTTCAATGTGGTCAACATTTCGCACAATTCTTATTTTCGCGTGGTGGTGGTGGCATTTGAGAAGCGACAGAAGCCGCATTTGTAAGCGCGTGTGTCGAGTTTTGGGGAGCCGTTCGATTACGTCCGGTGGTCTTCCAGATGGGGGTTGGGTGTGCACCTCCTGTAAACAAAAGAAAAGCGTGAACTGCGCACTGGTTTGTGTTTGCGAGTGATGGATTGCACCCCTCACTCGCATCGTGTGACCCGTGGGCTCGTAGAGATGCGCAGACTCGGAGAGCCCTAGAACACGACGCTATGTGGTGCGGGGGATCGGTGGCACTTGACGTCGAAATTTGGCAACTCCCGAATTCCCCGCTTGCGGAGGAGGAGGTGGTAACTGCACCTCGGAGTGTCCTCAACCAGAAGCCGGGATAATTCCTTCGTTGGATGTTCAATCGCATTTTAGCACTTTCACTTCTGTGCTAGACTATGCATCGTGTGACTATTGAAGGTGGATTGGGATCAAAACGACGAGTTGAAGACACTCACAATCTGTATTTATCCTGGAGGAATCCGATGAGCTATGAAGCTCTTTTTTACATACGTCCAGTAGGGACAGGTCGGCAACAACGTCGAGCAGGCGAGAACGCTTTTGGAAATGTTTACTTAATAATGAAAAGTGTCCATCGAGACAAGTGTTCTATTAGTTCATATTGCTGCTGATATGATCTATGGATCAGAAACATGGACACATAAATAAATTGGATCCAAGAATTCTAGATTTGAAGCTTTCGTGACTGCAAGGATCCATACTCTTAGGCTATTTCGGTAAAGTCACGTAGGTACGTGACTTTATCGAAAGATTAAGGACATCGTAGTTGTCTTCGAAGCAAAGTGGGCTTGCGCAGCGCACATCGCTCAGAGGGATGATGAGACTGCTGACAAAATCGTGGCCAGAGGAGGAAACGCACCGAAGGAGGACATTCACTGCAGGGAGGGAGCAGGGAGATCAGTCGTATGCACGAGCAAGATGGATTGTGGCATTCTAAACCCGTGAGGGAAGACGTCGGCATAAGGAGGCCTTAATCCAGCAGTACATAGATCAAAGTGGATGATGAGGATGATTTCATTAATGCCAGGAATTGAATGGCTTCTGGAAGCTGTCCTTGGGAGTTGACAGCTGTTGAGCTGTGTTCAAGTTGCCTTCATCACTTTCGAGGTGTTGTCCTCTGCCTCCAGAACGAGCTGTCAGAGATCAACACTCTTGCTTTGAGAAGCAAGAGAGGTCACATGGTGGCAAACACGGTGAATGAGATTGCGTCAGAGACATCTCGAGACCGTCAGGGTGGCATGAGTGGGTTATTGTGTTGATCTTCTTTCGTATGGCAAGGCGAAACGAGCGGCGTTGTATGTGTATATTGAGGTTAACAAAGTAATGTGTTAGCCTCTGTGGAGGATTGTTTTAGTGAGGACACATTTCGTCATACCTCCACATTTTGGGGACACCGTCAACAAATTGTTCCAAAGCAGGGGACAGGTAGAGTACGTGGAGAAAGAGATAGAATTATCTCTGGGCAATTTCAACACAATGCAGTTTTTATCATCCCTTTATTTAAATCTTGACTTAAAGCGTTCGTACTCGAACTACTACTACTGTACGTATACATTGGCATTGGATGAGTTGTCGTCTTTGCGGAATCCTGTGCTGGTGTTTTAATTTCATTACGCGTTGTGTTTGTTTTGCTTTGGACCGCGTCCTTTAATCCTGAGCCTTGTTTTGATTTAGCTAATTATTGAATTTTTTTGTAATTGAGCAGCTGACCTCGAATGACATTATTTATATTCATAATAACAACGGTCACCCCATTGTCAATACACTGCCGACCCAAACCTTGTTGGCCATGGGAGTTGTTTGACCATACTTCACCACACTGCTCAGTGGGGGTTGGTGAAGAAAAGGGTCCCAGGATTGGTTCGGATCTTTAACCGGCCACCGATGTTAGCCGTCGCCAGGAATGGAACTCATATTGCCAGGTTTATAAAACAGTGCGTGTCAGCACGAATACAAACATTGGTAACGTTTAACAGTGGCATTTAATGTTCCTTTTGGAAATCGCCAGTTTGGAAAGTTTTATATCTGGTAAGCATTTATGAAAGTTATATTTATGCTGGCTTGTGAAGTTGTGCATTTTTTTTTAAATCACTAATGCACATTTCTGTTGGCTGCCCCCAATGTCCTACTGTTTCGTTGCAGAGTCATCACAGCATGAGATGACCTTCATCTTTCAACCAGTTCTCCAGATTCAAATCCCTTTTGAAATGTTTTGGCCGGCAATGCACATGCATTTCGTCATGAATTATTAAAAAAAACCTTCAAATGTCTGCCACGAAGTTTACCTAAATACTTAAAGCCACCACATTTTGCGTGCACATGTGTTCGTGCATGTTTTTGTCATGGTCCTACGATGATTGAATCACAATTCAAAAACTCTGTAACAATGTTTTAATTATATGAAAGGTTTGAATTAACGTAGTGACGTATACATGTCCTTTTTAGATGTTATTACCCCACCAATCCCGCACTGCACGTTACCCTTAACACGTCAACATTAAAACTAACTTCAGTTCAATGTAAATTGAAGCTTATGACCAAATTTCAAAGTAAAATAATACATACATACAACTCTACTTTGTAATTGCGTGTGATACATTTTACTGCATGCAATGTTTGAATTATGATTCTCTTAATTTCCCTTACGTATTTAATGAAATACTTCTCTTGATTTAAAATGCAGGTGTGTTCAGCGGCTTCTGTTTTTCTGGCACGGCTGAGCCACTTTCACGCTTGCGACATTCCTGCTCCGTCAGTGCCAGCTTCGTGGCGTCTGTGAAGGCGATCCAGCGCCATGGAACCTCTGGTGGAGAATTCAGCCCATCCCACGCAAATTCCACCCCCCTTTTTTTTCCTGAGAAAATCTTAATTTTTAAATCCACCGTACAGTTTGCCGGCTGCGTTAATTCAAGCAGGTTACACACTGTGGCTCGTTTAAATGTTTTCAATAATGTCCGTTTGCGATATTTCCCATGCTTAACTTTGGACAACAACCAACCTTTATTGTGTGAAAATAAAAAGTTAGTTTTGGTGAAAAAATATATATATAGCTCAGTCCATCATCCCTCCACAGTCAAGAAAATCACTACCATTTTGTGGAGAAGTCAATAATGGTAGTCTCAATGGATAGACTTGCCCCTGTCATAGAAAATGTGGAATTTCCGCCACTGACTCAGGGTTGTATACAGGAGACGGGCATTTCCCCACTGCTCAATTTGAGTAGGAAATCATTCATAATCAACGTTTTTGGGTTTAGATCGCGTTTATTTATAAATGTGTCGTAACCCTCCACCACCCGACACGGCCAATCAGTAAAAAATGTGTCACGTTGACAAAGACAAATAGTTCACTGCTTTAGCCCACCGGTGTGTTGAAGCCACAACATTTACAATTTGAGGAAATCATTATGACTTTTTAAAGGGTCACATCTCGGAACAATGTGTACTGTATCAATATGGTGATTGCAGATACTCTTGCTTGCACGGCAGTCATTGCAATGACCATTCCGTTACATTTCTGGGGAAATGCGACTTTCTTATCCAAGTCGTTGCATACACAGAATACATTTAACCTTTTGTGGCTTTGTGTCTTTGTGAACGCATGATCGCGAAATATACAAAAAGATAAATTTTGTTTGGTTTACATTGGCCTACATATTTTAAGCAGAGTATGATTGAGTGTAGAGCAGCATGCGTACACTCTTTTCACAGCTGCTGCTGCAGCAGCAGCTGTGTGGAAATTGTCCAAGCTTGACAGTTTACAGGGTTACAGGGAAATACGCGTCTCGATATGGAAAGGAGCGCGCAACTGTACTGCGCTGTATAAAAAAAATATATAATAATGAAGTGGAACTTTACCAAGGTTTCCATAACAAAGGAGGCCATCTCTGAGATAGATCATCCCACCAGATCTGGCGATACGTTGTGGAGCCAAGGTGGCAGTCGCATCTGGCGCTGACACACAGACACGCCGGCATATCTGGCATCTCGCCTTCGTGCTCGTCCAAACCCACAGTTGCTTCTGATTGAATCGATAACCTCCTGCGGAGATAACGGCTCAATTTAAATAAATAACAACGCCTCACCTTTTCTTTCGCTTGATTGCTACTTCTACCCTTGTCAAGCCTTCATCAAAGTATCCCCCCCACCACTAAACATGCACAGGATGGAACTCTTATCTCCATTGGATGTTCTGGGCCATTGGTGGCCATTCCACATTCCCATGGTGGGGCTCGGCCAGGAACACGGCCACTGTGGCTGATGTGGTTCTCGTCATCCCAGCAACACTTTTATATATGGCTAAATAAATGCTCACAAAACCTGTGCTTGCCTGACACCTTGAAATACACAAACGCGCAACACGTTCACCAATAACACTGCCTTACAGGGAAAGTATGCACATAATAGGTGACGTTTCAGGCAATAGCCCATTTTCATAGCCCTTTTTAAAACGATACACAGTAGCACAGTGAGCAGTAGGCTGAGTACTGCGTAATAATAATTTTAAAAATACTTGTAATGCTCACGTATGTCACGAAACAGACAAATCGTTGATCAATCGCTAACGCAGAGGCGCGGCGTAGCGGGTAGCTGTGTGTACGTCATCTAATAGTAGTGCAGGAGAGCTCTTATTGTCTGTGCTGAGGGACTCGGGGGCGAGCTTCGTGGGTCCTGTCTGTAATCTAACCAAGAACCAGCGGGAACCATCCCCTGCTCAGACACCCGCCACATCCACAGTGTGACTGCCGGGCAAGGCTGAGACCAATGTACATGCAATGCGGTGGTTGCATAATGTGCATGGAAGGCATGATCGGAGTCGAGATCGGAGTCATGCCTTTCTGCTGTTTATGACCACTGCATTCCCAGAGTGGCGCTAGGCCATCTGTGAAAAAAATCGCTTTCGAGCTCATCGGTTTCCTCCATCACCTCCTTGCGCCCAGTGAGTGTCGCTTCCGTTATTTCTCGCTTCTTGCCCCGTTGCTCCCTGGAACAAACTCCCGCTCCACGTCAGACTCTCACCCTCGCTTTCCACCTTTCGCTCGGCCCTCAGCTCAGTTCTCTTCTCTACTGCTTAGTTCTCTTCTGCTCCCTCCACCCCTCCCGGTTCCTTCGCCCCCCTCGAACCTCCTCCCAGCTCCCCAGTCAACTTCCTCCGACGTCTCACTTTCTGTGTGCACCGAAACACATCTCTCGCCCAGCCCTACGACGTACTTCTCCATCAGCTCAACTGTCCGGCCTCCAGACCTCTGCCCCTACCACTCTTCACCTAACCTCATCCATGCCCATTTCACCACGTCACGCACGTGCCCCATACCCCACCGCCTCTCATCCACGCTACACCCATCAGACACTGGGATTTTCGCACACAGCGTTGGTGTACGGTGTTTTTTCTGCAATGTTTTGCTGTCTTTTCTTGAATTTTCTGTTTGCACTTAGTCACATATTCACTTTAAGATGTTTTTTTGTTCATGTTTTTTCGGTTGCACCCGATTCAAGAGCCGAATGGCTCACAGGGCTATACCTAATAAATGAACTTGAAAATAAATTAAAATGAACCCTCACTCACTATCACAGTCCACCTTATTCTGTCTTGCCTATCCCAGCAACGTCAGCTCCATCCACAGCCCCTGTCCCCCCATCAGTTCCCGCACCTTCCTCACTGAACGCCGTCGGCTTGCATTTTAAAGCGTCCTGATAAGGACCCTCTATAAATCGGAAATAGAATAGAACAATGACAATGTGGACTTACCATGGGATGGACGCCCAGGGCAGAATTCCACATGGGGATCACTTGGTCATTCGCAACGAAAAGCTGGCCCATTGTGGGCCCTCTGATGTGGGGGCTGGAGATAATGTCTCCCCTCCCCCACATCCCTCTCTACTTGGTTCTTAGAGACCTCAAAAGCACGATACACGGAGTTTACCCGAGATTGAGCTTTGAACCAACTATGGTTAGGGATCGTGAGCTGGGCAGTCTGCCCGCAGTATCTGTCTGCCAGCTTTAAATAAAGTAATGCATACAATTAAGTATACTGTACTCGAGTTCAGCTTTGCCTGACTGGGGACTCAAGCTGTCAAAAACATAATAATTTTAAAGTCGAGGGGGAAAAATACAGAAATGAATTGCTTTTCTGCCATATTTTTTGACAGTATATTTCCTGGATTCCATCAAAGTTTGAGCCATGTGTTTTGAGTTGAAATTACAATAGAGCAAAACGAATATGCACCACGGTCGATTAGACCTGCTAGTTTGACTCGAGCCTACCATAGGTTTTATGAGAAACAAATGTTTTTTTGTCCATCAATCTTTATGAAAGTAAAAAAAAAACCCATCCTGTACTGTCCCAATGAAAAGTGAATGCATGACTGTACGAGGTTTTTTTTTGTTCTCTTTCTCCAAAGTGTCACTGTGGTATTCAAAACACAACCCTGAAGATTTGACGGAATTCCTGAGCAGTAAGAAAAAGCCACTTGTCAGGAGTGAAAATTCCAATCATTTTCATCCTCGCAGCTCACTTACCAACTCCTCTGCATTTCGGGTATATATACGGAACGTTTTTGGCACTTTGATGCCAATGTTTATTTTTTTTTCTGTGATTACACCTGTCAGCAAAATAGAAAAAAAGTGAGCTTCCGAGCGTGACGATTTGCATGTGGGGTTCGCCCTGTGCAGTACGCACGCACAGGGTAATGATATGTGCGGCGGTTAGACAAATTACGGTCTCATGCTTTGTGTGAGTTATCACAAATACCTTGGTGTGATAAATTGGTCACTTGATGGATGTGTATTACCTCTTGCTACAAAGTTTCATATTTTGGTGCAATTTTGAACGGTAATTCTTGGAAAAGCACTTCTATCATTTCAGAAAAGTTCAAGGTGCAGTAGGTAAAGATCAACATGTTGGTCAAACACGTTCTTAAGTAAAGGTGGCAAAGGCACAGCACTGCAGGTTTTCGCTGATGGCACTGCTGGCGGAAGGGCTTCCACTAAGGTGAGCTCCTAGGGAGATTCCCCGTGAGGATATTTGACCGACTCTTCCATACTGGTCAAATACATCTGGGAAGGAGTGGCAGTGCCCACACTTTACCCCACCACACGTGGCCTGCTGATACACTAACATTGCTGGACTAAGTGATAGTTGCGCAGTGGACAGAGGCAGAATGGTGTAAAGAAGTTGCCCATTGTTTCAACTGCCATGCCGGCCGGGAGATCGAACTGACGACCTCTGGATTCCAAGTGCCAAAAGTACACTCAGTAGTGGATCAGTCATCTTTTGTGCGAGTTTCTAAGCATCAGGAAATTATAATCACCAACTTTTCTTGGTGGCATGAATGACGGTCTTTTCAAGTAGAGTATAGTGTATTTGTTTATTACATTTTAAAACAAAACATTGATGAATGTGGATGGTTCTAATACCTCTCACACTAATGTATATAGGAAAAAGTGCTCACTTACGCACGCACACACACACACGAGCACAACTGTCGGGATTGTTCTCGTGATGAATTGCTGAGCCCACGTGCCCTGCAGCTCAGCTCTGTTCTAGCAATGCCCTTAGGCACAAAACTCGACCCTGCCTCCCCAACCCTCTCTGGCATGGCCCAATAGCCAACAAATCTATACCGTGACCTTTACATGCAGTGACAAAGACTCATTCAGTGTGCCCTTTCCAGTTTACATTTTTCTCCGGTTAAATGATGAATGCACACGTACTTGTGCAGCTCTTTTTTTTGGCAATCCACTGCTGGATGAGGGTCGCTGTCCCCACATCGTGTGGGTCGCGTGGGTTACTTGACTGTACTTCACCACGATGGTCAACTGGGGCACCCAGAGGTTGCTATAAGACCCGAGGCTGGAGGCCCGGGACAGATTGCCACTTGCGGTCCCACAATTCATTGCGACAACAAAAAACATGCGCCCGTTGTGAGGCCCTCTTTAGTCTAAGGCCCTGGGAGAGGAACCTTTTGCCCGGCCGCCTCTTGGTGGGCATGATGGTCAATGCGAGCTGGTTGAGGTGGAGAACCTCGACTGTTGGGGCATAGTACATCAAATCAATGGCTTTTCCTCTGCTGGCAATGTTTATTATGTACAGAGTGATCCAGATGTCTCGTGACCCCAATTCATTCTCTAAAACTTGCCAATAGGTGTGTAATGTAAAGTAAGCAGAAAAAAATATATATATTTATGAGGGGTCAATTAATTGGGGGTCACGAGACACCTGGACTACCCTGTACATAACGACATACGCGTGCCTCGTAAAGATGAAATATAAAGCGACTTAGTTACACATTGTGACATCGATAAACAAAAGCCAAGTCTATTGTTGCCATTGGCATGTCTTGTGCACGCACACATGGGTGTAGAGGCAAACAAAAAAAAACAAGCTGATTTATGCGAATGGAACGAAATGTTTACGAAATGTTTACGGCTCAAATACCACAGTGTACCTGTGGTTCAATATGCACCGAATGCTCACTGCGATCACAGCTCTGCATTGCAATCGCATCTCTCCTCCTCCTCGACTCGCAGTGTGTGCAAAAAGAGTCCCAGGAACTGGTCGGGTGGCATTTCAACTTGGAGTTTGGGTACACGTCGCCGCGTATCTCACCGTCGAAGTTCAACACGTGAACGTCGAGGGCCGGTTTGACGCAGGGGGTCAGAGCACTGAGCCCGCTGGTCTCGGCCACCACGTGATCAATCCAGCGGTCTTCTCAAGTGCTCATACTCTTAGTTCTTTCGGTAAAGTCACGTAGGTAAAAAATGAAATGAATAAAAATAAAATATCTTCTTGGTTCTTTTGGTAAAGTCACGTAGAAGGGAAGTAATAAAATAATAAAAATAAGATGAATCCCTGCAGTCACGAAAGCTTTAAATCGAAAAATAAAATAATAAAATCACGACGTTTCGGAGGCACCGTCACAGCCAGATTTGCAGATGACGGAGACTTGTGTTGCCTCTGAAACGTCGTGATTTTATTATTTTATTTTTTATTAATTTTAATTTCATTTTTTACCTACGTCACTTTACCGAAAAAACTAAGAGTATGAACCCTTGCAGTCACGAAAGCTTCAAATCTAGAATCTTCTCAAGTGCGTTGAGTTGATGGCCTCAGCCCAGTCAACATTTCACTTGTCCACCAGCACTCGCAATGGTTGTTGTTGCTGTTGGCACGCGACGGACACTGTTTGCAGGGCATTATCAGGAAGCCGCTTGAGATATGAACTTTTGAATCTTGATTGAAAACGAATTTGTTTAGAACAGATGTTTGTGTTTAGTTTGTTGTGCTTCTACCCCCACCTCCTCGCAACTCCGATTCGCGTGGTTGGCTACGTACGGTGCGAAGGAAGTTCAACGTACACGTGTCCTGTCGTGGATGACAATAAAACGTCCATTGAAGTGACTTCAGAAGTAGTTCTCTGATGTCATTTTCCGGAGCTCTTCTCTGGCAGAGCGTTCTGAGTTGAAATGCCTTTGTCTCGTGACATGATGCCGATAACACAATTGAAATATAATCGACATCATTGTTCAAACTTTCCATCTGATTGTGTCTCCAAAAGCGCATGCCAGATAGAGCTGTGCCTAAGCCATGCCTATTCATCAGATTCATCAGATTCGAGGAAGTCACATTCCTGCTGCCCTTAGAGACAGAGAGGGTTCAGTGTGAATCGGCCTTTGAAGCTGCTGTTTCTCGTCTTCGCGAACAGGGGTAATCTGTGACCACATCCCACAGCTGCACTGGATCTGTCTTAGCCACGGTGAAAGTAAATTACAACATTTGTGAGCCTCCTCGAACTTATTATTGGCCAGGGGAAAAAACAATGTGGAAAATACCTGCAACACAGTACGCTACATTGGCCTGGAGTGACAACTTTCAGGCAGCATGCTTAATTTGTATTGTACTGCCCTCTGCTGTCAATGCTGTAACGTTATATCGTGCTGCTCGACGAGTCGATGGCATTTGCCTATCAGATTTATCCGTTTGCTGCTTTGGGTCGTAGAATCTACGGGTAAATTTCTGCTCAGTTGTATTTGTTAAACTTCATCCCATAAGTACGGCCCACCAATCCAGACTGACCAGAATGGTGAGGAATGGTCAAATTAACCCACATGACTGACTTTTTGTGAGAAGGCCCTTCCATCCAGCCAGTGGGATAAATGTCCGTCTACGGCATATTTATTTTCCAAATTCACGTTGAGAAAATCCAATCTCACAGAGACTCGAGAAGTAGGTGGGGCAGTATTGGATTGTGCTAGAAAGCACTGCACATGAATTCACAAGGGCAACATTTTAGCTTGTTTTTTTACTGTTAACATTTTCGTAGCCGTAATCCAGATGACCAAATACTTTCGTTCCACCGACATCTTGTGCTGTATGATTGATACTTGTTTTGTCGGCAAATGAGCGGCCCTGCCTTGTTCCTGTTACACTATTGCTGGCAGAAAAGCCTCCCAGCAAAGGGAGTACCTTGACAAATCTCCTCTCGAGGATGCTTTGCCAACGCTTCCATGCTGGTCAGACGTCTTGGAAAGTATATGTGTTGAACTTCTTTCGCACCGTACGTAGCCAAGCGTGCTCGTGGGAGGTGCGGGGAAATGACGACAAACTAAACACACAGAGCAGTTCTAAAGAAATGAGTTTGTTTTTAATTGGGGTTGAAAAGTGCGTAGCTCCAGTGGCTTCCTAATGTCGGAAAAGCGTTTCAGATGGCGGTATCATCAACATCATCATCAACATCATCATCAACATCATCATCAACATCATCAACATCATCAACATCAACAACATCATCAACATCATCATCATCAACATCATCAACATCAACAACATCATCAACAACATCATCATCAACATCACCATCAACATCATCATCATAAACATCATCAACAGCATCATCATCAACATCATCATCATCAACATCATCAACATCATCATCATCAACATCATCATCATCAACATGATCATCATCATCATCATCAACATCATCATCATCAACATCATCATCAACATCATTATCATCATAAACATCATCATCAACATCATCATCACCATCCTCCCACCACCATGCAACCTACTGATTGACTGCAGAAAGCAAATTATGTTCACACATTGTGTCTATGACAAGGTTTGTTTATGTTGCTGTCTAATGGAAGGGCATTCAACGATTATTGAAAGGGTTAGGCTCACTGCTGTTACTACAGATTCCCAAATGCCAATGGAAGTGTCCAGTTAGTCGCTGCGGCATTCCAGAGGGCTTCTGGTTTCACAAAGAGCGACCCTCTAATGCCTGTCGATGCCCTGAATTCGTACAGGGCGTTATTTTTACCACGCGCATGATTCCCAGCTGTAATCTAAGAGGCCTCCTTTGTGGCTGAGATCAACTTTCACTGAATCTCACTCATCTCTCAGAGAGTCGATTGATCGTGGGCGTTTTGATGCTGAGGACGTTACACAGTCGGTGTAAACTCATTCTGCTATATATTCTTAGGTTTTTTCGGTAAAGTCACGTAGGTAAAACATTAATATTAATAAAAGTAAAATAAAATAAAAATCACGACGTTTCGGAGGCAACACAAGCTTCCGTCTTCAGGTGGAACCGTCACAGCCACGACAGCTGTATCAAGTAAATGAGAGATTGCAAGAGCTACCACTCCGTATATATAATGGTTGTAGAGGGGGGAAGGGCCAAGTACGGCACACTTTAATATATACGGAGTGGTAGCTCTTGCAATCTCTCATTTACTTAATACAGCTGTCGTGGCTGTGACGGTTCCACCTGAAGACGGAAGCTTGTGTTGCCTCCGAAACGTCGTGATTTTTATTTTATTTTACTTTTATTAATTTTAATGTTTTACCTACACGGTGACTTTACCGAAAAAACCTAAGAATATGAATCCTTGCAGTCACGAAAGCTTCAAATCTAGAATTCATTCTGCTATACATTTACAAACAAATATTGTTTACTTTCATTGTATGTGAACGTTTAGGCACATTGCATACATACATTGAAAACAAATATGTATTTATTCAGAGGTCATACGTAAGGTTAAATAACAATTTTTTCTGATATCTGAGAGGGAGATACAAATGCAGCATCAAAGCGATGTGGCCTGAGAGAGAAAAAATTATGGTGCTGTGTATATATATATAAAATCTCTCTCTTGTTACTGCTGTGATTTAAACTCGCTAAATCTCAATGTCAAATGCTAAGTGCTTAGAATTCTGCCGATAAGAGCCCATCTACCATTGGCAGTGAGACAAAACAATGTGAATGTTTAACGGTGCTTCTAAGTGCACACTGAGTGAAGAACTGAACTCGGTCCAAGCAAGCAAATGTTGCAGGAGCTACTTTGCCGTGCACACATGGGATCCTTGAAATATTCATCGTAATAATGCCCTTAAATTTCGATTTAAAGCTTTCGTGACTGCAGGGATTCATCTTCTTGGTTCTTTCGGTAAAGTCACGTAGAAGGGAAGTAATAAAATAATAAAAATAAATATTATTATATTACTATATTATTATATTATAATATTATATTATTATATAATTTTATTGTGTTTTTATGTATTATTTTATTACTTCCCTTCTACGTGACTTTACCGAAAGAACCAAGAAGAATAATGCCCTTGTTGATATACAGATCAGGAACGAAGAAACCCTGAAACAAACGCTGAAAAGTTTGCAAAGAACCGTTGGGGTATGCATGCTTGGGATTACACTATCGTACATGTTGCACACTCGAAATGAAGGACGTGGGCAGGTGCTCCAAATCGAGGGCAAGCACATTTATTGTGGTTAATCTGTAATCTTGTGAAGAACAGCACCGTCACGATGTAAAATGCAACAGCACGTGTGTTACAAACAGCATTCCTGCCGAGCCGCCATTAACCACGTGACTGGTATACAAGTGCGGTTATTCAATAACCCTGCCAGCCACCTACAGGCCCAACTCAGTCATCACATGCTGCTGTACACACTTGCATTGATGCACTGCACAGCACATCAGGACTTTCACAGAACCACACTTTACTCCCTTGCTGCACAAGGACATAAATTAAAAGAATTGTCCCTTCCTAATGTGCCACATACATATATGAGAGAACACAGAGACATTGGATTGATCGTTCAAGTTTGTGGAATTGGGCGGAAGGCATTGCTGGAATGGATGATGGCCGGTGGTGGAGATTAATGACAGAGTGGCAGCCAAAGGAGAGGAACAAGACGGCCGCGAGCAAAGATGTAGCGATGAAACCAGGGCGTACATCGATTGTCTCTTCGCGAAATCATAAATGAGTGGATATGTCACCGTTGATGATGATGGTGGTGAAATCCCTCGAATTACCCAAGAACCGAGTCTCTGGACTCGTTTTCGAGCACGGTCGTGCATTGTGATGTTTGGCCACTCCCCTTAATGAGTGGCAGTGGCAGAAAACCAGTGCAACAGTGCCTACCTGGAAAAATAAAAAACCCTCCTCATAAGAGGGCAAAGCACGCCTATCTCCAAAAAGATAAATTCAACTCCACAGACACTGCAGATCCAGCACGACGAATCATCTGTGGACTGAACGACGGCTTCGTGTCGCATGGAATCTGTTCCGACTGCTCCCATGCCCATCCCCCGGCCCCCCACACCCCTTTTGCCAGCAGTGGGGTCGTGGTGGTGGGGGGTGGGGGCATTGGGGAAATAGTTTCCGGAGGTCAGCCCCAGACAGCTCCGGCTGAAATCAAACCCTGGACTGAACGCAGCGTATTTACGGCGACATCGTGGTCACATTGTAGCCCCCCACCACCAACAACAACTGCGTAGGGGTATACAATACAATGGTGGTTCCCCAATACAGGTCATCACCACGCTGAAATCCACTTCGTTTCCGAGATATGATGAGATCGGGTGCATTCGGGGTTATTTGGTCAGAGGTTTATGTAAAATTTAAGCCAAACATTAAAAAAAATCTGGCCTGGTGGCCCAGTGGTAGCGCGAGTGGTTTGCATTCGAAAAGTTGCAAATTCAAATCCTGGTTGGGGGGCTAACTCAGCCTGGGTCGACAAAATGAAAACCACTTTGTGGGGAAGTCAACAGCGGATGCACTGTGTGGATTCGCCCCCCGTCATAGGAATGAGGAGTTTACACCACTTGCTCAGTGTCCATTTTAGCAAAAAAAAATTACTTCTACTTTAAAAAAATATAAAAATAAAAACAGTTCGTCTGTCAAATCGGTCAGTCTTCTGGATCAGGAGCACCTGCTGTTCCACAGCAAAGCAAGGGGTTATAACGCTGATCCGTGGTGTACAATTTAGGAATGTGCTGCTTATAAACGGGAGTGTGAGACCACTTGCATTCCTTCTCCACGTCCAAAACATCAAACTCCCACGCACGACATCTATCGCTTGCCCGGCAGTGTTTGCGTAAACTCTCACTGAGAGAACGTGTTCAAGTTATTGCTTTGCCTGTGCGCTCACGCAAGGTGGCAGTCAGGAGGCAGACTCGAATATAATGGGTCGCACGCGTTATGCACACAATGTGCTTGCCACAAAATGCACCACAACACCTCGCTGATGTCGTCAATGAGCATGAAACCATCATCACTCGAACTGCGCTCATCCTCGCAGCATCGCTTTTTGGCTGCCCATCGAACAAAGACAGTCACCGCATCGCGAACTTTCAGGTGCGTTTCTGCGGGGCCGTCTGGAACGCTCTTCCTTCCGATATTCGGAAGCCACTGGAGCTATGCACTTTTAAATCTAAATTGAAAACTCAATTCCTCAGAACTGCTTTTTGTGTTTAGTTTGTTATCCTTCCCACACTCCTCCGATTAGCGCGGTTGGGAAAAATCAAAGGACCTGGAGAAAAATCCACGCAATCACGGGGAGAACATGGAAACTCCAAATATGGAGCAGGCGTCAAGGTCGGTATCAAACCCACGACCTTCTGCACACCAGGCGAAGTAGTTAACATCTCGCCACCGTGGCGCCCTCTGTGATGGTTTCAGGGCTAGGTATCATTATGTGCAGGTTATGCTGTTCCTCTTTGAGGGTTATGCAAGTATGAGTGTTACACAATGAATGGTACAGTATTTGAGTGTGCCTTTCTCATCTCATTGTGTTTGTTAATCAGTTACAGAGTTAATATCAGCCCACATTATGAACAACGTTTATATTGTCCTCAAATATAAATGTGCATTTCTTTTTTGCCAATTTGTTCATGTTATTAAGATATTTAATTTTAGAAAATTACGTATCCAGTACTCCACATTATAGGTACAAGAAGCTGGGGAAGACATCTAATTAAATACAGAAGTAGTTTTAACAAATAGATGCAACTGGGAGTATGTATTGACGCGTTCTTGAGTAGTGTCATGGACAGAGCTAAATGGAAGGTTCATGATGACCAACGTCTCTGAGAATGTGGCACATCGAGGGACAGAGCGAGAGACTCCAACCTGACATTTGCGAGAGACGAGTGTGGATACAAACAAAGGTTTGGACTACGTGACGATGAATGTTTCTTCAGTTGATGAAACTGTTTCCCAACTCTACAAATCAGAAATTTTAAAAAATACAACCCACGAGTTTGGGACGGTGAACAATATTGGCCACCGGTGTTTTTGTTTACATTACTTCAGCAAATAAAATCATGGATTTCACATCATTACTACTTCCTGCTTCCTTATAGTCATAGTGAGCACTTAAGCTTCCCTGTATGCCAGAGGTCGCAAACGGGTTATGATTCCTTACCCGTACCCGGCCGCACCAGGGTCGCAAATGGGTACCCGTACCCGTACCCGGCCGGGTACGGGTACCCGTTCCCTACCCGTACCCGTACCCTACCCGAAATGAGTGACAAACGGTTACTCACCAGTGACTCACGGCCTACCCGTACCCATACCCGGCCGCACCAGGGTCGCAAACGGGTACCCGTACCCGTACCTGGCCGGTATCGGGTAGCCGGGTATCGGGTACCGGGTACCCGGTTGCGACCTCTGCTGTATGCATAAAGATGTACTCAAGCTCGTGCTGTGACAGGCGGACTGACACGCAGACAGGGCAAATGAGACGTCTCATCATGTGAATTGATCACAAGCTAATGAATACATCTAGAACACATTAAACTAAAGCATTTCCTTCAGCCAAGTGTGGTTGACCCATCGCCTAAATTGAAAAGTTCCGTATTTCACCACGACTGCTTGCTTAATAAGGCGACTTCGGCCCGTGTTAATTCATCGTCGTTGGTTGAGTCCTCGCTTTGCACTCAGTTAAATAAACACTTGCCACTGCCGGGTGCAGCCAGGGCAGCTACGGTGTTGACTATCCGTGCCGTGTGCCGAAGCACGCTCTATTTCAGGCAGCTTCCAGCGCCCTGTCGTCATAGACACGTTTTGAGTTCTTGACGCGGCACAGCTGTGGTGGATGTGTGAGGGTGCGCCTGTTTTTGGTACGGTGAAGCTTGTGGCCCTAGCGACGGTGATAATAATAATACGTGATCTATTTGGGCTTCGGCCGTGGCGCAATTCCTCAAATGGATTCGGTTCGAATCCATCTGCTGGCGGTTGCAGCAATGGTGCACAATAAAGTTCAACATCCAAACCACACGTTCCTGAAATCGCCCCACCCGCCCATATCCAACCAGCGGTATAAATAGGTACACCACAGTAAATAAAAACAAATAATGATAACTTAAATTTATATAGTGGTCATTCATTCTAATTGCATCCCACAACGCTTTACATTCTTCATATACAGCTACTACCAAGCAAATGGAAAATAAAAACGAATAAATAAATAAAAGAATGGCACCAAAACTAAAGGTACAAATAACTAAAAACGTTATGACAACAGAGAAATGAGGCCATGGGGTTGCCCATCACAAACCACAATGCCACATTCTCACCCTCACCAGGGTGACCTTCACATGATGGGCAATGAAGTGCCAAAAAGTTCCGACTCATTTGGACAAATCAGTAAAAATTCCCATAATGTGATCACCTATTTTTCAGCGTCTGCCTGGATGAGTACACAAAAACGGCCTTCGGTTCAGATTTGAATTTCTGCGACGGAGTTGTTTTGTCGGATGTGGAGTGGGATGGGAATTCCAGACGACCGGCGCTGCGCCATGAGAAAGCCCTTCCAACAATGGTTTTGAGTTTTATTTTTGGGGTGCACAGCAGACGTCGAGAAGATGGATGGAGAACCCCGAGATGGGAGTAATCCGAAATGAGAGGGGAAAGAGAGTCAGGGGCTAGCCCGCGAGGAATTTTGTAAAACAATTCCCTGTGGTGATTCTGCACTGAATCGGTAGCCGGCGGAGTGAGCGTCAAGTGGGTGTAATGTGATGCCGCTTGCAGGTATAATGAGTGAGTACGCTTCCAGCTGCGTGTTGAACAGACTGCACACGTTGGATGAGATGAAGACTCAATAAAAGAGCATGGCATTCGTCTCGACTGGAAGCTACAAAAGCATGGAATCTTCTTTTTGCAGCCGATGCGAGACATTTTGCGCAGATTAAACTCAGCGGTACTGCACGTAAAGTGAATCTGAGATGAAAATAAGAGGTTAGACTCAAGAAGGAAACCACGATTTCGTGCCTGTTGACTAATACTGAGATTAGAGTGAAGCAGACGGATTGCTGATGTTGAGAGGTAATATGTAATTTTTCCAACGAAGATAACTTCAGATTTAGCGTTAATTACTTGAAGAATATTTGCTGCGAGCCCGTCAGAAACTGCAGTAAGACGGAAAGACAGAGTGGAAAGTTGATTCAAATCAAATGTATTGAAACTAATATAAATGTGTGTATCATCGGCATAGAAATGGTGTTTCATATCAAAGCTTCGAAATGAGTTTGTTAAGAGGAAGAATATAAATGGTGACTATAAGAGGACCAGATTAGACCTTTGGGGAACACCACAAAGCAGAAGCTTGTGGGAGGATGCGACACCGTATGTAGTAACGTAAACCCCCCCGATCACAGAGATAAGAAGATAATCAAGTTAGAAAGGTACCTGGAGCGGCCGGCATGGCTGTGAGAATGTAAATGATTAATCGTGTCAAACGCAGAGAATACTGCCAGGAGAACCAAGTAAGAAAGAGATCCCGAATTAGTAGATAAGAAAAGAAGACAGTTGGAGAGAATGAGTGTTGTTTGTTATGTGATGTGCTTACCTTTCCTACACTTTACACTCCTGCCGTGTGTTTGTTTATCGTTTTTTATATTCTTAAGTTTTTTCGGTAAAGTCACGTAGGTAAAAATTTGTAATTAATAAAAGTAAACTAAAAATAAAATAAAAAATAAAAATCACGACGTTTCGGAGGCAACACAAGCTTCCGTCTTCAGGTGGAACCGTCACAGCACGATAGCTGTATCAAGATGAATTGATACAGCTATCGTGCTGTGACGGTTCCACCTGAAGACGGAAGCTTGTGTTGCCTCCGAAACGTCGTGATTTTTATTTATTTTTTATTTTACTTTTATTAATTTAAAATTTTTACCTACGTGACTTTACCGAAAAAAACCTAAGAATATGAATCCTTGCAGTCACGAAAGCTTCAATCTAGAATGTGTATCGTTTGTTGTTACGCTCTGACCCGCCCTTACTGGACATCTGTGAAAAATAGTTTCATAACCCATCGGATTCCTCCTGCAGTCTAAATACATATTCTAATTCAGAAAGCAGTTCCAGTTGAGTGATTTTTCCAAAAACCAAATTGGTGGTCATAGAGGTTACGTTGAACAAGATGATTAATTCGATGGTTGTATATGACAAGTCCGATGACCTGCGATAAGAATGGAAATGTTTAAAATAGGGCTGTGGTTTGCAAGCGTGTCAAGATAAAGCAGGGTGATTGGTTCAAACCCCATTGCATCTTGAGACGTATTTCAAGTTAAGTCGATCAACAGGTCGCGTTTGTTGGGGTAAAGCCGGGGTACTCCACCCCCACCTCTTCTGAGATGTCTGGCCAGCGTGCAAGAGTTGCCCAGTTATCCCGTAATTGAGGCCTTTCCTCCAGCAGTGGAGTGGGCAAGCAATTGCAGGGTTTAACCTTTACTTTTGAAACAATCGATTTATTCAGGAAAGCCCCGCATTCAGTTTTGAGACATATTTCAAACCCACGGGTGCTAGGGATAGCACTCAAGGGGTAACACTCGACATCACATCGTCCTGTACCCGGTCCTCTTGCCACACACGACGCTAGCCATCTGTAACGACCCCGACGACAAAGTAATAAAAATAGCCACTTTTATTTAAAGACTTCCACCATAATGGACCCGACGAAAGACTTCAACAATAAGGGACCCTAGGCTTCGTGCTTGCCTTCGTGCTTGTATCTTCCTCGGAGCGTCTCCACTCTTCGTGCTCTCCCCTTATATCTCCCTCAGTCCACTTTCTCGAACCTTCTTGTCCTTGTTTTTTTACCTTTAGCCAGTCCCTGGCCGTTCCCTCTAATGGATATTTTCTGTTTTCCCGTTTTATCTTCAACCCTTATTCTCAAATCTCTTTCAAAGTCTGCCCTCCCGACCAATCGCCGTGGAGGCCTCTTTCTTCCAATCGGAGACCTTGGTTTATTTTTAAATATCCGTTAGGCTGCATATTGGCTTGGGCTAAAATTTCGGTCATTACACATCTATAAGTGATTCACCAACGCCCCTCTAAGTTATATTTTTTGACAGACATGTGCAACCGGCCATTTCACTGAAGCAGTGGGTGCAAAAAGTACCAGATTTTCCCTCCTTACGTTGTATCAGTACATTTCTATTTAATTACATTTTTTATTTAAATGACTTGAGTGTTCACGTGGAAACGGAAAGTGATTGGCAAGGTTTGGCAAATGTGTCGACATAAACTGTGGCCGGTAGCTGTGATTACAGAGGGTGTGGGTTCTGTATTTTAAATGCTGCCCCCAGAGGTACAAAATCGGGTGAACGAAAGTTTATACACGGATTGCACACCTGAAGAAACACCACAAGTGAACACGAAATTCGCTTGCACACAGACTGCACACGAAGCAAGCCGTCGCATGTACGTTCGTTGTCTCACGAGTGTGTGTGATGTGTGAGCTTGCAAGGGAAATGAATCGTCCCCTTTGGGTTTAATATCATAAATATAATCAGCACGAATTGAAATTCAAATCTAAAATGCCACATGGATGCTCTTTGGTTCTTTCGGTAAAGTCACAAAAACATTTTATTGCTGTGGTTTTCCCACCTGATTATGATTGCTTGTGTTGCAATCTAAACGTCGTGATTTGTTTTATTTTAATTTATTTCTACCTACGTGACTTTACCGAAAGAGCCAAAGAGTATGGATTCCTGCAGTCACGAAAGCTTCAAATCAACATTGCCACATGTATGTTTGGTAGTAGACCATAAAGATGATTATATCAGTCGATTTCCACAAGTTTACATTTTCGTCATCATCATCATCATCATCAGTGTTTCCTGGCAGATTGGCACAGAAAAATCCCAGTGCACATCAGGAGTATTTACAGTAGTTCCTGTAGATATCCAAGAACAAAGATGAGTTATTATTAACACGTTATACATATTGGTTATCGTCCACTGAACTTCCTTTAAGAAGGAGAAAAACACATCAGTACTAATTTTAATCGGTCATCCTGTTTTATTCAAATACATTTTGTATCTTTTACTATTTTCCCAACAAAAAATGTCTTCTGTTTACCAGCCACAGCTGTCGACGTGTTCTGTGATTAATTAGTCCCATTTGTTTTTGCAGTGGCATCCTTATTATAACGGTCTGCAATTGGATGGATTCAGTCACATGTAGCTCATTTTGACCTAAAACCTGTCCTTAAAACATGTATTTGATCAAATATAAAGGACGTGTACATGTTCATTCCGTTTCGTGTTTTAAATGTGTTTTCATCCTTAATATCATTTCCCCAATAACTCTCATTCAAATAAACGGCACTTGTTGGAATGAACAGATTAATTGGATATAACGGTGGCATTACAATCTTCTTGGTTCTTTGAATTTCAGACGCTGTCTTTCCGACAGACCTGTTCTTCACCTGAGGACGGCTGCTTGTCTTGTGGGCGAAACGTCGTGAGAATTATTTTATTATGTTTTATTTTTATTATTTTATTATTTCCCTTCTACGTGACTTTATCGAAAGAACCAAGAAGATGAATCCCTGCAGTCACGAAAGCTTTAAATAGAAAATTACAATAATGTTATTATAACTGACAACAACAAAAACCCTATTAAGACTGTAACGGTTAATTGAAAGGGAAACGCATTCGGAAGAGACAACAGCCATGTGCGCGTGTGTGTGTGTGTGTCAATGTCTCATCGCAGGATGTGAGAAATCTGAGATTTTCACGCGAGTGACGCTTCGCCTACGTGTGTAACACAACGTAGCCCCGTCGGCTTCACAAGTACCTGGCGGGTCCAGTTCTTATTTGAGAAGGAGGAACAGCGTCTGGGAAATGTTACGTAAATTGCATGTCTCAGTACATTCCCAGATTACATGTGACCAAGCCGGTGTTTAAAAAAATACATTATGGACAATTTGTTTTCCATTACTGTAGTTAGTTGCTCTTACATTATTAATAATGTGCGTTTGCATGTCTCAGCACATTCCCAATATACACGTGACCAAGCCGGTGTTATGAAAAGCATTATGGCCAATTTGTTTTTGAATACTGTAGTTAGTTGCTATTACATTATTAACAATTTGCGTTTGCTAAAATCTACATATTCTGGATTTTAAAAATATAGATATATTAGACAAATGGTGCAAAGTACATGTCAGTCCACTGCTTAATGAGGACTTCCCTCCATGCCGTGCGGGTCACGGGGGATTTTGACCGAACTTCACACTGCTGGCCGGTGCAGGTTGGTGAAGGTGGCAGGCGTAGAGATCGTGAAGCTGAGAAGTCGAGCACGGCAATGGATGTTGCTGCTGCTCCCCACTAAATAGGGCAACAACCTCTCACGACCTGTTGTGCAAGGGGTGGGGTTACCAAGAGCAGGGTGCAGGCTAATTAAATGAAAACTTATTTCTTTAGAACTGCTTTTTGTGTTTCACCTTACCATATTAATAAAAAGTGTGCCGTAATTGGCCCTTCCCCTCTTCAACCATTATATATACGGAGTGGTAGCTCTTGTATTCTATCATTTACTTGATACAGCTGTCGTGGCTGTGACGGTTCCACCTGAAGACGGAAGCTTGTGTTACCTCCGAAACGTCGTGATTTTTATTTTATTTTACTTTAATTAATTTAAATTTAAATTTTTTACCTACGTGACTTTACCGAAAAAAACTAAGAATATTTTTGTGTTTCGTTTGTTGTCCTTCCCCGCACCTACGTATGGGGCAAAAGAGTTTCAACACACACACAAACACATGCAATGCTTTCCCGGAGATCTGACCATGGGCGAGACGCGTCATCTCAGAGATACTCTTCGCAGTTGGTAGTGGAAACATCGGATTGTTTTTTTTTTAACGGTACAAAGAAGAAGACGACGTGGTTTTTATGAGGAAATCACAAGTCATTTTTTTCCATTTACGTACAAAGTCACTTCCAATGTAATGCAGAAGGCTTCACATATTTTAGACAGTGGAAAAATTAGATCCCTTTTTTTAACTAACATTTTTTATTTTGTACGCGCTCCTGCAGGTTACAGATCGAACACATATCATGGGTTACAATGTACAGAGCGACTTTACTTGCAAGGCGACAGTCCAACGAATGCAGAGCGATGTCATGAGTAATGGTTCCTGTTGTGGTAGCCTCCTTGGCTTTAAGATAACATTACTTTAAACGTGTAAAGACAAGCTTTCGATCAACCAATCAAATTTGATATAATATAGCGCCCTTCACAGTTAAATTGTCACAGAGCGCTTCTCAAGTTAACATGACGTTACATCGATGAAATGCAAGTTACGTAAAACAATTAAAGTAAACATATTCTATCAAATTATATAAAATACATTATAAAATAAATATTTATCCTGATTCAGCATACCAAAGGTTGCAGTGGTCCAGTGCATTCCATACTTTATTTAATTATTTGTATCAACTTTTATTTTAAAATAGCCAACATATTCAGGCACGATTTAGTGTTAGGGAAATGTGTGTATACTAGTGAAATTGTTATGCTTGGTTTGACAAGTATAATTATTTAATTTATGCTTCCAAATAGTAATGGAATCATGTCATTGTGATTTAACTTTTTGTTTGCGAAACTGCATTGACAGTGGATACATGAGAACAAATGATAAAAAAACTCTATTTATCAACAACAGCTTCTTCTTAGCACATGGAACATCTATGTGCTATGAAGAAGAGCCATTGCCAAATGCGTAGCCTATCATCTTTTTACCACAACGGGCGTGCTATCGATGAAGACGTCGTGTTGTTTCAAGAATATGTCAGCATGCACCAAATGATATCTCTAAATATAAGTGGTTAAATTTCGATTTAAAGCTTTCGTGACTGCAGGGATTCATCTTCTTGGTTCTTTCGGTAAAGTCACGTAGAAGGGAAGTAATAAAAAAACATAATAAAATAATTCTCACGACGAAACGTCGTGAGAATTATTTTATTTTATTATGTTTATTTTTTTACTTCCCTTCTACGTGACTTTTTCCGAAAGAACCAAGAAGATATAAGATGTTTTTATTTTCTCTCTAATATATTTAACTCTTCTCTCAACAGGTCTTCGATTTTTCTATTTTGAAATGAGTCGTCCCAAAAGATGAGAGCAGCATATTTTGAGGATGCAAGCGTATGGTGGGTAGGATCCATCGGGCATCTCATGGGGCCACGTTTTTCCACCCTGAGATCACATTACCGCAAGCCATTCACTGGCGAATGAGTCAAGCAAGGGATGCCCTGAATGCTAATTTAAACAGTTTAGACTTTCAGTCTTGGAGACGGCCATCCTCATGCCCCTTATTGACACGATGAGAGCACACTGTGGTATCCATCAGCATAAAACTGGGTCGGGCTTTAGTCACTGGCATACATTTGACCCACGCATTGCTCAGCATTCGCCGCGAAATGCTTCAATGACCTCAATTTCGTGTTTGAGTTACCAATAGTTTTGAGATGCCCTATATATATACATTTGACTTATTATTTAAGTCTAATGTGTCCATCGGAATGCACCCTATATCAGAAGCTAAGCAAGATTGAGCGTGCATAGTGCTTGAATGGGTGACCACCATCCACAAACAGATTGTCTTCGGGTCACAGGGAAAAGTGGTGAGCAGTAAAGGGCAGTGCATACAGAATTATGTTTCTCAACTGCTATGCTTCCTGTTGTTACCAACCAACACTGACTAGCGTCATGAAGTATGGTCAAATCATACCCACGAACCAGGAGGTGCTCATCCAGCACTGGATTTGCCGAAAGGGTTGTATGTGTATAATGTGCCGACCACTTGATTTGCCAAAGTCAAATATAAAGACACAACTTTAGCATTGTAGACCACGCGGAAAGGTGCTGTTGACAAGTGTATGTCAAAGGCGGAACAAAATATGAGGGCATGATGTGCCAACATCAAGTCTGGCCACTGCTGTTTCCTGCTGACGTTTATTAATTTCAGACTGAGTTCATGTAAGAGAAGCCCAGGCCAGGTTCGTGTATCAACTTCCACGAACAAAAAATGCCAAAGTGGTGTTTCAGTCAATGAAGCGATGGGTGAACACTCATCACCTCTTTAAGGCCCTGAACCAGTGGTGGAAATTCCACGTTCTTATGGTGGAGGCAAGTTAAGTTTGTTTTCTCATTGGACAACCGCTGTAGACTTCTCTAAAAAGTGATAGGCTTTTCATAAAACCCGGAGAGTTTGAATTCCGATGGTTTTCTTTCTGGTATAAGGCATGGTTCCTTTTTTTGTCAGAAACATAAAAAGCACAAAAAACTGTGCATTGCAGGTGTTGAGCACGGGACATGAAGGTTGTATAAGCGCATTGTGCTCAACTTTATGTCACAGCCTCCACTGCCCTTGCCGCACGATACGGTGTCCCCGAACAGTTGCGAGTGCCCTACGTCCAAGGCTCTCTCTCTCTGTGTGCCGTGGGTACGGTGCGCCCTCCTTCCTCAATCCCCGTCGCGCGCCTTCGCAACGCCGAACAACAGTGAATCAATCGAGCCTTGTTGTTGTGTTGTCCACACAGACCCTGCCGCCTGTAGCGCTGGATGACGCCTGCGGCAGACCTCACCAAGGAAGTATGCCGACTTGCAGAGTCCTGTCCGGGGGGCAGGGGGGGGGGTTCAGCAAAGCCCTCAGTCGCACTCGCTGGCATTTTTTTTCTTCAAAGCTGATTGACAGCGCGATTCAAACGTTGCAGAGCAGCACAGTAAGCCATTCTCTCAGCCTGGCACTGAAAAAATTGGCGAATGAGACAGCTCATGGGCGCAGTCATCCTTTCCCCTTGATCACGTCTGACCGCAGCATAATCCACGAATTTATTAGCAAGCAGCCGAAAGCGTTGGTGGTCCCGGGACATGCCCGTAGGGGTTTCGTGAATGTTTATATTAATGTTGGAAAGGGCTCAATTCGAAACCTAGGCGACAAGACGGACGTTGGAATAAATATACGTTCTCGTAATATGCCGTGAAGTGAAAGGCAGCTTGGTGGCTGGAACGTTAGATGTTTTGCAACTTGATGTAATTCATCATCATACGTACGAAAAAACACATTTGTTAAGAATACTATAATTGATTGTATTTCATAATGTATTTGTTATGACAGTCAGATGTAATTTTCCACGAAATCATGAATTAAGTCTGATTGTTATACCAGAAATACTAACAGCCATTGCTCGAATTCCCCGGAATGCACTCGATCTCGTCAGATCTCAGAAGCAAAGCAGGTACGAGCCTGGCTGGTGCTACTTTATCCCAGCGGCTTTTGTCTAGACATCAAACAAAGACGGCCAGTGCTTCGTGCGCTTTCAGATGCTCTTCTGCGGCCGTCTGGAATGCTCTTCCTTTCGATATTAGGAAGCCACTGAAGCTATGCCCTTTTAAAACGTCTAGGTTAAAAACTAATTTCTTTAGCACTGCTTTTTGTGCTTAGTTTATTGTTCTCCCTCGCACCTCCGAATAGCGCGGTTGGCTACGTATGGTGCAAAAGAAATCCAGCATAGTTACGATAGAGATCAATGCAGAATGAATCGAGTTGTTTATGAGTGTCTGTGCTTCTGCATTGATACTCCTCCACCTTCACCAATCCACACCGACCATGGTATAGGGAGGCCATATTTCCACAGCGGTATTTATATACACGTATAAATGTATATGTTCCTGTAAAAAAATAATAACAAGTAATTTCAAAAGATAGGGCCTAAAAATTCTGAACCTCGTTGACCTGCTACATTAATCTCACGACACGAGGTGCAATTCGTCCAACTATTAACATTCTTTAAATTAAAGCGTAGAGCATTTGCTGAACGTTAAAACCAAGAAATGCGTGCACAGTTCCATAGCAAATCACACCGAGCTCCCCTCTTGTAGACTCCCAGACACCAACTGTTGTTTACGCGCCCAAGCATTACATTTCAGTGGCTGTCCTTGTGCCTGCACAGTTCGTCTGAATGGAACTTCAGCGTTGAACTGCTCTTGGGGCATTGGGCAAGAAGCCCGAGGCACATTGAGGTGCCTTTACCCCCCCCCCCCCCCCGCTTTACTTCCTTATCCTGATGCTTCCCGTTGACACTGTCTCTAATTCACCCCTTCCTGCTCGCCGTTAAGCACGGCAGCGTGGCAGTGCGCGTGTGGGCAGATTCTTACCTAACACCTTGTAGTGGTCAACAACAGAGATAAAGATCCCCTGCTTAGCCTACGCAAGATGTTGGGGCAAGTGCTGTTAGTGAGCACATGTCTACGAAGGCTACCACGGTACACGAGGGGGTGGTGTGGCTGTGGCCACCCCTGACCACCTTTGTCTCCCCAGTGCTAATGTTTGCACACTGTACAATGTACTCATTTAAGGCTGAGTCGACCTAGGGAAGGCTCAGAACCAGTTGCATATTTTGCCACTTACATGAGCCAGAATAGAAGGCCGGTCTCGAGGTCCGTAGCAGTGTGCGCCGATCACTCCGCTGCTACTCTCCAGACAACAACAATAACCGCCACTCGTCACTAAGTCGTGGTGACATCACCGCAGGACTTGTGCCAGGCTAGGTGCATTTTGAGGCGACGTGAAGTGGGGAAGGTTTGATGGCATGAAGTAACGTGAGAAACGCATGCGTTTTTGGTCAACTGACTGAGATGACTGACAGATGCAACACCTGTTTCCCACGCTGTGCCACCTCGCTGTGCTTTAACCACGTGTTGGTCCACTCCTTGTTGTGAGAGTTACTCCTCCTCACTTCGTTGTTGTTAGATGGCAACCTGCAACTGTCCAGTAGCATCCTTCGTGAGCCTCCTCTACAGAGACCGATCTTAACACCGCTGGTACCAGTCATCGGCATACATTACGTGCACGAACACCCACATGGAGAAGAGTCTGCATTCGTTTTGAATGTTACTGGAGCCACAGACATCCTCACGCTGTGTCCACTCGACTCACACCATCTCTGCAGAACTGGCGCACCCAGATCTGTTCCTTGTTGGGGTGGCAGAGCCTTGCGTGCCAAGCGTTGCTGATCCCTGCTCTGTGGTGGCAATGGCACGGCGCCCCAGACACATTTTTCATGACTAATGTGCATGGCAGTCGAGATGTATAATTGCAAAGCAATTCAAGCTTTACGAGTATGCGGGGGGGGGGGGGGGGTGCGGTCGTGAACATGTCGATATGTCCTGGCGCATTGTATAAACGGCAACAGAATAACGTTGAGCCGCTGTGTAAGATGTAGGCCCACGAATGAGCACGGTGTAGATGCGAGTTTTATTTTGACTGCTTGCAGGTGCAACTGCCGCCTTAATACTTTGACCAGGTCCGGTCCGCGGAAATGTTAAGCCACCCGTAGACCCGAGCCCAAAGGACCAGTGACTTGATTCCAAGGAATGTACAACGATCAGGTTAATTTCACAGCCGACAAAACATATCTGTACATGCATGGACCCAGTGTGACTATTTTACGGGAGGGTTGTGCAGTGAATGAGAATACTGAGTGTCTGGCTTCATGTGGGACGAAAGCAGGTGCACCAGAGACCACCTGTAATGTCATTTTACCGTGAGTGGTTTAAAAAAGTCAATTTCGTGAGCCAGCTTTCATTACAGGAGTTGTTTTCTTTATTGAATTGTTTCAGTAACAACATTTTTGGGGGATTCTGATCACTATACGCTTGTTTTTGCTCCGATTTCTTTTTGCTTGTTTTGGCTCATGATTTATATTTGCTTGTTTCTACATTGATTCATAGCCGCTGGGTTTTTCTCCGATTTCTGGTTGCTTCATTGCTGTACATTTTACGTGATCGCGTTTGTAATTTTTTGTGACCCGGGTCACTCTTGCAAATGAGACCTTCCTTGGTCTCTTGGGATCTCACCTAATTGAACAAAATAGACTTGAAGTGTGAAATCCGACCATAATAAAAAAAAACCCCACGCAAATAAATTCAAGAATTCAGCGCTGCACCACAAACTCATGTCCACCCCGTAGCCTAAGCCTACAACACCGGGCAGTCTGCCATCCAAGAAATAGCAAGGCTTAACGCTATTTAGCTTTGGAGATCTGGTGAGATCGGATTTAGGTTGATTTAGTCACAAGAACGCATGTAAGATCATGCCATTCTGGTAGTGTTCATGCAGCAGCTCTGCTTGTCACCCATGTCTGAACGAATAGTTTTCTGGGCACCAGTTTTATTGTTTTTGGGCTCCCCTTTCAAAAGGCCCTGCACATATTCCTGCTTGCCTATGTGCTAATTTAGCACTGTCACCACCTCTGAACGTTGATGTTTCCCAGGGCTTCCTCTCAAGTCATTCACCAACCCCGTATGTACTGTATGTAGAATTTATTTTGCATCATATGTAGCCAACCGTGCGGGGTAAGGACAATAAACTGAACAATAATCAGTTCTAAAGAAATGAGTTTTCCATCTATATTTAAAAGCACATACCTCCAGTAGCTTCCGAATCTTGGAAATAAGAGCGTTCCAGACGACCGCAGAAGTGCACCTGAAAGCGCGTGCTGCGGTGATCATCTTTGTTCAATGGCCAGCCAAAAGCGGCTGCTGCGAGGATGACTGGAGTTCGCCTGGTGGCTTAGACAGTGATGACAAAAATATATTTGTAGAGGTGATTGAATGGAGGGCTTTGATGTTGAAGCCGTAGTCGAGCTTGATTAAATATGTCTCACTTCCTACTAACATTTATTCAACATGACTCTGCAGAACCCCGTGCATTGCGTTCTAAACACACTCAGTCACTTGAGAAATGGAACACGGGTGTGGTCAGTTATGCTGACTCATGACATTAAATTGGCCAGGGTTGAAATAAAGTCTCAATTTAAGCGCCGACGTGATCGACATTTTACTAAGAGCCAATGGCATGGGACAAAATGTTGGTACAATCGTTTTTTATTGTTGCTGAGCCATTTGGCATTGATTTCTCGTACGAATTTAGCAAAGATGGCATGCCCTGCCCAATTACTTTTCTCAACAGTTTGAACGCAATGTCTCTAACCTGCACGCACTGACTAATCTGCATGTGTCTCTTTCTGTTTCTCAGTGTAATTTGAAGTAGGGCGCCGATATATGCTGATTTGTGCACTTATCACATTCCCAGCCTCGCTCAACGTATTGCCATGTTTACATGCACGTGCTATAGCAGGTAACGCAGACAACAAAATAACAGGTAATGGGACAATGGCAAGAGAAAAGAAAACGACTGTATAAGTTACAAAATTTGGGCTCATTGAAAAGCCGTTCGGCTAAGGCAATGCAACCCCACACGGATGATTCGCGGTACTGTGATGAAATAATTACTCAACATCATCCGTGAGAACTACATTGTCGTTCAATTTTTTTTAACATAATCTGACATGTCAGCTTCTTTTGAAACGATCGCATTGCCGTATGCTTGACGGGCAACCCGCGTGGCGTTCTTGTTGTGCATATGCCGCTATTAATTTCCATTACTAACGCTGCCAGTCGATAATTAACATGGACTTGAATGAGATGCACGCTATGTTAGGCTATTGTCATGGCCATCGTTTCTTTCGTCAATGATGACCGTCCCACAATTTACCCTTGTCGACACTGCAATTCGGTGTTCCCATTGTTGTCGCACATGCAAATATGTCATTCTACATTTTCATTGCAGTGGAATTGTTTTTTAGTAGCTTCAGAATGCGTTTATAATTCACATCTCAAGTATGTGTTGCCCGGCGTTCCTGTGTACTATGCTAACTAAGAATGATAATTTAAAGCTCTTGGTCTATCCACTGCTGCATGAAGAGCTCCCCATGTTGTGTCTGTCATGGGCAGGGGTTGGCTCTTTAAGTACCGCTTCGTGACGTTTGTTTTACTAAGGACCACCGTTTCGTATTCACATTGCATTGATGGCTCTTTAAATATTGAGGGATATTTTTTTACGGAAATTCTTATTTGGGTTGGGTTCGGCTGCGTGTTGGGCATTTCTTCTCTCAAGCTTTCAGTGCGCACTGCTTGCGGGCATTTTCTATGTATGTATGTGTAGTGTCGTAGGTCTCCTCTTCCTTTTGCTCGAGGCTTGTGTGTGTGTGCGGGTGGCGTGCATCGCACACACACTCAGTCGGAGACAAGGTAGTCACAGGAGTCACCGTCCTCCCCTTATATTGTTGTCGAGTTCACGCCACCACTCGGGCCCCCTCTCTCTCTCGACCACGACCACGCTGCCACATGGCCCGGCCCGGCCCAGACACGACCTTGTCCACGTTGCACCGACGGTGTCGACCGGGACAGCTAACAGCTGTCCGGCCACGCGATGATCGGGCGAAGGCGGCGGTGGCGACGATAAAGCGAGTCCAATCCCAGAACTGACAGCCCGGAGCTCCCCGCTCTCCCCTGTTTTTATTCCCCTCGGCGCGGCTTGGCTCCGCCCAGGCCACGCCTCCCTTCTCGAACCCTCCAGAGGGTTCTAGGGGCTTCCCCACGAGGTCTACCGTGACCCTTGCCCCAGTTCCTCCGCCCTGCCGGCACACACACACACACCGTGTACACACACACCGTGTATATGCTCAGCGGCGTGTACGCTACACTTGCAGTTGCAGCTGCTGTACAACAGTCAGCGCTATGTCACTACACATGTTATGTATGTTGGACTTCTTTCGCACCGTACATAGCCAACCGTGCTATTCAGAGGTGCGGGGGAAGAACAACAAACACTTAACATAAAAAAACTGTTGGTTGCAAACAATTTTACTTTCTCGAGTTGAAATGAAAGCACGTGCGTGTTCAATTGGTCATGGGAGTTGCTTAACCCTTCTTCACTACGCTGGCCATAAAGTGCGGGTTGACGAAGTTGGTAAGTCCCAGGACTGGTTCAGATATCAGTATTCTATTCCTGCGTCAGGCAATAGGTTCAGGAGATAATTGGCAATGTCGAAGTCTGCTAGCAGCGAGAGGGCTTCAGGAGAGAGTCTGTGGAGTGTTTTTCTCTTCCTCCGCCGTTGAATGAGCGGAGACTTCAGTGCTTTACTATACGGTCCGCACTGCGCGTTACAAGGCCACCGTTTCCTGTTGATGCTCTGATGCGGTTGATCGTTCCACCAGTGTCTCCGAGAAATGTCAAATCCAGGAGGCACCGTTGTTTGGCTCTCGAATGATAATTCATCACCTGCCACTTACGTTAAGTGTCACAGCCAGTAAAGTCACGTAGAAGGGAAGTAATAAAATAATAAAAATAAAACATAACAAAATAATTCTCACGACGTTTCGGCCACAACGCAATCAACCTGTTCTCCACCTGAAGACGGCTGCTTGCGTTGTGGCCGAAACGTCGTGATAATTATTTTGTTATGTTTTATTTTTATTATTTTATTACTTCCCTTCTACGTGAATTTACCGAAAGAACCAAGAAGATGAATCCTTGCAGTCACGAAAGCTTTACATCGAAATGTCACAGCCAGGATTGAAACTCAGGACGGTGGGCCTCCGTAGTGCCGTGCGGTGACCGCCAAGCCACCGCTATACAAAAAAAAACCGAAAAACGCTTCAGTTGCCATCACATAGCACCTCCCGTGTGGTGTAATCGCAGGTTGTGCAGGGGTGAGGCATTCCAGAGAGGCCGACATACCAGGCCGCGATATCCCAGCGTGGAAACATGGCATGCTCTCGCGCCCCCTCCATCATCGCTGGAGCGAACTCCCCGGCTCGGCACGCAGTAATAAATCTGCTGGGGAACATTCCCGGCGGGCCAATGCCACCAGGCGAGGTATTAAAACACTGAACCAAAAACGAAGCGTTATGGGAACATATTTAGCAGGCAAATTTCGACATCTGCAGCAGCTCAAATTGTTTAAAAGAAAGTTGGGGAAAAAACAGATCACCAAGCAGTGATGTAAATAATACAACAACACGCACGCACAAGAGTCAAACACGTGTTTTCATATTGCAATGAGGGTGACCAAGTAAATGTCTGTTGAGAAATGCTTTGTTATGGTGTTGTTTTGGGATTATATAAATAATGCCAATGATTTATATAAGGGAAGTCTCACTGAGCCTCGCAGAGTCTCCACACTCAGTGAGCTTGAGACTCGGTGAGTCTCGCAATCGGCGTCAGGAGCACCCTGCGTTGAGATGTCTGGTCGATTCTATTCATGAGTATTTTGCTTCACGTAGGAGGGAACTTTGAGCAGCAGGAGAACGAGGAGGGTGACACTCACCACAGCACCACACCTACAACTCCTGGCAAGCCTCGGTGGTCACCCAGCCCGCAATGCACGTGGTGAATACGGGATGGTGGGCCCTTAATAAATACAGGTCACGAAGCAGTCCCTCAAAGAGCCGCACGCGGCTGCGGAGATGCAGGTTGCCGAGCCCTGGTGACGGGGGAAACATAAATAATAATATTATATATATTCTGACTGAATAAACAATTGTGTAACAATAGCCATGAAGACTATGTAAAACATAAGCGCTCTAAGAGATGAAAGGATGGTTCTGTGAAAGGGGTGTTCGGTAATTGACATGGTAATATCCCTGAGTAAGTGGGGAAAGCCAATAGAATGCGCCGACATGTAGAAGGGATAATCACAAAAAAACGCATTCCAAATGATTACTAATCTACAACTCGCATCGTAACAATAGCCTGATTACTAATCTAGTATATAATTACAATCACTCCCCCCTGGAATCTTTGCACCTGATGAGTTGATGAGTTAATGATGACGTCACCCTGCTGCTGCTCTATATAAGAACGGGAGACACAGGAGAGCCTCACCATTCTGGCGAATTGCCCGATGATGCTGATTGCAATTACCAGCGAAACGTCGTACTCAAATTGTAAATGTTGTGGCTTCAACACACCGGTGGGCTAAAGCAGTGATCTATTTGTCTTTGTCAACGTGACACATTTTTACTGATTGGCCGTGTCGGGTGGTGGAGGGTTACGACACATTTATAAATAAACGCGATCTAAACCCAAAAACGTTGATTATGAATCCTATAGATTATTTAAGCAACGTGTTCCTTGTTGTCGACAACATATATTTATTACATAACTCGCTTTCTGAAGTCCCGTTGTGTTTCCTCATCAATTCCCCTTCAACACAGAAGCAAATCTGTACGAGGTGGAGCATCAGCACTTATTATATGAGCCTCACTCACTAAACATTGACGATGCTTTACGCAATCTCATTTTGTAAGCCGGGGTCATTTCAAAGGATTTCCTTCCACCGCAGTAATTTTCACCAGTTTGGCAATGCGTGCATGTCTGCAGTTATCGATACGGAGACCGCAGTCTGCCGTGCCCTCCTTCCTCCACCCTGCCACATGCACGCGTCTCAAGAAGCCCACAGATATGTCTCACATTCCAAGACGAATTCCACCCTGCTTGCCATCCATACGCTCGCTAATGTGCAGGAATGCACAGTGATCGCTTATCCGCGTACCATTAATTTCCCAGCAAGCTGTTCGTTTCGTGCAAAGGGGCGTGGAGAGATGAACGCACGGAGATAACTCGAGAAAGGGGAACGTGGATTCAAAGAACGTGTAGTGCCGTCTGTTCGTGCGGGTGGCGCGCGTCGGCCACACAGTCAGCCGGAGACGAGGTGTTCACAGGGGGGCACCGCTCTGCCCTCTTTATTCGTTGTTGCCGGGCTCACGCCACCACTCGGGCCCCCTCTCTCTCCCACCCACGACCCATCCCTGACACGACCCTGCCCGCGTTGCACCGACGGCGTCTACCGGGACAGCCAATCGCTGTCCGGCTGCGCAATGCCTGGGCAAAGGCGGCAGTGACAACGAGATGAGTCCAGAACCGGCAGCCCGGAGCTCCCCACTCTCTGCTGCTTTTATTCCCCTCGGCACGGCTTGGCTCTGCCATAGCCGCGCCTCCCTTCTTGAACTCTCTAGAGGGTTCCAGGATGTTCCCCACGAGGTCTACCGTGACCCTTGCCCCAGTTCCTCCGCCCTGCCGGCACACCCGCGTGTATGCTCAGCGGCGTGTGCTCTCAGTGCCCACCTGCAGTTGCTGCTGCTGTCCAACAGTCAGCGCTATGTCACTACAATTGTACCCAGGATAAAGGCGTTATTCAATTTGTTGAGTGAGTTGGCTTGGGCAGGACACATCGATAGACCAGATGATGGCCAAGAATAGTGATGGAGTGGCAAACAAGGAATGGAACGTATCTGAGAACGTCGACCGGGGAGATGGAGTGATGTGATCAGCAAGCGTGCAATGGATTGCTATATCACACAACAGTGGAATATTGGCACGACTCGGGGAGGCCCTCATGAAACAATGGATTGATCATGGCTGATGATGATCAATTTCACGGCATATCTTAGGATGTGAAAATCTGCAAGCCGTTAATATTTTTTTGGTGTGAAAACATCAAAACAACATTCCCCCAATCACCTCGAGAGTGTTTGATAAACAAAAATTATCTGGCTAAAAATATATTAAATAATTTACACCATAACCACGTTGGCACACGGGTATACTTGGACTGCGTCACGTATTCATGTGTTTGCTGATGTAGTTTACACTTGTATTCACATTTATTTCATAAGTAATATTGTTGTACCTTTATGAACAACATACCAGTTAGTAAAACAATGACGATGAAACCTAAGATATCCTAATACAACAATTGTGTGATACATATCCTGCGATATAGAATTCACAACCCTGTGTTAAGCTGTTACAAGAGGAAAACCTTCCCATATCGTGTAAGTTAAGAGGTTGTTCGACCAAACTTAATCACGTTATTCATTGCGGATAAATATTATTTTACTCAACATTTTTACTTAAAATTTTACAATTTTTTTACTCAACTTTACTTGAAATGTTACTTATAACTCCAGGTTCATTGTTTTAGTTATATTTTTTTTATTATCCTTCGCCTGAACAAAGTGCAAACTGCATGCAGTATTCAGATAACATTCACCACTGGCTGTCGTGGGCAGGGCCGAGGGAGTCATGGCCAAGGGGAATCAAAGTCAAGTCGCTCGAGTTATAGCACGGTACCGGCTGTAGTGTAAACACCAAACCGCAGCACAACATCGCATACCCGACTCGCTGGGGAGGTATCGGCGAATACGTGAAAAGGTTGGATGTGTGATCGTCTCGAGAGAATGACGGTTACACCACCATGCACAAATAAGTTACTGGGCAAAAAAATAAGCAAACGCAAAACTGATTTAAACTTGGACAGAATGCCTTTTTGCAATTTAGAAGCAGGTGAATGTCGACGAGATTAAGAAAAACAATAACTGCGCGTGAAAATGTGTGATTTGTGAACTCGCTCAGGAAAGTAAAGTTTACACAATCGAGCCCTTGGCGTGGGAGGTCAGTTGGTCAACGTGGATACGCGACGGTCGGATTTGGAACATCTTACTGTGACTTCTTAGTAAAACTCAAATCGTGCAAGAGGTGAGTCAAGAGGTGAGTCAAAAATAGATTTTTAAAAAGTTTTCAACATTTCAACGGCTAAGAAACATTATTGCTGTTAAATAATTATATATAGTTATATATTTTTGGTTCTTTTTATTTTTTTCATTGTTTTATATATTTTTTATTTTATTATTTCCCTTCTACGTGACTTTACTGAAAGAACCAAGAATATGAATCCCTGCAGTCACGAAAGCTTTCAATCAAAATATAGTTATATAATTAATTACTTATATTTGAGCAATTATAATAGCAGTCAATTCACACCGCGTGCCTGAGTAGGCGCATGAGAGCGCGCCTTGGTCTCGTAATGTTGCGTTTGATTCATCGTGCAAATTGTGCAATCTCGCAATCGTTGTCATCTCCCCCCCCACCAGATTAGACTGTGCACCTGGGTGCAGTCTGCTCGGACACTGCCCGGGCGCTTCCGCGGCTCTGCGGTCGGGAGGGATGCGGGTGCTTCACCTGCTGCTCGCAGCCCAGAGGGAGTGGTCCGTCCCTGCATTCCAACGGCGCCACCGGCTGCGACTGCCCATGTAAGGACACGAAGCAGGTTGGTCTCCATTGAAGCGCGTGCGTGTGTGTCATTGGCCATCGCTAAGCAAATCGGTGGCTGAAATGTATGTGCCGTGTGTTGAACCTCTTTCGCACCGTACGGAGGTGCGGGTGAAGGACAATAAACTAAACACACGCAAAAAAAGTAGTTCTAAAGAAATGAGTTTGCAATATAGATGATTGAAAAGTGCATAACTTCAGTGGTTTCCTAATATCAGAAGGAAGAGCATTCCAGACGGCCGCAGAAGCGCATTTGAAAGCATGTGTGTGGATATCAATCTTTGTCTCTTCGAAGTGGGTTTTTTTCCACTGCGTAGGGGTGTTTTGCGGAATAACACATGTATAACGTTTCATGAATTCAGCCTTAAATCGGCGAACTGGGACAATTTAGGCGAGTAAAGGGTGCACAGGTCCAGGGACCATCGCTGCATCTTGAGTGGAGTAGAGGAAGCTTTGATCCAAGAAGTGAACACATGAATGGTGATGACGTTGACTATGATAACGTTGCTGCTGATTGGGCAGGATTTCATCCAGCAGTGAGTTAACTCACCTCTGTAAGACGTAAGAGGTTAGTTATTACTGGGCTTCTTAGTGGCACAACTGCCAGTGTGCACAAAAAAACCTGAACAAATATACGCAATTTTTTTTCTAACATTAACCGGTTTTTTTTGCTCCAAAATAAATATTTCGCTTGGATTATCCCTTGAGATAGAACATCTCGTTTGCAGGTGGGTCCAAGCTGTCCAGAGTGTCAAGTAACCCACACATAGCAAACACGTAAAATGTACTACATATTGAGTATTTGTTTATACAATGTCATATATGTTTGACATAGTGTAAAGAATGGGATATATTTGCAACCATCGGGGTTGAGCGGTGGCAAAGTGGTTAGCGCACTGTGCTATGAACCTGATGACCCGTAGTTAAATTCCAGGCCACGGCTAACATTGGGGGCGAGTGAAATATGAACTGGTCTTGCTTCCCGTACTCGTCACCCATTCACCAAACCGCACTTCTTCTTTCGTATGGATGATGTCGACGAAGAGCATCAACTACAAACCAACCACACTGACCAGCGAGGTAGACTCTGCTCAAAACAATCCCCATCAAATCTAGAATTAATCCCCATTTACTGACACGAGTGTGTGAAGGTCTTTGTCCCTCCGTGTGCATTGACAAAGTTACGTGTGTAGGCGGAGTGGCTGCATTGGAACATCATAATGGATATACTCTTCATATTGTGTGTTCACGCATTTAAAAAAGCATGGATCAAAGTGCATATGCAAATCTGTATACACACGCGCAAAGTTTGATTAATTATTTTAAACGTAACTTTATTTGGTTTGTGTATCGCGTTAGCGTTGGTTTGGATGTGTTCCATGTCTGTGGCGTTCGTGGCTGGAATGTTAAAGCCTATGGATTGACATCATAAAAGCTCTTTTATTGCAATTGTGCTAAACGGCCAGGAACGCACTCGGCATACAATGCGGGTACTGTTACCATATAAGGGCAGTGGATTATGCTGACTAATCCTGAGAGGGGCACGAAGCACAGCTTCTGTTAACAATTACGCCTACAGAGGCAACTATGGCCCCACTGCTTTCAAAAGCCAACCACCCACTGCAACAAATGTTTTGTAGAAAAAAAAATCAGTTTCCATGAGTGTGTGCGCGTGGGGTGTTTTTATTCGGAATTAAAAACTCATACGCGTAGCTGCTGCGGTTTTGTGTTTCTTAAAGTTTATATAGAAAAAAAACATCTATCTTTTTAAATTCTCTCTTTAGAGTTAATTTTGTCATTGTAAAAATCTGAAATTTCAGCTCATTGACAATTGAAACGGATAGCGCACGCAAGTTTGTTTTGCAGCCTGTTTTATAATCCAAGTGCAATTTGTCGGGCTTGAGCTGCGTGTTGAACATTTCTTCTCGCAGGTGATTGCCACCCATGTCTACGGGCATCATCAGGAAGATGACATCAACTGCTGTAGATTCCCGCAGTAGTGCGTGGTGAAAATATTGTGCAAAATCAATGCTCGACACGCAGCTTAAGCCTGGAAAACCGCACTTTGTACAAATTAAATAACTTGATGGTCGGTATGGAGTAGATTCACACCCCTGTTAGACACCTGTGGTTTTTCTTTGACTGAGCCAAAGTCCACTCACGTCTGGATATTTTATTTTTAAAAATTCCGAAGTAACTTGGTCAATATTGTATTCATGCTTGAAGCGTTGTGCTTCTCTCCATCACACCTACCCCTTCCATGATTTTCCTCTCCTCTGTTGCCAAGCCCACGAATGTCATATCAATTAAACATTTCCGAAGTAACATGGTCAATATTGTATTTATGCTTGAAGCGTTGTGCTTCTCTCCATCACCCCTACCCCTTCCATGATTTTCCTCTCCTCTGTTGCCAAGCCCACGAATGTCATATCAGACAGACACAAACCACACCCGAAGGCTCGATGTGCAGGCGGCCACGCTTGACGGATCTGCGGGGAGACAGGTATGCACAGGTTGTGCGGCGTGCGCTGGGATTGTGCCGTGCACCGAGCGACTTGCGGGGGTGAAAGGCGTCGTTACACGCTGACGCATTCTGAAAACCACCCGGCAGTTTCCATGAGTGTGGAAATACGGTAACAGTGGTGGGTTTTTTTGTGGGTGTTTTGCTGAATCACGTTACGTAAAAATTGTATCTTACAATGTCCTCGCGTGTATCTGGCGGCAACGGTATACACGTGGATACTTTGTTACGTTGGCTTTTTTAAAGAGTGAATGTAGGATTTCGTTTTTATTCTCTATGGCCTTTTCCCCTCTCTTCTCGTTGCATTCCCATTTCTTCTGCTTCTCTTTGCCTGCCTGCGAGCGCACCTCGGATTGCCTTCAGATCCAATCGTTTTCACTGGAAGTGGTCATCCTCCGAATGCTCTTTCTTATTTTATACGTTTCTGTTGTTAAAAATATAAATAACATTCTTATAAAGCACTTTAAGATAACACTGGTGGTGCCGCAAATTAACTAGAGGCAGCTATTAATACATTTATTGATTAGTTTATTTACTTTTTCTGCGGAAATGGTACACTGACCAACATTTTATTGTTATTAAACTTTTCTGAATTCAGCCCTACCGAATTGTTAGCAACTCCTTCATCGATCTGGCTCATCTGCTAGATCTTATATATAGAGCTCTGATTAATAGAGCATTTAAAATTAGCTGACAGTTTAATTTGGCTGAATATTTGAAACATCTATTTACAATTAAACTTCGGATAGTGTGCCACATCGCCTTGATTATGCTTTCCGACTGCAATCAGTGTGCCAAAAGTTGTACATTATTGCTTGCATGTGCAGTGAACAAACCACTGAATCGCATAAATCATACGAAAAGAAGACGATTAATTGTACGTAAACTAATATATATTTTTTTTCATGCAATAAACTGCTTTAGTCATGAGTCTTCCTTCCTACTGCAGCTGGAGAAAGTGCAGACTAACTGTGATGACGTTATTTAACTTGGCCTCGTTTTCCGAAAGGCAAGCTGCGTGGTTGATCCCAGAGGGCACATTTTGGCATGGCCATCCAGAGCGCGAGTGAGCCACGTGGCCACAGGAAGAGCCCTCTGAGTGAAACTCGAGGCAGCGATGAGACAACGACGCTGTGTCCTGGTGTTTGAGATGAAACCACTGCTGCAAGCGTTACAAAATAAAATCAGCTGCCAATAGTTCCACTGGTCGTGTCGATAGGTTATGCCAAGGAACCTGTCGTGGAGTAATGGTTCGCATTATTCGCAATCCAGAGGTCACCGGTTTGGTCTCTAAGTTGTTTTTCAATCCCACGTCTTTTTCTCCTGCAGCATAAATGGGTTCACCACAATTAGTCCATTGGCAGGTCAAGTGTGGTGGGGCGATGTGTGGGTACTTCCACCTCTTCCAAGACATCTGGCCAGCGTGAAAGGGTTGGCCAAATACCCTCCACTCGAGGGAGCTTTAGTGGAGCCCCTGTAGTTGAGGCCCTTCTGCCAGCAGTGGCAGCAGAATTGTACATGTGTGGGAGTGTGTGCTTATGTCCCCAAAGAAAAGCAATTGATGAAGAATGTCCACACAGCAGGAGAATTTGGATATGGGCAATATCCTGTTTCGTTCTCTAGAGCAGCTGCAAGTGCTGCACAAGGACAAACCTAAAACAATGTAAAAAAAAGAATTCGAATTTTTATTTGCGAAATTAATCCAAAAGTAAATTACGAACATTTGAAACGCTGAATGACACAATGGTAGGTGCGTATGTCAGCGCGCACTGAGAGCTAGGAGCTGAAGCAATTGTCACGACGTACCTGTGACATTGAGTTAAACGGGACGCATTCTCGTGCAGTTGCACCGCCGTCGATGCACCCTTAGCATCAATAACACTGGTCAACACACTTTTTCTGGCATAAGGTATTGCAACGGGTTTAAGGTAATTTTGGAGTGCTGATTCCAAATCTGGCATCAGTTTTTGTCTATCACATCAGGTTTTTGAGATATCAAATATTGCATTTTCAATAAAAACTGCAGAAGAAAAATATTAAATAAATGTGGATATCTACATAAAATGATATTATAAACACACTATTCTAAAAATACAGCACCATATTTTAACACTAAAGCAGTCACTGACTCGCAACAACTTGCAATCATAAGTGACAGAGTTAATTTCGGGTAAAATCAATGAAAATGGGGTATGCCGATAGCATAAAAATTAGATGTGATAGAGCAAATCTGAGATCAGATTTGGAATCAGCACCCTGAAATTAGTCTAAAACAGCTGCAAAAGTCCAGGCCAGAATTTTTTTTTTTTTTTTACCAGTGTAAGCAGTCGAAGACGTGCGCGCTTGCCTGAAGCGCGCCATTCAACAGCAGAGCGCTCCAAAAATATCACTGCCCTTTTGAAATTCGGCACTGGGGACAACAGCCTCTGTTGAGAGCGCAGCTTGTGTTTATTTGCTTTCACCATTTTACCAAGGACACGAGACAAAATGGCTTCAGCTTTTAAGTATTCGGATGTAAAAAAAATGTGGACGTCGTGCTTTGGAGACGGTGGCATTATTTAGCAAGGATTAGCGTGTGCAAGTGTTGAAATATTGCCGCTCATGAATACGTTGTTAAACTTGGAGTTTGCTGAACATTTAGAAGGTGTTTTTTTAAGTTCCGTGGTTTAGAAAATAGGAGGAAAAGCAAGTGGCCAATAATTATATAATCAATAGCAGCAGCAGCCATGTTCTTCCGACAGTTGGATGAAAGTCTCCCGATGTTGTTGCAATTCCTGGTTCTGTGATGCCAAAATCCATCTCAATCTTGCATATGAACTCATTTCATTAATCCTCTCCATTGTGATAGTTGTCTAAGGTATGTTCTTTCCTTTCGCTGGCCATTTGTTACCAGTTTCCTCCATTCATTATCACCTAATACTGCATAGGTCCACTTACATTTCTCCATCAGTCAACATAACATCCCTAATTTTAATTTGTTCTCTGATTTAGGTCAGTCCATCTCTCTCCCAATACGTATTGATGCGTATTTTAATCTTTAGTTCAATGTTTTCAGATCAGTTTGTCAAAGCAGGTAATACGTACTAGTTGAATACCTTCTTAATGACCATTGAAATCTTGCTTTTAATATTCAAATGCAATCTTCTAAAACCACTTCGTCATACTCTTCCTTATACAGGAGACTCGTTTATCCGCACTAATGACGGGGAAGACGGCTGTGATTAATTCTAAATCACGGATAATCCCAAAAAATATACAATTTTCGCTGATCTCTGTGCCAAAACCCACAAATATATGGAAACAGTATGTTTGAGTTAAAAAAATTAGTTTGTTAATGAACAAAACTAAAAATATAACAAGGAATGCATTGATCGTGTTTTTATCACTGAGTACGTACACAGTGAGAACAATTTCCTGCTCCCGAATAGAAAACTCGGCCCACGAAGTGGATCGCAGAGCCACGCCAATCAACATCAATCAAACTCCGCCCACTGCTGTTAAGATATGCAACCACTGTACTGTAGAGGCAATCACGTGGATTTCGTATTTAAGCACGTGACTTGTTATAAACATTCCAAGAACAGCAATGTATAACTGGTTTTAGATGATTAATTTGAGCTTAATGGGAAATCTAGTCATTATTAATCTATGTCAAAATCTCAGGTGCACGACTAATCTGCAAATCGGATCAACTGCATGCAGATACTCGAGTCTACTGTATCTTCATTTAATTGTTTTGATCCTGGTTCACTTTCAATAATTGCATTGGATATACACACCCTGATTTTAGACCCTATGTTGTTTCCAACCCCTCTTGCATGAATATCCGTGTTTTCAGCAAACCCGTTGTACTGTACACGGTGTCGTATGTTGCTCGTACGCATGCTTATCCTCCCCGTGGTTTATTACAATGTTGTGTTTTCATGGCTTCGTCTTTGACATATCTCGGGTGGTTCATATTTTTACGATTTATTATTAATGCCTTTATGTCTTCAATCCAAGTTTTCAGAAATAGTTTTTCTAGTTTAGCTGTGGATCACCTTTTTGAGAGAGAATATCTTTTTGCTGTGGATCGCCTTTTTGAGAGAGAATATCTGCTTGCCTGTTTTCTCTTGTAATTTGGATTTTGCTCCTTTATATAATCTCAGGGTAGCTGTTCCACTTTCATCATTTCTACACGCTTCATAAAGGCCTTGGTTTGTTAGAGCTATATTGACGATAATTTTACACAGAATCACATACATTTTCCAAATCTACAAATACTATGCATAACGTTGTATTTGAAATACTTTCGTCGTTTCTATAATCTGATCAATAGTCCAGTATGTTTGTTATGTGGTTAATGGTTGAAAACCCTCTGCTATAACCATCTTCTTCAAATGGTGAGTCAGGCTCCAAACTTACGTTTTTTCTCTGTAATCGTGGTGAGAAGTTGATATATGTGTGTCATTGTGGACTTCCCATCCTTGGTCCATTAGGAGAATCTGAGTCGGTTGCACTTTTTTAATATCGTCTTAAAACTCACCTATTCTACCAGGATGTCTCTATCACATAAGCTTCATGTGAAGCACGTTGAGGCCCTGTACAAATTGTGAAAGAGAAAAACTGAAAACTAACCATATATTTTACCCTTTCTGGCAATAAAATAGGTGTTAAGATGTTCAAACACCAAATAGACACCTTTAGCACATGTTTTATTGGCAGAAAGGGTGAAAACCGATTCTTATTCTATATACTTTGGTACTGGGAAAAAAGGTCCCATAGATAGAAAAAGTATTTTTATTATTTATTATTAGAAAGGAATGGGTCTGCAATTCTTCAAATAAGTGTTGGATCCATTTTTTTAATAGATTATTTAGCTTTAGCTACAATTCATGTTTGTTTTGTTTTTGGTCAATTTAGACAAACGCTCTCCGGGTTAATTGTAGATATATGTTCATACAATGGAATATAACTCAGTACCGGTTCTTGTGAACAGGGTAAATGTAATGCACTATACCAAAGACGTTTGCGGCATCCTACTAAGCACGTTTAATACATTTCATTATTTTAATTAATTTCATTCATTTAATGCACCGCTGAATTGTATCATATGCTTATAGCGGAGTTCATGAGCATGCTGGAGGCAAGTGCTAAAATATGAATAGAGTAACTTTGCAATGCCATTGTGTGTGTGTGTTTTTAAGGAAGTAATTCATTACAACTTATAGCCGTCATCGCCACCGAGCAGACAAACTGCTGTAATAGATTGAGGAAATTCCCGAACACTTACAGCAGTGGTCTGCGGCGTTAAGTCTGGCGCCATCGATACTCGCCCTCATCGCGGAGATTGTTTTCTTTGCTCAAAGCTCAATATCTCTCTTATCCACCGCTTCATCGTCTGAAATATCTTACCCCAAGTGTGGGACATTTCCTGGTACATTTACGATGACTTCAATCCAGCCTAAATACCCGTCTGTCTGTGTTGTTTTGACCGCAGGGTTACCTTGTATTTGTTTTAGCTCACAATTGCTTTTTTAATATATGGCATCAATGCATTGTAAACTGAAATAAAGATAATGCCGGCAGAGTTGACCTTGTGTACATGAGATGGTTTTTCTTGGCAAAATGAGCATATTATTCTTTGAATATATATAGAAAGTGACTGAGTAATCGAGACCAAAAGGAAGCACCGATTTAGAGTGTCTGTCTGCACAGCTCTCACCCGTGGCAGTGACTCAAATCAGACGCACACCAAACAATACATCGGATTTGCTTCAATGGCCAGTGAATGAGCACATGTAATTTGCTTAAACAAACAAGAACAGATTACCCCCATTATTGTATTTATCTCTTAAGGAAATGAGTATTGTTTCAAAACACAACTTTGCTGACACCCGTTGACATACTGTACATTTATATAATCCGGGGTGGGGGAGGGTGCCCAGTCATGGTTCATAGATCACGCGCTATTAGTGTTAGCCATGGCCGGCACAACAACTCAGATGTATCAGTTTAAAGGGCAGTGCGTTAACCACTGCGCCACGATCCTACCTACAGTACCTCCCATTGAGCTACGCATCTCATGTTCATTGTCGAGGTCAATGCCTGCAATGCATCTGATTGACAAAGAGGGGCAATTGTTTTCAGAGACATTCATTTCACAACAGGTGCCTATTGTCATGTTCAGGACAATTGGGACGAATTCCTTGTCTTTGAAAATTAGCGGTAAAGCAGAGTTCACCTGCTCACTAAATCTTTGCTCACCTATACATAATAACTCACTATATATTTTCCGGATTATTGGTATAAAATGCACTATCCCTAGAGCGAAAGGTAGACCTAGAAAATAAACTTGTAATCATATTAACAAGTTTATTAACTACGATACGTACCCAATAATGTCAGTATGTAACGCGCGTGACGTCACTCCAAGTCGACCGGCCCCCCTCATTAATAATCATGAACAGGTGACGTCCTCCAAATGGACACCCATTCATAATAATTAGCGACTGACGTCACTCCACATGGGGGGCCGAGGCGCCTCCTCCCCCCTCTTCGGTGTCAACTCACAACCCTCACTACAAAGGCAGAACCCTCACGTCACGTGATCTCCGTGATGCTATGGAGACATCAAAGTAAAAAGGACGTCGTGATGAACAAGGGATTATAACCTTTAAATGAAATAGGTCTGTGTCACCGCGCCCTTACAAATTGCACACGCATTAATGCAATGACTATCACGTCGCGTTCTGCTTTTCGCTTGCAAGTTTCAGATTTACTGCAATACACCCGTCCTTGGACTGTCAAAAGGCTCGTCAATATATATTCATACATGAACTCACCGTCGTTGTCAACGTGGTGTTAACGAAACACTGAATGAGTATCACGAGTACAAAGCGAGGCAAAAACGGATGTGGCTTGTTCAAAATAATTGCGGCACAGCATTCCGGACAGTTATTTTTTTCTCTTGCTAAAATTAGGCATCGTGGGTTTTGAGCAATGTAGTGGACACAACCCACAAACCTTTAATAGTCGTGAATGTTTACATGCGTTTGTAGAGCAGGGGAGGAGGCATCGGTGGCTCTCTGAAGCGCGTGTTGCAATTACGGAGCCCTCTTGCCAGATGGTTGGCATCCATTACGCTTTGCTTCTTTCGGTAAAGTCACGTATAAAGATAAAATAATAAATTAAATACTATGCTAGCATTTAATTTATTATTTTATAAATACTATGCTTGTATTTAATGTATTATTTTATCTTTATACGTGACTTTACCGAAAGAACCAAAGAGTAATTCCTGCAGTCACGAAAGCTCCAACTTATGTTTGGTTGGCATCCAGTTAAGCCACAGGAAGAACAGATCTGTGGCTGGGGCACAGATGAAAACACGTCAGACCCATTAGCTCTCCAGTCACGTAGAAAGTAGCTGAGTCGACTATTTAAATTAGTATGTGGATCAGCACATGTTGGTAAACCACCGAATCTGTAGCCTTGTTTGTTTTTCTCGTGCTTGGTAAAAAAAAAATGTTTATCCATGTCTTCGTTAGTCGTTTATTCAGATCACAGTACGGTAAAAACCTATTTGCACCAGTTTTGATACGTGACCCTGATAGATTATACTGCAATTGCCGAGCAAATGTGAAGGTTCGCAAAATAACTAACCAAGCGTAACTTGTAACTTATTTGCAGTGGTGGTGGCCTTTGTGTTTTTAATTCAAGTTAAGCTGATAAGCATCTTTACAAAATTCACGCAAAATACGACGAGACGAAGAAGAAGATTAATAATAGAAACATAACCGAACGCGTCAATGTCAAAATCACAGTGCACGATGCATTCTTCAAACACACGTTGCAAGCCTATGCCCGCATCGTACGGTTTTTTTACCGCTCTTTGAGAGCCGCGAGGTGCCGCCGGTGACTCATGCACCTGGCCAGACGACTCCGAGTGTCCGTGGCCAGACGGGTGGGTGGTGGTGGTGTCATGCTGCCCGGCGGGCGGGTGGAGCGAGTGGGTGGCCACTAGCGGTGGAATTAGCGGCATGGGTTTTTTTTGGTCCCGGCCATGCCTCCGTTGCCGCTCCCCCCCCTCTCTCTCTCTCCGTCATCCTTGAACCTCCCCCATCTACGACTCCCACAACTCTCCCCCGAAGCCTCCTCCATCCAGACGCTCCTCCGGATGTTCGTGTGACAGCCACCCCCACCTTTGCCCGCCACTATATAATGATGGCAGAGCCGTGCTCGCTCAAGGCGATGCGAGTTACGTTTGCGATTACGGCCTCTGAGACGGGGCTCCGGAGAGAAGCAGAGAGACATCTGTGATATTGAACAACGCCGGTCTACATTAGTCTCATGCAACTCAACACAACTGTTGAACGTTGTTTTATTTTAGATATCTTGAGCTGTCATACACACAGGTAAGAAAGCGGTGCTTGTTACAAAACGTCACTCAGACCAACTATGTTGCTAACATTAAACTTTGCAGAAATACATGTTTAAACATTCTCGATTAGTCTTTCATTTATTGAGTATCCTTTAAGAAAAATACTTAAAATAAACGTTTAATTCTGTATGTGTAGCCGAATTGAAATTCTTAGAGTTGCCCGATAATATAATTGACAACTGGAGTACGAGTGTTTTTTTTACTGTCATAAGCGTCTCGTCATAAATAGTTCACAGTTTATGACTTTTGCAGGTGTTATTTACGACAGGAAAGGTACACTCGTACATCAAATGCACACAAGACTAGCGTATATTTGTTAAACTAACGAACGCGGAGTCACCCGGCCGCTACAAATACAAGCTCGTCATGAAACACCAACAGAGCGAGCCATGTGTAATGAAACTGTGGGTGAATTTGCTACGTTGTTGATAAAACAATCATTGAACATACTGAATGCTCCTTACAATATTGTAGATCTGCAATGGAACACATATTTAAGCTCATAAAAAAAACTGTCCACACATTGAACGATTACTGCTCAGTAATAATTTGCTGTCAGTACAAGTAGACATTAACTTTTTTTAGAATGTTGTTTGGTCATTTTACGCTACTGCTCAATTTAATTTAACATATATATGCTCCTGTAAATGAGTGCGGTATGTTTCCAATCGGAGACACACAGTCAAGCGCTTGGGTATGAAACACGCTTTGAGTGCCCGTGACACAGACCCCGTCAGACCTCCTAAGGGTATCAAGGCTTGAGCCTGTTCAGTGCTTGGATGGGCGACCACCATGCGTAACAGGTGCTATCGGCTGTTGAAGGCAGAGCGCGGTGCAGTTAAATGCACTATTGTCGTGCACCTGCACACCAACGCGTCTATGCTAATCGCCTTGACCAACTTGCACTGCCCAGTGTGGTGAAGTATGGTCAAATAAGCCCCCGCAATCCACACGGTGCGAGGAGGCCCCCGCGCGTGCATGCGAGTACTTTGAGTATCGGCAGCCTGTAAAACGTCTCCGAATGTCCGACTTGATCTCCGCAGATCTACAAGTCCCGAAGCGATGATGCTGCTGCTGCTGCCCACTCCTCTGCTGGTGGCGACCTTCTGCCTCCTGGTGGGCACGTCCGGGACTGCGTCGGGCAGCCCCACGATCTCTCTCTCCAGCCCCAGCCAGAGAGGAGTCCTGCACGGAGCGTCAGAACAGCCTCCACCCCGGACCTTGGGAGCGACTCGGATGACGGGCACCCATCGCTCGAGCCGTCTCCTCCCTCTGAGCGGCGGTGCACGTGCGGAGGACGCTACTCCGGCATCTCAGCCGCCACCGCCGCCGCCGCCGCCGGGCAGCGCCAGGTTGAGCTCGCGAGGGCGCAGCAACAAGCCCACGCTGGTCTTGTTCGAGCTCGACGACGATGAAGACGACTACGAAGATCCTACTCCGATCCCGGCGAGAAGCCCGCCCCCCATCGTGGCGACGGAGAAACCGCCCCGGGTGAAGCCGGAGCCGCCCCGTCCGCCGAAGACGCCGATCGTCATCGAAACGGTCGACGACCCCGACGACCCCGACGACGACGGAGACGACGGCGGAGCCACCGGCGGCGGAAAGAAAGCGCCTCTCGTCCCGCCGCGCCGAGGCGACGTGATTTGCGACTACGACCCGTGCCGGCACGGCCAGAAGCCCTGCCACGTCCTGCAGCAGGAGACAGGCTGCCGCTGCGCCGGCGTCGTCGAGAACAAGAAGCCCCAGGCGCCGCGACTCCACAAGGTGGACTTTGCAGACGACCTGACCGTGGAGGTGCAGTGGTGCGCGCCGGAGTCGCAGGTCCTCGACTATTACCTGCGCTACCAGGAGGAAGGCGACGTGCGGGATCACCGCACGCACCAGATACACCCGACGTGGCGGCGCTTCACGCTGCGCAACCTGGTGCCCTCGAGCCGGTACAACGTGTGCGTGGTGGCGGTCAACGCCGTCGGGGAGAGCGAGTGCGTGCGGGTGCCGTTCGAGATGCCGCGGGCGTACCGGGAGGTGGTCATGGCCTGCGCCCTCGCCGCTTTCTTCGCGCTGCTCGTGGTCATCGCCGTGCTGGCCGCCTGCCTGTGCCGCAGGAGGTACAGGGAGAAGAACCGCGTGCTCATTACGCGCTACAACAGCGAGGACCTGGTCAGCGCCCAGAACCCCGTGTTCACGGACGAATTTGCAAAGGTGGATCAGGTGGTCCACCTGGATTTCAGCACGTACGGCAAGGCGTGACGACTGCCCGACGGCACAAATGACATTGAGCAAGAAACACTGTCTTTTATATGTTCTGAATACACTGTAGTCTTATTCCTTTTTGAGTTGTCTGCTCAAATGGCAGGCCCCTGCATCAATTTCCCTCCATCTCATCCAATCGTTGGTCGCACATCTCCGTACAGGACAGAATGTAGGTGGCACCATAATCCGATGCAGATTAATGTCAAAACCAAGATAACTTATTTTTATGGTTCGGTTCTTAATGGTGGTGGATGGGTAGGCTTATTATTTCACCTAATTGCATTCAATTATTCAAGTAACTTTGCGTTGTTTGATAATGTACTTACACTTTAACTATGTGTGCATTCCAACGTTTTCACTGAAAATGCTTTGTTGCACGAGTATGTCGTGTCTGTCTTTTTTAATGGTGTGGGTGTAATTTAAAACATGTTTGGAAAGAAAAAAGCGAAAACATATTTTGAAAAATGGTCAATGAACATATCTTTTACTTGCGTGGTGGTGGTGAATTATGCTGTATATTTGATTTTTAAATGATGCGACGACTGCTTACTGGATTTGTATATATGGTACTTACTTAGCAGCTTATGAGTTCTAAACAGAAGATGTAACGGTTATTGAAAGATGTAAGTTATATTTCATCGTTTTGTATTTATTTCGAGAATTGACCCCATTCAATAAATTTTCTAATATTTATTGTATTTTGTTTCGTGTGTTTTAAAGTGTTGCACAAACCCATACAGTCCAGTACTATTAAACGTGGTGCTACCTTGGAGTGACGGTCAGCACAATGGACTTGGAATGCAGAGGTCGCCAATTCAATTCGATGTCCCGGCGCGACAGTTGAAACAATGGGGCAGGTTCCTTAAATCAGCCCACCTCTGTCCACCCAGCAGCACAAATGGGTTCACCACAATTAGCGACTGGCAGGTCGCGTGCGGTGGAATAAAGTGTGGGTACTCCCACTTGTTTCAAAATGTGTGGAAGACCAGACCAAAACGCCCTCTAATAGAGGCTATCGAGAGCTCCCTATAATACAGGGCCTTCTTCCAGCGTACCGCCACCACCGCCCGGCTAACACAATGGTGCAAGTTTGTTAAATCTCTCCCACCACCTCTGTCCACCCAGCAGTGTCGATGAGTGGTGCACCACAATCAATCGGCAGGTGGCGTGTTGTGGGGTAAAGTGTGTGCGCGCTCTGCTCTTTAAAAGCACCTGGCCAGGATGGAAGAGAAGGCTACATACACTCTCGAGGGGCTCTCTGGAGCTTTATTCAGTGAAGACTATTCTGCCAGCATTGGTGTCAGCAAGCGATTGCAGACCTGCACCTTTATCTTTTTACACATGAGTAAATGGTAGCCAATTTCTCCTGCTTTTTACTCAAAATCTGACAAAAAGTTTTGGTCAGCAACGCTGCACTTAATTTGCCAACATTCAAACATTGAGATTTAAAAACACAAGTTTGACTATCATGCGACGAACATTACTGTCATGTGGCGGAGCGGATGAGAAAGTGCTGCCCCCTGCCGTATGGACCAGAAGTACCTTGAAGGGATTTCAGCAGTAGCTCTGTGATATCCACTTATGTGGGCAGTTCTCCAACACGAAAGGTTGCACTGCTCTGCTAGAAATCCCAATGGAATTTTCGCCTCATTTCATGATGCCAATTTGCACAAAATTGTGGAAAATACTTTTTCGAATCGTTGAAAAAATGTCACAGGTCTTCAAATCCCCCACATATGTATATAAAATAAACGTTTGAAGACATGGGTTCAAAACTAAAACAATATACAAACCTTCGTCTCCAAATATTTGGAATACCCAAGATAGATAGTGTTACGTTTCATACTTTTCTAGTGATGAGCATTGCCTGATGTACAAATCTGCCTAATTCAGCTGTCTCGCCCTTCGAGATGAGCATTAGTTACTCATGACCGGCTGTACAGTATATGCGATACTAAATAAAGTCGAGATACCGGGGCACGAAACAACAGATGCATTCACTCCGTTAATTGTATTCCGCCCATGTTCAGTCTAGCCGCTGTACGAATGTTTTCTCCACCTTGCATCACTGAACCCACACCTGTAAACATCCAAGGGGCCGTCCATAAATGACGTCACGCACCTAGGGGGGGGGGCGGGGTCAGACATTTGTGACGATGTGTGACGAGGGGGGGGGGGTGTTTGAGAAATGTGACGTCACATAAAAATGCGCAACTTTAAATAAATCTAGACAACAATTTTATTGTTTTAGATTTTATTTATTTATTATTTTATTGTTTACCTTCTACGTGACTTTACCGAAAGAACCAAGAATATGAATACGCATTACAATGACAATAGTTTAAAGCCATTTTAAGCATGTTTTTTTGGGGGGGGGGGGGCAGAGCTTTGTGACGTCATATTTGAGGGGGGGTCTGACTTGTTGTGAAGCCAAAATCCCAAAATCGCGTGACGTCATTTATGGACGGCCCCCAACGATTCCACGTGTGCAATGACGTCAATGGGAACACGCTAGGTAGATGCTGATTATTAGGTATGCGGCACCTGCTGAGGTGTGTAAACACCGGTATTGGGGAGATAAAGGCCGCCGGCCGTGGTACTGGCGACCCATCCCCTCGTGGGCTTTGATGGGCTTCATAGGTGCTCGCTAACAGCACTTGCCCCAACCGTCTATTGAGGCTATACGGGTCTATGTGTTTCTAACATTCACGAATAAGTTGTTTTCCCCACCTGATCATTTGTACCAGTCGTCAACAATAGGTTCACACGCAAACTACAAGCTGCTAAATCCAACACATTAAGGGAGCACTCGATTTTGTTGGAGGATTCCTGGGGCAATTAGGAACCGCATTGGGCACACGACACATGGATGCAGGGGTGAAAACAATCGCGAGCAGGTCGGAGTGGTGGTGTTGATAGTTGATACCGACGTTGTTGATGCCCTCTGGCGTCGAATGAGAGTCGAGGGCACTGCGCGACTTTGCAGTGGACGTGAAATCGAGGCTGATTCTCCACATTGCGCATGGTCTTGAGTCAGCTATGATTTGGGCACTGCTGGATTCTGTTATATACTTGCGTACGGGAGTTTGTGGAGTTTTACCATTCCTCCTCGTTCTCCTCTGCTGAAGGAGCTCACGCTACACAGCAGTGCGTTTTACTACGTGGGTGTCCATCGTTTGAGTTCCATGGCCACAATCGCTTATCTTTCAAGAAGGGGACGGTGCACTGCTGAATGAAGGTATTGGATACTTCATGAACGCGATCTAAATGTATTATTATTATTGTTCACAATACGGGAGCGTTCTTACGAAAACGTGTGCATTCACGCGTGTGTTGGTTTAACCCACGTGTCCTTATGCCACGCTAGGTTTGAGCATGTGAACATGTTTTCGATTTAAAGCTTTCGTGACTGCAGGGATTCATATTCTTGGTTCTTTCGGTAAAGTGAAGGGAAGTAATAAAATAATAAAATAAAATAATAAAAATACAATAATAAAACTAAAAACAATAAAAAAAATTAGCTGAAAATTGATTGCTGTAGTTTTCACACCTGATGATGATTGCTTGTGTTGCAATCGAAACGTCGTAAGAAATTGTATTATGTTTTTATTATTTTATTATTTCCCTTCTACGTGACTTTACCGAAAGAACCAAGAATATACATGAGAAAAAAATTTTACACTTAAAAAAAAAGTATAATCCCTCGGTATAATTCTGTCGTTATCAATAACTATCCAGATATGGACATTCTTGTTGGTGAAGTTTCGGAGCGATTCGATCTAGAGGGGGGTAGGGGGAGGTTGTAGTTTACGTGAAAACTTTGGACGCATTCATGGAACGTAGTAAATAAAATGGGTTGTAGTTCATAACAAGATAAAAACGGGCCTTTCTCACTCCACTGCTGGTCAACAAAGGATTCTCTCCTCTCCGTATCGATCTTAGAAGGGGTTTTTTGTTGTTCTTGCACACTTCACTATGAGCAGTGAAGGTTTGGCAAAGAGTAAGGGGGTGTAACGTGATTGGTTCAGCTATTACTTGCCACTGATGTTAGCCGTGGCCGGGAATGGAACTTGGGGGTCGTTGTACGAATATCGCTGGGGTTGAGACTTGGCCACAGAACAGCTATGAGAGTCATGGTCCAGGAGAGGGCGCAACTACATCAGAACAAGTCAGTGTGCCTGCTGTCAACATGTGATGATGAGCTGTGCTAACACACACTCACCTTGTTATGGGTGTAACTCATCCTCTCGATAAAATATTCAACAAACCCGCGTTTAGGTTTACAGTGCAGTATTGCTGCTGCAGCTGCGTGTAGCGACACGCAGGAAATAGCTAATAACCAGCAGATGAGTGATGTCGCAGCGTAGGTAACAACGTTGGTTTTTGTTTAATAAAAAGGTCAGAGACACGACTCAATTTCATCATCATAGTCATCGGCCATGCTTAATCCACTGCTGGATAAATGACTCATCCAAGCTGTCGCCGTACATCACGGCAGCCGAGATGCAACAAATCACCCAGAAGCCACCCCACGGGATGGTTACGATCTTAGAGCTCCGTCTATTCCCCACCGCTGGCTGTCCTTTTGGAGTGACGTGCCCTACCTCAGCCCAACTTTTGCTAACATTTGAATGTGTATCAACTGCGTATATTCGCCAATCAAGCACGTGCTTCACTCTCTCTGTCTCACAGTGTCATCCCGAGGATGGCATCTCTCCACGCTTCGTTGTGTGTGTGTGTGTTTAAGGGGTTGTTCCCTTCGTGTGGATTTGGCGATGACCGGTAACCAGCGGTGTCAAGATCGACCTCTGTGGAGGAGGCTCGTGAAGGACGTTGCTGAGCAGTTGGAGACAGTCGTTCTCCAACAACAACGGAGGGCGGAGGAGGGAAGCTCACAACAACGAGCGGAGCGCCGGGCCGTTAAAATCCAGCAATTTGGCACAATAGGGGGCACACTCTGGTACATATATTGGTCATTTCAGTCAGTCAACCCATGGCACCTGGGTCTGTCCCGTGACTTGTCAGCGAGCTGTCAACACTTCACGTCATCAAGTCCAGCTTCTCAGTCGCTCTCCAACCCATCCATGGTCACCCGCCACTTTATTCCACCCTGTATGGTTCTGATTTGCCTGCCAATAGCTGTGCATTATGCGATTCTCCAATCGCGTCCTTTTCCTACCCTCCTCACGTGCTGTGTACTCGATGAGAACTGTGTGTACTAATGTAAGTAATCATTTGCAGTCTGTTCCAATACACTGCTAGATCAAAGTCTCCCCATGCCGTGTCGATCGTGGGGGGGGGGGGGGGTGTTGGGCCATACTTCACCACGTTGGTCAGTGTGGGGTTTGTGAAGGGGTAGGGGCGGGGTATGGTGTAGGCCAGCACAGACATCACTCTGAAATGTTTCAGACATCACCCTCCAATGACGTTATCCTTGGCCAAGTATTGAACTCAGGTGGTCGGGTTCATAGTGCAATTGCTAAACCGCTTTGTCATCATTCATTGTCTTTACCAGTCCGCTTCATCCAGCAGTGGATTTAGAAAAAAATATGTCTGTGATTGGATGGAATTGGTCACGTGTTGTTTGCGAAATACGACTTAAAACTTAATGACGGCATTCTAAGTGCATTGATTCCACAGGATGTATATACATTCCCATCCTGTTGGTGAGCAGGATGAGTTTTTTTGGGGAGGACGCATACATTTTGTTTAATCCTTCCTCGCAATTTTCTTAAATTTAAATAAACGGTACTTGAATTGCATAGCCGGTCATATCGACGTAGAGTCATTACCGAACATGAAAGTTGTTGGGCGTGTGCATGCCTAATGACACCATCGGAAAACAGAATGACGCGGTTTACTCAAGAGCTGCCGTTAAATGTGTAAATTTATTTATACCTGTTGATCCTATCATAGGTAGGGGCGGTGCCGTGACGAGCACATTGCCCTTTGAACTCCGCGACAGATTTCTTTCCCCTCCCACGAATAACATTTAGCCAATGATCACTGATTTTTGTGTTTAGTTTGTTGTCCTTCTGCATCTCCGATTGGCACGGGATTTGGCACGGTTGGCTACGTACGGTGTGAAAGAAGTTCAACATATCTGAACTGTTCCTCTGCCTCCCCTTCACCAACCCACATTGACCAGCATGGCGAAGTATGGCCAAACAACCGCTGTGACCGATAAACAACATGGGGAGACCTTCCATCTGGTCATGGATTGACAAAGGGTGGCTGCTGGACACTAAATCACATTCTAAATGCACCAATATTTTTTGCGATGATGCAAGCCGTTTATGAAAATGTGTTTGATAACTAACGGTAAGTGGCAATAACGCATTGCTATCGCAATTACCCAAAAAGTGGCAATGGCTAAATTTGTCAGCGAATGTAAATGGTTGACAATTACCTGAGTCCTGCACTAAATAGCCAGCAGGTGTGGACGTGCAACCGGGATTACGTCAGAAAATGTGTTAAATCCCTACAAATATCGAATTTATAGGGATTATTATCTGTGCAATGTCTCCAAATTTTCCAGAGTTTGAACAGCAGTGGACATTAAATCTTGTTAAGCAGACTAAACATGCAACAGAAGTGGAAGGGGGGGCTGTTTTATTGTAAAGAGATGAACAAACATCCACACCGATATTAACTTAAGCAAACCCCTACAGTGGGTGCTTCCGTGGTGTGATGGTGAGCATACACCTCGGACTTGCGGTCCGGAGGTCATCGCTTTGAAAATGAAATAATAATTACTTATTTATCCAGGAACGTCTTACTGATACTAGATTTGAAGCTTTCGTGACTGCAAGGATTCATACCCTTAGGTTTTTTTCGGTAAAGTCACGTAGGTAAAAATAAATAATAAAAATAATAGAAATACTAATAGAAATAAAATAATGTATTATTTTATAAAATAATTTATTCTTTTATTTCTATTATTATTTATGTTATTTATTTTTACCTACGTGACTTTACCGAAAAAACCTAATAAATTATAAAATAATTTATTCTTTTATTTATATTATTTCTATTATTTTTATTATTTATTTTTACCTACGTGACTTTACCGAAAAAAACGAGTACGTCATACTGAGCCCAATTACTCGAATTCAGGGAGTTTCACAACATTTGTGTGATCCACCTACCCTGGCTGCAGGCGCGCGTAGCCACCACCACGATGCCAGTTCATGAAACCTCCCCCGCCGCCTCTGTCCACCCAGCAGTATAAATGGATGGTGCACCACAATCAATCGGCAGCTGGCATGCGGTGGGGTAAAGTGTGGGTGCGCCCTCCTCTTCAAAGGACGTCTGGCCAGCATGGAAGAGAAGGCCGAAGACCCTCTTTCCCGGCTCTCTGGAGCTTTAGCCAGTGAAGACCCTTCTCCCAGCAGTGGTGTGAGCAAGCAATTGTCGGGCTGCACCTTTGCCTCATATCGTGTTAATGATTTCAGAGGATGTTGTCTGTGGGCAGCGAAAGGGGTTGTTTTTATTGAATTGTCTTCCTGTGCCCCATGGGCTTCATAAGGCTGCTCTACAACCCTACAACTGAGACACTCTACAGCTGCAAAGAGTTGTTTAGTGTTTGAACTGTCTCCTCTACAAGCAGCCATAAGCGCGTGGTGGATGCAGAGTAATTTGATCACAAGCTGGGGTCGGGTGGCCTGTGTGTGTGTGGATTTGTGTGTTTGCCTGCCTGTGTGTGGGTTCGTGTGCATGTGTCCACGTGTGGGGAGCGGTAGGGTAGTGGTTTGCGAATCCAGTAACCAAGTTGGATTCCCGCACGCGGCCAACACCAGTGACGATTACCTGAACCGGTCCTGAGTCTCACCCTAGGTCGACTCAGCTTCAAATGAGTACCTGGTGTGGTGTGTAAACATCGCCACTAGGGAGACAAAGGCGGCCGGGCGTGGTGTTGGCCACCCACCCCCTTATGTGCCGTGCCAGCCCTTATAGGTGCTCACTAACAGAACTTGCCCCAACACCCTGCCAGGTTATATGGTGGATCTTTGGACTCACATGGTAAACTGGAATCCCATGGTGAACTGGGCTTCCATGGTGAACTGGAATCCCATGGTAAACTGGACTTCCATGGTAAACTGGACTTCCATGGTGAACTGGACTTCGAAGGTAAACTGGACTTACATGGTGAACTGGACTTACATGGTGAACTGGACTTCCATGGTAAACTGGACCCCATGGTCGGCAATCAAAATAACAATATAAAAAGTCCTCTGTACTTCAATGCACGTGGTGAATACGAGACGGCGGGGTCCTTACTAAAGGACGGTCACGAAGCGGTCCTTGAAGAGCCGCGTGCAGGTTGCCGACCCCTGGGTTAGCGTGTGTCACCGTATGTGTGTGTCACCGTGCCTGTGTGTGTGTGTGTGTCACCGTGTGTGTGTCACCGTGCCTGTGTGTGTGTGTGTCACCGTATGTGTGTGTCACCGTGCCTGTGTGTGTGTGTGTGTCACCGTGTGTGTGTCACCGTGCCTGTGTGTGTGTGTGTCACCGTGTGTGTGTGTCACCGTGTGTGTGTGTCACCGTGCCTGTGTGTGTCACCCAGTGACGATTATCTGAACCGGTCCTGGGCCTCCCCTAGGTCGACTCGGCCTCATGAGTACCTGGAGCGGTGTGTAAACATTTCCACTAGGGATACAAAGGCGGTCGGGCGTGGTGCTGGCCACCCACCCCCTCGTGTACCGTTCCGGCCTTCATAGGTGCTCGCTAACAGCACTTGCCCCTACAGTCTGTCAAGGCTATATGGGGGATCTTTGTCTTTGTCTTTGTCTTTGTGTCCTTGTGTCCTTGTGTGTGTGTGTGTCACCGTGTCACCGTGTCTGTGTGCGTGTGGGGCTGGCCACACACACACGGTGACACACACACACAGCACCCGATTATTCGGGCCAGTTCAAGCCCTCAATAGGTGCTCGCTAACCGGCACTTGCCCAACAGCCTGTGTGGTCTATATGGGGAAGCTCTCTTGTGCATCTCTAAATGTGAGTGTCTGGCTGTGGGGGTGAGTGGCTGCGAGCCGTGTGTGCTGGGCGGGTCTGCCTCTGTGGGATAATTGGCAACTGGTTTCCACTTTGCAGGGTAGGGCTTTTGGGACAGTGCAGAGGCAAGTTTGGATTGCTGCTGGTAAGGGGAGCACACACACACATATCAACACACACACACAGGCCACTGCGAAGTTGTTAATAATACATAGCCGCTTGCTGTCCGTGGCACTATATACTTGCGGGAATATTCAATGGCAGGATTGTGGAGAGCGTAACTGAGTTTGAACTTTAGAAACGGGGAACTTGTGTAAGTTTATTGTTATGGCCGGCTTAGTCATATATATTTATAACTTTCTCAGGTGATACATCCCGGAACGGCGCCGTGTGCCGGTAAGCATCTGTACAAAGTGCGACTCGTTCGTGGTGGTGTTTGTGTAACTCGTGATGTGCAGCATGCTCGCATAGTTTAGCGTTCATGACGCTATCTCTACTATGGTTGTAGTGCACGTTTCGCTGTTGAATGTGTTTTGATGTACGTGCATGTTAATTGACATTGCTTTATTAGCTCTTGTGTGCGACGTGCATACACATAGACCGGTACTGCGTGTATTGGTATGTCAGTAACAATCGTTTACGGGTTATATAACGCCAATGCACTAGACCTGCCAATAACGCGCCTGGCTTTTGGGGCAGCCATATGTGTGCGTTGTAACCTATTTTTTTTACGTAAAAACAATCCGGTTGTAAGGTGTTTGTCGCTAGATCTGGCTAATTGAGTAACCCCACCTGCCCGAGAGCGGAGTGGATGGGACAGGTGTGTGCGCGCGGTACGTTCGTCGCTTGCCAACGCCATCCCTGTGACACGCGCACTCCGTGCTGCCACTCTCGCTATTGAACTCCACTCGACGAGAGGGCCCTGCTCATCCTGTGCTGCCCCCTGCACGGACTCGTCACGCTCTCTCCAACAATGGCAGTAAACCAGACGGCCAGACTTTCCTTCCCTCTCTTTCTCCACCTCGTTACAAGGCGTGTGTGTGTGTGGTTACTCTTGAGTCTTGCCACACACAGTCACTGCCACTTAGCCACTCACATCTTGTGTTATCAGTCTAAATAAATCATTGTAAAAAAACGAATAAAAGTCCATTGAGACTGAAAGTTTTTGTTTTTAGAGGAGACCTCGATTAGAAACGAGTAATAGGCGATGCGGGCAGCCGAGGGTGGTGCAACAAAATCCACTGATGTTCTGCACCCCCCCCCCCCGCCACCTTACCTTAAACCCGCACTGACCAGCGTGGTGAAGCATGGTCAGTCACGTCCCATAACCACAAGGTAAGGTCAGGCCGTCATCCAGCAGTGGATTGACACCACGGGTGCTGTAGATCTATGCGTGCTACCTTAACTAACGGCTGATCCTGAAGGCCGTTTTGTGCATTGTTGCTGGGACAAGATTTCCCCAGGAAATGTCTGCAGTGTTTTGTCCATTCTCCTTGGGGGGGGGGGGGAGGCTGTCTTCCAGGGGCACAGGCGCCCGAGCATTGTCCCTTTGTTGGAAAGAATAACTTGAGCGCTATTGTTAGCACAACCTTTAACCATTGTACACAAGGGACATTTATTTTACATCCAATTCTGCTTCGGGTTAGTGTTTTTTTTTTGTTTCACTGGCTGCCACTTAAGGATACGGGGTGGGATGAAATTCTAGTACTGTCCTGGGGCTATTGAATGTCTTGTTTACATCCCGTGTTTTATAGCTTTCATGCTGGTGATTCTCTTTCTGGGAAAGGCAAAACATTTTGCATTACGTTTATTGGTGTTTGGTGAGAGAGAGAGAGAGCGCACTTCACTGTCAATGCTGCAACCTCAGTTTGATTACGGCTAACAACTCGCACTAACCGACATGGTGATGTACGGTCAAACAAATACAAAGACCCCCCCCGTATAGCCCTAACAGACTGTTGGGACAAGTGCTGTTAGCGAGCATCTTATGAAGGCTGGCACGGCAGACGAGGAGGTGGGTGGGTGGCCAGCACCACGCCCGACCGCCTTTGTGGCGATGTTTACACACCACACCAGGTACTCATTTGAGACTGAGTCGACCGATATTGTTTGACCTGAATGGTCCAACGACCTCCCATGACACACGACGTGCAGTGAGTGCTCTTCATCCATCGGTGGATTGGCTGCAACTTGTCATTGGTGTGTTGTTGTTATATTCACTTGTGGGTGGCTGGTAAGTGTTGCCGCTTGCAGTGGAACATTAAAACCCAGTGCTTCATCTTGGATCTTTAAATACCGCTCTGCCACATTATTACCACCACTGTGGTATTTTCTTAGCACGTGTGTTGCATGGCTCAGACACAACTACACTTCTAGAATGAGCGCTGGATGATCGTCCTGTCCCATCGCAGCGCTGTATTAAAAAGACAAAACGTGCCTGTATATCTCAGAATCTGAATATTTATTCTCACCGAAGGATTCGATGAGTTATAAATAAAGCTCCTTTTTTGCAGATGTCCTTTATCTGCTACAACAGCAGATCATTTTCTCACCTGTAGACGGACGCTTGTGTTGCGACCGAAACGTCGTGTTTTCTTTCATAATTTTTTCTATCTCCGCGACTTTACCGAAAGAACCAGAGATTATGGATTCCTGCAGTCACGAAATCTTCAAATCAAGACTGATATCTTTTTCACAGATATCTATCTTATAGAGTGAGGGGGGGGCCCTCCCCCCCCCCCCCCCCCCCCCACTGATGAAGGCTGCAGGCCACCCCTCATTCATTCTTCTTGTCGACGTTTGTTGTTTAATGTTGACTGTGTCAAGTGCCCCCCTGGGTTTCTGTTTATGCCTCCCGTCTACAACAACAACAAAAACGGTGACGCTTACAGGATTGCTGTATACTGTACTGTATTCTGGTATATTATTTGAAGCTGTATTTCACAGATTAAAAAAAACCAAATTCACATGAGAATGTTCGTAAATTAAACGGAGATTGATGCGAGGGCATATTGGAAGTGAGGTACCAAAACAACATAGAGTGGGGATTGTCCGTTATTGCTTTACGTTGTTGCGGCTAGACGGGTGAAAACACTGCACTGAACTGGGCACAGACACCGAGAAATGCGAATTAACTTCGCGGGACATTTTTTTTTCGTCTTTTTAAAAAAATATCATATACGCCCATGAAATTTCAGCGGACATCTGCAGGAGTACTTTTACCATACTTGGTCGTGATTCTGGTGCACATATGGAGAGTGTTTTAGCTGCTTGCCTGGTTCCGGATGGAATGCCAGGGCTGTGTGTGGGTGAGACTGGCACTGCGTTGGCCAAACACCAAACCTTGTACAACAAACCTGCCGAGTGGGTTCCATGAACGTGGGGCTGAAAACTGTGCCCGTGGAATCGTTTCAATGGCAGATTGCTTTGCCCCAAAGTTTTCGGAGCCACGTTTAAATGACTGTTTTGTTGGCTCATATGTCTGCAACCTTTACATTAATTTGTAATAATTGTATCCCTTAAACGACACCAGATTCTGTGCTATTATAATATAGACCATGAGCAAAGCATTTTCTTTTCCGGTATTTTCCGAATTCCGTATTTGACCTCGATGTTGGAATCCTAGGCATGTATATAACAAAAATTCAACACATTGTTCAGTAACACTGTGGCCTCAAAAAATACAAAAGTAGATACTAGGCAATGGTTGGGACAATGGCCCTCCTTTGCAGCATATAGAGAGCCCAGCGAGCAAGAATGGAGTGTTGGGCATTTGACGACTAACATTCTTAAAGGGTCCGTCAGAAACAACTATTTTTTGTGTAGGTGTGTAGAGTGACGTGAGTGCTTGACTGCAGTGAGATGCTTTATTTAATGTGGGGGTGCTAGTGGGAAAATATTAGTCACTTGTATATTGCGCAAATCACAAGTTATCTTTTGACTTAAAACTTTCGTGACTGCAGGAATTCATATTCTATGGTTCTTTCGGTAAAGTCACGTGACTTTACCGAAATAACCGCGCTGACATTACTTGCTCATGGTGGAAGTGCCGCCGCTAGAGAAAGCTCAAAAGAACCTCCCGAGAGGTAGAAATTAGCCCCCTCTGCCATGCTGGCCAGATGTCTTAAAAGTGGTGGGCGTACCCACACTTTACCCCACCATACATGACCTGTACAGAGGCAGGTGATTTTCAGAAACTTTCCCAATTGTTTCAGCCGCCACGCCAGGCACAGCGACCTATTGATCTCAAGTCCAGAGTCCTCACATTTACACCAGGGTAACATTCATTATCCTCAGTAACTACCCACACTCAAACGCAAGAGCTCAGTGCTATGAGATCTCTGATGCCTCGTTTCCTCGGGAAGTGTTAACTGGCCTGGCTCAGTGCTGGACCCAAGAGTTTACGTTCACCACAGGAACCTGACTGAGCGGAACCAATCGCATGGAGGCACGTCACGACACCGCATGCCATGGGCCCCTTCGTGACCTATGCCACGCTCTTGCAACTGGGCCGACCCCACGTAACCAGTTGTGACATCACAGGGTCAACAAGGGAGTGACTGATGAGCGTGTTCGGAACGTAACTCGCTCGGCCTGACTTCTCAGCTGTGCTTGTTTTAAGAGCGCACTCATGAATTGCATAACCAACACATTTCGGCTAAATTTAGTTCAAGAGTTTAGTCTAACTCATTTGTTGCATTGTGTTTTCTTTAAAAAATAAAAGCAGCGCATTTGCCATTGGTTCCTAAATAGCGTGTCCTTAAACAAATTACGGCTATGATTGGTCCAACAATGACTCTAATAAGAGGCGAAATTTGTGAAAATAATAATAATACATTTTAATTTGAATTAGCTTAAAATGATTTATTTAATGTTAAGCATACGAACTACGTTGTAAGATTTTTTTTCTGACCACATTCCAAGCAACACGCCGTACAACACCTGCCCTCGGGAGCTGCACAGCACAACAGCTAAAACCTACGAAGTCTTGTGACTTGCGCAACCTTCTGTGCTCGACCTCCTTGTGAGTGAAGGAGGCCATAGGCATTGACCTCCTGGCTGCAGCGGATTGACAGCTACTGACAAGAGCGAGGAATTGGGAAGGAAACTCAAGTGTGAGATTGTGGCAAACCAATTGCATTGGCATAAGCAGTGGGCTCTTTCGGCGTATGTTCCAATAACCTGTTTACATTTCAAGTAGGACCAACATCTTGCCGCAGCGTTTGACATCGTTTGACATCGTTGTTTCTCAATGCTGCGTTAATGTGCATGGAAAATTCGCCAACAACAGACACCTGTGTTTAAGTGAGAGCTCTAGAACTCAAGCAGTCAGGAGTAAAAGTACGCTAAGCACCGTATTGTATGCAAGCAGTACTTATCATCACTGTACCTGATCAAGTCAACCCCCCCCACCCCCTACTCACATGAGCAACGCGGTGGCACTCAATGTAGTATCACGAAAAAAGTTAGATTTTCCCACAAAGTGGTAGTCATTTTATTGGTCCCAGACAGATGATGAGCTGACCAGGATTTGGGCCCCACAAACTTTGTGTGTAAACGAACAGTGCCACCCCAGCCAGGGCTGCACGCATGAACGTGCCAACTTTTTTTTTGCTGCACGTACCGTAATTGCCACCGTAGGCTTTGGAGAGGGGAGGGTCACAAGTGGTGCGCACATTTTAAACACAAAATTATCTTACCCCGTTGCACTTAATGGCTTATTTTGGGTGCAACCGCCGTAACGTGACGCAATTGATTGAGGTGGGGCAGCGCAGGCTCGGTGAGCTGCCACTATGTTCGAGAAATAAGAACTAGTTTATTGATGGCAATGATAAGGCATGCCATACTCTGGCATTGTTTTTGGATCGATTGAATGAATGCTTTGCAGTTGTGTGTGAAATGTGTTTGCATAATGACCGGTCCCACTCCTAAGAAGAATACTATAGCTCTAAGAACCATCATTTGTTGTGATAATAGACCCCGAAGAACAACATTTTAACACAATTTCCAGAGCTATATGGTGGCCAGTGAGGCTTGGCTCTCCAACACACCGGTGTGCTGTACTAGTGACGAATTGGCATCTTCTGTTTATGTGACGACCCTAACTAGTTGGCTGTGTCGGGTGGTGGCGGGTTTAACAACGCTTTCTTATATTTACGCGATTAAACCCCAAAAAACCTGTATTTTGGTGGCCAGTACGTAGCAATACAAAAACATAGATCCCTTATCAACTCCTGTCGATGTTTTTAGTGTTCTGTATTCACTTCCATTTGTCAGTTGTCTGGACACATGTACTGATTTTTTTACAAAAAACTCCAACAGGAATTTTCCGAACATTCCCTACATGGACTCTTTGAGACACTGGGTGAACAATGTTACCGGCCTTTAAACAGTGTCAGATTAAGCTAGTGTGGGGCCTGTAGCAAATTTTATAAAAGGGCCCCAAAAAAACCCATAAATGTTACAACACGAACTTGAACTTGCATAGTAAAGTAATTGTATTTTTTGATTTGCTATACAGCCAGATAATACGACAAATCGCTAACCTTAAACACCCAGTTGTTCATAAAAGTTTAAGGCAGTATAGTACTATAGTAATTACTAGAGCAAGTGCAGAATCACTGAACCGGAATTGATAGCTTGAAAGCATTTAGCGCGGGGCCCTTGAAAGTGCGGGGCCCGTAGCATATGCTACTTTTGCTACTAGGATAATCCGGCACTGCCTTTAAATAGTAGATTCTATTCGAGCTGGGCTCTCTAATTGATTTTGGTGACGCGGCCCAAAGGCGACGCGGCCCAAAGGCAGCGCGTCTGCCGCTTGTTGCAGAGGTTCGCGGTTTGCATCCAGCGGCCGCCCTGGTGAATACTGCGGGGGTGTAAGAAGCACAGCAACATGCCGTTTGTGAACGTTTAAGATCCTCTGACATAATCCTCAAGAGTAGGCCAAGGTGTATCGGCATCAAAGTCAAACATAATTCAATTGGAATTTACATGTCAATCATTGTCCCCCCCACACACACCTGTGATAACTTGATGGACTTAGTGAGGCTTTACTGGGTAAACACGGAGAAAATAAACTCTACTCTTTAGCTCTTCCTTTCTACAGGTACTCGAAAAATTGGAAAATAACACATGCCTCGGGTGCCGCTGGACAGGCGATGATAGGCGGGGCTTGGAGACTAATTTGCATGATTGCTCTGGGCGTGGGTTCAAGGGGGTTTCCCGTCCCAGCTCTAGATCGTATTTAACGTTAAACTCATGTCGCAGTACAGGGCAGCGAAACTCCACGTCTATCCGTCTTCTTAATATTGTCATCTGTGCCAGCATTTTAAAAGCAAACCCCACTATCCAAGATGTGTGACTTCAAGTTTCACAGTACTGTAATATTCGTGCTTTTGCTTGGGTAAACGAGTGAACCCAGAAATGGGTGCAAATGAATGCTGTGGTTTATTTCACGTGTTCGCACTCGGATAAAAAAAAAAGAAATGTTCAGTAATTTTGCGCAGATAAACACGTTTCACAGGGAGGTTGGAGTGTTGAATTAGCTCGGCTGAGAATCTGGGGTTGGAATCTGGATGGCCAACTGCAATCAATCCGGGCTCTCGATTGTCTGTGAGGTGTTGTGGTCTCCGCACAGTCGCGAACGACTGCAGACGAAAAAAAAATTCACGTGAAATTTGGTTTGGCATTTAATTTGTCTACATTCCAGGTGTAATAATTACTGTCATGCTATGAACATAACATAAGAGTGTGAAACATGTGTTCGTGCCAATATTAATTAGGCGTGTGTGACGTTAAACCGTGTTATTTGCCATCATAAAGATTATTTCAATGTTGTGAATTGAAAGTGCGCAGACTTGATTCTGAGCCATGTTGTTGGATAAGAAAGATAACACAATTTGGATTGATTAATCCAACCACATCTAAAGACACTCTACAGAACAATGGGACATGGACATCCAGTGAGTAGAAGGCATATTCTTTATTTACATATCACAAGAGTCAGTCATAGGCAGAGGAATATTTAGCTTCACTCACTGGGCTGATCTGCTCTCATGCAATGAAGATTATTATTTGTAAAATGTGATGCGTATGTGCGTTGCATTTTTAAGAATCCAGTAGGCAGCCAGGCATAAATGTGTTGTGACCTTTGTCACCATGAATCACTTCCCGTTGTGATATGTTGTAAATGCAATCACGGTGAAAACCCCGAGATGGAAATGTGTCGCCTGGGATTCTCATCAAATTTAACGCCGCATTACAAGTGGCGAGCAGATGGTGGTCCAGCAGCAGCAGGTCTTCACCGTGACTTAAAATTTGAACCACGTGGGAGCAAAATGCCTTGAGTAGAATGCGTACAGATCGGTTTTTAACGTTCAAGGGACGTATTAAAAGTGAGACTGGAAAAAAAAACTACACCCAAATTTTGAACGGGTCGGGTTTTCAAAATTCGAACAATGCAAAGGAAATCCACGGCGCTTGGCGAGTCAAAATAACACGCCCTCACATAAATTTAATACTAAAATGCTTACAGAACACAGCACAGTTCTACATTGTGATCACGCCGAATGCAGCGTTCAATGCAGAGCACATGCGAATTATTCAGTTGTAAATACTGCACAATGTATGTTGAAATAATTTCTCACCGTACGTAGCCAAACGTGCTAATCGGAGGTGTTATTTTGAGTGGCACACTTTGCTCTCAACCCCCGATGACCTGCGTTGGATTCCCGGCCACAGCAAACATCAGTGGCGTGTGGTATCTCAACTGTTCATGGGCGCTGCCTTTCGCCCATCCGCACTGACCGGCGTGGGGAAGTATGACCTCAACAACTCCCACGACTGACACGGTGTGGGAACTGACACGGTGTGTGTGCGAACTCGTAACGAATTGACACGTTTTGTTTACGTGACAAATCTTACTAATTGGCTGTGTCCTGTGGTGGTGGGTTATCGACACATTAATATTTACGCGATATAACCCAACAAAACCTTTATGATGAACGGTGTGGGGGGGGGGGGGGTCTTCGTCCAGCAATGAGTTAATGGCTGTAAATTATTTTCTGATTATAAATATTGTATAATGATTATTTTCATAAGAAAGAAAAACTGCAGGGAAGGGCAACAGAGGCGTTGACGGCTGTGGAGATCATTTTTCTGGTTTTGTACCCCACACCCCCTACCCCACACCGCCACCCTCCCTGTCTCTCCTCGCTTGCTCCCCCCCCCCCCCCGTCTCTTGCCTATATGGCCTCTTGTTGCAGCAGCCCTTTTGCCCACTTCAGCAATTGTTTCTTGCTGTTGGTTGTCCCAACCTGATGACGGACGCTTGTGTTGCGCCCGAAACGTCGTGATTTAATTTATTTTATACCTACGCGACTTTACCGAAAGAATCAAAGAGTATGAAAAGAACACCTTTATATATATTTTTTTATAATTCGAAATTTCTAAAGACTAATGAGTATGGAAAGTTTCATAGATGGAATAACTACGCATCAAAGTAATTCTTTATACTCATCGTTGGTTTTCAAACTGATTAAATGTATCTGTGTAGTGATCCACCCCATGCTCACCCGCCGATTTGGTGTGCAATTTGGTTGTGATTCAAATGAGGAATAATAGCAACCTCTTATCGCCGGCAGAGATTCTGTAATATCCATAAAATAAAACACAGACCATTTGAAAAACACAACTTCAGAAAAACGCAAGTTCACCGCACATATCGAGAGATTACGAATCGATATTGCGGAAACAATGCATCATTTAGATCTCTAATACAGGTTGTTTAAAGACTGAGCAGTATTATTAGAAAACCACTACAGCTGTGGCACTTTTAAATCTAGATTGAAAACGAATTTCTTTAGAACTGCTTCTTGTGTTTAAGTTGTTGTCTTTCTCCCGCACATCCGATTAGCACATACATTCATTATACCATGATAATTAGTGGACTTATTCACATGGGCCTTACCTTCATTCCATGTATTGAGCAGTCGAGGCTAGTGATTGATTCGGCTACGCATGTCAGTCTTTAGCTGCTTGCGTTCGTCTTGCCAGCATAAGTCTGTCCGGCTCAATTAAATGACACACAGCTTACAAATGTGCGTGGTCAACTTATAAAAACACGACCACATTCGCCATTCCTACTCCCTTACAAACTAAAACAATATATAGCAGGGTTATGTTTCAGGCAATACCCCTTCTTCAGAGTGAGAGGGTAAAGCGATTGGCTGACTTGGAGTTGAGGATGTCACTTTACAATGTGGAGGCTTTGAGAAATGTGGTAAATTTTAAGGAAGTTCACAGACAGTTTTGTATTGACTTTCAGAAATTATTTGGCGATGCTGCTGCATTGTATGTATGTATATTGAACTTCTTTCGCACAATTTGTAGCCAACCGTGCCAATCGGAGGTATGGGGGGAAGGACAACAAACGAAAACAAAAATAAGTTCGAAAGAAATGAGTTTTAAATCTATATTTAAAAGTGCATAGCTCCAGTGGCTTCCTAATATCGGAAGGAAGAGCATTCCAGACGGCCGCAGAAGCAAATCTGAAAGCGTGCGATGCAGTGGCCGTCTTTGTTCTATGGGTCACCAAAAGCTGCTGCGAGGATGACTGAATGTCACGTGATGGTTTACGCTCCTTGACGAGATCGGCGTTGGCAGTGGTGCACACGAACAATTAACAAAAACAACTCAACACAGTCGTCAACAACACTCTTTTACGTGCTATGTGAATAAGGACTCTTGCCCCAAATGGCACCTATTCTAAAAAAAGTTTTAAGTCCACATGATTAACAAGCGTTTAGAGTGTTTTTGTGACTTGACTTATGATTATTTTTCTACTAGTAGGCGATGAGAATGAAACCCTTATGAAATCAAGAACACGTGAATAAATTGATGTAGCCACATATATATCGAGATTTGTCAAGTTATGTGCATTAAGAACTATATCAGAATGAATGAACACAAATGAGCTGTGCATTATGTGAGGCCATACCCAGCTACAACGATCACTAGCATTGGGAAATGTATATAACTGGGAGGGTTAATTGTATTGACAGAAAATTGTAATGGACTTTTTGTTTTGTGGTCGAATACACTTGGCAGGCTAAGATATGCACGGGGTGACCAGCCCCTCCCCACCCAGCCCCACCCCTCCCACCCCCCACCCAGCCACACTCCCCACCCAGCCCCTCCCCACCCTCCCCTCCCCACCCAGCCTCTCCCCACCCTCCCCTCTTCACCCAGCCCCACCCCTCCCATTTTTGAATGCACGACGGACGGACGGACACAATAATCCCCTGTGGGCTGGTGTAACCAGGAGGTTCCTACCAGTATAAGATTTGTGTATCTTTAACATCTGCTACTCTGTGTTGTGTTTTTACACGAGTTTCTCATTATGTCCATCTATTAATTGGGTTGATTTGTCATGTTTACTTATATATAAAACTTATATGCGCTGTCTTCAATACATTTATTCAACGAAATAATCATGCTTTTGCTTTGTTCACGTATATTCCATTCACAAGCTGATACATTAATTTGGAAGAACGCAACAGTTTGTGTTTCACACTGCCAATCTCCCAAACACATCTTTTTTTTTAAATCAAATAAGCATCAAAAGTTAGTAACTAAACAAGTACTCCGGAGGCATATTGATCGTCTTTTCTTTCAGCAGTAGACACGGTGAAGTCATCTGTCTCCTACAACCTTTCCCTACATTATTAGGAATTCTTCAGAGTTTGAAATGGCAGCTGCCTCCCACATGCCGGGTCTGAGAGCAGGGACAATTATTCGTTCTGAAGGGTGGAAGTGCGAGCCGGCTTGCCGCACGCTGCGAAATAACAAGCGTGAACGACTCCTGTTGAGTCTCATAGATAAGGTGCTTTGTGAATGGCCAGGAATGCGCCTCTCGGCCGGAGGAATTGGCTCATAAATCCATTCTGATGTCTGGCCCTTCAGACGGAGTTGTCTGTGCGCAGTGGCTGCAGCCACACAGTTGTGGTTGCTCTGTGGTTCGGCGCAATTGTAAGTGAACACGAGCTGTGATTTATTTTGTTCGCTTGAAATGAACGTATATCGCGCTGTCGAAGGTGGACATCTCACTGCGTGATACCTGAGAGCGTCATAGACATGCTGACGCATGTAACCAATGCACGCTGAGATGCTGTGAGAAAATCAAAGGCGTTCTAGGTAATGATGGGAAACAACACAGGGGATGCTCTTCACTGCTGCTGTTACAATGCATCGCGTTGCATTGTGTGTAAAGGTACAATTTTATTATAAATGACATCAATTGTCCCCTGAGAGAAAGAAACGCACGCTCATTATGCTCACTTTGCAGGTGATAGCTTGCCATTGTATGTTGCACTATGAAGTAAGCACACATTTGACCACTTAGCTGGGCCATTATGGTTCGTGGGTTGCTTTCCACAACGTCTTTTGGCATTGGACCATGTATTCTTTAGTTCCTGATGAAGCTCGCAGCAAAATGTGGAGCGAAATGTCAGACGAACATCACGGCGAAACAACGCCGCGGGTGGTATGACCCCGACGACATATCGGAGGGCTACTATGCGGCATGGCCGCGGAAAGCCTGCGCAGTCAGGCGACAGTGTCGTCTGTTCCTGAATGCAGATGTTGCTGCAGCCTTCAGTTGCAATGCAGAGGTGACCTCTAGGAGTGAGATGATTCATCCATTAATCGATTAACATCAGTTTTTAAGGTCACAGATGCATGCTTTGAAGTTCACGTGTAAGAATCTACGTAAAAAATATGTATACATTTGTTGGTCTTTTTTGGATTTTGTTATTCATGTTGCAATCCATAATGGAGATTTTTTTGGGTTAGATCGCGTAAATATATAAATGTGTCGTTAAAACCGCCACCACCCAACACAGCCAATTAGTAAGGGTTGTCACGTAAACAGAACATGCCAATTCGTCACTAATACAGCACACCGGTGTGTTGGAGAGCAAAGCCACAACATTTACAATCTGAGTACGACGTTTTGCCAGTAATTACAACTAGCTTCATGAGGCGACAGCCAGATTTGGTGCAATATTTGCTTCGTGTCATGAGATGTAGAATATATTTGGAGAAAAAAAAGTGCACAGCATTGTGAACTCATGTGTATGAGAACAGCTGCACCAGATATACTCACAAAACTCTTTCTAACAAACCCTCCAAGTAGCCTGCTCATCCACTGCTTTTTGTGTTTGGTTTGATGTCCTTCCCCGACATCTCCGCACCTCCGATTAGCACGGTTGACTACGTACGGTGTGAAATACGTTCAACTCACGTAAGTACATGCTCGGGGAATAACTTTTCCACACCATCTGCTCTGTGATTGGTGTTTTCCACATGATGGGTCAAACCGATATTTAAAAAAAACATACGAATTAAATATGAGATGACTATCTTTTGCAAAATTGTCACACGGGCTGAGACCGTTAGTTTAACGAACGCAGGCTTTCGGGGCCAACTTATCCATAATAGAAGTTTTTTTTTGGTTTGATTGTGTAAATATTAATGTGAGACAATCAACTTGCCACACTTGACAGATTGGTTTAATCACAGGCAACTGTTAATATTTTAATCCTAACTTAGTCAGTACATTAGTCACCTTAATCTTAGTGTATTTGACGAGAACATATGGAATTCTAGTCAAGTCTTAGTCCGTTGAATATATTTTGTCATTAAAATAAACATATTCTTGGGTCTTTCGATAAAGTCACGTAGATAGGTTCAAAGACAATTACATCTACGTTACTTTTCCTAAAGACCCAATAATATGAATTCCTGCAGTCACGAAAGCTTTAAGTCAAGATTTAAAATAAACATGTTTTAGCTGTAATGTGAGTTTATAAATGAAATCCACAGATTAAGACTAGGCTCAGCTTCCACAGGTTGTCATTAACCCGACTTATGGCTAAAATAACTGAAATGCTGACCCAATTAATACTGCCAGATTGGAACCCTGGATCTTGGCAGTGCCATATCGGCCCTCTGACTTCCGAGCAACTCGGCCACGATAAAATAAAGCATTTTAAATGTGCATATGTTGCATGTAATCAGTTACTTTGACACGTGCAGTCGCGAGGAAATTACCACGGTGTAACCTAAAGAACACAATATTTGAGACTTAAGGAGAAAAAAACAAAATCGATTCCGGAATCGATGCACGGACACAATGAATTGCGAGTGAGCACGCCACTCATTTGTTTGGAGAGAGCCCCTCTGCGCAGCCTATTCGGGCGAAGTGAAACACAATCCCAAGTGTCAAAATAGCATCCCACGTAAACCTGAAATGGGGTCAGCTTGACCCTGATTGCCCACGCTCGCTTGATTGTACCACAATAGGCACAGAAGAACCAACACGCCGCTTTCTAGGCTGCAGTTTCCGCATGCAGAGGCGGGGAACTTGCAATTCGCAATTGGTTTTGCGGCTGGGTGCTTGAGCCCTGTTTAGGACCTGCGGTTGAGCTGTGTCAGACAAAGCGGCGCATTTGACCAACAGAATATCGAGCGTGACGCCACACCGCACAGCACGGCGAGTGACCGTCCGCCTGCAGGGGCATGGATTCGCTTCCGAACTGCACCCCGAGTCGGAATGTCGTATAACGAACTCCGCGTGCGTGCACCCCAAATGCTGACGACCACCATTTAATGCGGGGAAGGCAAATTAGATGCTTTTAAACTTGTTTTAGGGGCCGTCCATAAATGACGTCACGCGGTTTTGGACGATTTTTGACCCCCCCCCCCCTCCTTCGTCACACGGCGTCACAAAAATGAAGACCCCCCCCACCTCAAATATGACGTCACAAAGCTCTGCCCCCACCACAAAAAAACATGCTTCAAATCGCTTTAGACTATTGTCATCGTAGTGCGTATTTAATGCGGCGCTGCACTCTGATGTTGTAGGAGAAAACATTTATTAAAAAGTGTATTTAATTAAGTAGAACGTGTTGTCTATATTTATTAAAAGTTGCGCATTTTGATGTGACGTCATATTTCTCAAAACCTCATCCCTCATCACACATCGTCACAAATGTCTGACCCCCCCTTCCCCCCCTAGTTGCGTGACGTCATTTATGGACGGCCCCTTAATAGTTTTACACATTTTTATTCCAATTGTGCTATTGGCGTCGTGTTGTACAGTTGACATGAGACTGTCATTTTCATGATTTGAATTACCATAACTAAATTTTTTGTCAGATTTTACGTGAACATTTTTTTGGTGACATAGCTGAGACCATGTAAGAATAGGTTTACCCTTTCTGGAAATAAAACAGGTCTTAAGATGTTAAAACACCAAACTGAAACCTTTTTCAAGGAATCATGTCTGCATTAACCACATATACTTGTGAACATACAAAAAAACTGTGCTCTGATATTCTATACATTGTCTTCGAAACTGATTGGTCCACACCAGAGACAGCTATCGTTAGAGCCTCGTCTCAAACAGTGTTCAACCAGAGGATGCCGAAAGGCGAACGTCACAAAGACAATGCCACTCTCAGGACATTGGGAGCTCGGGTTGAGCAGCTACATCACGGGACCTCCCTTGCCATTATCAAAATATAAGAATAGGGTTGCATGTTCACCACAAGTATATGTGGTTAATGCGGACATGATTCCTTGCAAAAGGTTTCTGTTAGATGTTTCAACATCATAACACCTGTTTTATTACTAGAAAGGGTAAAACCTATTCTTATATTTTGATAATAGCAAAGGAGGTCCCAGGATATAGCTTTGCTTGAAAATCCAGTTTAAAGCTAAATGGCCTGAGACACGGACTCAAACCCAGCGTTCAACCATCTCCATCAAATGATAAAGAGAAATTCAGAAGACCCAGTTTGATAGCTAAAATCGGCATACTTTATTTATGAAATATACGACATACATTTTAGTTTAAAATTTGTATATGTTGTATAAGTCTTGGGATCTAAACATGTGTCTAATTTTATAAGTACTATACCTTTTTTTTATCCAAGTAATGAAAGCCACTAAATCAAATAAACTTGGCTGAAACGGCTGCTGTGTGGGAGTGGAAATTTGGTTGCGATTGTTGTTTCGGTTTATTTACCTTTTTTTTTCTCCAATGAATTGATGCACGATGCCTGGGGAATAGGAGCCGCCGGTGAAAATGTAAACATTGCAAAGGATTCAGAGCGGCTTTCGGGTTGGGTGGGAAGCCTTGGCAGGGCTGTGTCTTGTCACTCAGCCACAGGCACTAAGCAGCTTCCACGGGCAGCTGGAATTTCTGAGTCTCTTCCTCCCCCCTCTTTCTCACAGCGGTAATTAAAACCAGAGGTGCTGGTGGTGGCGGCGTCCAATTTCAGACCAGCGGTTCGTAAGTGACTTTGTAAAGTTTAACAAACGGCATCTAAAAAGGTCCGCGAAGCAATTTCTTACAGATGACTTCTTCTTTCGTGTGGCTTGTTGCGGAGATGGGCAACTGATTTTTGGAACAGCAACCCGATGTTCTGAATCAATGTCTACAGGTCCATTAACCTCTCAACGGCGTTGCTTTTAAGTTGATGAATTAATGACTTGGTCCCAGTAAACACGGAACATTGGTCCAACCCAACGTTGAGCCAACATTGGACCAACAGTTGCAGCCACATGCCAATGTCGGCCGAGCTTTGCATGTTTACCGGGCTGCCTTCGATCAATGGTCTTGATAGATGTTTTCTTTTTTTAAAATCTTGTTACTGTATGGATAACTTGGCCGTACGTGTATTTTGTTGGTGTTGTTTCTGCCAGGTTATATTTTGTTAGCCGCGTACACTTAATTACTGTTGAGCGCAAAAGGCACTCAGAAGTGAAACGGGCCTTTCTGTGCACGGGGCGACAGCCTCGTCTTAATAACCGCTCTCGGCTCTGACTGTGCGAGTGTGAAAGGCACCTCTTGAGCTCTTGGTGTTGCTGGCTTGCAAGCTGACCCAGCCTGCGCTTTGCCTTGGCATTGACACAAGAATGCCCTGTGCACGCACGGCTCAGCATCCACAGCGCAGCACTGCTAACTGGTGCCTGCTGAGCGTGGCCCAGAAGCACACAGAGAAGTGGGCCAGTAAGAGACAGAGTGCGCGTGTGTGTTAGATGCATGGGGAGCGGTGGTGTAGTGGTTAGCGCTACGCTCCTCTACGAACCCGGCGACCCGTGTTCGATTCCCGCTCACGGCCAACACCGGTGACGATTATCTGAACCGGTCCAGGGCCTCCCCTAGGTCGACTCAGCCTCAAATGAATACCCGGTGCGGTGTGTAAGCATCGCTACTGGAGACACAAAGGCGGTCGGGCGTGGTGTGCTAGCCACCCACCCCCTCGTGTACCGTTCCGGCCTTCGTAGGTGCTCTCTAACAGCACTTGCCCCGAAAGTCTGTGCAGGCTATACGCGGGGAGCTGTGACTTTGTCTTTGTTACATGCCCGAGAGAGAATGGAGAGAGACTTGGCGGGGAAGTGTCGTGGCGAGAGAAGGGGATGGAGGACGAAGGAAGGGGCGTGTGGGGGGGAGGGGGAGGGAGGAGAGTTGTGGGGTGTGCAAGGGAGAGAGGAGAGAGAATTGACTTAAGGGCGCCCCACCTGTGCTGAAACAAGCCGTGCAAGTCAGAGAGGCCCAAGCGAGTTGTTTGGGGTCCCCACCCACTCCACCCGACTTCACTCGTCTGTGACGTAGCGGAGTTTGTGTGTGTGTGGGGGTGGTGGTGGTGGTGGAGACTGCAACCGAGCCACTGCTCTCTCTCTCTCCCGTGTGTGTTGTTGCTGTACCGTGGTCGTCTCCTCTCAGGCAGCAGCAGCAGCGGCAGCGTCGGCTTCTTCGGCTCAGTTTTGGCAGCGTCCGAGGATTTAAGGAGAGAGAGGAGGAGGAAGAGGAGGGGGGAGCGCTGCTCGGCTCGGCTCGCGAGAGGGGAAACGAAACGTGCGAGAAGCTGAGGGGTCGACGGATTTCTCCCGCCGTCACTTTTGCCCGAGAGCCATGGTCCAGAGCTAGGGGTGCGTGGGGAGCCCACAGAGCTGGGGCGGCGGCGGCGGCGGAGAGAGAGAGGAGGAGGAAGATCGTCTGGTCGTGTTGAAGTTGACGGGGAGGCGCTGCTGCTGCTGCTGTCGTCAGGTGAGGCTCGGGGTTGACGGGTGACAACTTTCCTCCACGTTGTCCACAATGAGCTCGCTTCTGGTGGCTCACCCGAGTAGATTGGACCGCTGCCTTGCCCGAGACTCTGTACTCAATGGGAACAATACTCGGCAATGGGCCAAACTAGCTGACTTGTTTATGGTTTAAATATTGACTGAAAATTTTCGTGACTGCAGGAATTCGTATCCTTGGTTCTTTCGGAAAAGTCACGGAGATAGAAAATAAAAGTAATAAAATTAAAGTTAAAAAGTAAAAATATAAATAATAAATTGCAAATAATTACATTATTTTTAATTGTATTATTTGTATTTTCTATCTACGTGGCTTTACCGAAAGAACCAAGTATATTTGTTTTTGTTTTCCCTCTTAGGGCATTTCATTTCCTTTCTTTCTTACACTTTATGTCCGTTTAGTGTTGATTGCCGCGCCATAGATCTCATTGGTTGTTCATTATTCACTGAACTCGCTTTAAAGTGTCACTCTCATAGACCTATATACACACACACACGCGCATGCACACGTTGTAAACCGTGGCGTTTGTACAAGCCGCCTGCCGTTGTTGGGAGAGAGCTGTTTCTTCAGCTTGTTTAACTGAGAGGTTCGCTTGTAAATGTGGCCGCTAGTAAAAGCAGCTGGCATGTTGTGGATTTCGCGTTTTGGGGCCGTACATAAATGACGTCACGCACCTGGGGGGGGGTCAGACATTTGTGACGATGTGTGACGAGGGGGGGGGGGGGGTTGAGAAATGTGACGTCACATCAAAATGTGCAACTTTAAATGAATAAAGACAACACGTTCTACTTAATTAAATAGACTTTTTAAATAAATGTTTTCTCCTACAACATCAGAGTGAAGCGCCACATTAAATACGCACTACAATGGCAATAGTTTAAAGCGATTTGAAGCATGTTTTATTTGGGGGGGGGGGGCAAAGCTTTGTGACGTCATATTTTAGGGGGGGGGGGGTCTGACTTTTTGTGACGCCGTGTGACGAGGGGGGGGGGGGGGAGTCAAAAATCGTTCAAAATCGCGTGACGTCATTTATGGACGGCCCCTTTCCTGAAGAAGCTCCCAGCACGGGGAACGAAACGTCGGACATTGCGCCGAACAACATGCCGTGTGTCGACCCGAGAACGCATGGGAGAGATGGCGTGTGAAGGGATGCGTCAGGGACACGGAACAATTTAAATTATGCAGTACCACAAGGGGCATCTGTTCTCACTTCTCTAAACACCAGCGCGGCACCTTACCAAATGTAGCGGATATTACGTTTTTTGTTGTCAAGGAAAATACAAATTTTTTTGATTTTTATACAGTGTTTGCTTTATCCCCAAAACTGCGTTCTGTTCCATGACGGGCCGTTTTGCCCTTTGGCATCAAGTTTAATAGAGCGGTACCACCTGTGCGTAAATTCCATACACCACCTACACGCGCAATTGCCACAGGTAAGACGTGAGTGCGTAAAGTATTCATGCGTTAGTTGTCCTGACAAAAAATGCTGGGTTAATTAAGGTCCCTTCACCTGTTGGCTATATTCCATCGCCTCAGCATTACTTAAGTGGGGAAAAACCAATCCTTTCAGAGAAGTGAAGCTATTAGCTGAATAGTGTGGACGAGTACGGTTGGCTGTCCTCTGGAGGGGCCCTCTCGAGCTCTCTGAGTGGAGGGCCTTCTGCCAGCAGTGGCCACGAGTAAAGCGATTTGAGGGATGCACTTTTACACTTCGCCTTCTCATACACACGGTGTGTATGTTGAACTCCTTTCGCACTGTACATATACAACCGCGCTAATCGGCGGTGCGGGCAAAGGACAACAAACTAAACACAAACCGCAGTTGTAAAGAAATGGGTTATCAATCTACATGGCTTAAAAGTGCATAGCTCCAGTGGCTTCCTATTATATCCGAAGGAAGAGCGTTCCAGACGGCCTGCAGAAGCGCATCTGAAAGTGCACAATGCAGGGACCGTCTTTGATCGTTGGCTGAGCCAAAAGTCTCTGCGAGACAAGATCGGCAAGATATTATGGTTCACTGTCGAGATATTGTCAGAATTAAATCATTGTGATCTGACAACGGTTTGAGTTGGGTTCAACAACACCACGCACACTCACTTGGTGGTATGAGGGTTTTATTGTAATTTTTTTGTCATCACTGGAAACATCCACATATCCGCTATGATGTTGGGGACATAATATTGAGACCTCAGAGGCCCGGGTGTTTACAAACATCTCAATTGTCATTGTTTCAATTTCTTTCTTTCATGTGCTGTTTAAGATCCATGAAGCTTTTCAGTAAATAAAAAACCCTTAAGTATATAATACTTGTATAAGGAATAGGTTGCCAAAATGTTAACCATGTTTTTCAAACCTCTGTTTACCATTCATTAATAATGAATTGTACCTCCATGGACACCGCTATATTTTTGAGTGGCATCCCATCACATGTTTTGCCTTTTTCCAAGACGACTGGTTTGACCCCCACATACAAATAAAAATACCCATAATCTTCAAAACTTAATTTCGCAAAGATTCCAAACATGACCCTTGCTGGGAAAGATCCTTGGATATATTTGACTGCACAGTACAGTATTATAATCACCTTTTTCACCAAACCAACAAACAATACCATGGAAAGTGTAAACAGATGTAAATTAATCGACACTTTCGTGGGTAAATAGAGGATTGTTAGTTATACAGATTTGTAATCTTGATGCAGTAATTTTAGCTGTGACGGTCCCTCCTGATGACGGAGACTTGTGTTGCCTCCGAAACGTCGTGATTTATTATTTTATTTTATTTCCATTATTACTTTTATTAACTTTTAATTGTCATTTTTTACCTACGTGACTTTACCGAAAAAACCTAAGAGTATGAATCCTTGCAGTCACGAAAGCTTCAAATCTAGAATTTGTAATACATATTCAACTGCACGTTATAGGCTATGCAATTGCATTCAAACTGTGGCTGGTAAATAATATTAATGTGTAAACCACAAGTTATTGGCGGGGGGTTCGGTTTCAACTGTGAAGGGGAATTCTTCCTGCGTTCTTCTTGCTCGCACATTCTTTGCGTACCCACGAGTCTCCGCACGTCGGCCTCGCTGTTGCTTCTCTTTGCCCGAGCAGGTGCCTGACCCAATCGTTTCTCATCCTCGGTATTGCCCCAGGGGTCAAACGTCGATCTCATTTTTGGTTAAATCATGTCCGTTTTGCTCGCTCGACAGCATCAAAGCGAAGGAGCTTAGAGTCGTCAGGGTGGTCGTCATACGTGTGCCTGACACAATGGATGTTTACTTTTAAGAGATGAGCGTTACAAGAATTAATTCATCGTTCTCATCATCATCATCATCACAAGCCATGGTCACTTCCCTGCTGACTGAAGGCCACACCAAGCAATAGCTCGCGATCCTGCGAATTAATAATCCATCTAGTACCTGCTCACATACCGAGTTCTTTGCTCTGTCTCCTAGATTAATGTCCCCTCGGACGCATTTGTAGTTTCTAAATGTGTAATTAAATAGATAATCCGTAGCTTATATTGAATGTTGATATATATGTTCTATGGTACATACTCGGCATTTAACAATTTACCCCTACACCACCCCTTGCAATCAAATTAATTGTATAGATTCAGGTGCAAAATAAGTTAAACATACATACGGTTGGATTCAAGAATATGTTTTTTTTTCTATTATTGTGAATGTAGCAGCCTCCAGTGGCAGTAGGCATCACGTGAATCCATTACATACAAGGCATACACATCTAGTCAAGCATGTCGCATGATTCTATGCATGTATTGTGCACGCTAGGACCAGTTTTAATTGATAAATCAATGCATTGTTACATGCTCGGTATATACAGTACGGTATATACTAAGTGACGTGGAGCTCTTGTGCAGCGTGTTGCATGCTACACTTCAAAACTGGCAACCTAAGTTCGATTCGTGGCCAAGGCAAACATCAGTAGCGGGTACAATCTTAATCATTCCTGGGTACCCGTGAACCTTCACCATCATGCACTAGCATGGTGAAGTATGGTAAAAAAAAATGCTCCCCATGACTGAAATCGTATGGGGTAGGCCTTCCTCCCGGAGTGGGTTGATGAAGGCCTGAAAGCTATTATTATCATAGGAAGGAGGGCAGTGTTTTTGGTTAGTTAAAAATAAAATCGTTTGGTGAGATCATATCCTGTTTAAAATGAAACAAAACATTTTGCCCAATAACTTGTGCTAAGATTTCCCCATCCAGTTTTTTGCTAATTCCATTTGAGATGTATTTCAACTTGGCATTTTATCTTCAGTTTTTTCTTGGTTCACTGTGTTGTACCGTCATCTGTTTTAAGAAATGCTAATGCTGTTGCTATATTTAGCCATATGACAATGTGTGCATTGATGTCACAATGTAAAGCTCTGTATTTTGAAGATAACAAAGTTGTTTTCGAAGATAACATTAATTAGCAGGGGGTTGTGGTGGCTCAGTAGTTAGGACTTGGAACACTCCACTATGAAACTGGTAACCTAAGTTCCATTCCGGGCCACGGTCAACATCATTTGCGAGTGATAACTGGTCCTGGGCCAACCCCTACACCAACCAGCACTGACCAGTGTCGTGAAGAATAGTAAAACACATTCCTGCGGAGGGAGCTGGTAGGAACGTTGGGTTGCTCGGTCAATGGCCATGGTCAACGGCGGCGTGGTGTATTCCGCAAATATGTCCGACTGTGAGGGCGGGCACAAGCCGGCGTGAGTAGGTTAAACGTTGAGTTTTATAAGGGCACCACGGGGTGACCAGCCCCTCCCCACCCTCCTCACCCAGCCCCTCCCACACCCAGCCCCTCCCTACACGACGGACACAATAATCCCCTGTGGGCTGGTGTAACCAGGAGGTTCCTACCAGTAACAACTGCCATGACTCGCACTATCCGGAGACATCTTCATCCAGCGGTGGGTTTACAAACTGCTATAAAAATATATATATAGATGATTGAGCACATTGTCCTTCCCACCCCCGCACCTCCGATTAGCACGGCTGGCTACGCACGGTGCAAAGAAAGTTCTACATACATACAGCACATACATGTTTGTTGGTGGATAGCATGATTTTTAAGTTGGCATAAGTAGCCATGGGGCCCTGTCTTTGGTAGCCAAGGGGGTCCATGAAGCTGAGACGGGGGTGGGTAAAGAATATGGCCTCTGTCCGGACGTTGAGTGAAAAACTGCGCCAAATGCCCCCTAAACTGTATTCCCACATCCATGCACGTAGTGTGTGTGCATCGTACAGTATTTCGGTAGGTAGAAACGGTAAACTGGAACTCAATTGGAAGAAGTTACTGAAAGTGCTCCTAATAGATGTAAATGAAAGTTGCCGAGTTGATAGAATGTATCGCGTTTGTATAGTCCAGTTCATATCGAGTTGTGAGTTTTCTTTGGCATTGACTTTTACAGCAATGTACGTAAGTATCCTGAACATCTTTCACACCGTACGTTGTCAACCTTTCTCATCGGAGGTACGGTGGGAAGGACATCAAACTTAACACAAAAAGCAGTTCTAACGAATTGAGTTTTCAATCTAGATTTAAAAGTGTCATAGCTCCATTGGCTTCCTAATATCGGAAGCAAGAGCGTTCCAGACGGCCGCAGGAACCCAAAACTGACAGCTTTCAGTAAGAGCAGCGGCGAGGCGATCATCGCTGCTCTTCACACGAGATAACCACATCGTTTAAACGTTAAACGCGTCTGGCGTGCTTAGCCCCTCGTCACTGGAATGATTTAACATTTGGTCTTTTACCCTTTAACCCCTTTTAAGCAGCCCTAATAATGTATGGAGGAGCGTCACGAGGGAGGTGGTCTGCACGAAGGTTATTGGCACTTTACGAGGCATAATCGACTCTTTTTGGGGATTTTTGTTCCATGATAAAATCTCTTGGTGGGCGGTTAATGTGTGACTGTTAAATCTTGTCGTGTTGACTCTGGCTCCACCAATGAGACATATGTGTGTGTGCACGCGCTCGTTGCATACCTTGACATTGTGGAACGTCAATAAACCATGGAAACCACATTTTCGGGAGTGAGCCATTGTCAGGGCAAATGTGGGTGGCAGAACTCGTCTTGGTTGCGACGCAGCTCTGAAAGCCAGACGCAAGTGGTGGCCATAATTAATATCCGTTTTGCAGTCGTGTGACTTCATTTGCACAAGAGGCGATTGAAATGCACTTCAGCTGAAACGTAACAAGTCGGCGCAGAACTACGTCGCTAAATAAAACTACAACTAGAAAAACGTATTCTTTGGGTCTTTCGGTAAAGCCACGTAGATATAAAAAATAATAACAATATCACGAAGTTTCGATCGCAACACAAGCAATCGTCTTATTTTTTCACCTGAAGACGATTGCTTGCATTGCGATCAAAACGTCGTGATATTGTTATTATTTTGATTATTTTTTCTATCTACGTGGCTTTACCGAAAGCGCCAACGAATATGAATTCCTGCAGTCGCGAAAGCTTTAAGTCAAGATTTAACTAGAAAACAGCTCTTTCCATGTGCAGTTGTTTCCGTATTTTCCGCGTGATATTTTGATTCGTAGGTATATATTTACCACAGTTGGCCGTTAAAGCAAACTGCAGTGATGTTAAAATCATGCCGCAGTGTCTGCAGGGGTTAATGTTCCACTCAATATTTAACGGAACGTTGCTATAGGCTGGCGTAGAGTAAGGATTATTGGTGTAAGGCACTACCACTAGAGTACAATGTATGCCTATCCATAATAATTATGTTATTGCATCCCATACTCCTATAATCCTTTGAACAGGTTTGAGACTTGATAAATGTGGTGTACCAAAATAATTCCCTGAACAGCGTTCTGGACTGTTCCGGCTGGAATTGAGCACTGCCGTATTTAGTTACGAATCTACTGCCGGATGTGTGTATGTATGTTGAACTTCTTTTGCACCGTACTTAGCCAACAGTCCTTATCGGAGGTATGGGAAAGATGTCCGGATGAAGACTTCTTCCTCATACCGTGTCAGTCATGGTTGCTGTGTGGCCATTCGCACCTCCATTTGGCACGGTTGCCAATGTATGGCGCAAAAGAAGTTCAAAATGCAAACATTCTTCACCACGTTAGCCACAGTGCGGGTTGGTGGTTGGTGAACACAGGGTCCCAGGACCGGTTCAGACAACCCTCGCCATTGTAAAGTACAAGAGATGAACTCTTCATCCGCAGTGATGTGATGAACCACTATTGCAGATCGCATTATCCACAAGTTTGTGCCTCTTCGTGGCAGGAAGCCGCCTTGCGATGCATTATGGGTAAATTTGCAGATACTAGGAAGTAATAGGGTTGCAGGAAATTGGACTTTTTGCGGCCCCATTGCCGCGCACAAGAGGACTTATATGTAGGTTGGACTTCTTTTGTACCATACATAGCCAACCGCCCTAATAAGAGGTGCAGGGGAAGGACAACAAACTAAACGTGAAAAGCAGTTCGAAAGAAATTAGTTTTCAATCTATTTTTAAAAGTGCTTAGCTCCAGTGCGATCCTAATATCGGGAGGAAAAGCGTTCCTAACGACCACAGAAGCGCATATGAAAGCACACGAGGCAGTGATCGTCTTTGCTCAACTGTTAGCCCAGAAGTTCGCGTAATGGTTTATGCACCTCGGTGAGATCAACAAGGTACTGTGGTTCATTTGTGAGAAGCACTTTGTATGTATTGAGTGCGACCTATTACCCGAGTTACGGGTTATAGGTCCGCGTATGGACGAACTGTCATGACCGACACAGCCCTGCGGTAGATGGGCACAGGGCTATAAAGTGTAAAACATTTTTATTTCATATTCTTCAAAGAAAGCCGCAGTTGTTCCAGCGATTCAGTTTGTGAGTCATGCAACCTGGTATTAGGACTTAGGTGTTCAACTTGCTGTTATGGCTAAACATTACCAGTAAATTTTAGTGACTCATGATGGTATCTCTAGATGCTATCTTTAGCTTCGTAGCTGGAACGTGTGTAAGGTGACATTGGTGACGAGAACGTATTCTTATTGTTATGAAAACCAGCCCAAGCTGAAATGGGCTGCTTGCAATGCTGTTTTGCTTTTATTTCTATCTTTATGCTCGCATGCCACAAATTCTGACGTTGGTTTTCTTGTTCCACAAAAGGACCGTAACATACGGAGTGGAACATGTTCATATGAGGACATAACATCTGCTACTTTTGTTATTCGTGCCCCCAAACGATCCTTGGGACATCCTAGTAACTTGTGGAGGCGTCAAGAATCAACACTTAATATGGATCCTTCGGTTCACGATGCATGCATGGAACTGTGTATGTAAGAATCGATTCTTTTTGATTTGTACGTGGTCTACGTAATGGGTTCATGATTCCTCCAGCCACTAGAGGCCGATAGATTTACCACTGTTTCAAAAACTGATTCTTTAATCGATGCGTAAACTTGAATGATGACAATTTATTGGACCGCAAGGGAAGACAATTGTTACACCCCTGTTATGTGAGGATGGATTCTTCCTGTTACCTGGAAATGTCTTCAAATAATGGGAGTGACCTGGAAGCAGTGGCACATTCATCCCGTAATCCACATTTGTCCACCGAGGATTCGCCCTTAAGTGGTCTTCTGGAAGAGCTCAATTCCTATTATCCGAGGCTTTGTGCAGATAAGCAGTCAACCCTGATGTGGCAGAAAAAACATCCTTTTTTTCTGTGTTTATTTGCATTTCAACACACACGTCGCGGGAGTAATTTCTACGGATGAAAACAGATACTGAAATGGGTCCTCCAATACTGTGCCCTGCCATCGCCACTGGTAATTGGTGTTTCCGCAGTGTTCATTTTCTTAAACCATGCAAACCAACTCCATTGAGCAATGTATAAAGCTCACTTGCAAAGAGAGATAGTCCACGTTCTGGAATTTACGAGCATTGTGTGAGTTTTTCAGTCTTATTTTTAGTTTTCCGTTGAAGATTTGGCCTAACACTGCCGCGCACACAATGGCTTGCTCTTATATAGAAATATATACAAATACAACATGGGCTATTTTACTTCTACAAATTCACAGAGAGGACGGCCCACACAAAGGTCATGTTTACGCCGCACATTATTGTACTGTGTGGCATTAGGGTGGCTGAGATAGGGATTATTACAGTGGTTATCCAGACTGGTGAGCCGAAGGATTGGAGGTGAGTGCTTTGTCGCATCGGCGTTCCGACGCGGCACGTATTCAGATGGGCCTGCTACAGCACTCCTTTTTTGACTCGTAACAAATCTTTCGTGGAGTTCATGGCGTTGTCTCAAATACGACCCGTGTGCCAGAATATATGACCCTTGAAGTGTTGGTCAGCAACTTTTAGTGCTATCTCCGTCTGCGTTTTGTGGAAATCACGGGTGGCAACCTTAACATCCATGACTCAACCAGATGGACCAGCGAGAGCGAGAGCTGTGTTCACCGACACTCTAACGGGGGTGGTGGGGGGGGGCACCCTCGTCATAGCGTGGACATGACAGCTCATAGGCGTTCATCGCAGTAAGAAGGTAAAGGTTACATAGCCCTGCAATTACCGCACCACTGCTGGTAGCTCTGGAAGCAGCTTCGAGAGAGAGAGCGCCCGTCTAGAAGGATCGTTGGACTACTCTTCAATATTGGCCAGATATCTTGGAAAAGGTGGAAGTACCTCCCGCTTTACCCCACCACGGGCAATCCGGCTGTGGCGTAGCCCATTTATACTGCCGGGTGGACTCAAGAAACTTGTTCATTATTTCAACGCTCAAAGATCGGACCTCCGGATTGCAAGGCCATGTGCTGATCATGGCACCATGGCAGACCTTGCGTGGCATTGCAGTACAGTATTTGACTTGTGGCGGTTTGTATTCGGAACTTGATTTTCTAGGAGACACACCCTTACACATACTGTAACACACAGTGTGTAGTGCCCTGTGGTTTGTGTGGTAGGTGTGTATCGTGCGAGCATTTGTGGGTGATTCATACCACTACAGAATATTAACAAAACATGTCCAGGTGTACTCTGTACTATCGGAGAGAACGTTTGCAAAGTTAATTTTAGGTCGCAAACTATAGGCCCAGAGTAAGCATTGGGTAAAGCACATTGTTGATGTTCAGTGTTTTACTGTAGAGGGTTTCGTATTTATATTGTTGACGAAGGACCTGGTAGTGGTCTAGCTTGTATAATGTTTTGTTAATCTAAATACTCTCAGCGCTGTACTCTATAGATGAGCTCGCTTTCGGGTCCCTTGAGCAGAGCTTCTGCCAGCGATGGCATGAACAAGACATTTTAGAGCCCACCTTTACGATGTTTAACTTTTTGGTGGTCCAGATTTCTTGTGACCCCAATTAATTGACCATGAAAAAGTTTTTTTCCTTTGCAAATTCATTACTGTTTGAATTAAACCTTACTTTAAGAAATATATGTACTCTTTGAGAATTAAATGGGTGGTCACAGGACATCTGGACCAACCCTGTATAATAACGTGAGTTTAAACAGAACAGGACTCTCTACTCGAGGTTTAATGATTCACCCCACTTGTTAGTCATTGAATTGTAACAATGCAGGATCGTGATCGAATTCATGAATTGATTTTATTTTACATGCAGGTGAAAAGCATCAGCTTTAAGTGGCTTGTGGGGTTGCGTGGACTCATGGCTTACACCAAATTAATAAAAAAGCATGAATTCCTAAACGTTCGATTATACACATGTATTGTGTGAGCATGTGAATTGATTTTAATCGAAAAAACGATTGAATCGGTACATTCCTAATAATTACTGTAATGTATTTGGAAGGATATTGGGCAGTTCAGTGATTCTGAATGTTGCTTTGATTTAAACAGAAGTGTACAATACGTATGTGTTGCCTTACAATATTAGTGTTACTCTGATATTTGTTTAATATTATGCTCCGATGTGCAGTGAAAAGCACAGTGCAGCCCTGTCTAAAAATGTCAGCCCATCGCATTAGTCTGCAGATGTTCCTATCCTTTGTGACAAATGTGTGCGCATCTCATCATGGTTTGAACTAGACAAGCAACGCCGAGTTTGCTACAATTCCCATTCATGACGCCACATGTCACCGTTGAAGTCCTTTGGTCAGTCCACTGCGGAATGAGGGTCTCCGACACTGTGTGGGTTGTGGGGCGTTATCTTCAACCATACTTCACCACGCTGGTCAGTGTGCGCTGGTGAAAGTGGGAAGCACATGTGTGTAAGCATAGCGAGCACGGAACAACAATAGATTTTTCTGTGCTGTCCTCATAGCTCCACAGCAGCAACGTGGCGGTTGTCAGTTGAAGCGCTATCCACGATCAACCCTGCTTATAGTTCGAGATCTGATGAGATCAGGTGATATGGCCATACGTGAGGACACGTGTTGGATCTGTTGACATGACGGGAGGCAGACCTAACCTGAGGAGTTCATAAATCCTTCTGTTGAACTTTCCTAGATATAAAGAAGTTTTGGTGAACGAGCGTTTTCAGTGGCTGCCCCTATTCTCTAAAAAATATTGCCACAAAACTGGGTCTGCAGCCATTACCTGCCTAGCTGCCAATGTATAAAGAATTAGATTAAGTATAACAATTATTTGCCTGTTAGCTGCCACTTTTTGTGTGTTGTTTACACTGTTTTTTTATGGATTCTGTGTTTTTTAAATTTTTCACTATAATGCCACCGTGTTTGAGGCTGTATCTGCATTATAATTACTATGTCAGATTAAAATTAGTATTTTTTTTAGATACAGCGTGGTATTTTATGATAACCTACATTTAACTTCATTTTTCTTAATGAAAACTATTTTTTTTATATTGCGATTACGATTTGCTAGCAATTTGTTTATTTCTCTTATCTGTTATTGTTTATTATCGATTTATTTTACCGTGACTTGTTGCATTTGTCGGAGAAGCGACCGTGTTGTTTTTGTTGATGAAACCCGATTGAAATGTAGCAGCCGTGGTTTGTAGATCTCATCCCAATGGCACCAGGCGTCCAAACTGGGTGACTCAACCTCACAGCCATAAATATGGATGTGGAGCGATGACTCGTTTCCCCAGGTGCAATACAGATCCGTCTTATCTTAGCTAGGGACATGACCTTCATGTTCTCAAACATAACCAGGCTGGGGTAGTAACTAGTGTCTTGAGAAGATAGTAATGAATTACATTTTGCTACATTCGCATATACAGAGACTCCTTTACTTACGAACATTCGACTTACGAACTTTCAGAGATACGAACAAACCTGTCCGTGTGTCCAGTTGCCCGTTCGGACCGAGAGTCGTAAGTTCAACCGCTGCGCAATAGATGGCCGTGGTGGCGGCATCTACATCTGCAGAACATGAAGAATCAGTGGCATCTATAGGAGATTATACAACTTGTAGAGCCATGTCCCGTGTTTAGTGTACATTCTGTACAACGCGTTTCGAATCGACAGGAGTAAAGTTGGACTTCCGAACAATTTCTGCATTGTGTATCACACAAAACCCCTGAGCATATTTTACAGCTGTTCAGCCTTAATGTATTTCACATTGCCAAAGCATGTTGACTGCTGTAAAAAAAGTATGTTCACAACTCTCATTGACAAGAGTAAAGGACTTGTCGGCCAAGCCATCCACCCAAACCACGAATTTGGATACATCCTGATATTCAATTAAGAGAAACAGATTTAATTTCAATCGACAGGGTTATAAGTAACAATATGATTCTGTTATGGAGATCACAATCGTCATGGAAATCGTGAATTGAGGTATGGTCTGTAAATGGGAGTTGCTGTTGAAACACATTAGATTAGGTGACCAGTGGCCAACTGGTGTCTCCTGACACCAGTTGGCCACTGTCTTCCGTGCTGTGCCGAAAACTGTCAATATATAAACTTGGTTCTTTGCAGAACTCACGGGTACTGTTTGGCTCTTGGTCTGTTACAGGTTGGTCACGCCTGGATTAGGTGCTTCCAGGGTCATACAGTGGGAAAAATATCAGCTATGGCTACCACGAGCAATCTGCCCAAAGAACTACAGATAGTATAAAACACAGAGAGGGAGGGGTACGGAGAGAGAGAGTAATGGAGATGCAGAGAGAGAGATACACAGATACCAGCAGACATCCTAATAGACACACACACACATGCAGCAAAACGGTAATACATATAAAGACATGGCGACACACATGGTGATACATGTAGAGAGACAGATACACATGCTCACACAGATACAGAGATGCACATATGGAGGCACGAAAAGGAAGCACATCGATTTATTAATTATTAAATGCCATGCGTTGGGCAAAGGTGGGGTGGAGGGGGAAGGGTGTGTCACCCCAACTGAGTCTGTGACCTTGAAAGGGATTTCCGACTTTTTTCCTCCCTTACCTTGTTCGAGAATTTCGCTAAAACTGATGGTGACAAAATCGACAAAATCGTCCTTTGCTGGTACAGGTGCCGTGTTGCACCACAAAGCGTTCCTGTGGTCACGGTTTAACTTGAATCATGTAATACGTGATACCGAACACTGCTATTATTTTTTTCAAATCTGTCAGATTTTCACATTCTCAGCTGACACCAAGAAAAAAATGTGTAGCTCAAAGGTTAAGCGGGTTGTTGAGATTTGACGGTTACATCGTTATAAGTTTGATGTGAGCTGATTTAATAATTCATGGTTAGATGTGAGACGTTCGTACAAGATGCAATTGTGGTCATTGGTATTCGGTATTAAGATACAGCAGTAGCATTTAATTTGTTTATAGTAGCTAGGCAGCGGCGGTGTACACATTGAGTCATGTTTAAATAAAAAAGTTGCTTCTTGCTAAACTTTATAATTGAACACGGAGATGGCATCACGCACAAGGCCTTACATTTATGCATGAGCGTACGAAGCATACATCTCAGAATGATGTAAGCCTCGCCTATTTCTTTTCATTTCAGAGTTGAGCGTGAATATCTCCGCAAAATATTAACGAGTCTCTCTGTGGCTGAAAAGTCTTTACTGTAATATGTAACAGCATTTGGCATGCTTCAAAGTGCATGAATGTAACAATGATTAACATTCTGTATACTTGAATGCCATTTCCATTATCAATGTTGCTATCTGCAATGTTCTGTCAGGTGGTAATTTAGTGGCGACAGAGTTTACAACTTTGACCTATGACCTTTGTATGTTGCGTTCGAATGACATATCTCCATTTTCTTTTCTTGAGAAAAATAAATCTAGATTCATTTTTTTATGGTCAAACTATTGGGGGAAAACAAGGGCTTTACCAACTCTTCGACTGAAGCCGTAGGACAGTACTTTAACTTCAATTGAGTGGATAATGGAAACCACCGCTTTGATTTGGCTGTGGTTTTACCGGTGGTGTTTTAACAGCGCAGTTGACTTGAACAAAGGTTAGTTTTTGTTTGGAGCGTTACAGCTCAAATCTTTGGACATTTACCTCAAGTGATATTTGGCCGATAGTCGTTTCACTTCTACACCGATTGACTTTTGTGTTTGAAAATGCAGCAGGATTTCTGTAAAATGCCACACAACCGAATTCACAAGTTGATTTCAACTATTTACGGCGACCAAATCTATCAAATGGCCTCTACAAGTCCAGGCATGGTGATCATACAGTGTGAGACATGTCATCGGCTGTGAAATAGATAATGCTGTTGGCGGATAAGCAATTTCACGAATGAGAATTGTTCTTATCCTATTATCTGTGAAAATAACTACTTATCTTAAAAAAAATAATACATGCATAAATGAAAACTAAACTTTTTTTCTTTTAAGGCCCACTGAGTTACATAGCTCTTTTTCAGAAGCTACCTGACCACAAATGATAGCTCAACGAAGTGGCTTATCGCGTGGAAATTTATAGCAGTCAAATACTCTCAACGCATGTTGATTCTAAAAGTGTGGGGGGGGGGGGGGAGAAACCGGAGAAATCCGGAGAAATATCAACGCGACCACGGGGAGAACTCCAAATATACAGGGTCGGGATGGAACCCGCGACCTCCTGTGTATCAGGCGAAATAGTTAACATCTCACCGCCGGGGCACCCCAATGTGGACAGGAAGGCGAAATTGTCGTGTAACTGCTCTTATGTACGAAAATTTGCAGATAATAGGAGGGGTTTAGCACCACTGGAAACCACTTCTCAGTGACTCTCCTTTTCCGTATGAAATGCACACAATGGGATTTTTTTGAATGCACGTGTTGACCACCGCTGCATGAATCCTCTTATCTGCAGAAAAATATGAATAATAGGGAGAATCCATCCGATTCAGAATTACTAATAAAGGGTCACACAGACCGCACCGGGCGTTTCACTGCACTTGATGTTGAGTTTCCATGTCCAGTTCCGTATGCACCTGCTCATACGTTGAAGTTAATCGACAGCCCATTTCGAATCCACTGCTGGAGGATGGCATCACCACACGCTATTGCAGCGATGGGGGTTGTTCCACCAATTCACCAATGCGGGTTGGTGAAGGGGAGGGCTGAACCAATTCGGATTTCACTCGCCACTGACGTTAGCCGTGGCTGGACATGCAAGCCAGGTCGCGGGGTTCATCATGCGATGCTTGAACCACGGCACCGCCACTCCACCCACCAGTGATTCCCTCCCCACCTTAGCAGTTTAGGCTTTTGATGTCACTGGATTGGCATGCTGGACGTTTAAAAAAACAAAACTCTGGAACACTTGTTGGACTTTTTTCGTACGTGAATAGTAAATTGAAGCTTAAGGAGCTGAAAGGAGTCTGGGCACTGAGATAATGAAGATGAAGAGCAGCGAAAGGGAAGACGTTATCAATTGACAACGTACAGGACAAGACATCGAGCAGCGAGATGTAAGACCAGGTGAATGCAGCGATAAGACGCAGAACCAGACGTGTAAAGCAAACAGAGTTCTGGTTACACGATGCATCACTCTGCTGGTTAGCCAGTCTCTGATATTCTGATGTATCTGTTTAATGACATTCCTCTTTTATGCCAGCTTCACTGCCGTGGTGTGATCGGTTACACACTGGACTCACACTCAGCAGGCCGCCACTTCAATTCGATCTCTCGGTGTGACAGTTGGAATGATCGCAGAGTTCCTAAACCCCCTCCCGCCTCTCTTCCCCCAGCAGTATAAATGGGCTCACCAGTCAGTCGATTGGAAGGTCGTGTGTGGTGGGGTAAAGTGTGGGTACTACCACCTCTTCACAGTTGTCTGGCCAACGTGGAAGAGTAGGCCAAATACTTTCTCGAAGATATCTTTTAGAGCGCCCTCCGATATCGTTCTCCCGCACGTCCGATTAGCATGGTTGGCTATGTACATTGCGAAAAAGTTGAACATACATACATTCTCCCTCTAGTTGAGACCCATCTGCCACCAGGGCCGCACCTTAACCTATAAGTTTGATTATTTTGGTTTATGTTTGGGATGTTAGGCAGCCTGTCTTCATACATTAAAACTTTTTTGATTCGTGTTGTCACTTGTTTATCCAGGTCACGTGAGTAAAAGAGCTTTGTGTTGCCTCAATGGGTTCTCGCTTCCAAAGATCATCATCATAATAATCATCAGCCATAACCTCTCCACTGCTGGATGAAGGCCTCCTTACGATCTCATGGTCTTGCAAGGCAACGATGTATCTCCCGCCTGCATACGAGCTGATGTCATCCTTTTGGGTGTGTTCCCTCCCCTGGCTTCCACTCCGTGTGGTTGCTCTCTGTCCTGCCCCAAGCCATGTACTTGTTTTCCATCAGTCGTTATAATGTCACTAATTTGCGTATACAGGCAGACCTTGCCGGTTATGTTCCTGGAATATTCTGGTTTTGGACAAATAATTTACCTAATCGGAAACATGGGGTTGCATTCCTGGGTCCGAAATGATAATGCCCTCACTATTTGTTTAACTAATTCTACAAGGTTTTCTGCCCTTGTTATTGCTGACTCGCTCTCCATTTCTTGTTTTGTGTGTGTGTGTACACTTTATTTTTCAATTTAAGCTCAACACAAAACCCCCGTCTCCATTATTATTATTATTTTCACACACCGTGCCACTCACACCCAATGCTCGCCAACTGACGCTGTCCCTTCAATGTCAATGATTCGCCATCTAGGCATCCGTCATCTAGGCATCCGTCTAACGTGCTCAACGACCGGACGACGAGATGCATGCGGCGTTGTGTGAACATTTGCGTTGTGTCACACAAAAAACATTTATATATAAATAAATCGTTCTCACAGTCGATTGATTCACAGATTCCTCCGGATGCATCCCTCTCTCACGGCACGACTTTTCAACGCTGAGATGAGAATATTAGCAGCGTCAAATCGCGTTCAGCCGAAACATCCATCACCCCCCCTCCGCTCCCCGGAAAACGGACCTCATTAGGTAAACCGTGTATAGCCGAAACACGCGTTCTGTAAAGCCACGTTGGGCAAGCTTTTCCTGTATTCTGCAATCCATGTGTTGCTCTTCTTGTATCTCAGTGTCATTGAAAGCATCCACCTCTCCAAGCCTAGTTTTAGGGTCAGATCGCGTAAGTAAAAAAAAAACGTGCAAGTAAAAATATCTACACGATCTGACCCTAAAAGCAATTTTGGAGAGGTGCATGCTTTGCATTACATCAAGAGACAGGAATAAATTACGAATGCATTTTTTTTAATCAATAGAGGAAGAACTGCAGTGTATACACAGTATCTAAATTAACAGGTATTTCCATTTCTCAAGTAATAAAGTGTTAATTACTGCAATTATGATCTACGTAATGTAAGACGCTAATGAGTTAATACGACAAATGTCCATGTCATAGGAGTTGTATGGATATTCAGGAGGTAAACATTTTGGTGTTACCCACGCAGCTGAGCAATGCAGTAAAAAACAATGCAGAACATTATTCTCCTGGATGCCGTCATTCTGATAGATGATCAATGATCCAGGACTCACCGGATTCAGGTTCAGAATATGTATTTACATTGGAGGAATCCGATGAGTTCTAAAAGCTCTTTTCACAGATGTACAGTCAGGGCGGGTCAGAACGTTACAAAAACAAACGATACGAAAATAGCATTGGAGTCCAAAGTATAGGAATGGTAAGCAATTCACAGGAAAAACATTGTTTTATTTTACCAGGTAAAGCCCACTGAACAGATTCTTTTTCAGAAGTGACCTGGCCACAAGATAGCTCAACGAAGTGGTTTATCATGTGGAAATTGAGAGTAGGAAAATGATCTAAATAATCCGAACGCATCTGAGTAAAGCCCCCTTATCGCCCTTGTTTTGCTACTGTCCTAATTAATGTTCCCTCGAATTTCATGCTTTGATTCCGCCACCCTAAAGAAGACTCGGTCTGCCAAACACTGACCGCTTCGTCTCATCCACCACACGGCAGGTCACAACATTTCTCTTTCTGCTCCTTTCTTCGCACTGATAGCTAGACGTTGTAAAATTAATCGCATCGTCTCCTTCCCCAAGTCGTTATGTCCGGCCAGATTTAACAAGGTGAGAGAATTTGTTACAACCAAACAAACACACGTCCACTTAAACCTGGAGTGCTCACAGCCAGATGTGAGTGGCAATTTCACCCAATACGAGACATTATATTTTATTACACTGGTCAACAAAAAAAACACAGTTTTTTCTGGCCTGGACTTTTGCAGCTGTTTTAGACTAATTTGAGGGTGCTGATTCCAAATCTGATCTCAGATTTGCTCTATCACATCTCATTTTTATGCTATCGGCATACCCCATTTTCATTGATTTTACCCGAAATTAACTCTGTCACTTATGATTGCAAGTTGTTGCGAGTCAGTGACTGCTTTAGTGTTAAAATATGGTGCTTTATTTTTAGGATAGTGTGTTTATAATATCATTTTATGTAGATATCCACATTTATTTTATATTTTTCTTCTGCAGTTTTTATTGAAAATTCAATATTTGATATCTCAAAAACCTGATGTGATAGACAAAAACTGATGCCAGATTTGGAATAAGCACTCCAAAATTACATTTATACCGTTGGAATACCTTATGCCAGAAAAAGTGTGTTGACTAGTGTTATCTCAAGCGAGAATCTAGAAAATAAACCCATAAGTGCTGTCAGCCACATTAAGTATTCTGATGCCAGCATAATGGCCTTTGAGAGTCACCCAAACACCTCTTCTGTGTGGTAATTATTTTATAAAAATACCAGACTGACCTGATAGACTGTTTCGTAGCGTTGTATCCCTTTGCTCGAGTACATCTGCCGTAAGTGAGGCAAGTCAGCTTGACAGACTGCGAGTGCCGCAACTTTGGTGTGCTCCCTAATCTACTGTTGTAGGGTGTGCTACACAGTTGGTTTCTGCGCGAGATGTGGAATGAGACAAATTGTTCCTGGATATCATTCGGCACCTGCGTGCTGAGTTGAGATGGTGGCAAGATGTTAACTCCCTCGCCTGGTATACAGGAGGGCTTGGGTTCGATCCCGATCCTGACGCCTGTTGTATATTTGGAGTTTGCATGTCTCTCTCCCCGTGGTCGCGTGGATTTTTCTCCAGGTCCTCTGGTTGATTCCTCCACGTTTTCTTCCGAAAAAGAGCTACATAGCTCAGTGGGCTTTACCTGGAAAAATAAAAAAACATAGTTTCGTCACATACACCCCCTGATGCAGTGCTCCGTTGAGGATATTCCATGTTAAAGTGCAAAGTAGACCTTGTGAATACCATTGCAGGTCTAACCTAGTTTATCGCCCGTAATAGTTAAACGTTTCCCCAACGTTTGTTTGAAGCAGCCAGATAGAAAACACAAAGCAATCTCGCCCTTGATCTCTCCAAACAACCCACCACGGCTAAGTGGTGAATATTTATTTCTCAGTAAAGAAAGGCTCAAGCAGCAATTCATTGACTCTCAACTGTTTTTAATTAGAAGGTAAAAAGGTACTACTCTGCGTTTATTGTACATGAATGCCCTGAGCAAAAAGAGTTATTTTTAGGGCTGGATGGGTTTTTACAGGCTTTATTTTGTCAGTAACTACGTGTTATTTTGAAACCATTTTGCTTCCAGGACGATAATCCCAAAGCTTTTAATGAGAGCTGTGTTTGAGGTAGACTTGATCTAATACTATAGTTCGATTTAAATTATTAAACATCTAGACTTTGTCCAATATCCAATACTGTACCCGATGTATATAACTTTCCGCATTTGATTGCATTAGCTGTTTAGCTTAATTTAAGTGTGAGCACTACAAGCCCGCGCTGAAGGACACATTGGTATTAAGTTCATAGCGAGCTACTGTGACGCTACGTGTTATGTTTAATGTACAAACATTGAATGAATAAGCGTCCCATTAAAGATGCTGAGCCTGCCAAATCTTGGACATGACAAAATCGAGAATACGCGACGCCATATTGTTTTACAACACTCAACTTGCTTGTCCAATAGAAGCAAACAGAGGCATCTATTTACAGTGCAACAATGCAGAACCCCACCGCAGTAATGTGTGTGCAGCGTGAAGTGAAGGAGCAAAGGTTAGATTGTGCAAAATGGACATGTTTCAAGGCTTACAAAAGAACAACGTATTTTAGCCTGCCTAGGTTAATAATGTACCATTGTTTCTTGTCTGTGCTCCACATATGCGGTAGTTGTGTGCATGTTACAGCTGAGCGATTCTCAGCATCCCTAACCCTCAAGCCGTGATTCAGTTCTTAGAATCAAATACAATTTCTACAGGATCGTGATGGTGGTAGAATCTTGGGATTGTGCATTCATTTGTGAAGGGTACATTCACGGGGACTGTGACCAACCGCGTGGCATTACCGTTGAGCTGCATTGCCAATTCCGAGTGCGAGGAATTGTCCTCACCATACCCCGATTCCATTGTGGTGTTTCAGGCAAGGGGGGAAGGCCCCGTGGGGTTGGGATGGCCCATTGGGAGGCGAGCATGAGCACAGCCCTTACCTGTGCCACTGTGTGGCCAGAATGCGGATTAGCTAAGCCTAGGCAAAGACATATATATTTTTTACGAAGTAAGGCTCACCGAGCTATTTAGCTCGTTTTTAAATCCTTTATATTAAGTTCACTTGCTTGCTTGCGCGCTTATGACCGTGCAAATCTTTCGGTCGTTTTTTAACCCAATTCCCGTGATCCAATCGAGCTGACATTTTGCACACAGACTCGTTGTGCGTGACAATTTATTTTCGTGAAAAAAAATTTCTCCAAAATTTTACACTTTTTAGGAAAAAAACAATTATATTTAATTACCAATTGCTTAATGCTGCCATGCAATCATCTGACCAATAGGTAGCAGCCATCTCAAGCCAGAGGACGAGAGGATTCTAGCCGCTACGCATATAAAGGATTTATAGTGAAAAACTTTGTTTTTACGGGTTAATTTTTTCAGAAGTGACTTGGCCACATGATAGCTCGACGAAGTGGCTTATCACGTGGTAATTTATAGCAGCCAAATACTCTGAACGCGTGTTGATTCTAAATGTGGATGGAAAACCCGGAGGATCCGGTGAAAAATCCACACGATCATGGGGGAGAACACGTAAACTACAAATATACAACAAGCATCAGGGTCTGGATCAAAGCCACAAGCTCCTGTATACCAGGCGAGGTAGTCAACATCTTGCCACTGCTGTGCCCCGGAGCATAACGTTACAGTGGAGCTCCAGTTGTAACGATGCTCTGAGCGAAACTTCACAACGTAAGATTCCCAATAGAATTGCAATAGAATCCCATTGCATTGCACGCATCTGCCATTACACAATCCCTTTGAAATTCCCATTGATTGGATTGTTTATTTTTACATGGGAATCATTCATAGAATGTTTGTTATTCCTGCAAATATCATCTACGGTGGAATTCTATAAACTGAATCTGATTCCTGCATCAATCTCCCAACTCCAATATACATTAATGTCATCATCCCTGAAGGTGACATTATAGTAGGGATGGCCAACCTTTTCGGCATGTCCTAGTTTTCGTTTTTAATTCACTTCATATGAAGTCCTGCACTGGAATGTGGCAGCGCATAAAATGCTGGGATGGAAGGTGACCCGACGATTGTTGCTGGCCAAAGGCTTCTCTTGGCACAGGAAAGGCACCCTGGCAGCTTTAGAATGCACGCATGAACCACCTTGATGGAGGGATTTCTCAGATATGGCATGTTTAGTACACATGCACATATGTGATGGACTGGACTCATACGAGTGCGCAATAACAAATGTTCTTACTTACTTGCATGTTATTTTGTCGTTCCCTGGTTTCAGTCGTACAACGTTCAGGCCAGTTAATGTGGTGCTCCCACATTTCATTCTTCTGCCATTATGACGCACAGTTTTATTTGTTGGGGATTTCGGTGCAAATGTTTGCTCAAGGTAAAATGAATTGTCTTGGTAATAGTTCCTCCACTAATTAATATTTCAACTCTTGTTTACCATATTACAACTTTGAATGGTGCTGTTGGCGCCTTGGCATTTGGGCCTGTGATTTGGGAAATAAATAATAATCAAAAGCAGATAATTATCCGTCCGTCTCCACCACAGGTAATTACGTTTTTTGCAGTGTTATGTTGCCATGCCATGGAGCTTAACAGATGTTTACTGCAGCCTATTGAACTACATGAGCAGAGAATTACTCTCAGTGCTCTGTCATGTGTAGGCCATGCTCACTTAAAGTCAAGTGTACATTTCACAGTGAGCTAACACACTGGCTTTCAGTTTCAAACAGCCAGCTCAAATATCTAACTGTATACAGGACTCTGTGCAGTTTCATAATTTACGTGTATTGAGTACAAACATCGCTTTCGTCACTCCACTGCTCGATGAGGTGTCTCACTGTCGAGGATATTTAACCCTACTTTGCCACGCTCGTCAGACCAAGTATATTTTCTTTAGCCAGGTGAGAACTCAACAGACCAGGTGAGTCTCATTTGCCAGTCACCTGGGTCACAAAAATGAGAAAAGCAAAACAAATGAGGCGCATCAACAAAGCAACTCGCAATTTGATCTAAAACAACTGTGTCGTGTAAGAAATTGAAAATGTTGCTACAAATGTAAATCATTGTTCAATAATAAATTCCCTGTAGCGCAAGTTGGCTCGGGCAGATTCATGCCGGATGGTGAAGCAGAGGTAAAAATACATGGGAGGATAGCAGAGTACAATTTTATTCTACTGTACTACCCTCTGCTGCTCACAACATTAGCCCCCCCCCCCCCCCCCATAGCAGCTTGTGTAGGCAACATACTGTAAAGGTTAAGGTACAGCCCCGCAATTGCTTCATCGCGCCACTGCTAACTGAAGCGCTTCCATTCGAGGGAGCTCTAGAAAGGCCCTCTTGAGGGTATTTGACCTCTTCTTCCACGATGGCCAGACATATCGAAAGGGTTGGCAACACCCACAATTTACCCCACCACACGTCACATGCCCATCGACGAACTGTCGTGTAACTCGTACCGCTGTGCGGAAACAGGCGGGGGGAAAGGGGGGGGCTTAAAAAACCAAAAGCGTGTGCCCATCTTTTGAAACGGTCATGTCGGAGAGATGGAATAGAACCGGCGACCTCTGGATTTGCAGGTCCGGCGTGCTAACCATCACACTACAGGCAGCGTCCCTAGCATTCTATATGTGGGCAACATTTATTTTTCGCGAGGTGCCCTTTGAAGGCGAGATTGTGGGGAAATGGTTCTTGACCGTGTCAGCGTGGGGCGACGCTTTGAAAAGGCGGCCAAGCCTGCCGTGACTGCGGGCAGATGCTGGAGCACTGCAAAGGTCAGAGATCTGTGGGCACGATTGGTTGGTCGGCGCTGGCAGAGAGCGAACACGATTTAAAATATATATATACGCGCCCGGGTTCCACGAAGGTTGAGAGAGGTGTGCAGAGAGACCCCCTCCCCCCTTCATCCTGCTGAGTACAAAGCCTCTTGTGAAACAGCCGTTTTGACCCGGGTCCGGCCTGTCATGTCGAGCTCTGACGTCTTTGTTCGATTGCGAAATCAATGCCCCCCTCTGGCCGGTCAGGCGGGAGCTTAACAAAAATAGCCTCGGACGGAGTCTCGAGATGATAGGCGTGAATTTGCGTGACTTGTGTCGTACAGAAATCTAAAATATGCAAAGAATGTCTTCTCTTTTGTTATCTATCGTGTGGGATCTTTCAAGGAACGAAAAATGTGTGGTTCATAATACTACCTTGTCCCAAACACGCGCCACGTATTGTTTGGTATGTGGCACCGTCTTTTCATGTTTTGTTATCTGTTTGTGTAATCACCGGGTGGCTAAGGATGTAAAAAGTGAACATCGCCGCTTATACATTACAATTTGAATGTACAGTATTAAGTATATAGCGTCCAAATGCCAACCACATTCAAGATATATAACATACGTTGCATTCGGTACGTGAGAATGCATTGCCCTGTTTATGATGTTTGTTTTTAAGTTAATGCAATGCCAATGGAGCAAACTAAATCTGGGCAAATGAAGACTCAAGAAATTACAAACCATACTAACGAGATGATAAAACGAGACAAACACAAATCGATTCTTCTTGAATATAATCTTTGATTTCATTGGGGAAGCTGGTGAGGGGTGATGTGGGAAGAGTTAATTGATCCATGTTTAATAATCATACTACAGAACTCTCTCTTGGGAGGAAGAGTGACACAGTGGTTAGCATTCTGGAGGGTGATCACCGTGTTAGAGATGGTTGTGTAATCTTTTAGTATCATTACCCACTCAACTGTTATACTTAACCTCTAATGTGAGATTGGATGGTGGGTCGGTAGGTAGGGTATTTAGTTGGGTACCATGACCCAAGTTCGATACCTGACCGTGGCGAACGTCAGTGGCGAATGATATCCGTTCCGATCTTGTGTCCACCTCCACAAACCCACACGGACTGGCATGGCTAAGTTTAGTAAAAACAAACCCAACATGACTAAACACGGCATGGGGGGGGGGGGGCTTTATCCAGTAGTGGATTGGCAAAAGGGCTGTAAATTCTACCTGTGGATTTTTGTAACAGTCTTAACATGACTGTCGTTCCCGTTTCATGCAAGTTCAACTCTAGGCCCTGCTATCACACGTTCGGTGGAGAGCGTGAGGTTGGCATCAACAATGGCGCCAGGACATGTTTGACAAGGCACTTAGCGGAGAGGTTTACCAATAGGTGTGACCAACGTGTGCTACAAAGGTTAAGTTTAATGATGCTTACGTTGCCACAGCAACGGCCTGTATTTTTGCACACGTTAGCAAGTTTACGTTTACTGCCTGTATTTACACGTACCGGCAATTTAATTTAAAGAGTCGGTTTGAATCTGCCTTCGTGTGTGTGTGTGTTTCGACATGCCTGCCATTAACAGCGGGGAAATGTATGAGGGCAGGAGGCAGTGATTTATGGGAATACTTCTTGAGACAACCTTATTGTCAAAAGCTGCACCCGCCTTGGCATTCTGTTTGTTTGTGTGTGTTTATTCACAGATGCCTGTATAGCGTCATTGTTGTGGTTGCTGCTGCTTTGTTTTCTACAATGACGGCCTGGGTTTTTTTTGCTTGCTGTCGTTTTTTCACAAGGCCGTTTGATAAGAAACAACAAGCGTTTGTTGTGAAAATATTGAGATTGTGCACCCGTGGATCTGCTGCGATGTGTGTACACTGTAATAAAGGCACAGACATCGCACACTCGTGATAACCTGGGTTGTGAGAATTGCGCGATGACAAATATGCTTTCCTAAAATAATGTCGTTATTTATTCAGAGAGGGAAAAAATAAACGAAAGTCTCCTAAGCTTTTTCAGGAAGGTCCCACACTTTTGTGCACGATATCTAATCATACATATGATGCCACCGATTGTGTTTAGCATTTAACGACTGATCACATTTAAAAACTTATTTCTATCAACAAGCAGTAAGGAGTCTTGTGTGCAAACAACGGTGTTGCTTTTACATGACAATTTATCTTTTTCCATTCCCCGCCCCCTCTCCGTCATGTCCTTTCACACATCGGCAGGGTCACATGGTCGGCACGTGGACGTGATGGTTTGACCGGCGCGGGAGAGCATGCTGTCCCGTAATAACCCGGGTGGCGGCGGCGGCGGTAGGCGGACCAACCCACGGACGACCACGAACTCCCCCGTCGCCCGGCCCTCCTCCTCCGACCAGGATGGTGTCAAAATGCCTTCCAGCAACGGTGGCCCAAAGTCGCCGGTGGGCCGGGTTCCTGGCGGCGGCGGCGGCGGCGGTGATGGCGCGGCCGCCGGAGCCGAGTGGCTCACGCCGCGACGGGTCAGCCACCGGCGCGCGGGCGCCGCAGAGCGGAGCGACGTGCGTGATTCGGGGACGTCTCCCATCGCCGCCAAGGTGCTCACGTCGGCCAACCCAAAGCTGTCATACGTGGACCGCGTGGTGCTGGAGATCTTGGAGACGGAGCGTATGTACGTCAGGCACCTGAAGAGCATCGTGGAGGTGAGATGCAGGTTGGGGGTGCGGGGGGGTGGAGGGAAAGGGGGGGGCACGTGCCTTGCCGCTCTCTCTGCGGAGGGACGTCTTGGTCGTGCGAGGGTGAAGGGTGGTCGGAGCGGCCGGGTAACCTTCCAACATTGCCCAGTGAACAACTCCACTTCTGGAGTGCACGGTTCAAGGGCTTGTGGACAATCGACTTCTGGTTTCCCTGTGCTGCTTTTAAAAGCCTTACGAGCACCTTTCTTTCATGAGTAATGCTGGAAAGAACGCTGTTCCCATCCCAAGTCCCGTGCCTTGTGGATGTTTCCAAACCTAGTATCACCCCATTCATCAATTCTCCGAATTATCTTGTGTTTCTTAAAGCAGGTAACATGCACAGGCGTGTTCTGCTCTTACGCTTCATTTACCTATCGTGCTGCATGACAGTGTCTCCACGTTTCATAAAAGTAATGTATACAAATGAATGGGTCGAGAGCGGTGGTGCAGTGCTTGACACACTTTGCTGTAAAAAATCGTGACCTGGGTTTGTTTCCTGACCATGGCTGACATCGGTGTGGTGAAGTATGGTCAAAAAACCCTCACGACCAAAGCGGTGTGGGGTGGCCGTCATCCAGCAGTGGATTGACAAAGGTCAAAGAATAATAACTAATTCCTTATTTGCAGAGAAAGTGCCGTTGTGAAATCTGAGTTGGTTTCTTTAGTTAATGAAACACTGATGTAATGATTGTAGTTTTATATTGTTGAAGTATAAGTTCACGAAGTTAAACGCTGCATGTGGAGGAAGGAAACGTAATCCAGTGAGCAAATGGAACTTGTCTTGTTGACATTTCTCTGTTGCTGCTTGGCCAGGAGCCACGAATTGATGTTGAGAATTGAATCCTCGTAACTTGGTGGTACAGTGCTGCTTACCATTTCACGTGAAATTGGAATTAGGTTTCGTTGAGTGTCTCATGAATGTAGACTTAACACACGAGAAGACCACTGTGTAAGGACCACATGACCGCAATCGTCTGTGGAAGGGGGAGGCACAACTAACTGTAACCTCACGTAACAAGATAAATAAGCACCGTACTCCTGCAGCGAATTTCAATCCAAAATAAAACCATTAAATGTGTGTATATACTTCACACTGGCATACCACCTGTTTACATTGGTTTTTATGCCTTATTACCCCAATTCATTCTAACTTGTGATGTCAGTTTCTGATCATGAGACTAAGCATACATTTGGAACTCTCCTAGAGCAAGGTGCAAAACCAACCCCCCCCCCCAACCCCCCGTGAGAGAACGGCATTGGTGATATCGCAAAACCACAGCACTTCTGAAATTCCATCAAGTGACCTCCTGTCCGCAATGGAGGCACTGGACTTTTCTACGTGTGTTGTAGAGATGTTCATCACATGGTGATAAAACCTACATTTTTTCAAACTTAAAACTTTCGTGACTTCAGGAGTTCATATTCTTGGTTCTTTCGGTAAAGTCACGTAGATAGAAAATACAAATAAATTAAAATAAAAAATTTAAGTAAAAAACCACGACGTTTCGATCACAACACAAGCGGCCTTCATCAGGCAGAGAGAAAATAGGGGGCACGCCTCCAAATGCGACTGCTTCTCGGGGCTTTCAGAGTGAGCAAAGCCGTGCGGTGTAAACGGCATGGGCAGGGCAGCCAGCGCCAATGTCGGAGCAAAGCCCCACAAGTACATATCTTTGGTATTTATTCTCAAAGCTGAAATGTTCGCAAAATATATGAATACCCATATTTCATATTACGACATTTGTTATAAGGTCTTTGGTGACTAGGCTTAAATCCATTAACTCGCTGCGCTTGAGGACCTAATTTAATCACAGGCAGTTAAAACCCAGATTTGAACCCAGGATCTCAGCAGTGCCAGTTGAGTACTTTTTGTAATGTGTCAGTCCGTCATCATTGAGTGTGTGGTGCACTGTGGGTAGTGAGTGTCGGTGTCTGGTAAGTGGTGTCACGTGAGTGGTGTCACATGAGTGGTGTGATGTGAGTGGTCAGCAACTGGTGAGTGGGAGTTGTCAGTGTGTGGAGAGTGAGTGTTATGCGAGTGTGTGGTGAATCTCAGGTATTAGGTTGGTGGTGAGTGTCTGGTGAGTGGTTAGCATAACTAGATGACCAAAGATAACCATTTGTTATTGTGCAATATCTAACACGTGGTAGCAACATTTTTCAGAAGAACCTTAACTGCAGATTACGTGACCAGAGCTCGACTGGTATCTCACCGGTTCATGCGACTGCCCTCTTCGCGTGGACTGATTACTTTGTGTACATTTTACACAAACTCTTGAGGACAAGTGACAATTGATTGATGTGGAAGACACACCGTGTCAGGCCTGTGTGAATATCTTGCACCCGTTTGAAGGCACATTCTTGCGTGTGTGTGTGTGTGGGCCCGATGAAACATAGCACAGCGGTGGCCTGTGTATTTCATTCATGATTTACATAAATTCTCCATTATAAAGAAGCACTTTGGAAACGCAATTTTGTCGCCCAGAATTTCTTCATTTATTTATCCATTAGTTTTCATATTTTCCAGTCGCATCAGTCAAATATTTAACCATTAAAAGCACTCTATGACAGTTAAGCTATGTCATTTGCATACAGTTTTCGCTTACCACTGCTGTGCTGTCAAGTTTATAAAGAATGATTACCTCACTTGAAAGCAAGCTCTTGAGCGTAAATATAGTGACATGCATCACACTAGCATTATACAGAACACATAAGAGTGGTTTGTGATTACTTATATTCTACCAACATCTGCATCACATGGACAATGTTTTGATGATCAAGATCATTTGAAATGTGTACGCGCATGGATGTATAATTGGTTAAAGATAATTGTAACAACGGAACCATACAAGACCATGTTCTTAGAAAGTTATGCGGTGTGGGAACACAGCCGTAAAACATCGTGCAATATTTTCGAGGTTTAATTTGCGTGCTATTTAAGAAAAAAAGCTTTATTTTGCGAAAGGGAAACTCAAAGAAATGCCCATGTAAAACAAAAAGTGGAATCTGCAGCTGTGTACAATTGTGCCAAGCGCGCATTTTTTTTTACTCGGACTTTTGAAAACAAACAGATTCTGTGAAGTACAATGCCGTCAGCTGACATCTTAGAGCCTGGTTCTGAGGACACGCAAAGAAAAGATTGAAAGGAAATGAGAAAAAAACGAGAACCAAAAATGGTAGTGCGAGAAAATAATGGCGCTGAGCATAGAGCAGAAGCAGGAAACGGTGAGCTCGTGCGATGGTAACATTATAAAGCAACTAAAGAATATGAAGGCTGTAGAACAAAGCTACTATGGGACATTGCCTCAATCATTTTGACAGTGACGCATTGTGTTGTGTTGCTTTGAACAGTGCCCTGTTATTATTGGTACACTCCCATCCCTATCAGAAACTAGACTATTTTTTATTTTACAATAAGAGGCCCACTGAGCTATATAGCTCTTTTTCAAAAGGGACTTGGCCACAAATGAATGCTTATCGAAGTGGCTTATCATGTGCAAATTTATAGCAGCCAAATACTCTAAACGCACGTTTCTAAATGTGGAGGGGGAAACTGGAGGACCCAGAGAAAAATCCACGCGACCACGGGGAGAACACGCAATCTTCAAATATACAGGTGTCAGGGTTGGGATCGAACCCACGACCTCCTGCATACCAGGCGAGGTAGTTAACATCTCCTAGCCACCGTGATGATGATGATGAGAGAGAGAGAGAGACGCAAACTCCAAATATACAGCAGGCGTCGTCAGGGTCGGGATCAAACCCACGACCTCCTGCACACCAAGCGAGGTAGTTAACATCTAGCCACTGTGATGATGATGACGAGAGAGAGACGCAAACTTCAAGTATATAGCAGGCGTCGTCAGGGTCGGGATCAAACCCACGACCTCCTGCACACCAGGCGAGGTAGTTAACATCTCTCCACTGCGGGACCTCTATAGACCTGAATCGAGCTGTCTTGAGGTGGTCTGCCATTTCCCCTGTGATGCTGTGTCATACAACATTTACACCGATAACAATAGACGTGGGTCATACGTATTGCAGATACAAGTATCTTGTTTTTGTTAACTTATTACTTTGATCAATTTACTGTCTTCTCTCTCTGTTTGCTGTTAACATCCCACCACTTTCGGGTTGTGGCCTCTCCCTATGTCTATCTTCACTCTCTCTTGCCACCTCCCATCCAGTGGACTCCTCCAATTCTTCTAATCTTGTCCGGTCATCTCATTTTCTGGCGGCCTGTCTTTAGCTTTCACCGCAACAGGCTCCACTCCATTGTTACGTGTGCCCATCTGTTATCCGCTGTCTGAGCTGGATGCCCTTCCAAAACTCCATTTGAAGCTCTAATTCAATGTGTAGGTTTCGATTTAAAGCTTTCGTGACTGCAGGGATTCATCTTCTTGGTTCTTTTGGAAAAGTCACGTAGAAGGGAAATAATAAAATAATAAAAATAAAACATAATAAAATAATTCTCACGACGTTTCGGCCACAACGCAAGCAGCCGTCCTCAGGTGAAGAACAGGTCTGTCGGAAAGACAGTGTCTGAATGTCTGTCTTTCTGACAGACCTGTTCTTCACCTGAGGACGGCTGCTTGCGTTGTGGCCGAAACGTCGTGAGAATTATTTTATTATGTTTTATTTTTATTATTTTATTATTTCCCTTCTACGTGACTTTACCGAAAGAACCAAGAAGATCAATGTGTAGGTTTTACCAACTCTATTCAATACTCTGACTTAAATATAAACATGTTTTTTATAGAAATGTTGTCTTAATATTGTGCTAAAGGTAAGGGTGCAGACCTGCAATGATTTGCTGATGCTACTGCTCGTGGATGGACCTCCGCTAGAGGAAGCTCTCAGGCCCATTCAGAAAGTATTTGGCCTCCTCTTTTAGGCTCTCCAGACATCTTGAAAGAGGAGGGCGTATCAACACTTTACCCCACAACACTCAACCTGCTCTTCGACTAGCTGTTGTTATTTAAACTTGCCATTTGGAGTTTTGTCTATAACTGTAACGACATATATGGTATGCCAATCTCTTGACAAAAAAATAACATTTATAAGTTGTTTCCGTATAAGTTGCCTCCTTTGTGTGCAGTGTTTCCACAAAAGAGCCAATCCACGCTTGAATGATTCACATTTTTTTATTCACAGTGGGGTATTTTACCCAGAATGCATTAAAACTGCACGAACCCGCACTGACTAGCGTGGTGAAGTACAGTATCGGGAAACAATACCCATGACATACACAGCATGGGGAGGCCCGTCGTCCAGTAATTGATTAACAAAGAGTGTCGAATGATAATTGATGTGTTTCTTAAACGTAACACCAGTGGCATAGCGCATTTGTCATGGGCCATGAAGAATGGAATGTCATGAGGCAGCCTCTTTCTGCCTTCCCCTCCCCCCTCGTCATAGCCCAGCACCTGGGCCCCCCTCAGCCACTTGGGCCCCCTCAAGCACCTGGGCCTTCCCTCAGGCCCCCCTCAGGCCCCCCTCAGGCACCTGGGACTTCCCTCAGGCCCCCCTCAGGCACCTGGGCCTTCCCTCAGGCCCCCCTCAGGCCCCCCTCAGGCACCTGGGCCTTCCCTCAGGCCCCCCTCAGGCGCCTGGGCCTTCCCTCAGGCCCCCCTCAAGCACCTGGGCCTTCCCTCAGGCCCCCCTCAGGCACCTGGGCCTTCCCTCAGGCCCCCCTCAGGCACCTGGGCCTTCCCTCAGGCCCCCCTCAGGCACCTGGGCCTTTCCTCAGGCCCCCCTCAGGCACCTGGGCCTTCCCTCAGGCCCCCCTCAGGCGCCTAGGCCCCCCTTAGGCACCTGGGCCCTTATCAAGCCCCACTCAAGCTCCACTCAGGCCAATGGGCCTGCACACTTGATGGCCGTGCAACTGCTTAACGCTTATGTTTAAATTCACCAAAAATAATCTACTCGTGTTTGTATACGTTATTTTTCGTTTTTTTAGGATTTACTGAGTGTTTTTTTTCTAACTTAAACATAGTACTGTATCTCAAATAAACCAACACTATACAATCCCATGATCCAAAATACAATATTTTTAAATAAGAGTTTTATTTGTCAAAAGGACCAAAAGTCCAGAAGTTTATTACGAATGATATTTAAAGATACTGTATTATTTTTGGTAGTCCTCTGTGTTAAGTCCGTGTGTTCGTGAGTGTGATGAAGGGTCACGACTCAGTACATTCTATATCGGGCTTGGGGTGATGATCGTTACATCCTTTGTCTTCCCTGGAGGTGAAATCGAGCTAAAACAATGGAGCAGTGTTTCATCTTGCACAGTGAACGTCCAAGGGTACCCTGGCTTCCCCCAGTCAATACAGTACTATGTGACCCGCATGCTTATAGCAACTTCTTGCATTAGCTTTGTCCAAGAGGGTTTTTTTTTACACAGCTATGTGAAGTATGCTTCAGTCTGAAAAAGAATTTCACGGGGCTAAATGCACAGATCTCTGGGGGAGGTGAATTTCACAGATTTAAATGCACATTTTTTTTCAATCCAGCGATTTTCAACCCACCAGTAGATGAAGGCCTGCTCACGCCATGCCAGTCATGTGTTTATTTTTAATACATACTTCACCATTGCTGGCCAGCGTGGGTTAGCGAGGGGGGTTGGGGAACAGGACAGGTTCTGATATCACTTGCCACTGATGTTCGCTGTGGCTGGGAAGCAAACTTGGATTGCTGGATTCATAGCACATCATGTTAACCACTGCAACCACCACTCCACCCAACACGTTATTAACGGAGAAAAGGTTTTCATCATTTTCCTTAATTGGATTCAAGTTAAAAAAATTATTAAAATGTGTTACTGTCAGATATGATAGGAAACAATAAAGCTGAACAACAGGTTTCTGTAAATGATATTAGTGGTAACATTTACTTATCAATGTTTTGTGAATGAAAGTGGTAATATTAATGACAAATACAGACGTGACACGGAAGTTGAAAAGTGCGCAAGAAGCATGGAGAGACACATGGATTCATTAGAGAATATGGACAATTTTGAAGACATGATATTGACTTTTAAGATGAGTGGATTTTGGGCAGGACACCGTCGCTGGAAGGGATGATCACCGGTGGTCAAGGCTGACGAAATCAGCTCGTCTGGGGGAGCTAGATGGATTGTTACATTGCAGGACTGCGCGAAATGACCACAGACCATGACTGCTGATAATGAATGAATGGTGAAAAAATGAATCGGTCCAGGACAGTCATTGTTAAATCTACTTTGAGAGTACATTTTTATTAGAATTTTCAAAAAGACATGAGTCAACTTTTACTACATAAATGAATGTGCAAAACAATTTTCTTTTCATTAATCATCTAGGCTACACGTGCAGTCTTTAGTTTCAAGCATGCTCTGCATTGCCTGCAATATGTGATACGTTTTATTCCTGCACAAAGATTTACAAATACGTAATGTATGCTTTTGAAATGTTACCGGTCTCTGTGACACAAACATTATCGTCATTTCTTCTGATAAGAAAAGAACCTAATGTACGTGCAGAGACACGAAGGTATGATTTCAGTGTCAACCGCTGTACAGCAGGGTGTGCCTTCACAGTGTGACCTGACCCGGACATTCTTCATTACGTGTATCTTGCTTGTCCGGTTTTATTTCAGAGCTTGCTATTATAAAACATTTTTAAGAATGTTTTTTTTAAAGACAAAAATAGCCGGGCCCTCGGCTTAAAAAGTACAGTTGATCTGCCAGAATACACAACTTTTGAAATTTGGACCTATTTTTATTTCATTCTAAGTTGTGTATTATGAAGAATGCCTTTGACCAAATCACCCATAATGGGTGCAGTCTCAAGTGAGGAAGATGAACCTGGTTTGTGTTTATGGATGGGTGACGACAATGCAAAAACACGGTGTTATCGACTGCTTCGGGTCCTCGTTGTCGACAAAAGATCACATTTCAATACAATCCTTGGTTGTGCTGTGCGATGTTCCCTTGCTTGCACTTCCCGCTGTCACCAACTCGGGCTGGCCAGCATGAGGAGTAATGGTCATACAGCCCCATGACTCAGAGTATGGGTAGGCCGTCATCCAGCAGTGGACTGGCAGAGAGGGTGTATGTACACGCACCTTGATATGTGCGCCTGAATGCAGTTATTGGTCGTACTCGCAGCTTTTTTGCAATTCCTAGGCACTACGATCTGTTGCGATTGTTTAGAATTGCTAATATAAAACGAGACTACGATGCACTGTATGCCGTAATTGTATTATGACGTTCACATTTAAGAATTTCGTCTATGAATGAGAGAAAAAAATTACAGCAAAGCCAATTGTTTCTTTTCTCTAAAACAAAATCTTAATTCGTGTAAATGTAAAAAAATTGTATCTGGTCGATTGTTAATTACAACTCGGTTGTTGCAGGCCACGCGATACCAAAGCATAATTGACTGTGCTTTTCAATTTAATTGAACAGGACTACCTGACAGCCATCAGCCAAAAGCTCCCAAATGATGACGTCAACACCCTGTTTGGAAACATCAAGGAGATATACAAGTTTAACAGGTACGTGCGTGCATGGCATTATTACTTACCTCTTATGTTTTATATTAATATTTCAAATGAGAACATTATCACACATGTGAGACATGTCTTGACATACCAATTCAGTCCATAAATCAACCCATGATCTTTGTTGAGAGCCATGAATACGCTTATAGCAATGGTGTAATTCCTTCTACGCTCGTTTAGACGCGCAAGTTATGTCATTCACGTTATTGTATAGCTGAACAGTGATTGGGTCCTGTGGCTTTGATTGACTCGGTGTTGGATTGGACACGCAACTGACCTACCCCGACTGGACATCTGTTAAAAAGAGCTTTATAGCTCATCGGATTCCTCCAGTATATAAAAAAACACATTCTGATTCTGACTGCAAGGAATAGGCTTCACCGCACACGACAAGGCCTCACTTTCTTCACAAACTACAGGCAGTGTAGATTTATCTCGATCTTTCTATATCGCACTGGTTTACTCCTCCAGAATGCACCTGGTGGTCAGGAGAAGTAGGCTTCTGTCAGTCGAGTTGAGTCTGAATCTACGTGAAGCTCTGGGGGACTCATTGTTCATTGCTTACCGGTCACAGATCGGAGATTTTAAAACAGTGGCTTCATTCAGAGTTGGTACAGAGAACCCCCGTACACCCTGGCCATGTGCTCTAATATATGTTTGCATGTTGAACTTCTTTCGCACTGTATGTAGCTTACCGTGATAATTAACAAAGAGACGTTCCACTTTTAAAGCTGTTTCTTATTGGGTGCTGGCATATAAATATTTTTTTTTATCCCAAAAACCCATTGGATTGCCAAGTGTGATTTGTCACACTCGATGTAGGATTTTGTTTGAAGGAGGGTGCATTTGAGTCCCTACTGGCAAACGCTTGCCCTACCTTGCTTAGGTATAATGTCTGGTTGATCTGACATGAGCAGACCCCACTTCCACACACCTACTCAGCAACCACCACACTCGCTTGTGAAGTATACAATCTCGTGGAGCATTGTGGATACGTTTGTATGTTGAACTTCTTTCGCACTGTTAGCAGCGAACTGTGCTAATTGGAGGTGCGGGGGAAGGACAACAAACTCGACACAAAAAGCAGTTCTGAAGAAATTAGTTTTTAATCTAGATGTTAAAGTGCATGGCTCCAGTGGCTTCATAATATCTAAACTATTCTAAACTATTTTTTTATTTTACCAGGTAAGGCCCACTGAGCTATATAGCTCTTTTTTTAGAAGCGACCCGGACACAAATTATAGCTCAACAAAGTGGCTCATCGCGTGAAAGTGTATTGCAGTCAAATACTTAAAACTCATGTTTCTAAATGTGAAGGGAAAACCCAAGGACCTGGAGAAAAATCCACGCAACCATGGGGAGAACATTCAAACTCGAAATATACATGCACTAGGGTCGGAATCTAACAGACGACTTCCAAATGTAATGTAATACAACATTTAATTTATTATTTTATCTTTATACGTGACTTTACCGAAAGAACCAAAGAGTAATTCCTGCAGTCACGAAAGCTCCAAATTAAGTTTGAACGACTTCCTGTATACCAGACGAGGTAGTTAACATTTCGTCGCTGGTAGTAAACATATCGGAAGGAAGAGCATTCCAGACAGCAGCAGAAGCGCGCGATGCAGTGACCGTCTGTGTTGGATGATAAGTCAAAAACTGCTGCGAGGATGACCGGAGTTTGCGGGATGGTTTATGCACCTCAACGACATCAGCAAGGTGTTGTGGTTGATTTATGGCAAGCAATTTGGGTGTGCACATGTAAGCAAACACCTGTTTAGTGCCAGAGAGGGTAAAATCCTATTATTTTTTTCAAGTTTATTTTTGCTTTTGCTGATGATGTCACTTGCCTCCATATTGTTGGTTTCTGGAAGCCACCATCAGAGCAACACAATTGGCTAGCTGCCACAAACCTCTCATGGAGATCATAGTTGGTGTGGCCGTGTGATGACTGCCACCACCACCACAGGCAGAGGCAAAGCGAAGCACAAACAAAGCGTAAACTTAGCGTGCTACAATCTCTGTAAATATGCTGATTATGTGCGTGTGTGTGTGCGTGTGTGTCGGTTGCAGTGAGCTGCTGGGAGAGTTGGAGGATTGTGGCAGTGATCCCGTCGCCATCGCGGAATGCTTTGTCGAAAAGGCAGGTTCAGACACCACTCCGTTTTAAACCTGGTGGCGAGTCTGATTGTGTCTGCCATGTTGTCTGCTCTGCACGAGTCTCTTTCCTGCCATGCGATTTGAAACTATGAACCTTGCTTACCCCTGGTATCGAAAGTGCAGTTAGGGAGGGCGTTGTAATCGAGAGACTGTATTGTCTTGGTGTGGTGTTGGATTGCTGTGGGTTTGCTGCCTTGCCCAAGCTTGCATTTGGTCTTAACAAATCTGCAATAATGAATGCACAAGGGCAATTTGTACTTTCATGCTATATATTTATTCATTATTGACTTGCTTAACTTTTCTCTATCTTACTCTTGTATCCATTCTTGTATTTCTTTATTGATGTAACTTGCTAACCCGACCCTGTTTCTCCCAGGATAAATACACATTCTGAATCTGATGTGGCTTCCTCTTGAATCAACGTGAAGTTAATTACAATAGAAACACGATCGTAAATTATAAATTAAGACAGTCCATCTTCTTGGTTCTTTCGGTAAAGTCACGTAGAATGGAAATAATAAAATAATAAAATAATTCTCACGACGTTTCGGCCGCAACGCAAGCAGCCGTCCTCAGGTGGAGAACAGGTCTGTCGAGGAGACAGAGTCTGAATGACAAGCCCCAGGCGTGACTTTACCGAAAGAACCAAGAAGATGAATCCCTGCAGTCACGAAAGCTTTAAATCGAAATTTAAGATAGTCCAAATAGGTCGTGAATCTTTCGTGGATATTCCACTTATCTTTGGTGGCAATCATTTTACGCTAAGACAATACATTGTAATAACAGATTAATTCAAATCAAATGCTTCCAATTTCATATTTCATGCTGTGGAGTTGCTTTACATTGTGGTGATGTTTTTTTTGTTTTGCAGAGCGGAGGATTTGAGATATATACACAGTACTGCACAAACTTCCCCAGGTATTAATGTGAAAGAAAAAAAAACAGATCTATCCCAGCGATAAAATCAATACACCTTGATTACTATCACAAAACCACGCGCTGTTGCGAGTGCTGATTGAGAAGTCTGTGCAATGCTGCCACACTGTGGAAGTTTATAAGAGTGTCCATGCAGAACATTGCACACGAGATAGTACTTGCAAACTCGAAGATAACGTTTGTTAAACCCTGCAGAATTTATTGCGCCTGACTCTGCTAACGCACCTAAGGATAGCGAAACCGGGCCACAGTTTGCATGCTTGAACACATGCTGCAGGTTACTCTAAGTTTAGAAGGCCCAAAAAGGTCGATAGATAAAACATTTCCACGCTGGCACACGGAATTCATTTTCTTGATTATGTTTGTATTATTTATCACACAGAATGCTCAGCTACAGCAGTCGATGAGGGTTATATACTGATATTTACATGTGTCAGTGGAGGGAAATATTGTCTCAGTCTGTAAGCCTTGGTTTTTCATTCATTCGTAGCCCTTGACGCATGCCACCGATGTGTTCTGTGGTGCATTGAGAATATGAAAAATATTTTTCTTGCGCAGAGTTCTCAACAAAGAGCCAATGCCATATTTGCCTGACAATGATCTGGTGAGAGCAGTGGTGCATTGCTTAGTGTACAGTGCTATAAGTTTGGCAACCTAAGTTTAATTCCCAGTATCTGACACAGTCCTGGACTTCACCGCTCTGCACTGACCGACCCTTTTTGGAGAAGTATGCTCAAATCATACGTAAACACAAGCGGTGAAGTGTCCCAACACACAGGACCATCCTGAAGCATCATCCCGTCAGACTCACTGAAGCTGCTCCCGACGTGTCGAGTCAAAGGGTTTCCAGAAATGCTTACACTCATCTTCTGTTTACAGCCATAATACAGTTTTTTTTTTGGTAGAATGCTTAAATATAAACGTGTTTGTAAACCCGCCACCACCCGACATAGCCAATCAGCAAGGTTTGTCACACACCGGTGTGTTGGAGAGCAAATCCACAATATTTACAATCTGTTTACAGTTTGAAATAGCGGCTGAAATTTCATATTCTTGTGATGGGGGTGGTCTGTTCTACTCGTACTCATATGGAGGTCCGTCAATCAATACTGCTGGTACCCCCCCTCCCCCCACTTCTCTCCTAGATTAACTAAGGCCACAAAACACAAGTCAGCCGGGATTGTGGGAAGTCCACAGCTGTGGTCCAATCGATAGACACACCCCAGCCGTAGGAATGTGTAATTTCCACCACCTCAATGCTCATTTGGGCAGCACATCACTCCGAAGAACTAGGCGATGACAGATCACCTCGACATATGGCAACCATTACCACATTGAGGATTTTTTACATTTGTTTGCAAACTTCTCTCGCCGGCGGGTGTCATCCGTTCAATTGGTCCCATATAGAACGTGTAGTCAACAAATTCGTGCTGCGCTGAAGTGCCCACGTTGAGTTGCCGTTCCAGCGCCTGGCCCAACGTCCCTCACCTCTGCGTCGGTGCCCCCCCCCCCGCTCCGCCCGCGGGATGTGCGCATGCAGCTCCATGGAGCTCCTGACCAAGTGCATGCGGACAAAGAGCACAGCCAAATTCTTCCGCGACCACCAAGCGGCCCTGAAGCACAACCTCCCGCTTGGCTCGTTCCTGCTCAAGCCTGTGCAGAGAATACTCAAGTACCACTTGCTGCTGCAGGTCAGTGAGTCCAGGGGCCCTTCACACTACGGTGACTGCTCTCAAGATGCGTGTGTGTTGTGTGCGTTCAGTGCACGCGATATAATAACGGTTGCAGTTGTGTTTATAAAGCGTCGCAATGCAGCTGCATCTGAGACATTCCGCAGTGTTATGGATGCGACTTCCCATCCGTGACAGTGTGGGCTCTTTACCTGGAGTTATTTAAAAGGTTTAAAGAATGTTTTTTTAAAGGAAAGGTGCAGCTTTTGTTCATGCCAGTGCTAGCATAAGAGCGTTCAACTGGAGCAGTGTTTAACACGTAGGCTTTCGCGACCAATATCATCCATAATAGAGGTTTTTTTGGGTTAGATCGTGTAAATATATAAATGTGTCGTTAAAACCCGCCACCAATCTGGCTGTCGCCTGATGAAGCAAGTTGTAATGTACTGGCGAAACGTCGTACTCAGATTGTAAATGTTGCGGCTTGGCTCTCCAACACACCGGTGTACTGTACTAGTAACGAATTGGCCACGTTCTGTTTACGTGACAAACCTTACTAGTTGGCTGTGTCGGGTGGTGGCGGGTTTAATGACACATTTATATATTTACACGATCTAACCAAAAAAAACCTCTTATAGAGCAGTGTTCTTCATTGCAAGGCCCCTGACGTGAGACCCCTGGAAATACACAGAGTGAAAACACCACCCCATCATCATCATCGTCGTCATCGTGCTGCTGTCAAACCCCCCAATGGTTTCAAATGTGTGGCGGTCCTCACACTGATGCCTTATCAGGGAAAGTGGCCTCACTGAAAATTAGTGAAGAACACTGAACGAGAGGGAGCTCTATAATGCTCTATAGAGCTCCCTCTAGGGGATATGTGGCCTTACTTCTACATGCTGGCTAGACGTCTTGGAAGAGATGCGAATACCCACGCTTTACCCCACCACATGCGTCTATGATGTGGCCAATCTACTGGTCGGTGGACAGCGGAAGGGAGTTTAAAAAAACTCGTACCATTGTCTCTAAGGCTGCCGTCCCGGGGAGATTGAACTGGTGGCTTCTGGATTGCAAGTCCAGTTTGCTCACCGTTACACCACGGTAGCATCCCAAAGCATATTGGTGCTTTTTTATGACTTAATTTCTGGCATGTTTAATTTAAACTCACATTTGTTTGTTTATATATACTTTGAGACTCTAAGCCTCTTTGGTTAAAGTCTCGTGCATGACAGATACAATCCTGGTGATTTAAAAAGGGGTTTATTGAGTGTATGTTGATGCTTACATGTAGTTCAGTTCACAGTTATTATGAATAAGGTAATTGTGAATATTGCCAGAAGTTTAAGAAGAGTGGGATCACGATTTCTCCCCGTCCGAATGCCCTTTCTGTACAAGAAGAAAGCAAGGACAGTGCACATTATCAGAGTTATGTTCTTTTGTTTGTTCTTTTGTTTGTATTATTTGTTTGTATTATGACTGCAGGTATTGCGGTCTATGCAAAACATGACTCCTTGCAAAAAGGTGTCAGTTTTGTTGCCAGATAGAAGGGTAAAGAACCAATTATCATATTTTTACTGGCAAATGAGGTCCCCATAGTAAAGAAGAAAGCAGACATCAAATTTGAGTAAATTTTTTAAAATCTTTTTTGGCAGTGCTTCTCAGGCACAAATCAAAAATTACCACATCTGTCATAGACTCTGCCTTTTAACGGAAAAAAATACATGGTGGGGATGGAAAGTGGATTGGTCTGGAAATAAAATGTACAGTAGGGTAACATGAGAAATGTATACAGAGGAGGGATTATACATAGCACGGTCGTTAAGGTTATTATATCCAGCAGGGAGAATGTACGTGAGGGTTATAAATGTGGTTGTTTGCGCGTCTGTAGAGAGCTGAGATTATGCGTGGCATGGTCATAATGCTATGTGGTATGTAGCGAGGAGGGATTACGCGTGAGAATGTCACTGAAGGACCCTCCTGGAAATCTTGGCGCTTGGAGAGGCTTTCCTGGATAAATGAAATAATCATCGGTGGGGAGTGATGGGTGCAGAGGGTTAGCACGATGTGCTCTGAACCCGGTCAACTTGAGTTCGATTCCTGGCCGAGGATGACATTTGGTGGTGAGAAAATGTTATCTGAACTGGTCCAGCACCCACCAACGTGGTGAAGTATTGTAAAACATCCCTGTGACTAGTACACCTTGGGCAGAGATCCATCTGGCAGTGGATTGAGAATGGGTAGTTTTTTTAAACATACATACAACTCGCATTGTGACAATTTCCTGATTACTAATCTAGTATATCATTTACAATAACCCCCCCCCCCCCCGCCTCAAATCGTTGCACCTGATGAGTTAAATGATGACATCACCCTGCTGCTGCTGCTCTATTTAAGACCAGGAGCAAGAGCAGAGCCTCACCATTCTGGCGAATTGCCCGATGATGCTGGATGCAATTACCAGCGAAACGTCGTACCCAAAAATTGAAAATGTTGTGGTTTCACGCTTCAACACACCGGTGGGCTAAAGCAGTGAACTATTTGTGTTTTGTCAACGTGACACTTTTTTTACTGATTGGCCGTGTCGGGTGGTGGAGGGTTACGACACATTTATAAGTAACGCGATCTAACCCAAAAACGTTGATTATGAATAATATTGGTCGCCAAAGCCTACGTGTTAAACTATATACATTTCATTTGCATATGTAAATAATCAATATGATGTACATAGAGCAGGGCATTAGCATAATTAGGTCATTGAGGATGATTTCTTTATTTTAAAGGGAATGGGGAAACATTGGAGGAGGGGGGAGAAAGGGGTTCGTGAGGGAGGAGATGAGAAGGAGGGGAGAAGGAGGGGGGGGGGGATATTTTAACATTTGCTTCTATATTTTTGTAATTTACCCCCAAACTGTATCCTGATTGTCCTCTCGGCATCGTATCACGAGACGAAGCATCCTTTCAGACATCTCGTAGAGCAGTGCAACACTTGGCGGAGAACAACACGCAGAAGCGGACACCACAGAGCAACCTCTGAGATCCCTTTAAAGTCACCTCTGGTCTGCACTGTCCCACTCGTGCTGCATATTAGAGGAGAGTGAGGTTTGTTGCGTGACAGTCAAACCCATATTTTTCCATTTTTTTTATGCAGAGCTGGAATTTAGCCAAAGGACGGGCAGCACCAAATTTAATGTGACGGATCTGTTTTGTTGTGGTGAGACCATCGACTCACTATACTTGAGGACCCGGTTTAATCACAGGCAGCCGCCAGGATTCTCAAACCCAGGGGGTCTCAGCGGTGCCAGCTCAGCGCCCTGAATCTCCGAGCCTCCCGGGCCACCGCCAGCACATTTGCACCGACGCCGTAGTAAACGACTGCTGGATGGCTGAGCCAAGTTAACAAAGCCCGTGCCGGGATACCGCAGCAAACGCTTGACTCGTCATGCGGAGGGCGATGAGAGGTTGATGGAGTAGATGGCGTTTGCCGGGGCAGAGGGAGAGGACGTAAGAAGAGGGGGAAATGGGTTCAAAGAGGTGCTTAAGAGCAAGGCCATGAGGGACTGTGTCTATATCATTGCGTTACTGTGTAACCTTTTCATGCGGGCTGCTCACTTGTGCGTCAGTGACTCCGCAGTCAATAGTTATAACGCAATCTGTTTTCTTTTTTTATGTCTCGAGTGTGTATTTACAGCATAGAGAGCCCGCTCGTTGCGCTGTTCCTTCCCTCCTCTCACAGGTCACTGGGTGTAAAGCATTAAAATCATGTTTTATGGTCCTTGGGTCGTTGCCTCGTGTGGCACACGAGCAAAATTTGTTTTCCTCCACGTGTCTTTTGGTGCCGACATCAAGAGGCCAGCCCGAGATTCGAGTGACCCTTAGCAGAAGTAGATGAGACAGCGTTTGCTGCAAATGAGCAAAGGTGTTGTAGGAGAGTGCTGCACGCGTGGAGATTTGGCTGAAAGCATTCTTTGAAGTAATTTCGTTGCACCCTGATGAGCTGAAATTAGTCGTCTTGCACTTGTTCAAGGTGCTCACATTGTAGGTGTGGTCAATGAATTCAGGTGGCTCTACCAACAGCCAGAAATCATTAAATTAATAAAACACACCTCGTTATTTGTGCTGCCCCGGAGAGGGTGGAGTAAGTTGGGTCATTTCTTCTGCCCTCCGGGAACAGAAAGGTACGGCCCCCTCCAGTCTCCCCCTCCCACCCACCTTGATTGCTACGGAATGAATCGGTAGTAAAAGTCCAATACACTGGTGCTGCCGAAAGACCCACAGAGTCTGCCAGGCACCCGGGCTGAGCGGGCTACATGTGTCTGCACGTGCATGCCTCGTTTGGTACCTGAAATCGGTGGCGCCAGCGGTTGGCGCACTGCGCCTTGAACCCGACAACCTGGGTTCGATTACCAGGCACGGCTAACATCAGTGGCTGTGTAATATATGTGAACCAACCCTTGGCCTCCCTGGGGAGACGAAGTGGAGTGGGCGTGTGTGCTGCAAGTCGCGCTACTCCCGTCGTGAGCTCTGACACTCTAAACGAAGCTATTTGTTTTATTTTACCAGGTAAGGCCCACTGAGCCATGTAGCTCTTTTTCAGAAGCGACCAGGCCACAAATGGTAGCTCAACGAAGTGGCTTATCACGTGGGAATTTATAGTAGCAGCCAAATACTCTAAATGAATGTTCATTCTAAATGTGGAGGGAAAAACCAGAGGACCCGGAGAAAAATCCACACGACCACAGGGAGAGAGCGAGAGACACGCAAACTCCAAATATACAACCGGCGCCAGGGTTGGGGTCGAACCCGCGACCTCCTGCATACCAGGCGAGGGAGATAACATCTCACTTGATACAGCTATCGTGCTGTGACTGTTCCACCTGAAGATGGAAGCTTGTGTTGCCTCCGAAACGTCGTGATTTTTATTTTATTTTTATTTTACTTTTATTAATTTTCATTTTTTACCTAAGTGACTTTACCGAAAAAACTTAAGAATATGAAGATAACATCCCGCCGCCACCCCTCAGTCCCATAACCGTGAATCCTCACCGGTGATGCGACCGTGGCTCCCCCGTTGCAGGAAATCGAGAAGCGGCTGGACAAGAGCACGGACGGCTACGAGGTGGTGCAGGATGCCCTGTCGGCAATGCACGGCGTCGCCTGGCACATCAATGAGATGAAACGCAAGCACGAGCACGCTATCAGGATCCAGGTGCACACACGCACACGCGCGCACGCGCTGTTTTATTACGAGTATGCCCGTGAGGGCTTGTGGATGCACATCGCAGTATGCATTAGGGATGAGTTTCAGATGTATATAAACAAAAATAATCGAGCTCATTTGGTATTTAACATAGACAATGACAGATTTGTGTTTAGGCGTTCGGGTTTATTTGCTATAGTCACAATGGTTGAACATGCATCCATAAAGAAGTGCAGGGATGACGTCATGGTCGTGATATAGATTTTTTCGGACCGATCTGAAACAAAGATGAAAAAATTAAGATGGGCCAAAATATTGTATCTTTGCCCACTTTTTGGATTTTTGGAATGAATCCACTGTTGTGCTGTATTATATGCCCTCCAAAATTCTACACTGCCCACCTTCATCAACCCAGCACTGACCAGCGTGGTGATTTTTGTCAAAAAACCCCTGTGAACCACGAGGTGTGGGGAGGCCTTCATCCAGCAGTGGATTGACAAGATGGTGGTACACGTGAATGTAAACAGACACTGATGTAATTGCTTTACAGGCTGGGTTAATGTGCACACGTTTTTGAAAAACGTACGCAGAGTCAACTGGAATTGTTGAACATTGTCCTCTAAACCAATTCTATTAACACATCGTTAAATGCAGCAGACAACCTCATTATGCTCCATTGTGGCGCAGTACAGCAAACAGATGAAATGGCAGATGCAAGTGGGTTTCTCTGCATCACTGCATATGTAAATACAAACATCTTGTCAGTCAAGCCAATGGGCCTTTCAGATAAATGTTTCATGATTGCCTGGACTGATTGTAATATTTATGAAACATTTGTCCGGAAAGCCCAGTCACCTGATTAACTCGGGAAACAAAACAAACGAGTGCCTTAAGTGGATATGTGAATGGGCATTAAACAAACATCAGCACTGGGCAGAAGACAACGATGGACAGGAACGGTCACACTGCGCTCCCATATGCCGGTGACAGCCTTAACAGATGCTCATCGCCTTTAAACAGCCCTTGCTCCAAAGGCTACACAGAGGACCTTTGTCTTTGTGGTGTTTCGTGTGCAGGAGTTGCGTGGATTGCTCATCAACCTCAAGCAGGACCTGAGCATGTTGGGGGATCTGGCGCTGGAGGGGTCTTTCCGCTTGCACCGGACGCGCAAGGAGCGAGCCCTCTTCCTCTTCGACAGCTCCCTGCTCATCGCCAAGAAGCGCGACGACGGGCAGTTCGTGTTCAAGACCGAGATCAAGGTTGGACTGCGCGAGAAGATTAAAACACCACCCCATCATCATCATCATCGTGCTGCTGTCAAACCCCCCAATGGTTTCAAATGTGTGGCGGCCCTCACACTGGTGATGTCTTATCGGGGAAAGTGGCCTCACTGAAAATTAGTGAAGAACACTCAACGAGAGGGAGCTCTATAATGCTCTATAGAGCTCCCTCTAGGGGAAATGTGGCCTACATGCTGGCTAGACGTCTTGGAAGAGATGTGAATACCCACTCTTTATCACCAAGAAGCGCGACGACGGGCAGTTCGAATGACAAGGACCGCTACATTTAAAACAAATTTAAAACACCAAGATGTATTTCCCCTCCCATTTCATGGTGATGTACTCAATTATCGCACCACCAATTAGCACGGTTGACTACCTACGGTGCGAAAAAAGTTCAACATACATTATTTACGCATATTATATATGCATGAATGTGTTTATATGCATGCATTCGAATATCTATTATTAATTAATATTGTGTCAATAATATCAGCCTTAATATTGTTTTTTCGGAATTAATATTAAAATTCTGTGCTTATATATTTTTCTAAAATCACTTGTTATGGCGAGCTTATATTATAACATAGTTCTGTTAATTCATTCTTTTGTAAAGGAACATTCCACCGTTGATTAGGTAAAGAATATATATTTATACACCAGTGGTTTTTAAGGTGTGAACCTGTGTTTGTAATAAATCTATCATGGTATTTGCCTAAAATCATGCAGTTGCATATTTCACTGTGTAATAAATACAACTCATTGAAGTTAAATGCATTGTATTAACATTCTCAATTCATATCATTTCAGTGCCGAAACCTCATGATTTTGGAACAACCCAGGGAGCTTGAGTTCTGTGTGTGGCATTACAAAAATGAAAAGCCACGGTACACGTTTCAGGTCAGTTTCTAATAATAATAATGATCACGTCCTGTGTATTGCTGGGATTTTCAGATGTTTGACATATTTCTTATTTTAGTACTTTTTGTCTGGGAAGAAACTCGAATACACATATTATATAGATAGGCAAACATCTACTTGCTGTACTGCCTTATATGTCAACTTGTAACCATGCAGATGGGGTCCTCATTCATGTGACAAATAAAGAATATAATTTTCAACATTCATAAATAACACTGCATATATACTTACTGGGTTGTCGGATATCTTGGCCAGTGGCCCTTAATCAGATAATGTTTGTGTGATACACCAACCACCACCTATTGCATTTTAACCGCCCCTTCTGTTTTCTCTAAAAGTTCCACTCTAAAGTAGACTCGCTGTGCAGTACGACTGAACACATCTATGCGGTGGCATTCTATCTAGTTTCACACATAGGCTTTCGCGACCAATATTATCCAAAATAAAGGTTTTGTGGGTTAGTTCGCATAAATATAAGCACGTCGTTAAACCCGCCACCACCCGACAGCCAATTAGTAAGGTTTGTCACGGAAACAAAACATGCCACTTCGTTGCTAGTTCAGCACCCCGGTGTGTTGGAGAGTAAACCCACAGCGTTTACAATTCTAGTTGTTTACGTAACAAACCCTACTAATTGGCTGTGTCGGGTGGTGGCAGGTTTAACGACACATTTATGTTTACGCAATCTAACCCAAAAGCCTCTATTATGGACATTCTATCCAGTTGGGGGTTTGTGCCACGGTCTGTAGATCCTGCCAGTAGATGGTGCCCTTCAGTATCATATCACGGTGTGCCCCTTTCGCTTGACAGGCGAAGACTCAAGAGGAAAAGAGTCAGTGGATACACCACATCAAGAGGCTCATTCTCGAAAACCATCCATCCACTGTGCCGGACAAGGTGAGTGCAGCCGGCTGTCTGTCAACTTGCTGCCTGCTACTCGAACAAATATTATTGTCCCCATGACCTTTGGGCAGTTACGAGCCAAATATAGAAATGTTCTCTGGTGGGGGCTAGTTTATTCATAAGGGAACTTGTTTGGCTTCCGTACCGTTGGCAGTCATCTGGAAGGATGATGGCTGAGTTGGTCCTCACTGGGATTCATTAAGAATTTTGTGATTTGATTATATGGGATTTTTTTCATTCATCCCACATTGGAAACCTTGGCAAATGTATTTTAAGGAGTGTTTTGCATGAAGTGGAAAGGTGGCTCAGAGGTTGGAGCACTGAACCAGCAGTGCTGAGATACTGAATGTTAATCTGGCTTACAGCCACCCATAGTTGTGAGTTTATGGTCTCATTCCAGTCACCAATGACATCACAAAATCTAGTTTTTTTTTATTACTGTACTTTGACAAGATTGCAACGAATAGATTTTTTAAAATATCAGTTTCACAAAAATATTTTCATTTAAGTTCTGTATGGGTAAAGACTATCACTTTGAGGGGCTTTCAGAAGTAGATCTGTGATATCACCTTCCACAGGCCATTCTCTTGCATGTGGGTAATCGACTTTCCTGTACGAGTTCTGAATGGACACTGCCAGAAGGCATAATGACATCACTCGTGGAACTGGGATAAAATTGGCGGGGATTTTTTTTTTTCACAAAATAAAAAAAGTTAATTTTGCACGTGCGAGATTAGTATTCAAAGTAACCGGAGAAAAACTCACGCATATGAGGGGTAATCACTAAAAGGTCAAACGCAAGCTTACAACCCACTCGCAGATCACCATTCCTTGTCTCAAAAGTGCTGTACCAGAGGCCTAGCACAGCTCGATTTGAACTTGTTGCAGCAGTCACGGTCTTAACGAACCACTTACCTTTATAGCAGCCAATATTGCTGCCACGTATTATTATTCTCTGATGTTATGGAGAAAAGGGATTATCTATTCAAAACATTAAACATGAACAGACCTGTGCTATAAATAAAGTGGAATGAGTACCCCGTGTTCTGTTTAATCGATGAATAATTTAAGCCCCAAAAGGCATTTTGGATTTAGGCCGACAGCCAATTCATGGTGAGAAGCTCTTTTACGTTTAAAATTCACGTCTTTTAAAAAATGTTGTTTATTATTCCATCTGAGATTAAAAAATATATATATATATTTACAATTATGGAAAATCCCAATGGTGTTATCACAAACCCGTAGGCTGAGATAACCTTTTAAGGTACTTTGTTTGCACATTGTGGGAGCTTTTGAAGTTAATTGTACGAAATAAACATCCTTAACAATCACCTCCTTACGACGCGACGTAAAAAGACACGTGCTAATTGAAATGTTATTGATGCACTTCCACTGGTTTATTTTGCCAATAAAGCCTGCGTTGTGTTTTTTTCACAGGCAAAGAACATCATTCTTGAAATGGATCCGGCATGTAAGTATCCACACACTGCAGCACCTGATATAATTTGTGCACGTTGTGTTCTTTTTTCAGTGGGCACATGCCGCAGAGTGCGTTTTGAATAAAAAAAAAAATTGCGTCACATTTCAATTTCTAAGAATAATACTTTTCAAACATTTGTCAATCCATTGCTGGACGAAGAGCTCCCCAACACGGCAACATTCATGGGGGTTGTTTGGCCATGCATCACCACACTCGTCAATGCAGGCCGGTGAATAGGCGGGGGGAGACCAAGCAATGGTTCAAATGTCACTTGCTACTGATGATAGCCATGGGCGGGAATCAAACTCGGGTTGCCTAACTTGGTAGTGCAGTTCTATCACGACTGTACACCCAAATGTATGTACTGTAGTGTCTAAATATCAAAAGCATCTCAAGATGCTGTCCAGTACGAAGCATACAAATGACATTCAAACTAAGTAAATAGTAAATAAACAATAAATGCTCTGTCCTAGGTTTTTTGCAGTTGTGCTTTACAGCTCCCCTGCACGTTATTTCCCAAGATATCCGACGTTTCAGAGCTTTTCCGGTTCCTAATGAAGCTTTCAGCGCACAATGTGAAATGTCGGACATCATGACGAACGACACCAAATCAGAATCTTTATTTAGACTGGAAGAATCCGATGAGCTAAGAAGCTATCTTTCACAGATGTCCAGTAGGTTTATAGGTGTCCAGTAGGACACACAGTCCAACCTGAAAAACGCTTAAGGGAGCAATAAGTAAATGATGAACGCCAAACCAAATAAAAGCAAAACACGTGTTGGGCAGATTGATCGGTGGAAAAACACAACGTGCGCAAGCCGTCTCCACCACCAGTGACCCCCTGCGCAGGCGGTGAATCGTCCCGTAATACGTGGCGGTTAAAGCAACAACATCTCTAATTCATTCAGCCTGGAGAAGAACCGGGGGCGGTATCGGTAGCTTGTAAATGGCAGGGAAGCAACAAGTAAGTGGCAGACGAGAGAATGAAGAGTTCTTAACTGTATATTTATAGAGGACGATATGAATTGGCACTGGGGATAACGTGTGGATTTTGTCCATCGAATCGCAAGAAATTTCCTTGCAGACACGCGCATCGGGCCTTTGATCTCACTTGGTGTCCACATTTTAAAGTGACTAAACATTATCTGAATAACCGCTGTCGGCTGCTGAGTGCATACAAATGTTCTACCGCATTTGTGATGTTACGTTTTAAAGAATACATTTTAACCAGTTTTCTCAATATAAAGGGGATGCAAATGTGAATGTGAGGTTAAAGTGTATTGTCTTCCATCATTTTCACATCGGTATGGCCATCAATTGAAATCGGGCCCATTGCCTTTAATAGCAGTGAACCAATAATTGCCCATCGCGCTTGTCAAGTAATTGTTCTATCGGAGTGCAAATGAGTATTCCTAATGGCAATTCTTGTTTCCTTAAAATGGAGTGGTGAGATCTGAAAGGTTAAAGAAAATGAACAGTGAGCCAAACTAAATTGTTTACTATTGATTTGTGTTCCTATTTGGATTAAATACATCTGCATGCAAAATCTATACACGTCCAACATATACATGCTTATTGCATACCACACAGTTACACATTATGTAATATATGCAGTTAGAATGATGCTGTCCTACTCAAAGGAACTGATGGATTAGCTCACCAAACTAGCTGTCCACAAACAACTCGCCATCACCTTGAGCCAACTACCGCAAGCAACATAATTAATGAGACTGTCCACCATCGCCGACGTGGCCCTCAGGACCACAACATCCAACAAGGCACTGTGATATGATGACCTGTGTCTCCTGAGTTCCTAAAGAACTTGGGAACACATGCAAAAAATGGCTTTCAAAACCTCTTCACCATCATACACAGGGCAGGAAAAATCCCATAACCATTGTATCAAACCAAAGTCATTGCCATTCTGAAACCCTGAAAGCCATGATAATCACCTTCCAGCTACAGGCCAATATCCCTCCATGCTTCCCAGACTTTCCCCCATGATCGATCCTCAACTGCCTCCCGAATTTCAAACTGCCTGTAGCTGCTGCTGCGAACACATCATTGCCTTCACCACCCTCCATAGAAGCTCGTTTCCAACATCAACAGAAAACCGGCACAGCAATGGTTGATCTCTCAGCTGCCTCTCAGACTGTTTGGCATCATGGGCTACTGCTGAAGATGGCCAACATCATCAGATGCCATTCTCCTGTATATCTCATCAACACGATCCTCAGCAACCGTACACTCAGGTTGAACACTTCGCTGGTGAACACAGCCGCAAGAAAATTGTGAACAATGGCCTCTCAAGGCTTGTTACTTGTTACAATGTAACGTCCATATATATGTGACCTGCTGTGTACATAATCAGGCAAGTTCATATGTGCAGATGACATAGTCCTTGCTGTACAGGGCACAAACCGTTACGCGAAGAGCTGATTTCATGTAACTGGAAGCATATTTGCGTCACTGGACACTCCAACCAAATTTCTCTAAATCCACTACAAGCACTTTCCACCTGAATAATCATGCAGCAGATGCCACCCTTGATGTGTCCTTCAGTGGTAGCCCAGTGCACAGCAGACGTCTGTCCAGTCTACTCGGTGGCAGAGAACGGCGCTCCAGCCTGGTCCTGGAAATCTCACACGGAACTTTTAGATGCACAATAAATAATGTGATGCGCATCACAACCAGAACAATGAACCCGACACCAATTCCCTGGCTCCTTGTCCTGGTGATCATTGGGCCACCATATATCAGCGAAGACTTGCAAACTGCAAGGGAGTATACAAGTTTTCTTTCCAATGACAGCGTACCCATCAATCGACACCACTAACGAAAGTCCCGATTTCCCTTCTGGAATCGCACTTGCTGCTGTCACTGTCCTAGAATCTCACTCAGATCCAGAAGAACGCTGTCGAACAGAGTGGAACAACGCAGAGGTCCAGAATAAACACCTCCTGGCTCTGATATTCCTCGAGGACACCTATGGTGTGACCATCAACGGCAATAGAACATCAATAGGCCGATGCGCACATCTCCTTAGAGACAAGGCCACAGTAGTGCAACTGTGGCCATGCAACCCAAACTATGGACCTGATAGTAAACCACTTCCGTCTGCGCTCCTTCAAACGGAGGAGGAATCGCAAAACTACATCAGCTCTCTCCTGAAGCCCTCTCTCGGCTAACAGACCTCTTGTAGCTAACAGACCTCGACATTGGCATTTATCCCCTGAACTCTTTGATATATGCCAGAATATAACAGCGGTGAGTTAATTATAAATTGATTAATTTCTAATCGATTTAAACAGATGAATAGACGCATTCTTACAAACCTATCATTTACATATCTTTGCAAATTGATATAGTATTTGCATATGATTGGCATATATTTCAAGGGATTGATTTATATATGCACAATAATCGATTTTTAGGTTTGAATTAAATTAACAAATGACTCATTAATAACCTACAGTTTGCACAGCAGTGTACACAGGCTCGATGAAGCCAACTTTTTAAAATATAACCACAACCCTGGCTCTTGAGAGTGTATTAGCAGTTCAAACATTAATCCTTATTATTTGTTCAGACTGTGCTGAATAGGACCTCATTAATTATCTTGGCCTTTCAAAGCAGTTCAAATTAATTCATGATACATGAAAGGATCTTTTTTTTCTGGTCACACGTTAACCTTTCTGATTTAAAAATACCTTTTAAGCTCAGTGGGTTGTTGATAGCAGTCATTTGCGGTACAAGGCAAGCCTCTGTCTGTCTGACTAACTTCAATGCTCGCCGCGCTCAATTCCATTGATGTCAAGAGGGAAGCGGCTGGCTCCTAAGTGGCGGTGGTGCATAATTAAGGATGTGGCTTACTGCCAAATCAATAACTGGATGTACATCTGTCAGGGCAGATACGGAGCTACCGTTGCCATCTCTATCTTCCTCATCACACACCCCGTCGTACACGCCGCACTAAGATATCTGGCAAATGCTTTTTCGTGACGTTCTTTCTTCTTCTTGGTTCTTTCGGTAAAGTCACGTAGAAGGGAAGTAATAAAATAATAAAAATAAAAATAATAAATAATTCTCACGACGTTTCGGCCACAATGCAAGCAGCTGCTTGCAGTTGCTTGCATTGTAATACAGCTATCGTGCTGTGACGGTTCCACCTGAAGACGGAAGCTTGTGTTGCCTCCGAAACGTCGTGATTTTTATTAATTTTAATTTTTTACCTACGTGACTTTACCGAAAACCTTAGAATATGAATCCTTGCAGTCACGAAAACTTCAAATCTAGAATTGATTCTTACGCTCGCAGTACCCGCATCGAGTTGTCCGGGAGAGTTTAGATTAATGAAAATGTATGCAATCGTACGCAAATAATTTGCTCATGTTAAATTTAGAGTAACTGAGATAATGAAAGTTCATCAATGAGGCAAATAAAGCAAGGAACAGTGCCAATGATGCAATGAAAATGACACTTTTAATTATTTCAGATTCTTTAATTGAATGATTGAATGTATGTAATTGTGAATCATTATTTTCCTACCCATGATATACGTCATACGCCACAAATATTTTACAGATATTGTACGCTATCTATATTTAAAATACGTAACAAATGTGCGGGTGGACACGCTCGTTTCACATATTAATTTGAGCTACTTCATTCCATTTTGCTATTGTCATCCAATTAAAAGATATGTGTTCACTTACAGAAAGCATTTTAATAACTATTAAATGCACATTGTTCGGCGCTCGAGTGGTTTTAGGAGTGTGCGTTGGGACATTCACTTTTCGTTAAGACAGCATTCTATCGCGCGATGCGTTGAAGTGGGTTACTTTGTAGAGATATTAAACGTAAAAGAGACCACGACTGAGTTATAACGACAGTGAAGCCTCGCTAAGCAAATGCGGAACCTCCCGTAGCAGGGTATGCTTCTTGAGTAAACAAGCATTGTTATAGATTTCCTTTTTAAAATGTACATTTTTAAACACCGGTACAAAGAGATGTAAAGAACTGAGGTGCACATCTTGCAAGTGACCCGGTGTTTCCCAGACTAATCGTGGCATAACCGTGGCATAACCGTGGCGAGATCTCGGAAGCGAGGGAGAGCGAGATGGGACAGAGGATGAGAGAAAGTATTTAGAAGGAGATCGAAAGGGCACATAAAAAAGAGCGGAATAATTGATGGGAAGAAAAAACACAATGGGGGGGGTTATATTTTCCAGTTTGTAACTAGCCAAGCCTTGCCAGAGAAATTCTCAAGCAAACGCATAGAACACCACGTTTAATTCCCACTTACAGAAATGGCACATTTATTTATATTAAACACGCATCAAACTTTTCCATCAGCGGTTGAGTGCTTCGTCGGGGCTTCAAAACTAAAAGCTTGATTTTTCTGGGCTGGTCCTGGCTCCGTGATATTATACTGAGTTCCGTGTCGTTAACTTTGAGGCGCAAATGCGCGACACATAAATCACACGGCGAATATTGTCAGCTTACTTTATTCTTCGTGCTCGTCATGTAACATTGACTGCAGAAACTCCCCCGTCTGTGAGTTATGCAATATTCATATTGTTAGGTTTTTTCGGTAAAGTCACGTAGGTAAAACATCTGGCTGTGACGGTCCCACCTGATGACGGAGACTTGTGTTGCCTCCGAAACGTCGTGATCTTTATTTTATTTTATTTTTATTAATTTTGATGTTTTACCTACGTGACTTTACCGAAAAAACCTAAGAATATGAATCATTGCAGTCACGAAAGCTTCAAATCTAGAATTATGCAATATTGCTGAAGAACCCCTTAACTCGTTCTTTGCGACATCGATGTTTTTTGTCTTTGGTTTTCGTTGCTGCAGTGATCACGGCACCACGGATTTCTCGTGTAAAATAGGGAGGCAACTGGCTTAACGGGATCATCCATGTAACAAATAAAATTAAATCTTAACAAAAAATTTTAAACTCACTTTTCATCAAAATCTTCTTTATGTAACTTAACGTTGAATTGTCTCTCTCTTCAAACGAGTAATGCCGTACCAGTGGTGGAAGTTCCCCATTTTCTTTGCAGAGGCCTGTCTGTTGACTTGCTACAAAGTGGTATACATGTTATTGACCTCCCTCTTGGCTTAAAAAATAAATGTATTTTTTAGACATTCACTCAGGCACTTGACCTTCTAGGATTCCATCGTATCAGCGGCATTGGTTCAATACAATCAAACTCTGGACCATTTTTGCCATTCAGTCTCTTAATTAGTTTATTTAACTGAAAGTTGGTGAACTGACCGATAGTATATTTAGTGTCCGTCATAGCTGGAGGTTTAACCTTCCCATTGCTAAATGTACCCTCTGCCACTACCTTCAAATGTAATCATACATAATTGAGCCCTTTGCTGAGAGAGCAATCAACGTGATTAACCAATCCCAGTGACATTAAACCGACTGTTGTGTTTGTAATTTGTACAGATCCCACCGGTATCTATAGCCCCAACCGGAACAGGAGGCCCGAGTACCACGAGGTCAAGGAGCGGAAACGTCGGAGGCAGGGTGAGTACCGTCGGAGACTGATGGCCAAGACGATGCGTTTGTGCACAGTGACCCCTGACCGTTTCTGAATGAATCACCTTTAATGTGGCAGGAGTAACAAAAACCCCACACACGTCCGTCAATAACACAGCCTTAAAGAGGACACAGGATAAAGACCGCTTGTGTTGCGATCGAAACGTCGTGGGTTTTTTGCTTTCATTTTATTTTAATTTTATATTATTATTTTTCTTTTTTTCTTTTCTATCTATGTGACTTTTTGAGAAATGGTCCTTTTTCTTGAGCTCCCTGCTATAAGCTTTCTGACCGGATCGGATTCCTCCAGTATAAATACAGTAAATATTATAATTCTTGACTTAAAGCTTTCGTGACTGCAGGAATTCTTATTCTTTGGGTCTTTCGGTAAAGTCACGTAGATAGAAAAATAAAAAATAATTAATACAAAATCACGACTTTTCGATCGCAACACAAGCAATCGTCACCTGAGGACGATTATGTGTGTTGATATCGAAACGTCGTGATTTTTTTTTTCTACATGACTTTACCGAAATAATTTTTTAATTCTATTTTGACTCTGCTGATGAGACCAAAAAATGTGAAAACCAGTCCAGATTTTATTGGCTTAAATGAATGCTGCTCAATAATATTGGTCTGGAAAGACAATAGGCTGAAAGACTAAAATATATATGTGGAAAAACAGTGGGGTTCTGTTTACATTAGCTTTGGCTACCACGATACAGCAATATCAATTAAAAGAGATGTGCGCAACTTTGAATTCGATTTTATTACAAAAAATGTCGATGAAAAAGCAGCCATCGATAGCTCACATCTGAAATACTGCAGACTGACAGCATTTCGAAGAACAAGACAAATATATAACACTTTAAATGTGTTCCTTTGGGTCCTTCAAAACCTGCAGACTTGTGATCAATGCCGTTGTCTTTAGAGAGCGTCATTTGGCAGCTCCACAAAATATATTTGGTGAGAAAGTCAGGACCAGGCAATTTCAAGGAATAAAATACGGTCCCATTGCCCAGCAGATTAAAAAGAGTTGTTTATTGCAGAAGCGATTGATGTTTAATGGAAATTATCCCATATTCTCGTTGGAATGGAGTTCTGTGCAACCCATTTGTGCCACACTGGCATTTGTGACTTAAATGCATGGGAAGGTCATGCAATTTTCCAAATGTCAAGATGGCATTATGCGGTTAGTTAAGATTATAATCCAACGGGAGAAGAAGAAAAAAAGTGAAAAAGTAGGTCTCTGTGTATCCTTTTACTACAAAAAAAAATCTAATGGTTTTTGATAAATGTTTGAGGCTGAATTGAAGGCTCAATATTGAACCACAATACAGTGCGTAGTAGATAATTCTCTCACCGTTTGGGCTCAGTGGTGGAGAAATGTAGGTTGGGATTAATGGTCACGGTTCGAACGCACGTGCTGTGACAATTTGGCAGGGCAGGCCATTTGTAAATGTTACGCGTGGCAGCCAGAGCTTTGCATGAGCAAACATAGGCGTCCAAGCATTGCAGAAATGACTCAAATGAGGGATCAGTGTCAAGCATGTCACGCTGCTGTGCAAACAGAGAATGTGTTATTATCACCCACCGTTTGTCATGTCTCCTTCGTATTGCTAAATTACACTTTGACAGAGCATGCAGACAAGGTGACCGCCTCTTGGCAAGGTTGTCTTTAGATGGCGGTACAGCAGTAGATTCTTGGGGTTTCTCTTGGTATGCAAGTTTCCCTTCACATGTGCAAGGCACTCGCTAATGGAATTGGCCAACATCAAATTCAGGGTTCTGAGACTCAGAGAGGCTTTCCTGGCTAAAGGGTCTTGTGATTATTATTGTTATAATACAACTGCAGGTGTGGGTTATAAACAGTAACGATTGCAGAGCATGGTTAAGTAAGCAAAGGGATAATTTATTACTGGCCTTCTGTCACACCATATGCAGGTGTTTAAATACGAGGTAAACACCAGAAGCACCGCACAGTCGTTAAAACCTCAAGCATGCTTGAAATAAAATGTAAAATTCACAACAGTAATCCCTGGGCAATGGTCATTTGTGGTTGTAGCACAATAAATCAGGTGCTCTATATAAAAGTGAGAACATGTCCGTGTTTTCCTTTTGTTTGCTGTTCACAAGCGCGAACCTTACTTTTGGTGTAATTCGGTACAGTGCGTCTGTACGATGATGTGATGTTGATGCTATGGCACTCACCTTTGACCGCATTTAATGCACCTGTGTCTTTTTGCCATGCTTGCCTCGCTATGGTTTTCCTGTAGCCCAATTTTAATGTGGCGCTTATTCATGCATTGTTGACTGGTATGGCTCGCCTATGGTGAAAGGTCACAGAGTGGTAATGGAGGTCACATAGTATTCTTTAATTAAGGGATGTTTGATGTTGCTCGTGGACCACGTAGAATGAATGGGTCATTATTCACAATTCTCTCAGGGAAAGGGATTGCTAAAAATCTACCACCATTGCTACACTATTAGTGTGTTTTAATAGCCTATTAAGGATACAAATTATTCCATGATTTAGACCAAAATTCAAAAGTGACAATTTTTATGGAAAAAGTTCACATTTTCACAATTTCTGTCTTATGTTTCATTCTTTTAAAATCCTTTATATTAAGTTCGCTTGCTTGCTTGCGTGCTTGCGTGCTTGCTTGCTTGCTTACGACCGTGCAAATCTTTCGGTCGTTTTTTAACCCACTTCCCGTGATCCAATCGAGCTGACATTTTGCACACAGACTCGTTGTGCAAGACAATTAATGTTGGTGGAAAAAAAAAATTCCAAAATTTCACACTGTTTAGGGAAAACAAATTAAATATTTAATTACCAATTGCTTAATACTGGCAGACAATCATCTGACCATAGGTGGCAGCCATCTCAAGCCAGAGGACGAGAGGACTCTAGCCGCCACGCATATAAAGGATTTATAGTGAAAAACTTTGTTTTTACGGGTTATGCTTGTTTACATTCATGTTTATTTAACGCATTCAAAGAGAGATGGTTTCTGCAAGGTGTCCATGTTATATTGACACATCGTTGAATTTGTCTCCAGGATAAGTCTAAATGTACGAAAATGAAATCGTACAATGTATTCTTGATGCGGTTTTCCGTTCAGTGGAAGCATTGGCCCCATTGTCTCATTGCCTCTGGGCTTCACATTTTTCCACAAACCGATTCATCAACTGATTGTCAGGTGTATTCCAGAGTTGAAACTTCAACCTGTAATCTATCCAGCTGAGATGATATATATACGCCTGTGCTAAAAGGCAGTGAACAGAAGATCCATGCCATTTGTGTATAATATGACAAGTACTTACTCCCAGACAACTAAAAGCCTTGTAATAGAAACGACACTTAAATGTAAAAATATTATCACAGTTATGGAACTTTTTTTTTGCCATTGGTGAGCCAGACATATTGGCTTTTGTGGCTTTTATTTATTGAATTAAACGAAATATGAGTTGTTTAAAAGCAAGTTTTAGAGAACATTGTAATAACTTTCAACTGTCAACCTTGGGGGTGCCTGTAAGGCTGCATGTTGATAATGGCCAGTTCTTTTGTTATGATCCTTAGCTTAGGGTGCCCCTATGCCCTGAATGTCACTTATTCAGAGGTAGGTGTGAAAAATGAGCACTCCCTTGGCCCACAAGCATTTTTTTGCACGGGAATGACAATTACTCTTAAAAAGGGTCACAGAATGTGTTGTTGTGTATACATCAGATTGGAATCGGCCTCTGAGATTGCACATTGGGCTTTCGGCGGTGAAATTCATTTTTAGAGGTGCTCTTAACGATCTCATGACCGATGATGAATCATCGTGCATCTGTGAGTTACTTTAGGTTGTTCCTTGAAGCCTGTGTCAGGATTCAGGATTTAAGTTTATGTTGTTCAAATGGCTAACAGTAAACAGGTTCCAACCTTCGGCCAACAAAATCAATATTTACTACTGAGCCTGCCTCTTAACTGCCTGCTCTTCCCATGTGGCCTTTGGCCACTGCTGGAAATGTTTTCTTGGAAATCCTTCTTCATTAGCATGGAACCGGGGCCTCCGTAATTACAAATATTCAGAATAAATTAACATATATACAGAACACACAAACAAATACAAAACACTCGTATCCAATATCCCAGCCATGCAGTAAATGAATAAAACACTCCCTGTTTAACTGAGACCCATCGAGGCAGAACCCCTGACATCCGTGCGCACAAATTATCATCTGTTGAGCACTACTCCTGGGACGATATCACTGTCACAGAGAGAGAGAGAGAGTAAATGCAGGGACATTTCTCAAGGGCAAACAATTACATTGTTGCATTAAGGCCGAGTCTAAATTGATAACTAACCCTCTGGGTCTGCCAGCAGTTATAGATGTGCAGTTAAAATATTCACGTTTTTACGCGCATGCACGCCCAATTTTTTTGGCAATCCGCTGCTGGGTCTATTTGATCATCCTTCACCACGCCGGTCGGCCTGGGTTGGTGAAGGTGGGTTGGTGAAGAGCAACAACAGTGGATTTTCCTGCACTGCCCTCCACTGCCCACGACACATTTTTTCTGCACGGTAGTGGTCACCTCATCCAAGAGCTATCCAGGCTACAGCCTGCTTAACTTCCGAGGTCGAGTACAGAGGTAGTGTATTAAGTATATATATTTACACACTGTGGGAAATATGATAATAATTATTACTAAATGGAAATGTAATGCAATTTTAAAACGTTGTCACTAGTGTATCCGATTGTAATTTGTTACGTGAACTGCTCAATCAGGGGAGCAAGAGGGCCCACGTGGGTTCTCGTAATTGTTTTGCAAAATCAATTTGGCTGCTGTTTGTCTCCGGGAAAATGGATAAATTGATTTGACAAGAGTTTACAGGAATAGCTTTGCCTCTTGTCCCCCCTTGTGTCCCTTCTCATGCATCATGCATTTAGCTAATGTGATCAGGCGCTCGCTATAGGTCAGTTATTGTGGTTGTACTCATTGATTAGATTTTCTCCGTGGCCTGCACATGCAGACATTGAACAAACAGGCATGAGGCCTTGGTCTGTATTTAGTATTATTATGATGATGATTCCACTTGTTTATCCAGGGAGCCTCACTGAGTCCCGAAAACTTTTTTTCAGAATGGTGTTGCTAAATTCAAACAGAGTGACTCGGCATCAAATTAAGTCACAGGATCTGTCAGGTTTGCTTTTGGAACGGACGTCACCCATTTTTCACGGCTGATACACACCCGTCGTGTTTAGTTTGTTGCCCTTCCACCGCACCTCCGATGAGCATAGTTCGCTACGTACGGTGCGAAAGAAGTTCAACGTACGTGCATTAATAGACCCGCAGTGTTCAGCTGGGTCGGTCAGTCGCTATCCCATTTGAGACGCGCGAAGCAGCGTTGCCTCTTTTGCGAGGGTGACCCGGGTCGTGGGATTTTAGGGGTTAAGCCTCCAGAACTTCAAGGGGGTCCTTACCAAATAAATTTGCTTTGATAGCTAGTCGGTGTAACCCACGTACATAGCCATATTAGCATGGATTTGAATGATTAAAAAAAATCGTGATACTAATAAGCATAATGCATGATTTATTTAGAGTACTTGAAGGCTATAAACAGTGCAGCTTAATAATAGGGTTGGAACAAGATATTGGCTTCTCATTACCGATTCTTAAGTGCATGATGATGATGCACATCTCGAATCGTATGTGTAAAAGGTGATGTTACTTAGATTCGTACGTGCTGGATATAATTAGTTTGCATCACCCCTGCAGCCTGTGGCAGGGGCTACTGTTTGCAGCAATGTTTAAAAAAAGCATTGATTCTAAAATCCAATCGCGAATCTGAATTGCCATGGCAGAGTGAATCGTCCCAACCTGATTAGGCACAGAAGGTCGGTGTTTGGTGCTTTACCTGTTTTGGTCTTAGCAGCTCAAAGGGCTTGCAGTTCTCCTTATTTTACGTACACTATTGTTCATATATATAAAACATAAGATGCCAAATGAGTCGTTTGTTCATGTTTTATTTTAGAAATGCGTGAGAAAATACCCGTTTACTCATCTGATACAGGTTTTTAAAAATCATGTACCACTACATTTTCCCCCTATCGTCCCTTTTTGCAAAGTTATTATACCATGCTCAGTTCAAGAAACATGAACTCTTTTCAAGTAAGCCTTCAATAGTGCTGTTTGTTACTGGCCATTTGGCATATTGGCGGCCTATGTACCTGCACCTAGCAACTGTGAGCACACTCGACGTTTAAAAACACCCGACGAGACGAGGCAGCTGGTCAATAAATACATTTTAAAAACTCTAGAGTTGAAGCTTTCGTGACTGCAAGGATTCATATTCTTAGGTTTTTTCGGTAAAGTCACGTAGGTAAAACATCAAAATTAATAAAAATAAAATAAAACAAAAATCACGACGTTTCGGAGGCAACACAAGTCTCCGTCATCAGGTGGGACCGTCACAGCCGGATTAGCTGCATCAAGTGAGGCAATGATTCAAGATGTAATCCCTTAAAAAGCAAGTTGAGGGGGAGGAGAGGGGTGGGGGAGCTAATCAGAATGTGGTAGCCAATGAATGGAACGTATCGGGAGGGAGGGGGGGCGGGGCTCAAAGACGGCACGGAGTGCCAACGTACAACATTTTAAAAACTCTGGGTGTGCTCATTCTGGTCAATGTGAGAGCCATCGTCGTGATGTTCTTACGAGCAGTGCGCTTAGCAATGGGGCAGTGCATCACCAGGACTGCCGATGGCTTGAATAGTCGCCGACGACTGTTTAGCGGCAAGGTGTGAGAGTGTAGCCGTTCGCATTAACAGCCGTCTTTATGATTTAGAGAGGGCCGCCTTCACCAGCGAAGGTATTGGGGAATCAATGTTTCTCTAGATTAATGTACTTAGAGAGGGGAGCCACTTGCTTGCATTATCTAAAGAAGATAAAAAAAATCCTTACGGGAAAAAATTGTGATAAATGTAGTGAATACAAAAAAAGCCTGATTTTTTTTTTACAGAACAAGCCACTTTTAAACAAAACAAATACTCTGTGTGCGTGTGGCCTCTTTTATGTCCTGCTTATTTGATCTAAAATTGAATGGATGTATTTTTATGAGCCAAGAAATGATATATTTGAACAATTTATGTGGATTCTAAAATGCCCTAAAAAAAGTCCACAAACTTCACTCGCGTCTATGAAAATGGTGTGCTTTAAGTAGCAATGATGCAGCTAAGCCTCCCGGAGGTATGATCATTTGAGGGGCTGCTTGAGAATCTCTAATGCTGCTTTGAATATCGGGACCGCTCGTTCGTGCCTCTGTTTGACTGTTGGGTTGCAAATAAGAGCGTTCGCCGTTTCATCTTCATGGAACCTGCGACACACACACAATCAGAATATTGAAAGCCGTATAATTAAAATGCTAACGTGAGTCTTGCCAAGGTCAGTGGCCTAAGGCGCATGCGTGTTTGTGTGTGTGCGTGGTTGGCTCGGCAGGGATGTGGTAGCAGGCAGGTATCACGGCAAACACAGCCACACACACACGCACAGTTGCTCCTCCGGAAATCCTGCTTTATGTGTTCGACTCGGACCAATGGAAATATTGACAAAAGCCAATTAAGTGATGGCTACAGCAGATCAAAAGTGCATCACTTTTATAGGTAGGATCTTATGGTGTTTTTCAGATTGCAAAATGCTAGCAATTGTTTCCAGCATCTGAATATTATACGATGTGCATAATGTGCTACACATATGTCTTCTACACGTATATTATGCTCTTAATTTCATCATCATCAGCCATGATCAATCTGCTGCTGGGTACAAGCCCCTCCAAGCCACTGCCACCTAACGCAAATTCTTTGCTCACTTTTCAGTTCTGTTATATATTTGTAATGAATGCCGATGTTTCTGAACTACGCGTCACAGACGGGTAGTATGCACCGACGAGAAACTTTACTTTGGCAAATTTCCACGTTCCTTTGCATTGTCAGTTTTAACTCACCCCCCCACCCCCCAGAAAATACTAAAACTATTCTTGGATTTTTTTCGAAACATATTTGCAATTGCGTTTTTTGTGAACACAAGGATCAAAAGTAGCAGAGGGCATCGGCAATAACCAAAAATCCGTCACGCAAAAAATCATCCCCTTTCCAAAAAACGTAAGTTCTCAGTTTGCCGTGACGCGCAGAGCGAGAAACATTTTAAATCGAGTAATCATTTGGTTGCGATTGCTCGCGAGAGATATCCATTTTCAGATGGCCGAATTACAATATTTAAAACATCATCGTCATTATTATACTAGTGAAAGGTGTTTGTTTCCTTCATTATCGCACTGCTAATGATGTATTGCTAGTTTTTTGTCCATCATTCCGCTTTCAGCTAACGCACCTAGACGTGGTAACAAGAAGAGCGTGTACACAGTTATCTTCCTGTGTGCCACGGCTTTGATGTCAGACATCCCAAACGTGAACAATATGAAAATACGGTCATTGTGATTATCAGGGGATGGGATCGGTGGCGCAGTGGTTAGTGCACTACTCTACGCTATCAATCCGTTGACATCCAGTTTGATGCTTGGTCACAGCTCACATCGGTGGTGAACGATATCTGAGCTGGTCCTGGGCACCCCCGCCCTCCCTATTTACCAATTTGCCAATCTGCACACACCAGCATGGTGAAGTATGGTCAACAAACAACATGGCATTCGTAAGCCTTCCTGCAGGGGTGCATTGACCAAAGAGGGCTGTAAATTACTTGATTATGATTTTTTTTAGTTTGAAACGTTGTCAACACTTATTATTATTATTATTAGTTCAACATGGAGAACAGAAAGTGCAGAAAACGAATTCCCACTTGAGACACCGGTGAATATTATTTTCCAAACATCCAAGGATATTCCTTTCTTTATGGGTAACTCACTAAGTTATTCATAATAAAGGTGTTTGGGTTAGATCGCGTTATTTATAAATTTGTCGCAACCCTCCACCACCCGACACGTCCAATCAGTAACAAAAGACAAATAGTTCACTACTTTAGCCCACCGGTGTGTTGAAGAGTGAATCCACAACGACGTTTCGCTGGTAATTACATCCAGCAACGTTAATTATGAATAATATTGGTCGCGAAAGCCTACGTGTTAAACTGCCAGGAGTGGGGAATAATTACGCAAGGTCGGTGGATCACAAATCCTGGATTAATAATAGCAATGCTAATTAATTCTATAGGAGAGCCTCACTGAGTCTCAAAACGTTTGATATTTTGGGGTCGTGCATTGGGATATTTGGCCAGCTCCAATAGTGAGTGTTTGGGCTTAACGAAGAAGACATTTTAGTTCCTGGAGAACACCAATGCGAAAGAGGCGCTAACACTCAAAGGTCCATACAGATAGATTTTACAACGAATTGTTCTACTCCCGTCTCCTGGCCACCTCGAAGCCCCACACCTATAACGCCTGGTAGGGCTCTGGTAGTCACCCATCCAAGTGTGGCCAGGAAGGCGTAATTTATTTTATTAAGGTTTACGATGGGTGGTACATACTTGCTTAGCTTCTGAAGTCCAATATAATCGGGCACATTTAGGGTGGGTGCCTAAGACATTCAACTTCAATGACAGCACCTGTGGTTGGCACTAGAGGCAGTGGGTTGTTGTTGTTGTTGTTTTGAGAGTCCACCCCTCAGAGGGGGAGCTTTTCTCTGGGCACTCCAGTTTATTCATACAGCAGGCACAAATACTCGGAAGGAATTGGCCAAATATTATAAGGCATAACATAACAATATGGCAAAATAACAATATTGTTCTGCATTGGTGGGCCTTGGCCAGTGCCATTTATCATGAGGGATTTGCATTTGGGAGGAAAACCGAGTACAGTACATGGCGAAAAGCCACACACGCACGGGAGATAACACTGGAAATTAGTTTTGAGACTCAAGTGAAGCCTATTCTGAGGAAAAATAACATTTTTCGGTCTTCTGATACACGTTATCACTACGCATTGGCCAGATTTTCTTAATTCACATTTCCGATGGGTGGTACATTCCAACAATAAACACCCCGCCAGACGTTACTGGTCATTGGCGGCCATATTTACAGGGCTCATTGTTGAGATTTTACAGGGTTTGTTGCTGTGATCATTTCTTAAAATAAACAGTTGAGAGGTGGGAAAAGGGGGTGGAGGGGTGGGGGCATAATTTATTTTAAAAATACTTAATTCAATTTTTTTTTTATGAATGGCCATGGCCAGTATATTGGGAACAAACTGTGAATATGGAAGCATGGGCGCTCCATTGTGTCGTTAAACTCGCTGCGTTGGAACACTTTTTCGCGGTTGCATGTTCACCACCCTCCCTCCAGCACCATGGTGGAATATTGTGTGGCTGAGCGTGGGTGTGTCCGGATCTCTTATCTTCTTCTGGGGACACCTTGATTAGCTCCATACAAAGCTACGGCAGGAAATCGGCGCTTTCTGAATGGCTGGTGGAATACAATAAGCCCATCCGTAAGGCTGCAGTTTTCCCATCTCATCCCGCTGCACCATCGGTGGAATACATCCGGGCCAGTGTGGTGTCGAAATAACATGTTAATACTGTTACATTGTGCTATTATTACAATGCAGTGGCGGCTCCTGCAAAATCTCTCAGGGGGGGCAAATGTCTGGATGATTGATAAGGATAAGGTCCACCCATGCAATGGATAAATTAACAGCTTAAGCATGTAAAGGCAACTTCACTTCTTTAATATTAATGAAAAATAAAGTGACTCTTACAATACATCTTGTTTGTTTCTATACTCACTATTAAAACAAACCACTCAAGTTTATTTTATATAAGATTCCACTAGGTGGCAACAAATTATATTGTTGGATGAAACGTGCTTACGTATGATGACGTAAGCACGTATGATGACGTAAGCACCTTAGGGCGAGCCCTCCCGGAAGCCATAGAGAATGCATTGCAGCGCCCCCGTTCGAAAAAAAACATCTTTGAATGTAAGTCTATGGGGCCACTCGGGGCGATTCTCAGTCGGAGTGAAATCGCCCAAAAAGAGGCGTTACTCCACAGAACGTGACATGACGCTGATTAGACTATATCCAGAGGCACAGTGACGGCTAGCGTGACTCTGTGGTTGAATGACATTGGTGGTGCGTCGCCCAATCGCCCTAATGAAGAAACCGCCCCTGTTACAATGTATTATACGTGTATAATAACCAACTATCCAGTTTAACGGAGGTAAATTGTTGCATAAATGCTAAATTGTATCGTGACATTTGTGAATTAATTATTTACACTTTTAGCATGCATACATACTAGATATGCTGCTATTGGTACTGCTAAAAAAGTTTACGTGATTTCCTGCTTAAATGAGCATCGAGGCAGTGATTATCTTATGCTAATGACTCCGAGAGAGTAGTGAAAAGTACACAATCCTGTGACAGAGGCATGTCTGTCAATAAAGAAACCCCCCCACTGTTGACCTCCCCACAACGTAATTATCATCATAATCACGATCCATGGGCAAATAGCCCTCAGGTAATGTATTTCAACTTTCCTCTGTCTCGTGCCAAGATGCTCAAGTGGTGCACTTCTTTCTGGCACCACAATCTCTTATGTGAAGCCATTCTCTGACAATTGGTTTTTTACCCTTCTATCTGGCAACAAAACTGACACCTTTTTACGAGGAGTCATGTTTGCATAGACCGCAATACCTGCAGTCATAATACAAACAAAAACATAACTCTGATAATGTGCACTGTCCTTGAAGTTGATTGGTCCACACCCGAGACAGCTTTCCTTAGAGCCTAGTCTCACATGGTAGATGACGCGTCATCTGGTCCAACCCACGTGAGACTAGGCTCTAAGGAAAGCTGTCTCGGGTGTGGACCAATCAACTTCAAGGACAGTGCACATTATCAGAGTTATGTTCTTTTGTTTGTATTATGACTGCAGGTATTGCGGTCTATGCAAACATGACTCCTTGTAAAAAGGTGTCAGTTTTGTTGCCAGATAGAAGGGTAAAAAACCAATTATCATATTTTTTGCTGGCAAATGAGGTTCCCATAAAGCCATTCTCTGTTAAGTCTTCCTCGATTTCCGGTTCTTTCCATGTTCATGAACAACACACTTGAAATGTTGTTGTCCATCCTATATGTGTCCCCACAAAGTCGTACTTATTTGACCGACACTGGGGGGTGGGGAGTTATGGCTTCAACTTGTGACCTTCTCATTGCGAGCCACTCCCTCTGCCGCCGACCCAGCTGGCCGGTTCTATATTTCGGTTCTAAAAAAAATCGGTTCTATATTGTTTACTACACTATGTAAATAACCACGTGGGTGGAGATGTGTGGAAAATAGCTTCATCCCCTGGAATATTTGTTCACCTGTGTGCATGCGAATGTCCTGTACATCTTATCAGGATTACATTCATTGTTATGAAAGCGGCAGTTAGGTAAACATTGCATTTCATGTCCAATAACGTATTATTATTATTATGATATTTTGCAATCCTGCGATCGTCGAAAAATCGATATAAAAAAGCGGACAAACAAAAATATATAACGCAAAAAACAATTTTCAGAGTGAATTGCAAAAAATGACAGGCTGTGGTGCCATGAAGGTTATAATTTGTCTTCAATTTTGTAAAAGAAAAGCCACCGCTTGCCAAAACATTGGATCAATGTAAACAGTGCTCTCTTGGGGGTTTTACTGTGGATGCCAAGGCCTTAGAACACCTTTTCCTTGAACATGCACAAAGCAAGATTTCCCACATTAATGAAGCCACCGCAGCGCTCCGCTCTGTGTGTTTATTTACACTTCTACATTCCCAGTGTGATTCCCAGCAGCAAATAGAGGCATGACCCGGATTTGACACTTTTTTCTGCGGAATGGGCTTTCATCATCGTCTAGGCAAGCTGTCAGTCACAGCTTAATTGGAATGGGACAACAAAGGAACCGCCGTTGCCCTCTGGTCGTGGGATCATGGGATGGTAGACAAACTCCTCGTGAAGGTGCCGTGCTGCAATGACCTACTCTGCTTCGGGGAGCGCGAGGAAGCCTACACTTTCCACAAGGAGTGACTAACCCCATATCTGCATTTGTCATCAATATGCTAAATTCCTCTGTTGATATGTAAACTTCTTTGTCAAGGCGCTCTCCTCCTCCGACCCAGAGTAAAATACGCTGCCAAGCTGTTTCTTCACCTTAGGGATGGCTGCTTGCGCTGTGGCCGAAACGTCGTGAGAATTGAATTTTATTATGTTTTATTTTGTATTATTTCATCATTTCCCTTCTATGTGACTTTACCAAAAGAACCAAGAAGATGAATCCCTGCAGTCACGAAAACTTTAAATCGAAGTACAATCTATATCATGGCTAGAAAACAGAAAACATATATCTCTATATAAACACACATATGCTCTGTGCGCGTAATGAGTAACTAAATGGATATGGAGTCAGATTTGTCCTATAGCAGCGGGAACACAAATATAGGTAAATCCAGGTCAACTTTTTGACCTTTCCTCTGCCTTATAATCTTTAATAGCCGGCGTATAGTGCATATTATACTCGCATACATACATGTCATATAAATATATGTTTATAATTATGGTATTGAAAAACATATATATATATGTAAAAAAACAGCCAACGTTTTTAGATTTGACTAGATTTCATTTATTTCCACGAGGCATTCTTGGCCCGCAGCTCAACAGCGAGCAATGGGATGTGATTCACACTGAAGTGTTCCGAGTGAATGCATATTTCTACGTATATATACATAACATTAGACTGCAAATAAGTTGTGATGTGTCCAGTGCCCTTGAAGATATTTCCATTTTCAGTCGAGGAGTGTCAAATCCCGTGGCTTATTTGAGAAATAGTTCAAGGAAGATGCTCATGGGAAGTGATTTAAGGAACATTTTTAGCATTTATTTAAGTGACTCCTTAAATATTTCAAAAGAAAACTGTAGTCTCAGCTTACATTGAGCTTTAGATGAGATTATATAAATAAAAAAAGAAGAATGGAAATATAAAATGGATATATATTCCTTTTAGCTTCTAATGCCAGGACTCTTTTGCTTGTTATTTTTCTACTTTGAAATGGTGGCTTATGTTTGATCACTCATATGAAAAGTCTCGGATTTCTGGCTCGTGAAAACAAACGAAAGGCAGAGGCATAGGCGCAGCCCTGCAATTACAGGATCATACCACTGCTGGCGGAAGGGGCTCCGCTCAAAAAGCTCTCAGGAGACCCCTATACATTGTATGCTAGCCCACTCTTCCATGCTGTCCAAACGGTTTAGAAATAGTGGGAGTTCCCACACTTTACCCCACCACAAGCAAAAGTGACTTCCTGCTCAAATGAGAACTGTGAGGCGGTGCTCATCTCCTGTTTAAGGCCCTGAGCCAATGGCAAAAGTCCCCATTCCTATGACGGGGGCAAGTCTTACCAAATGACAACCACTGTTGACTTCTCCACAACGTGGTACTCGTTTTATTGACATCAGTGGGATGATGTGCAGAGGCAATAGCAGATACCTCAAATGCCATTTTTTTCATCCAGACCGGAACACAGCCATATTCTATTAATGAGACAATAGGTAGCTGAACGCGCATTGGCCATCACATAATGCTCCAAAGACATTTTTTTACGGGCTGTTTATGCATTAATTTCAGTTAAGTTATAAGCAAGATTTGATTTGTCTAAAAGCTCACATAGTCTGCCACACGGTTAACTGAACACCCCCCACCATACCCCTCCACCCCCCCACATCTACAGAACCTTTGGTTCATGCCTAAGCTATGTGTAATTGTGAAATACAGCAACATTTGCCTGTGCTGGTACTTTGTAGCTAAAACGTGCATACTATGCACATGAATTCTGGCCTTTTGGCCAAACTGTCCTCATTAGTGTCATTCTTTATGCTAAAACCGAACTCCGAGTCACTCCGATTAGCACGGTTGGCTACGTATGGTGCGAAACAAGTTCAACATACAAACATACTCCTCTCTGGTGTAGTATAATTAGGCATATATTTGACTTCTGGGGTTCATGTGTGAAGAGAGCAGGCATTTTCACTAATTGAGTGTCCGTACGTCTGAGTGTAACCCATTCCCCTATGCCATAATTAGGTCTGCTTTACGGACTGTTTCATCAACTTAAGTCGACATCATGCTAAAATGTGCCCCAACCTTTAAACCCATGGCCTCCCGGCTGCTGAGGTGACGTCAGGCACCATGCGCTGTCGTGCATCGCCCTGTTAACTTGAGTCCTGTCTGCCGCAGCAGTGCGGTGGCCCACGGGGAGATTGTTACGCCAGCAGTGTCACCCGCATACTTGCGGACGGCATATTGTATGAATGTCTGTTGAACTTCTTTTGCACCAACTGTGCTGAACGGAGGTGTGTTGCAAGGACAACAAATTAAACAAAAAACAATCGGTTATCAAGGAATTCGTTTACAATCTAGATTTAAAGGGACTTAGCTCCAATGGCTTCCTCAGATCGGAAGAAAGAGCGTTCCAGACGACCGGAGAAGCCGATGTGAAAGCGCCACGCGATGCAGTGGCGGTCTTTGTTCGATGGTTAGCCAAAAGCCGCTGCGAGGATGACCGCAGTTTGCATGATGGTTTACGCTCCTTGATGAGATCAGCAAGGTATGTTAATGTCTATACTTATAGACACACATGTATTTAAAATCCCACGACACTCCGTTTGGTGGCCAGATTCATATATCAGTGTGTACAGCCCCACAGCGAGACGTCGTGCTACTCAAAAGAAATTGTAAATGTTGTGGTTTCACTCTTCAACACACCGTTGGGCTAAAGTAGTGAACTATTTGTCTTTTGCTGATTGGCCGTGTCGGGTGGTGGAGGGTTACGACACATTTATAAATAACGCGATCTAACCCAAAAACGTTGATTATGAATAATATTGGTCGCGAAAGCCTACGTGTTCAATCGGAAGGTAACGTTGGCAAGTGTATCAGTCTCCGTTGAGGCGGTGAACGGTGCTTGCTGATAAACCATTGCTGCCCTTCCGCCGCACCTCCGATTAGCACGGTTGGCGACGTACGAGGCGAAAGAAGAAATTCACATACACATCTATATTCAACAGTAAAGTAATAGAGTGTGATGTGAAGAAGGCTAAGCAACAAAGGTAAAATTGCACCAAAAATGAAAAGTATATAAAACGAACAATTTTACTTCCAGGAGATGATAGTGATTAGATGAGGCAAGTGAAATCGATTGAGACATTTGCACAAACTATGATGTATAAAAGTCAACACGATGGCTTACACAGTCAGGACACATCACAGCATATCAACACATTTACAGAGGTTTACCTCGAGGCCTATTTGTCAAATTCTCATTGGACTCATTTGCAGTTGGGATTGAATTTAGACCCAACTGGGAGCCAAGGGGATAACATAAATTCAGGGACGTCAACTGAAAATGATGCCAGGCCAAACCTATTTTTCTCACACTCTCTACAATACATTCAAAGGGGGGTTGCACATCTGGCTGTGATGCAATCGTGGCGTTAACCTGTTTGTAAAAGCATTGAAAATAAATATTGATCAGTGGAGTGTGTAGAACTAATGGTAACCAATATGGACGTATATATATATGTACATATATCCAGTGTGATACAGCCCCTTTGTTATGCCACTGCTGGATGATGGCCTCCCCCATTGGGTGCAGGTCGTGGAGGTTATTTGACGATACTGCACGGAGGTCCGCATGGGTTGGTGAAGGCGGGCAGCATAGACGTTGGAGCACAGTACAGGACAACAATGTATTTCGCTGCACTACCATTGGATTACCACAACATGGCTCCACAGCAGCCTACAGCATTCCGCTTGCACGCATGGTGGTCGCCCGTCCAAGCACTGTCCATGTTCAACCCCACTTAACTTGGGTGCCGTGGTGGCGGGATGTTATCTCCCTCGCCTGGTGTGCAGGAGGTCGTGGGCTCGATCCCAACCCTGACACCTGCTGCTGTATATTTGGAGTTTGCATGTTCTCCCCCGTGGTCACGTGGATTTTTCTCCAGTTCCAGTTTTTCTCTCCAGATTTATAAATGTGTGTTCAGAGTGTCTGGCTGCTGTAAATTCCCACGTGGCAAGCCACTTCGTTGACCTATCGCTTGTGGCCAGGTCGCTTCTGAAAAGAGCAAATAGCTCTGGGGTGCCTTTTGCCTGGTAAATAAAATAGCTTTAGTTGAATTTCACTTGATCGAGCACATTCCAGGTGTTTTGGGCAGGTGATCTGATCATGGCCAATGTAGATACCTGCACACACACACTTTGGGAATGGCAGAGAGATAAGTAGACGAAGGTACAGTAGCTGTGTTGCTCAGGAAGATAGTGCCCGTAACAAAGCGTTGAGGATAACCTCTCAATTGATTCTGGCTGTGAGCAACAGGCGCCGTCTACAATCCGCAGTAAAAAAACGTTCTCATGGCTATCAACTATCACGGCTTCGGGCCCAATTTAGTGATCTGCATCCAGATCAGATCAGAGCAGTTTGGCTGAGCGCTGAATTCTGTCCATTGCAGCTCCGAGGGCTCTATGTACACTCGGTGTGTAAGGGTTCACCCCCCCCCCCAGGCCCACCGAAAAAGTCCATCACACTTTAGAGTCACGATTCTGACGGGTGCTCGGATTTGAACCCCGCATTTTAGCCCTACTGCGCCAGCTTATTACCACTCTGGCCCCTGAGCCTCGCGGTCATTTCCGTTAAATCGCTCGTTTTATAAACAACTGTTGATGATAACAATGACAGTTTCTATAGTGACGTCGCATGGCAAGCTGTTATCGATGGAGCACTAAGTGAGGTTATATTACTTTTTGGTTCTCTCGGTAAAGTCACGTAGGTATCAAATGAAATAAAATAAATTACGACGTTTCGGGCGCAACACAAGCGTCTGTCATCAGGTGGGAAAGCTTTTGTTGCGCCGAAACGTCGTGGTTTATTTTATTTTATTTGATACCCACGTGACTTTACCGAAAGAACCAAAGAGTATGGATTCCTGCAGTCACGAAAGCTTCAAATCAAGATTGAGGTTTTCTTGTTTAAAGATGTCCGTCACATATAATGTCGCAATGTCCCGTAGGGAATCTTTGGTGGCCTAGCATTTCCAACTGTGCCATGTGATGCCTATGGTGACACAATGGCAATTATTGCTTAAATAATTATAATTGTCATCTTCGTCTCGCATTTGGTTGCAATGGCATAGTGTGCTGTATTCGTGAATTGTTAAGCACATCTCTTTACAATGTCAGTGTCATGCCCTGTCAGTCCTGCGTCGACTCTTTTTAGGAAACTCGCGGGTGTCAAGACTGGAGATGGGATTTTTCTGCCTCTTTATAAGCTAATCCATCTGTGCGAGAGAAGAGATAAATAATGAAACAAGTAGATGTAGGTTATTTCGTTAAATGATATGGCCAATCTATTTTAAGAATAACATGCGAACACACGATGCTAATTGCGTGTGCAAATATTCATTCTATTTTCATCGTTCGATATTGGGTCAACTGAATATCCAACAATTACATTAGTATGGATTTTTATTTGCAATTATACACTCTCTCACTACATAATCACATTGCGTTTATACAGGCGTGTGTGTAGAATACTTTAAATGGTTACATCGCTGTGTGACGGAGTTCCTTCCGTTCGAGATCGACGTTCATGTGAACTTGATGATACTGCTGGACGTAATAATCTCCAGTAAAGCCTTGTACCCTTTAAGTATTGTGAGATTACTCTCCAACAACACCGGTGTTGTTGTCACCGAAGCAGCAAGAGATTAGGCACGTTTGGTTCACACGTTTGTTTACACGACCTAATCCAAAAAAGAAACCAGTTGTTGAGTTCCTTATGTTACTGACTAAATAAATGTGCCTGTTTTTTTTCCAGCCGGAGATGATGCAACGCGAAGCAAGGTAATGGCTACTTGAGACGAATCTCTCCTTTTAATTTATAAAAGACACGTGACACAATAGCATGGCACGTAAAAAAAAAAAAGAACTAATTTCCTGGCAGCCAGTCCGCCGTCATATCGTGTGCATTCATGACGGATGCCATTAGCGGAGTGCGAGAACATGAATGCGATGTATGACGGCCCTTGACGTTAAACAAGTGCCAAGCACAGAGCCAATCAATGCACTTATCCCCGAGTCCACATTTGCTGAATGCTCCTGCACCCAACGAGCACAAGAGATTAAGCCACGACACTACATTGTGGCGGTGACGCGGCCCAGCGGTAGTGCGTTCGCCCTGGTTTTTACTGCTGGTGTAATAACCGTAGTGATGATAATAATATTGCTACTATGTGCCATCTGCTTCACAGTAAACACTAATGAATGCCTGAGTAAGGCCGTTATGTGCTGCCATGAGGGTCCAATCGAAAATGACACCGCAAGTTATTCAATTGGGATTACACATAGCAATAATCTCCCCCTACTGGGAGAATAATGTCTGTTTGTAGGCCAGATGTTGAGTCGCCGCTACACTCCCGCTTCTCCATTCGTAGCACAGTACGGCCGATTCACCACCACTGCCACTCTTATAAGAATCAACACGACGAATCGATGCAGCCGTTAGACCTCCAACACGTCTGATTTTTGCTGCGGCTATACCTGTTTCTCTCCGTGTTAAACTGACCTCTCTCTCTGTCTGCATGCCCAGCGCGTGCCACAGGAAGGTTCGCGAGCCACGGAGTCCCACGGTGATGAAGCCCTCTCTCCGGCGCCCAGCGTGGAGATGTTGGATGAAGAGAGGGGGGAGCCCAGCGAGTCGTCATTCAGTGACCGCTCGGTCCCATCAACCCCAGACACGAGCCTGACCCCAGACAAGGCTCAGAATGTGGCCGGAAAGGACTCCGACGTGGAAAATGGACCTGCTGGTGTTAGATCCATTAAGGTCTTTTGATGATTTTATTTATTTGCACTTTGAATAATTTTTGTTCAGTGTCTTGAGCATTTTTTGTTGATTAAATTTTTCTAATAAGATCATTTTGTTTCGTTGCAGAGGGAGAGGCCGAACTTTGACGCCCCCATTCCGTTTGAGCGGCAGCCCTCGTGGAAACGCGTGAACAGGGGCTCGGTTGGGCACAAGACCAAAAAATCTAATTATTCAGATTTCTCAGAAGATGTAAGTAAACAAAAAAAAAATATGTAACATTTGTATTGTATACATTTTTCGCAGTATCACACTCATTGGGCCTTGACCCAGAATGCACTGGAAGCTAAGCATGTTTTGAGTGCAGGGAAAGTGCTTGGAAGGGGGACTGCCACGCATAAAGCAGGCAGTGTAAACACTCGGGGCAGCAGCAGAGGGCACCACAGCAAAATCCACTGTTGTACTTTCTATGCTTCTCACAACCTGTGTTTGATCCGCGGCCACGGCTCGTGGGTGATTTCTGAACTGGTGCCGGGGTCTCTCCCCTTCGCCAAACCCTCAACGACCCACGCGGTGAATTAAAATCACGAATCCTCCTCCCCACTTCGCTCAAGAAGGGCTCAAAAATGATGTCATCACATCTACCCCTCTGTTTAAGGAGCGAAACAGGAGGATTTATTCACAAATCTGGCTGTCGCCTGATGAAGCTAGTTGTAATTACTGGTGAAACGTCGTACTTCAGATTGTAAATGTTGTGGCCTTGCTCTCCAACACACCGGTGTGCTGTGCTAGTGACGAATTGGTATGTTCTGTTAACGTGACAAACCTTACTAATTGGCTGTGTTGGGTGATGGCGGGTTTAACGACACATTTACGTGATCTTATCCCCGCGCCCCACGCGGCACGCGGTTCACGGAAGTGCCTCGACAAAAAAAAAAAGGCTGTTACGTGCAAGCGTACATGCCCGCAGTGAAGCGACGTTACGTTTCTCTGCTTCGCTTCCATTGCAGCCGCCTCCGGAGCCGATGAACGAGAGCGCGTCGTCCGCGGAGAACCTGGCGCGTTACGAGGTCTCCATTTGGGATCTCAAAAAGGGCGAGGGCGGCGTCGGCGGTGAAGGAATCCGAAGCCAGCCTCCGTCGCTCTGCTCGGAGAGCACGCTGGACGACACGGCCAGCAAGTTCTCGGACCTCGATCCTCCGGCCATCGACACGTCGGCCGACGAGCTGGACGACGACACGCAGACCGAGTGCAGCAGCGGCGACTCTCCCCGCCTCTCCAAGGCGTCGAGTGGCCTCGACGAGAGGCGCGGCTCGTCGTTCGCTGACATCATGCAGCAGGAGCGGGCCGAGTGCCAGGTGCGGGCGATGCTGAGCAAGCCGGCGAGGCGCAGCACGCAGGAGCTGGTGTCCAACTCCTCCGCGACCCAGAGCCAGGACGGCAGCGCCGACGAGGAGATGACCGTGTGCAGCAGCCCAGTTCGGCAGCTCGCTGACGGCGCGGTCGACAGGAGCTCCGGGGAAGACACCGTCTGCACGAGCCCGGTGTTGGTGAGCTCTCAGGTCGGCAGGACCGAGTGCTCGAGGGAAGACACTGCCATCGCTCCGGGCTTTTTCCCAATCGGGTCCCCAAGCAGGAAGAACAGCACAGACGACGAAGAGTTCTTCAGCGTTCTGATTCGCACGCCCTCGAGGCGAGTCAGCAGGAGGAAGAGCAGCTTCAGGGTTGAGAATTCGGCGCCGTTAAATTCTCCGACGAGTGAACTCGGCGTGACCGTCAGCAGAGCTACCAGCGTCGAAAGTCAGAACTCGTCCTCGGTGGTCAGTAGCAGCAGTGGCGGCAGCAGCGGCAACGATGTGGAGCTTCATTCTAAGGTGCTGCCGGGCAATGCTGAACATTTGTCAAAGGGTCCGAGTGCAGAAATTAGTCTGGATTTTCCCGCTGCAAACAAGGAAGAGCCCTTGACCTCTGAGAGTGAAATTACAGACAAGGCGCGCTCCAGTTCACCAAAAGTTGCTCGTGCATCTTCCTTCTCGAAGCAAGACAGCTTTCCCTTAGAGGAAACAAAGAATGATTACAGGTGGAAAGACCGCGTCGGCTCTGGCGTTAACAAAAGAGACAGTCTGGCAAACATTCCCCAAGGTTTGGTGCGGGATTCTGTTTTTGCGAAAAGAAAAGCCGAAATCCACAACTTTGATAATTTCCCCACTCAAAAGTCAGCTTCAGAATCGCTTGATCGACGCGTTTCATCTCCGTCAGTGGAGAGAGCCTCGGGCAGTTTCAGCCGTAGGCGCAAGTCCGAGAATCCCAGAGAAAAATCTGACAAAAATCAGACATTTGTAGAAGAGACCAAAAACTTGGATCCATCTGAAGCTGCGAGTGAATCGCACGCGGAAAACGTTGCCAAACAAACCTACGGCGTGACCGTGTTTTCTGGAAGCGTTGTGAAGCTGGCAGCGGCCAACGAGTCTCCTGAACCCAGCCAAGACTCGTTGAACTCGAGCTCCAGCGCATTGAGCGACGCCGCGAGCATCAATGAGGGAAATTCAGACCGGGAGCCGCCAAAAGCGCCAGGCCCTCTCTTGCCGACCGCGCCTTTCGGCAACGAGGAGTCTCACGGCGGCACGGGCAAATACGACAGGGCGACCTCGCGCACAGAGCCACGGTCGCCGTCCAAAGAGCCGTGCGATGACTCGCGCATGCAATCTGCCGGTCGCTCGTCCAAGACATCCACCCTGTCCCGACCCACGACCTTGCCCAGCCGGCCGAGGGTAACCTTCACCGCCATGTCCCACTCCGTCCACTTCAGCGAGTCGAATGACAAGTCCAAGTCGCGAGTGTTCAACATGGCGCGACAGTACAGCATGAGGATTAAGAAGCCCAAGTCCCCGACCGACCCTACTGCTGGGGTCTTGGAGCAGCTGCAGAGGAGTGACGCGCTGGAGGAGAAGCTGAAGTGGTTGAACGCCGAAGGTAGGCGCTTTGTGCTCGTTCGCCGTTGCTTGTTTGTTTGTTCGGCCTCTTTTTGGGCTGTTCCCTGCCTTTTAAAAGTGACAGAGAACGGTCGCAGGCAAGAAAAGTGGGTGATTTACAGCAGCAGCAGCAGAGGCAGCAGCGGCAGCATCAGAGGAAATTGTCACGAAGTGTGCCGCATGGAGTTTTGCGTTGATATGGATTTGCCACATGAGGATATGAAGTAAAGCGGCATGGGCTCATGGGTTTCATTTCGTCTCACCCCACGAACTAAAGTAATAGCTGCCCACGTGACCAGTTGCTCATGAGACTGTATCTGTAACAAAATGCTCTCAGCAAGTATTTAGGTTTTTGTTTGCTTTGCTTTATTTTTGCCACGGGGCTGTTTTGAGAAACTGAATAGTGTTGTTGTGTCTTGGAGAACGCTTTGATGACTTATGGTTGAAAGAGCCCTGAAAAGTATTTTTTGCAGTATTCATTTAACCTACACTCGGATACAGACTGGTTTCTGCATAAAATTAGAATAAGCGTGCCCCCGTACTTTGCATATTGATGTGTATTTTTAATATAGTGTGGATATTGCGTGATTTTTATGTTGGAGGTTATGCCTCATTATTTAAATTTATTTCTGAAAAATAGGAATGCCATCCTTAATTTACAACCAGATACTAAACATAATATGAAATGCATGTATGAATATAATGAAGGTACCCTTGGCCAGCGATATTTCAGAGAAAGAGATTACAAAGAGACTGAGTTTGAAATATTAAACCATAGTTCATGTGCAGGTAATCTAGGAAATTGAAAACATACTCTTTCATTTATCAGTGACTTCTGAGCTATGAAAAATTATTCATGCCTATGAAACGTTTGGTGGCAAATTAATGTATAGTAAATTGCAAAATAATAACCTCATGTTAATATATTTCAAGATATTTCCTTTAATCTTCAAAGACAGATTGCTTTTACCGAATAGTATAAAATCTTAATAATAACAACGTTAAGGCATTGGTTAATCTACTCATGGATGAAGGCCTTTCACACCCCATGTCAGTGATGGGCGGCTGTTTAACCAAACTTCACCATGCCAGTTCGTGTGGGTTGGTGAAGGGGGGCCCAGGACAAGTTCAGACAACACTCACCACAGATAGTCCGTGTGTATGTTGATCTTCTTTCGCACCGCCCGTAGCCAACCATGCTAATCGTTGTTGTGTCCGCTATTATCCATACCCGGGAGCCAAACTTAGGCTGCTGAGTTCACGGTGCTGCACTGTGCAAAAAAGACTATTTCCTTAAATGTGTAACAAAGCACGTGTGGTGTGTGTGTCCTTGCTTCCCCCCCCCCCCCCCCAATTTATTTATTGTCCACTTCAGAAAACAAGCTGGGCTTTGATAAAGCGGTCGGCGCCGAAACTGTCGTCTATCCCAAGGTCCGGGACAGCGGGGTCAACAAAAGGTCAAGCGTGTTGAGCGACACGTCGATAACGGCCGCTGCAGAGCAGGCCGGGTCGGACAGATCGAGCACGGCATCGCTTCCCCCGTCTCCAGGCTCCTTCACGAGCTACTCGCCCAGATGTTTGTCTCCCACCTACGTGACGAACAGGTTCTTTCCGGAACCGAGTTACTTCTCCCCCAAAGGGGGGGTCAACTGGCCGACCGTGAAGGAGCTACGGTGTCGCTATCTGCGGCTGCTGACGAGCGACGGCGGCGGCGACGGCGGTGGCGCTCGAGCCAAAACGCTGGAGCGTCATTCGGATGGCCGAAGACACGGGTGTCAGCAGATAAGAAGAATCAGCTCCGAGACCGGCACGGCCTCCACAGGCACGGGTGAGCCGAGGTCGGAGAGCAAGCGTCTCCCGCGGACGAGAGAGGACTTGGGCCTTGCGGATGAGACCAAAGACGAATCGCGGAGCCGCGGGGGCAACTCCTCCGGCAGCAGGGCGCACACAGAGTCGGAGAATAACGGCGCCGACACGGCGGCGATTCACCTCGGCAAAAACTTCCCTTACATCGTCACCGACGACATCCCCGTCTTCGACTCTGACGTGACGCTGCAGGACAGTCCCGGCGTGGTCGTCGTCAACGGCACGTCCTGCGTCGGCGGTCGCCCGACGAGCAGCCCCGCGGAGCGTCTCGGGGCCCCCCTTCCCCTCTGCGGCGTCGAAGACGACGGCGACGACGACGACGAGGACGAGGGAGAAGAAGAAGAGAACGCTTCTCCAGCCGGTGCCTCCACGAGGGAGCGCAAGCAGATCTCGATTAAGCCAGCAGCGGAGAGGTGGGGCCCCCGCGAAGGAGGGGCCCTGGGCCCCGAAGTGGCGGCGTGGCAGCGCGATGGGAACAAGCGGAGGGGCATCGCGTTCGGAGGCAGCAGGGCACTGTCTGCCGGGGAGGGCATTGGCATCGTCAAACAGCTGAGGGATATGTTCCAGAGATTGAGCACTTCCAGTCACGTCTAGGGAAGGTGGCGTGATGGTCTGACGTGGAAATGTTGTCTGCCCGTTGTTGTGAACGAAAATGTACAGGTGGATGTATGGATGTTCAAGTTCTTTCGCACCGTACGTAGCCAACCGTACCAATCTGAGGTGCAGATGCCTACTATGAGTGGATTGATTTTGTATATTGGAACTTAATTCCACATTATTGTTTTATAGGTTCTGGTTGTTTTAGATGTTTTTTTTTATAGTCCTACAGAGAGGGACAAAAAAAACATACAAATAAACTGCCAAATATATTAAGATGTAAAATATCAAAATAAACCCCACGTTTTTGGGCAAGGAATACATTTAGCAACGATAAGTTTAATTACATGTATCGTGTGTAATTCTGTAAAGTTTGAGTGGTGATATATTTCCTTTAAATTAATGGTCGCAACTGTAGATGCTTTAGTGGTGTCTTGCCAAAATTATATAGATGCCCATTTCTACGATTACACAATCAGGAAGCAATATGTAAACGAAGCAACAAAAAAGCAATATGCCAGTGATAATTGCTACATCTTAAACATACAAACACGTTCTTAACTTATTTACATTAATTAAGAAATAAACCAAAGACTGTTCATCAACATACTAAGGACCAAATTGCCTTTCATGCAATGATTTGCCGCTGCTGGCTTTAATCGCAGCAATTGCAGTAAGCTTGTATCGTGCTCCAAGCTCCATCGCAAAGCAGCGTGGCTTCTTTACGCGTTTACCTGCATCGTCATAATTAAGTGTTGCACTATGCAAATGACTTGGGGTTGATTCCGAGTTGCGTGACGACAAGGGCATCACGCGCATCAGTGTCGCCTCGAGTGTCCACACGAGTTGCGCATCATTTGAGCGACTTCTTCTCCGCAGAACCTCTGGCCCACGTGGTTGTGCACGGTGGGGAAAGCGAGATGGCTGTTGTGAGACGGAGGAAGCGATGTCTTCGCTGTTGGCAGCAGTTTCCAAACGGGTTGACACGTCTCAGACCGAAAGCTGGTGATTCTGTGAGCGCGAAAGCTGTTCCATTCTGTGACGTCCAAGCGTCACAGTCAATAGCACCGCCCCACCGCCACGCACCCAATGCTGTTGGCATTTTGCTGTCATTCTTACAGGGCCCTTTATTGCAGAATACCACGGAGAGCGCCGGGTTTTATATTTATTTCTTAAACATACGCTCTTGTTTACGCTGCTCACACAATGAAAAAGCAGCCTCATTCGTGATTCCACACGCGGTATATATTGACAGGTTTTTTCTTTTTTTGCACTGCACGACGCGTAAATGGTTCGACACGCAGCAGCTTTTTTGGCAGAGGTGAGGGCAGGTGATTATCAAACGCGTGGACTGTTTTTTGTCTTCTCCAACGCAGACCTCAATTTACCAATCAAATGGCGCTTATCCTCTCTGTGTTTTTAAACAGCAAAGCAAGATGAGGCAGAAAAGGACAGAAGAGGTTGAAATTATCCGGCTTTTGCCCATTAACGAAAAATACACAGCTCCCTCACAAATTTGCTCAATCACAGCGAAAAGCAAATGTCACTTTTTATTATTTACAGAGAATAATGTCAATTTCGTTCACAGCGATTAACCTGCGCGCGATTTTTTTTTTATTTTGCCTGATTCTGAATAATAGGCTCCAAGTAAAACACTGGGATAGTGGAATCTAGTTATAGAGCGAGCAAGTCCTGGTAAATGTCACAGCCTCGTCATGTGTGCTCGTAGTTGGATGGAGTGTGTGCGTGTGTATGTGTGTGTGGTATTAAATGGCGTTTGTCAGTCACAAAAATGTCCTGCACAGGGTGTGGCAGCCAATTGCAAGCGAATTGAACGGTAACTAAGCGAGACGGAAGTTTAAACGTGACCATCGTTTGCCATTTCCATCGCGACAACAAGCTGTTCACCAGCTTCAGATAACAACGTGGCCACCTGCTTTCTGGTCCGTTGCTTGAAGGTTGCCAAACCTTCCCATCGCCATTGTTGTGCGCGAATGTTTCAATCGGTGCAGCTGCGCTACCGCCTCGCCAGCATGATTACTTCTTGAAACATTCACGTCAATTACGCTGCGCGAAAAAAAAGATGTATTAGCCCAGCTGTGTAATGTACAATCGAAGAACCGCCCCGTCTGTCAAAGGAGATAAATTATGGTTATGTTCGGCCAAAAGAGCGTTCGCGTGACGTTAGCCAACGCGTTTTTAAATGACCACTATACGTGCGCCGATCGCACCGGGCCGGGTGTCGGTGTGTGTTTGTGCGTACATTCGTTCGCTGTTTTCCACGTTGTGCAAGAGATATTAGGTTGCATAATTTTTTTTTTAAAACGACATGTTGTTTTTGTTTTTGCTGTAACATAAATTAACAGAACATAATCATGTTTAATTAGAAAGAAGCATATGAAAAATGTAAGCAATAATTAATTTTTTTCTCAGCTGGTTTTTCCTAGTTTAATATTTGTGGGGTATCTGTATACGTTACTCTGAATGGTGCAATAATAACAGAATCATGTATAATATAAAACAAGATCTTTTCGGGTAAATTCTTTTGTACGCTGTCACTTTTAACAGAACCTAGGCAGCTGTTTGAAATCTGTGGTATCATTTAATATCTTTACATATACGACAGATTATGGTCAGGTGGAGGTTGTAGCCTGACGATGAGAAGGTGCAGTTCAAATACATAATTGGGCCCTATTTCTTTTTGTCTTAGGGAAGCACTCATCCACCTTCAATTCGCCATTGCTTGCATTGCCCAATTAGCACTCTGGGACGGATCGTTTAGGTGTGGCTTGCGAGCATTTACGTAATAATTTTATTTGAAATAGCGTAATTCATGCAATTACATCGCACAACGCTGCAAATCAATTCGCCAGTCCCTACATAGATAATACAAAAACAAAACCCCACTACTTGAAAAACAATGAATATGTAAATAACGAGGAAAAAATTACAAGAAAATTCTCATCACAGAGAAATTTTATTTAAATAAATAAATTCGTTGGGTCTCATTACCCCAGATCACAATCTCAACATTTTTCCGGATTTAGGAGAACCTTCACAGGAGGGTTGGTGGAGTGGCAAAAGAGTTATGAGCCAGTTTGAATCGGTTAATTGATTTGATTTGTCGGATGTGTAGCGGAAGAATGTCCCAGTCTGTGGGGCTGCACATGTGAACGCTCGTCCACCAATTACATGTTTTTTGGGGTGGACAGCAAACCTAGTGAAGCAGAGCAGAGAACCTGACGTGGGAAATAAACTGCCTACCACATGTTCTCCTGGCACAAATTGTATTCCATTACAGAGTGGACTTTACAAAATAAAGAGAGAGGGCCAACGACCACCGTTACGCCATTTGGCGGTGTCGCCAGAATTATCGCGGGAATTTTACGACAACGGCAAGAAAAAACATAACATCGTTCGCGTTTGCCTGTTGGCCTGCATCACACCGTCACTGCTGTCGCGTTGACCCTGGCAGTCGGGTCAGGTGAACTGGGTGCCGCGGTGGTGAGGTGTTAACTACCTCGCCTGGTATACAGGAGGTCGTGGGTTTAATCTCGACCCTAATGCCTGTTGTATATTTGGAGTTTGCGTGTCTCTCTCCCCGTGGTTGCGCGTGGATTTTTCTCCACGTCCTCTGGTTTTTTCCTCCTCCACATTTAGAAACACGCGTTTAGAGTATTTGGCTGCTGTAAATGTCCACGCGATAAGCCACTTCGTTGAGCTGTCATTTGTGAAAAAGAACTACATAGCTCAGTGGGCCTTACCGGGTTATAAAAAATAGTCTTAGTTTAGATGAAACTGCAATGCACTGAGGGAGCTTTGTTATCTGTATTGGCCTGAGTTGTAAATACTACTGTTGCATTTATTGTGGCAATGCGTTTCCTTCATAATTCCATTGCACGGTGATGTAGCAGCACTAATGTGACAGCCACACTCTCGTTGTGCTGGCCCGTTTGAACGCAGATGCCGGCCCAGACTCAATAATAAGGCGATCGAACTTCCGCCGTTGCGTTCATACAGCTGTAAGCATTACATATTAGTTCTATACCAAGCGGAGGGGAATCAATTGAGGAAGTTGTCAAAAGCAATAATGAGAATTGTATGTGCAGCAGCGCATACCTGCAGGATCGTGTGTTAATATTAACGCTGCAGAGACTGTCGCCTCCGTCGGAAAGAAAGGCATGCTGTACACTGTAAACATCAGACATGTCCAAGAATAAATTGTAAAAAAAAAATGGTTCATAACTTCATATGCTGTTGGTGCACGGTGTCGGCTGACCATTTTCTTGATCTTGTGTAATAAAATGGCTCGCAAACAGCAATGAGCAGTTTGGTTAATTGGGATGTGAATTAATATCGCTTCAATCCAACCACGAGGTTCAGCTATGTTGCCTGACTTTGACATGTTTACTTAGGTGAGTTTAAAATCCATCTTCAACTATGTACAGCGGGCAAAGTACTAGTTTGAGGCAAATATCAACGCTGCTGCTCCGCACAGCCGATGAGCACGGTCGGCTGCATCCTGTGCAAAGGAATTCTAGATTTGAAGCTTTCGTGACTGCAAGGATTCATTCTCTTAGGTTTTTTCGGTAAAGCCACGTAGGTAAAAAAGAAAATTTATAAAAGTAAAAATAGAAATAAAATAAAATAATAAATCATTTTATTTTTAATAAAAGTAATAATAGAAATAAAATAATAAATAGTTTTATTTTATTTCTATTAAGTAGTAATAGTAATAAAATAAAATAATAAATCATTTTATTTTATTTATATTATTACTTTTATTAATTTAATTTTTTACCTACGTGACTTTACCGAAAAAACCTAAGAGTATGTGCAAAGGAAGTTCAACATAAGTGGCCGTACGCGATGGTCAGGTCAAAGGAATTCCTGCTCCAATGAGCATCGAGGTGGTGCCCGCCTCCTGCTTGTGGTCCTGAGGCAGTGGTGGACATTTCCGAGGCGGGTGGATGTGGGTTGATCCCAGAGGACAACAATCAGTGTTGGCTTCTTTAAAAAGCAGTACTCGATTTGATCTACCTTGGAGCGATGATGGGCCGTGTCAACCTCCGCCCCAGGATTTGAACGCGCAATCCTCCGATTGCAAGCGGCTCGCTCTTCCGCTGAGCATCCCGGCCATCTATAATTAGTGACGATGCCATTCTCATTAATTTAGAAAAGCCTCTTGAGACTTGAGGTTTTTTTTGTCAGTTTAAGAAAACCGAAACACCCAGAGAATAGTCACACATACGAGATGTGAACACTCAGCAACCACAATCTCCTAGTCACCTCGCGAGCCACAGCACCTGGCAAGCTCTAGCGGTCTCCCGTGCAAATATTATCCAGGCTCGGCTTGTGAGGTCAGGTACATTCAGGGTGATGTCATAGACACCTATGCATGGCAGAATATCAGCAAACAAATGTAAGATTTAATATTTTTATTACACTAATGATGTGTGGCATGGAAAAATATCAAATGCAAGTACTTCATTATGCGTACTGCATACTAAGAATGTAACGAAAATCCCTTTGTCAAACCACTATTGGGTAAAAGGCTGTGTTCGTCTTGGGGCCTTTCCATACTTCACCCCAATCATCCGTGCAGGTTGGTGGAAGTGCAGACCTGGACCATTTTATCTCTCGCTGGCCACTGATGTTAGCCGTGACCAGCAATCAAAACTCCAGTTGACAGGTTCATTGCACAGCGCACTAAAAGCCGCCGTGCCATTACACCCTTGCATTCGCAGTCAATAAGACCCATTGGTCATTTAAGTACGATAAACGTCTACTGCAATGTGTGTTAATCCGTCACGCAATTAGTATAGAGGAAATATCCTGAAGATGTTCCTTTGAGATGGGCGTGTCTGTGTTATCACGGAATGCTTGTCATTGTTATTCTTATTTAAAGCAACGCCGTATTTTTATCTCGGGGAAAACAGAAAGAGATTGTTGGGCTCAGATAAGGCATAGAGGCGCATGTGCATTAATAAAAATGTTAAGCGCCTCCAAATGTATCGACTGAAAACAAGTAATGTATGCATAGTGACATCGTTTGTAACAGTGACTGAAAATAGACATCAGCAGGAGTAAAGGGCACACGGGCGCTTTAATAGAACGCATTTGTCGCAATTTCCTGACACGGCAATTTGTTGTGCCGCTCACAATGGCTTTTCAAGGTGGCCTAACGTCGCTTTAGTAAGACGGGAATTTGTTTGCGACGTCGGATCTTCCTTCGACGATATCCACCTGGACAATCAGTCTTGTCAGGAGGATGGAGCGCAGAGTGTGTACCGTGGGTGATGAGCGAATCGCGATTGAAATGATGAAATATAGGCGCGGACGAGAGTGATAATGGATTTGGTCACGGAGAGCAGCGCAAAAATATGCCTGGAGATTCCAGTTTTCATTCGGCGCATCTTACCTGCGACGACATGGATCAGACTCATGGAATCTAACATCGAGAATGTAACCGAAGCTGAAAGGTCCACCGGAGAGGTATTGAGAGACGCAATTAGCTCGTGACAACACGGAGAGGCGAAGAAAGGAGCACATGTATCGGGGGACAAATGCAAATTAGAGACATCGTATGCATTCATTGCTGGGGGAAGTAATTGGGCTTGGAAGGTACACATTGCTCAAAAGGTTGATGGCCTTCTAGCAGCGAGAGACATTGCGGATCAGACGGGGAGACAGAATGGCAGCCCAGGGGAGAGAAGAGCGTACCCAGGAGGACGTCCATCGCGGTGCCATCAGTTCATGTGCACGGGTAGAGATGGATTATGGCATGGCACGACCATGACGGATGGCACACGGCACGGTGAGACCTTTATCCGGCAGTAGCTGGAGCGGTGAACTCTTTTGAATTGAGGTTCCTCCAATCAAAAACACCGTAGGTGGCATGTGGTCAATCCAATTTACGTGAGCAATGCACGCTGTTTCCTTTATTAATCACACTGGGGGTGTAACATGTACAGCAATAGTAGTTTTCAATGAATACCATTGGTGAACGTGTTCAATGAATACCATTAAAATCACGACTGTCTTTCGGAAACGTGGTCTTGTCCATTGTTAGCATTTAGATTAGAATTGTCTTTTTTATCATTTATAAATAAATGCTTGCATTCTACGTCAATTAATCCTATTGCAAGTGTGCAGTGGCCGGTGGATGCTGCCTCGCGGAATGCATCTTAATGACTGTAGTTTGTGAGCAATGCAGTAAACTAAGATTTAATGCGGGGGAAATGTGCATTGCAGCTGCAGAGAAAGGTATCCAGATTTTGCGGAACCCAGCACAATTAGTACTTTTTTAAGCAAGCACGTCTCTGAAGAATCAACACTTCATAAACGAATACAATGACAATTAACAGTTTTTGTAAAAGCGTGAATTTTCGCTCACCAAAACAACACATAACCACCTTATAAACATCCCACGAGCCTTTATGAATACAAGGACCCAAATTAACTTCCTCTGATTAATAATGCTTTTTTAACAGCTTATGAGTGTCTCTATCTTTCTCTCTAATACCCTGCCTGCACAAACCCCTAACATCTTTTTAATGACTCTTAGGTGGAGACCTTTCGCGTGCATGGCACAGTAATTAAGAGCGTGTGCATGGCAGGGCACTACAATGCGTTGTGTCAAAGGGAGGGCTCCATGGATTTTGAGGAGCAGCCATGGGTGATTTAAACATTCTATACTTTTTTTCCTCCACGACCACTGATTTATTTTTTTGCACTGGGCCAGTCACGCCGCTAGGCATGGCCAGTGGCCCTTTTGTTTAAACGTGCAACCGAGATTGCAGCTGCAATCTATAGATCAAGTCCCAGCGTCTCTGTGGTGATTCATCACTGCTAGGGTTGGCCTTCAAGTGGCTTTCGCCCAACTGAGATGTCACGATAACATCCTATAGACCGCTTAAAAAAACATTTACTTTGTGACTTTATTCAGAACCATTGGCCAGCGTTCATGGTGACCCGTTAATTTTCAGACATCTCAGATGTCACACTATGCGTGGTGAATTGCTACGTGGTGATATGTTGTCCGTTTTGAATGACCCATGTACTGCGTGCTGCAAAGTGGTAATTGGATTAGGATACGGCGTGGCTCAAGTCACCGGAGGCTTAACCTGTCCCAGTAAAATGGCCCACTTGAAACAACGCTGTAATGTGCGTGTCAATGTGTAGGCTGGCGGGTGGGGTATTGCGTGTTGCCCGGCTCAGTGATCCGTGACACGCAGGGAAATGTCACCACTTTGGGCACTTGTTTCAGGAGAAGGCATGGCAATATCAGCCTTGCCCCCCACTGTGACGCTAAATATCTATTGGCATGAAGCCAAATATTGTGTAATTATAGCGCTCAATTATGAACTGTCATTGCCCATCATTGTAAGATAAACAGCCGTGTTAAATCGAATGTGTATTGCGTAAATTTATCGCCTTCAGTATCATGAGTGCAAGATACTCATTCGTGGAAATTGGCCAAATATTCCAATGTATGAACCTCCTGAAGAAAAACAAGTCTTGAGAATACACGAGGCTTCCCTGTGTAAATCAAGCGCATTATTGCAAATGTTTCGTATGCATTATTCATTGTAGCTTGAAGCTAATATTTCTCAATGCATGTTATTATTTGGCAATATCATCACCATCGTCACGTGATGCGCATCGCATTCTTCCTTGTAATTTAATTAGCGAATCAGTCGTCCTTCCGAAATCAGATGAAGAGCTGAAAATAGGCTCTCACCTGATTATATAAAGGGCCTGAATTGAACGATCTTACACCCTTCCCCGAAGGGAGAGAATAGGACAATTCCTGGTGCAAATAGAGACTTGCATAGGCGTGACGAGGAAGACCCGTGCCGTTTTTTGTTTACTTTGGGTCGTGCGAATGATACAATAATGTATAATGAAATGGCCAGCAGCTGTGTTATCTCACGCCCCATGTGGGGGTGGAGGGGGTTGCTGGTTGGGTGGGTGGGTTAGTTGGTTCGTTGTGTACAGGGACTACTCGACTTACGAACACTCGACTTACGAACTTTCAGAGATACGAACAATCCAGTCCGTATGTAACAGTCGCCCGTTCGGACCGAGAGTCGTAAGTTCAACCGCAGCGCAACAGATGGCGGTGGTGGCATCTACATCTGCAGTCCATGAAGAACCAGTGGCATCTACATCTGCAGAAGGTGATACAACTTTAAAAACATTACTCGTGTTTAGTGTACACGCCGCACAACGTGTTTGGAATCGACAGGAGAGTAACGTTGAGACTTACGACAAATCAATTGACGAACAGAAACCTCTAGAACCGAACGTGTTCGTAAGTAGAGGAGTCCCTGTTTCGACAAAGGGCCGGCAATAGAAATAACAAGAAGAGCGATGTGTTTGGAACTCTGTAAAAAAAAACAACCCCATTATTTCAAGAGCTCCCAATGCACGTGAATACGAGACGGTGGCTCTTCATAAACAACGCGACGAAGCAGCCCTTAAAGAACCTGCAGGTTTGTCGACACCCTGGCATCGACGGTGAGTCGTCGTTTGGGTGGGTGGAGGTCGTTGAGTGGATTGTTGAGCGAGTTAGGGGTCGGGAGGTTAGTTGGGAGTGTGCTTGGTTAGGTGTGTGGGTTCTGATTCGTTGGTTGTGAGTGGATGTGCTAAGGGGTGGTTGATGAGGGGTTGGTTGTGTGAGTGGCTGGGTAGGTGTTTGGTTAGTTGTGTGGGTGGGTGTTTGGTTAATTGTGTGGGTGGGTGTTTGGTTGGTTGGGTGAGTGGATGGGTAGGTAAGTGGTGAGTTGTGGGGGTGGGTATTTGTTTGGTTGGGTGAGTGGATGGGTAGGTGTGTGGTGAGTTGTGTGGGTGGGTGTTTGGTTGGTTGGGTGAGTGACTGGGTAGGTGTGTGGTTAGTTGTGTGGGTGGGTGTTTGGTTGGTTGGGTTAGTGGGTGAGTGGATGGGTAGGTAAGTGGTGAGTTGTGGGGGTGGGTGTTTGGTTGGTTGTGTGAGTGGCTGGGTAGGTGTGTGGTTAGTTGTGGGTTGGTGTTTGGTTGGTTGGGTGAGTGGATGGGTAGGAGTGTGGTGAGTTGTGGGGGTTGGTGTTTGTTGGGTTGGGTGAGTGGATGGGTAGGTCTGTGGTGAGTTGTGTGGGTGGAGGCTTGGTTGGTTGGGTGAGTGGCTGGGTAGGTGTGTGGTTAGTTGTGGGGGTGGGTGTTTGTTTGGTTCGGTGAGTGCTTTCGTGGGTGCGTGGTTGATGGATGGCTTTGCTGGTTGTTGGTGTGTGACTGGTTCGGTAGATGTGTAATTAGTTTGTTCACTTGTTGATTTCGTTGATTTCGTGAGCGTTGTTGATTTCGTGATTGGAGGTCGTTTGCGTGAGTGAGCGGGTGATAGGTTGGGTGTCGATCGGCTGTGTAGAGGTAGTGCTGGTGGGGAGGAGGCGAGATAGTTTATCAATGGGCGGTGGATGGAGTGTGGAAGGGAGTGGAGGAGGCTGTGTGTGGTGCCCGGACATCACATCTCACTTATCGGTGGATGATGGCTGGTTGCGAGAAAATTTCGGCTGAATCATCCATTCCGCTTTGGGGGACGTGCGGGGAGGGGTTTACGAGGCACACGCACTGCGCATAACGGGCACGCGGCTCGCTCCACGGAGTCTCTCGCCTTTAATTGTTGGGCGCTGTTGATTTAAGCGCGTGTTCATTTACATCCCACAGCGGTGACTTGGTGTTGACGATTCGCTACCCGCGCGCGTTCTCGATGTTGTTATCAGTGAGCGCCACGCTGCGCTACGAACCCGGCGACCCGAGTTGGATTTCCGCTCACGGCCAACAGCAGTGACTATTATCTGAACCGGTCCTGGACCTACTCTAGGTCGACTCAGCCTTAAAAGGTTATCCGGTGCGGAGACAAAGGCGGCCGGGCATGGCGCTGGCCACCCACCCCCTCGTGTGCCGTGCCGGCCTTCAGAGGGGCTCGCTAACAGCACTTGCCCCAACAGTCTGTTAAGGGCAATACGGGGGATCTTTGTCTCTTCATTATAGAGCAGCAGTAGCAGCATCCCGCATCTGCGTTGTTGCGCAACGGGCAACAACGCACGCTGCGCTGGGTTGCTGTGTATAGGAGGTGGCGACGAGGTGGGTGGGGGGGGTGGACGAGCGGAGGGAGGCACTGAGTGAGCTGAGACGCAAACAGAACGCGCTGCGTTACACGGAGCGGAGGGAGCGAGTGGATAGAGAGAGAGCGAGGGACGGAGGGAGGCAGTGCAAGATCCACACGGGCATACCAAGTGACACCGCGTACCCCGTGCGAAGACTCTCACTAAAGCGCCGTCGGACCAAACTTGATCGGGATCGAGTTTGATTATTATTATTATTGTTTTGCACGAGGCAAGCGGGGCTATAGGAATAAGAGGAATGAACTTTTTGAGGCTGTGGGGTCGGAGGAAGATGGGTTGCACCGTGTCGACGGATGAGCACACGGGAGCGCAGAGCAGCTCGGAGGGGCAGTCGCAGCCTTCGCGCAAGCAGCAGCAGCCGGAGCAGCAGCAGCAGCAGCCGCAGCAGCAGCATGCAGCAGGAGGAGAGGGTCACCAGCTACCTGGGCCACCACAAGCTCCATCCGAGAGCCAGAGGCGGCTGGTTCGCGACTCGTGGCTGGCTCTGCAGGGTGACATCGCGCGCGTTGGGGTCATCATGTTCGTGAGGTGAGAATGGTCTCGGGTTGTTATCGCTGCCGAGTGGAGGTGTTTGTTTTTCACCCGGCTGTGATGTGTGGAGCTGGTCAGAACTCGTGTGCCGTGCCGGACTTCATAGGTGCTCGCTAGCAGCATTTGCCACAAAAGTGTGTCAGGATGTTTGTCTTGGGTGGTTTTTGTTTGTGGAAGGCTTTGTGAGCGGTGTTCGCGTTGTTCCTTGTTCGGAATGATGTCCGACGTTTCGCTTCACGTTGCTGAGAGCTTCTTCTGAAACTGAATTCGGAATTCGGAAATTAAACACGAAAGCGCACCGGGGACGCGATATTCGAGTTGTTCTCGAATCGGTTGTTTAGGAATTGTGATTGGACATCAAGGTTGACCTGCGTTTGTGCTTTGTGGATTTTTTGAACATTTGGAAACACATGGCGTAGTGTACTGCACTCATTACGAGCCCGGCTAACATCAGTGGCAAAGTGGTAGCTCAAACCGGTCCGTCCTTCTCCCCTCTAACCAAGTCGCGTTGCCCAGGGTGGTCACCTTGAAACTTGTGGTGAAGAATGGTCGAACAACCTGCATGATCGAAAGGGCGTTATGAGAGGTCTTAAAATCAACCGTGGGATGAATATGCCGTGCATTTTATGACATTATATTGCAATGCATTTCTGATGCAGAAATTAAATGTATCAAAATATATGTTGAAAAACCAAATCAGTTGGCATATTTGCCCACGTGACAACTTTATTTAATTGCCTCTGTCGTGTGGTTGAGAGTTATAGTATTTAAAAATGATATACCCACACGATTTAACCCCAAAGAAACCAGTTATTCATCATATTGATCGCGAAAACCCTCCGAATAAAACGAAGTCTTTTTTTTGCAAAAATTGCCCAAGCTTCAAACGACTCCATGCTTAAAATGGATGAGACTCACAAGAGGACATCTTAATACCAACACGCTTGTGTATGTTTATGTTATTAACATGGCTCAAACTGCTTTGTAAATATTAAATATAATTCATTAAGAGTGCTCGATACCTTTTTTTATGGACACTCTGTGATGTTACTGGAATTTGCTTAGCTGGGCAAGACCCATTGAGTCTCAAGGTTCGCATTTATAAACTAAACATTTTATATTATTTTACAAGGTAAGTCCCATTGAGATATGTAGCTCTTTTTCAAAAGCGACCTGGCCACAAATGATAGCTCAACAAAGTAGCTTATCACGTGGTAATCTATAGCAGCCAAATACTCCAAACTCACATTTCTAAATGTGGTGGGGAAAAATTCTGGAGGACCCAGAGAAATATCCACGCGACCACGAGGATAACACGCAAACTCCAAATAGACAGCAGGCGTCGGGATCGACCTCCACGACCTCCTGCGTACCAGGCGAGGGAGACACCATCTCGTCATCACGGCGCAATACAGGCTCCTGTAGCTGGGAAGTGTGTATTTGATGATCGTTTTTGTTTTGCCTGTAAAAGGAAACTGGAGAATTACCCGAGAACACAGAAGCCCCATCATGCATTGAGGGAGGGGGGGGGGGGGAAACTTCTGAAAGCGTTTGTCATTAACCCACTTGCTGTACTGCCATCTACTGTTGACCTTTTGATGATTGTCTCACGTACTTAACCTCAGCATAGATCCACACCCTCGCCTCCTTATCTCTCGTTTACAGGTTTGAAACAATGACTTTGCATTCAATGCATTTTTACATATGGGCTGAACACAACACCCAGTTGAATACGCATGCCGTTTATTCGCTTATATTGCAATATATTTCTGATACACATGACATGGGAATTGCATGAAAGAGCTTTTGAGTCAGCGTTTATCAAACTAGATTTTTAAAACAAAATGCAATATTTTCTCTATCAGGGAGCTTGTGTTTGCAAAGTCAGCAATAAATGTGTGCTGACACTCTTGACTGTTAAGGGGCCATCCATTTAGTACGTACGCATGCAGGGGGGAGGGGGGGTTAACCCAAATGTGTACGCTTGCGTACGGGGGGTCTACTGACAATGTGTGTACGCATAGGAAACGGGGGTGGGGGGGTGGTAAAGCCTCGATAATAATTTTTCTACATCGGCCTTCAAATGAGTTAGATAGTCCGGCGGTGGACTATCTGTTTGCTTAAACACGTTAATATTATTAATCCTTGATCGTTTCTGCGTGGATTAAACATCGGCCGTTATATAGGATTCGGGGGGGGGGGGTGCGTCAGGCGTATGTACGCAGGTGGGGGGGGGTGTGTAAAAAGTCCGCGTGCGTACAGGGAGGGGTAAAGTTTTGACATATTTTTTCGTATCTACTAAATGGATGGCCCCTAAATAAACTGTTGTGGTAATTGTCCTGAGGTCTGTTTGGCCTCCTTTCCACTGATTCATTTTACAAGCGCTATCCCTGATAACGAAAAAATAAATCACTGCCGCAATTTGCAGAAGCACAATGCAATTTGTGAATTTGATCAAGGCAAAGGAAGGACATTTGGGTAATTATTATGAACACTGCATTCAACATTTGTGTCCCTTGTTGTGCATACCATGGGTAGCAACGTTTAGCTTATTTATGAAAATGAAAGAAAAAATGTACGGAGAAAATTACCTCCGTCGAACAGGCAACAACTCACTCTTCAAAATCACAATTGATGGAATTATATAATAGAGTGCCTTAGCTTCCCAAGTCAACTCAGGCCTGCTCAGCAGTTCAAATTACCAGGCTGATGGCACTCAAAAACAAGATTACCCTTGTGATGTAGGGGCCATAGTGGCAGTGATATAATGTCGGGTGTTTATTTCTTTTTTTAAAGCGGTGCTGAATGCCATGCAAAACATTCCAGAATGCTGTTGTGCGAATTACTTTGGCACTCCACATCAATCTTGCCTTATTTTGTCCTTATTGTACCCTCTATTCCTATAAAGCTGCTCATCGGATTTTAGAATTGTAAGATACAGTCATACAGGGCAGTGGCACAGTGGTAACACTGCGGTAACACTGTGGGGAGCACTTTGTTACCTGCAGTAGTGTATGGCGAAAGCCTGGGAGAAGAGATAAGTTCAATACGTGGCCCTAGCCAGAAACCCACACTTCGAAGTACCAGTGGCTGAGAAAACCCCTGCACTTAGATGTACTTTTGGTGGTCAAAGGTCTTCATCAGAAAGTGATAATAGGTGTGTGTTTTGAATGGTGGCATCTAAGCGTGTAGTGACGCACTGATTAATTGATTATAAGATGGATTTTTAAAGCTCAAAATCAGATTGTGCAGATGAGAATCGATTATATTTGATTTGTGAATAGTGTCATGTGTTTACTGTGAATCATGCAGCCACTGGAGGTGCTTCAATCACGAGAATAGAAAAAGAAGATGGGTTTTTGAATCGAATCACAACTCTGACTTTGTGACAAGTCATCGATTTGCGAATGAAACAAATTGATGTCCAACCATTCCTCGTATTGACCTGGCTTATTATATACATATTTGGAGAGGGGGGCACACACGGCAACATTTTATGAGGGGCCTTGTGCGACTTTGGGTCCACATTCAAAATTAGATCAGCGTGTGCAATTTAAGCCATGCGTGTGCTGACAATTATTTAATGTTTTGTTAATATGGTCCTGCTAGTTTGACATTAGGAGGGTGTGTAATTGATAATCACGACTGTTATGCGAAAAATATAAATAATCTTGTGGCAATGTTATATTAGTCACAGACATAATAGGAATGCTAATTGGCCCAATGTTGCTCATCACTTCTGAAGGCCCCTTCCATTCATCCGATCCCCGTGGGGGTAACGTTTATGGGACTTAATTCTGTCATGTTTTAAACAAATGTTTATAAATTTGTTTTCAATGACTAGACCTCCGTTCATCTCACCGCATCAAATTTTAATTATTTTGGTGCATCATCCTATGGGCGTTCCAGACAAATATAAATCAGCAGCATTTGCCAAAATCAAGCAAATTCAACCTGTTCAACCGTTCAGGCCTTATTCGCAAGTTTAACAAGACTTGGCTGATGAGACCCTGAAAGTAGAAACCAATGCAGATCTGCTTGTTTGGACATATGTTGCTGTAAAATATTAGTTTTTAAAATACCATACGCTGGTGGATGAATACATAATGCGGAGAAATTAACACATGTTGATTTAACCATAACACTCCCCAACAATGCTTACGTTTTTTTTAACATCACTGCGGCCAATAGAAAATCTGATGGCATCTAATTAGGTTTTCTTAGAACCAGCGTAAGTCTGTCTGCAGCACTTTTAATCCACTGCTGAATGAAAGCTTCTCCACGCCCTGTCGGTCAGGGGGATGTTTACCACACTTTACGCTCGCTGGTTAGTGCGTGTTCAGATATCACACAGCAGTCTTTTGTTGTTCATGATTTGAAGCTTTCGTGACTGCAAGGATTCATATTTTTAGGTTTTTTCGGTAAAGTCACGTAGGTAAAACATTAAAATTAATAAAAGTAAAATAAAATAAAAATCACGACGTTTCGGAGGCAACACAAGCTGAAGACGGAAGCTTGTGTTGCCTCCGAAACGTCGTGATTTTTTATTTTATTTTACTTTTATTCATTTTAATGTTTAACCTACGTGACTTTACCGAAAAAACCTAAGAAAAAGAATATAGTCTTTTGTTGTGATTATTTTGCATGTTTATCCAGGAAAGCTTCACTGAGTCTCAAGACTTTTTTTTCAAAAGGGTCCTGCCAGGTTTTTGCAGTCAGATGCTATGTGGCTACGTGTCACCCCAATGGAGTCGTTTGCAGGTAACATTTCAACAATGTGACGTTTGGACAATCCCAGTTAGGTAATATTTGTTTTAGCTACGTGAGGAAACTGGAGAACCAGGAGGAAATCCATACAGAACAAGAGGGGAAGATATAAGCTCCGTACAGAAAGGCCCCCAAGTCAGGAATCGAACCCAGTACATTCTTGCTGTGAGGCACACATGTTACCACTGTGCTACCTTGCAGCCATAGACGTTAACCATGATCAGGAATGTAACTCAGGTCACCGGGTTCATGGCGCAGTGCACACAAACCACTGTGCCACCGCTCCCCATCACGGTATGTATTACTGGGGGTGTCAACGGCTCCTCTCCGAAATTAATTAAAAACACCCTTAAATCAGCAAAATGTGAGAATTGAGCCGTGTTCATAATAATTCACACTTGTAACGCACCTTTCACCCAGAGGTCACAAAGTGCTGTATAGAGTTAAACAAAAATAAAATGTATTAAAGAAAAAGCAGTAACAACCAAATGAAACCACGCAGACGAGTGATAAGAACAGCACACCAAATAAAAAAACACCCCATGGGAAATATGAAAGAAGTAAAAATACATTTAAGAACGGATGTTTCTGAAGGTGGGATTTGAATAGGCCGAGAGACTTGGCACGCACACCGAATGTCTGGTGGAAGTGATTTTCACAGCCTAGAGGCCACGCGAGAAAAAAACTTGCTCATGTTTTTGTTTGTTGCGGTTGCACCCGATTCAAGAGCCGAATGGCGCGCAGGGCTGTGCCTAATAAATAAACTGAAAGCTGAAACTTTAAATGAACTTTTTATTTTACCAGGTAAGGTCCATTGGCCAATGTAGCTGTTTCTGAGAGGCGACCTGGCCACAAATGATAGCTCGACGAAATGGCTTGTCACGTGGGAATTTATCGCAGCCGAATACTCCAAACGCATGATCCTAAATGTGGAGGGGAAAACTGGAGGACCCGGAGAAAAACCCACGCGACCACGGGGAGATAGACCAGGCAACCTTCTGTAGACCAGGCGTGGTAGTTAACATCTCGCCACCATGGTGTCGTTTACCCATCAAGTGGAGGTTTGTTGGGCTTGGCACGTTGAGCCGTCATTGTGCAAAACTTCCTGTGGACAACAATACAATCATCTGAAAACTAGGAAAAGTGGACAATTAGCTGGCCTCTCAGGAATCCTGCAGTGTTCTTAAATAAGTAACTAGTCAAGTCAGCGCATCGCATGCACAGGGATACATAGAGCACAGCTTGAATAGTCGGCTTGCTGCCGTTGTGTGGCGGTTAGCACACTGGGCTTGTCATCTGGAGGTCATCAGTTTGATCTCCTGGCACAGCAGGTTAAACGTTTGTATAAGTTTACTTGAATCTCACTGCCTGTGTCTACTCCCCACCTCTTTCAAGATTTGTCTCCGGCATGGACAAGTATGGCAAATGCCATCTAGAGAGACTATCTCGAGTTCCCTCTAGCGTATGCCCTTCTGCCAGCAGTGGTCTGAGATGGCAGTTGCAGAGCTGCACCTCTTATCTTGTTCTCCAAGCGAAGATTACGGCTATCAGCTCCGGCAATTATATTTGAGGACCGCGTGTGTCTCACCTGCCCTGCAGAAATGTTCCATTGTTGGCAAACAGTCTTGTGCCAGCTGCTCGTCGCTTAACTCGGCCGATGACTAAAGATACAGGGCTTGGCTACCAGGCGTTTATTCATTGCATAAATGTCAGTAAGATCTTTAAATCAGGTCGCAAATGTCAGCTATATGGATTCATCAATCTCACTCACGCGCTCAGCAATATAAAATCCATCAACTGTAATATGGTCTCCCTTATTTATGTTATTATTTTTATTATTAATATTTCATGTGACACATAGTTTGATTTCTGGAAGGTGGGCGGGGGGGGGGGGGGGATAAACCGGTTTATTCATAAACGTTCCGCAACTGCTAATCACTTGGGTTAATTTAACTCTCGAGAAAGATTGACGTTGGCTTTGTTTTTATTTCTGAGCGTTATTTATTTGATGTCTAGAGCTGATATTCACCTAGGGAGGTGCCACGTGAAGCCGCGCATCGTAAGCAGGTAATTAACACGATAAATTGTGTGTCGGTGCAAAAAATTATGGACCAATAAAACCACATGCTTATGAAATATAGTTAATCAATGAGGCAGGGTGCAAATTGTCTTATACACAAATGACCTTTGTGTGAGCACATATTTAGGAAATTATGACATAGCCACTTAATCTTTTTAACATCTCATTTGTTCTATCTTGCAAGTTCTCATTCTCACGCGGTGTATTACTGATCACACTCCGTGCGCTGCGGCATTTATTGGCATCAAAGTTTTCACAAGTAGTGTTGTCCTGCTCTTCGTGCCAAACTCTTGTCTTTTTGAAATAGTAGCTTCGTTGCACACAGTACGCTGTGAGGATCTGAACCTGAATCAGCTGGAAGGCTTTATTAAATTACCCATTATTCATTCATCAGGGCAGCAGCTTGGAGGGCTGTTTTGGGTGATGGTCCACGTGGATGGTTTTAATTGCCTGAAAATGTCATTCCAATTCACGGACTCTGCTTCGTTCGCTTCAGACCGCACAGACGTCAGATGGGCGAGACTTGCGTTGATTGCATGACCACGTGAGGTGAGCTAACCAGAGCAGCGGTTTAACGATGCAACACATTCATTGTCTAATACAGTATCGGCTTTGCAGCTCAAGATATGTGCATCGAGTAACGCGCACGTTATAAGAACCGGCGTTTTTCATTTCACGTGAGTCGTACGTGTACGGCATTGCGTGTACGTGACCCTTGCCGTCTGTAGAGGCTGCTGCATTCGCCACAATGTTAACAAACAAAAAAACCTGATTCGATTCTTGAATTTGAATCGCCAGCCTCAATCGTGATCATTCATCCAGTCGTTTAATTCGTCAAAGTCGTATAATTAGACGGCTGGTTACATGCCACGAAATAATACGTTAACATGCGTGATTAAAAAAAAAACTGAAATGGTTATATCTTCTTGGTTCTTTCGGTAAAGTCACGTAGAAGGGAAATAATAAATTAACAAAAATAAAACATAACAAAATATTTTTATTTTTATTTAATTATTTCCCTTCTACGTGACTTTACCGAAAGAACCAAGAAGATGAATCCCTGCAGTCAAGAAAGCTTTAAATCGAAATGAAATGGTTATATTCAATTTTTATACATTACTGCCAAAAATCACATTGTAACGTTGCCTGTTACTGAGCGACGAATTCCCACATGCAGTCTGATGTCGCATACTCCTTGTGCCTCACAGAGACAGCTGCCATCGGGGGTCCCCTTGGCTAGACTGCAACAGGGCATTGGAATGGTTGAGGTTAAATGTGATGCAAGGCACTTTGAGTTACCGAGGCATTTAAACACCTATAAATGCAAATTCTTGTCATAACTTAAGATTCGTATGAGCACTGCTCATGCAGGAGCTGCTATTGCGCTAGAGATTCGATCTGGTACCTCTATTGGCCAGAGTAAAATGCACAAATGAATACAATTGTGCATGCCAAATAATCTATTCTCACCACACAATTCAATGCATTTGTTGTGAGTTTTATAATACATTTTCGTGATAAATCTATGCATTTTCATGCCCCTATTTTCCACCCCGTAGCACAAAGGTCAATGCCCAGAACAGACACGTACTTGTATCCACTAAAAGGAGAAATTCCGCTTTATGTGTACAATACAACGTGGATTTGCATAGCGTCTATGTGCGAGCACATCTCGAGCATGCACCGTACGTAGCCAACTGTGATAACAATCAGAGGTGCGGGGGGGGGAAGCACAACAAACTAAACACAGAAAGCAGTTCTCAAGAAACTACTTTTCTATCTCGCAGATTTACAAGTGCATAGCTCCAGTGGCTCCCTAATATCGGAAGGAAGAGCGTTCCAGACGGCCGCAGCGCGCGCACATTTATGTTCGCAGAGAGACGCGGTCGCACACGAGCGGAGGGAAGTAGTAAAGGCCTTGAATCTGTATTTGAATGGGGGGCGGGGGGGGGGGGGCAAGGGAACCCACAGCATGGGCGTCCGAGGGAAGGGAGTTCCAGGCTAAGGGGACCAACAGGGGGGGGGAGGGGGACGAGTGACCTTCAGCCGAGACAAAGGTCGACCGGTCGCTGGAGCGGAGGGGGCTGTGTGTGTCGAGGGGATTCAAGGGAAGGTGAGTGGGAGAGGTCGACAGGGGGCAAGTCCATAGAGCAGTGTTCTTCACACAAATCAGGGGGAGGGGGGGGGGAGGTGGAGGGCACTCACACCGATGAGACATCATCAGTGTGAGGGCCGCTACACATTTGACAGCCGCACAACGACGACAGGGGGTGTATTGTCGGGGGGGGTGGGGGGGGGGCACGCGTCAAGGGCCGCCGGTGCCCGCGGGGGCCTTGCGATGAAGAGCGGTGCCGTGGGGGCTCTTGACGACGGGGGAGTGCAGAGTCGTGGAATTGATCCACGGTTGGACCGGGAGTTGGCGGAGGGATCGGAGCGCCGTGCTGGTGGTACAGCTTTGCTCAACACCCTTTGACGTTGTCCTCCGATGTGCCCGCGGTCTACGGTGCATGCTGACTGTGAATCTTGCTCGAGCGGAGGCTGGCAACAGCCCTCTCCCCAATAGCCGTAATTGCTATCGCAGTGGTTGGGTTGGTCGAGTATGAAGCTGCCTTCCATTGTGATTGATCCGAGGGCACATTAGCCCGGTTCTCATGGCCCATTGGACTGCGCGCAGTTTAAATTGCGTGCCATTTACTTTCAATCAATTCATCTATCAAGCGTTGTCCTTTTATCAATCCAGGCAAGGGCCCCATTAAAATGCATTACCCATCTGTATGTATGTTTAACTTCCTTCGCACCGTACGTAGCCAACCGTGCTAATCGGATGTGCAGGGGAAGGACAACAAACTAAACCTGAAAAGCAGTTCTCAAGAAATTATTATTCAATTTAGATTTAAAAGTGCATAGCTCCAGTGGCTTTCTAATATCGGAGAGAAGAGCAAACTTGATGACCGCGATGGCTGGGCCAGAGATACTTGGACAATTATAATGACTGTATCTTCTAGATTATAAGACTCACTTTTTAGCCTGTGTTTTAAATCAAAAAGTGAGATTGCATCTTGTCATTCGGTAGCTGTGTGTGTGACAAGATTTGTATCACTTTATTAACACCGGGCACAACGTTTTGGGTGCATCTTACTTTCCGTAGCGTCATATAATCTAGAGAATATGTATGCAGGAGCCGTCGTAGATTAAACGAAATTAAAAAAAAAGCCGATTCTTGTGGAAGATCACCAAAGCGAGCAGTGTGTCACCTCGCAATTGCAGGTTACAGTCGAGACGAAGATTTGCAGCTCGTGGTCACTCGCCAAATCGTTTTTTTGTCAGTTTTCCCCCCCATAACACTTTCTTCCGTGTGTGAAAATGACTCGTAGAGAGCAACAGACCAATACAGTATTCCTTTTTTATTTTCTCTACAAATAAATGTTTCAATTGTGCTGTTGGTATCGTGCCATGATATTTTTTTTAACAATCCATTCTAAACAATTGTAGCAAGCAGCGCATCTCATTGTGCCACAGAATGACCCTGGAAGATGTCACAATTACTCAAAGGGGTCTCTTTGTCCACAACAAGCTTCACATGGTGAACTTGGGAATGAGATTGATTCGATTCTAATGGACAAACCCCATATCGTCACTTTGTCTTCAACAACTTAAACACAGAAAGCGACAGCAGACTGTAACGATGCTGTACTTAAGCACAGGCAAAAATATGAGAGAAAAAACACATTGCAGGCTAAATAAATTTTCAAAACTAATTGCCGTAAAAAAAATGGTTAACATCAAAAAACGATGCTCGCAGGTGCCTGATCGTAGGCTGACTCTGAGTGACGGATTCAAATGTCTAGAGGCTCGAATTGATTAAGTGGATGTCACCCTACTTTAATTCAGTAAAACATTTAACATGTCATGCAAACAGTGTTATTCATGTAATAATCACACCAATAATGTGTATTAATAAAGCTGGAATATGCCCATCCGAGTGAAGAACTTAATCAATGATAATGTTTTATCGTGTGCTACCAGTTGCGACTGAGATGAGACCATACAACTCACCACACTAGAGAAGTGTGTTTGATCCCAAACCCATATTGGAAATCCAGCCTTATCAAATAACATTTCTCTCACACATTTGCTATCTGAGCCACCCGGTCATCTCCAAATGGGTGACTCTCAACACAACCTCCAATTAACAACATTCACATGCTATGATATAAAAAATAACATTTTCACACCGCGGCTATTTCTGTCTATGTTGTGTGTGCGCGTGTGGATCATGGTGACTCACAAATACATGTTTGGGTATTGTAAGATTCCACACCAACAGGTTCATGTGTCCTGAATAAAAGTTTAGAATTATCTTGTATAATGATCTTAGCGGAACACATAAAAACGCAGCAATAAAAAATGAATTAACAATAAAATGGGATGTAGCGATGGAAACCAGGTTAACGCAATGTGCTATGGACCCAGCTTCCTGTGTTCAATTTGCAGCCAGAGCTAACGTCAGTGGTGAAGGTTGCATTACCCCACTCCCTCCGCCACTCCCCTACTTGACCAACTCGCATGATGTACCAGCTTGGTGATGTATGGCAAAACAACCCCATGGCCAAATATGGAGTGGGGAAGCCTTTATCCAGAATTGCTATTTTTGTGTTTGAACATTCGCTTACTATTGTTATGTTTACGAGGGCACCCAATATCCCGGGAGGTCTTTGTATTGAAGGAATGGGTTGTTGTATCAGATCGTTTGGTCTTTGTTGTTGCACATAATAACCTGTGCAAGCCCATAATTGGATTTTTGGTCAAACATTTCGTGTGTGTATATATATACAATTGCTTATTTGTTAAGAAAGTAAATAATTGGCTGAGTGACAAAGATGCTCATTGCCACAGTGAACTAACTGTATATATTTTTTCATACTCTGCATTCGATTGTGAGGACACAAATACACAATTGAAGGGCTCGAGAAAGCATCGAATTTGTATGGCATATGATTTGGGCTTCACTGTGAGCAGCACGGTGCAATTGGTAAACATAATTCTGAAAGTATCGTGATATTTGTTAAACAAACACCACGCGTGGCCTAACTGTATGCTCAAGAATGGATATGGCTCTGCTGTCACCGGTAATCTCCGTGTTCGCTAAAGCATTTTGGTCCTCATCTGACCTTTCCCTAAAAGACAAAACCCATTCCCTTGTGAGATATGTTGGTCATGAAAATTCACTCACAGACATAGATCCCTACGTATCCCACATACAGCCTTATGGGCTTTTGGAGCGCGTTCCATTTTGCGAGCATGGTGCATGAGTGGGGTTGTGTGAAGAGCATGCCAGGGTGCCTTGGGCAAACTCAGGGACAGGTTTTGATATCGCTTACCATTGATGTCAGCTGTGGCCAGCAATCGAACTGAGGTTGCCGAGTTGTATTGTGCCGTGGGGGCCACCACTGCCCCACCTCCGATGAACACGGTTGGCTACGTACGGTGCAAAAGACGTTCAGCATGCATACATACACACCCGTACAAACATGTGCGCTCGCACGCGCACTCGCTTACTATACTTAATACACTAACGTCACCTAAATTAACAGACTGGCCATGCTGATTATGTCATTGACAGTGTGGGTGATAAATGTACTTGGAAAAATGTACTGTCGAGTTGCAGGATGGCTTTGTTCCACACAGAACACTGAACACACCATTTAATTAGGACCACCCATGCAAGGGTCCTGTGTGTTTAAAAAAAGCATATTCGTTACTATCTTGCAATAAAATTCTTTTATTTTAAATCGCAAAACACTGCACGAACTTATTTTTTTAGAAAATAAGCAAATGGCTGTAATTGGCGTGACCACCTGCCGTTAGTTTTAATGTGTCAATTGTACAGTGCTGCAGGTGCAAATGTTATATATATATGTGTGTATATTCCTACGGACGACTGCATTGCTGTTGAATGTTGATTCGATGTCTCAAGATTGCCTCTATATCTTCTCACAGAGATGACTGCAATTCCCTTAGAAATGGCATTTCCAGAGTATATTCCATACGTATTATTTTAGGCATAATTTGTCTTCCCCATATCATCGTCATCATCGACCATGATCTATCGACTGCCGGATGAAGGCCTCCCCAAGTCACTGCCTTGTGATGGAGCGAGCTGTCTGCTGTCTAGTTCAGGGGTCTACGACCTGTAGCTCCACAGCGGCGTGCGGCTCTTTAAGGACCGCTTAGTGACGGTTTTTATTATTAAGGTCCCCATCATCTCGTATTCACCACAGCGCATTGTGGCTATTGAAATATTGACTTTTTTTTTTTACCAAATTCGAACAAAAAATGTCTCTTCTTGTTATTTTGGTTGCATATTTTGCGGCACAATGTCAATCCACTGCTGGATAAAGACCTCCCAATGCTGGGTTAATCATGGGGTGGATTTGGCCAATGCAGGTTGGCAAAGGGCGCTAAGGGTTCAGTTATCACTCTGGGCTGATGTGAGCCATGGGCGCTATTTAAAATCAGTAGCCATCTTTAGTGCTGTCCATCAACCACTGCGTTGCCGCTCCTGCGCATATAGGTAGCATGCATCTTCACAAAAGGTCAGTTCTGTTTGTATAACATAGGCAAACACAAATAGTAGATACCATAGAAATACCAAGAAAATCCACCACAAGATTCGTTCTCTCTCTCCCTCCATCAGCTCTGATGCCCCCACAGTCTGGAACTCGCTTCCTCTTGTCACGTGTGCTGTCGACTCCCTAAATGGTCAAGTCCAGGCTCCACTGCCTCCGCCTATGACTGACTGCCTCTACAAAATACATATCCACACTGTTCCCGTACAAGCGTCTTGAAATGTTATCACGTGTTAACGCGATATAGATCCACGTACTGCTGTATTGCAATCGTGACACTTCTTGACATTTAAAATGTGTCGTTTACATTGTCTTAAATTCATCGCTTAAAAAAATCCATAAAGAGGGGGAAATGCTTGCAGGCTGGACACAAACAGAAACAACGACATGTCACAGTGTGCTCACAGAATGCAGGAATGCACGAATCTCCACATGCCTTGCAAGCATGACATGCATGTCATTCGTTGACCGCTTTGCAGGTACAGTACAATGCTATCGGCCTCGCCTCTAAAGAGAGCTGAAAGTTTGTCCATATTTTTATTTGAGTTTAGCACGTAGGGCTTTCGCGGCCAATATCATCCATAATGCAGTTTTTTGGGTTAGATTGTGTTGGCTGTGTCGGGTGTTGGCGGGTTTAACGATGCATTAAAATCTGTATTATGGATTATTATTTGACACATTGTTTGCTGATCCTGCGTCGGCAGTAGTGCACAGGCACAGATAATAATTAACAAAAACACTCCTGAACACATTCATCAAAAACATTTGACTTCAAAGAACGTTTTGGGCAGTGGTCCATTTTCATAACATATTTTCGTTTGGACCACCCCACTCAAAAGAGGAAATTGAAAGTGTTGCCCATTCCATTGAGACAGCGTTAACCCAAAATGTCTTGCACGTTGTTGATGCTTTGTTAATTTACTGTGTTCGATGTTGGCGATGTTTCGACGCTGGCGTTTCACCCCACGCAGGCTGTTCGAAACCCATCCCGAATGCAAGGATGTGTTTTATCAGTTCCGAGATTGCGAGGACCTCCAGAAACTGAAGATGAACAAGCAACTGCAGGCACATGGGCTGAGGTAAAGTGCTTGCGGCACCGCTTTTTTGCAAAACATTTGATCAGAAATTAGGAAAGACTTTGGTAAAACGCACAGATTAATTGCATTTGCGTACGTTCAGTATTTTCTACAGAACGTCCTGGACTATTTGTTTTCACCCGTTTTTTTCATGTTCAACACGCTTTATTTCTACACCACATTAATTGCACTTTTGTTTTCGCCTTTGAATAATTCATTCATATTTAATGCTTATTAAAGGCCATATATTAAATTGCCTAGTTTCGTGAGCCAAGTAATTTCTCTTTATTTATTTATGTACGAATCACCGTCTGAAGTGTAAGCCGATGAAGCTTGGTGCAGCGTGAATGCTGTTTATATCACATTGACAAACGACCTCTGTCAGAAGGCAGTAAAGTGTGCACCCTGTCCGTGATTGTCACGTGTCATTTGTCAATGTAATGGCCCATTTCTCTGTTGGGTGTTGATTGAGATTGTGTGGGGAGTTTATTTTACATTTGTTATAAACATTTATCTCAATGACGGGTACAATAAATCTGATGGCATAGTTAACTCCATTGATTGTCTTAGTTACACACAAAAAAGTATCAATTATGATTTCACACGGGGTTCCTTGCTAATTCCCGTCAGTGGAAAATTGGAAATCCTCCTATATAATTGAATTTAAATGAAATTTGAGTACGGCTCGGTCGTGAAATTTGCATTCAACCCTTTGCTCACCTTGATGTTTATTCTGATGAAGACAAACACCATCTTCCTTGGTGTCCAAACGGAATGCATTATCGCCTCATGTCTTTGCACACGACCTTATGCTCTATTCCAGGTTCACCAATATTAAATAGTAAAGGTATCCTCAGATGTTCCGCAATGTTTGCAAAAAAATTTGATTCGAAGGTATAAGTCATGCGAACCTCCTGCTTCTGCCAGAACATGAACAAATGTAGATAGCCACGAAGGACTGCTGTCGTTCTTCATATGCCTGTGTAAAGGTAGCTACCCAGCAATGTCTTTCTCATGACATGTCTGGCAGGAGGGCCTTCTGTTGAGGGTATTTCGGCCAAGTTTTCTCTGCTGGCCAGACATCTCAGACTAGGTGGGAGCACCCACACTTTACCCCACCACACACAATCTGCAGATTGACTAACAATGGCACGCCCATTCATAACTACTGGGTGGACAGAGGCAGGGAAGATTTGAGAAACTTGCCCATTGCTTCAACTGCCGCACCAGGAGACGTGGGGTGCCGCCGTGGTGAGATGTTAACTATCTCGCCTGGTATGAAGGAGGTCGTGGGTTCGATACCGAACCTGACGCCTGCTGCTGTATATTTGAAGTTTGCGTGTTTTCTCCGTGGTCGTGTGGAATTTTCTCTGGGTCCTCAGGGTTTTCCTTCCACATTAAAAAAACATGCGTTCAGATTATTTGTCTGCTATACATTTCCACGTGATAAAGCCACTTCGACTAGCTATCATTTGTGGCCAAGTCGCTTATTAAAAACAGTTATATAGCTCAGTGGACCTACACTGGTAAAATTTGTTTAAAATAAATAAAGAATTTTAAAATACTTGAATTAGCGACCTTTGGATTAGTGTGCCAACCATTACACCAAAGTAGCATCTTATGAACATACATGAATAAAATAATTCATAATGGACAATTGCCATTGTTGTTAACTTTGGGGAAAGTGAATTAGATACTTATTGGTCTAGCCAAGGAAGCACTGGCCACGTGATGAATGTTCCCAACGTAAGATAAACATTTGTGGAATCACCATATTTAGTGTAATGAGTGAAGGGTGAAATATGCCGATTGCCCGTACAGCGAAATAAACAAGGAAAGTTCATGGTCAGATAGAGGAGCTATCATGAGACTTCCTATCTTGCAGAGGACCAACGAGAACACCGTGTAGCATTTCTCTCAAGCATCTTGTGCAGCCAGATTCCAGGCTGTGCTCTCTATTGGGCCGGTTGAAAATTGACTTTCCCATTGCATAAATCCTGATAAAGGTAAACGTCTTCTAACATTCTGTTGGTCGCCATTGTCACCTTCCGCTTACCAAAGAAAAACCTGATTGGTGCTTCTCAGCATTTTCACTTCAGGGAAAGCACATTTCTCATTTGCGCTGTTTCAAATTACTGCTGGGGAAGCTGTGGTGGGAAATAAATGCGCAGTCAATAAATGCGTTCAATGGAAGTGGCAGCTCTAATCACCACGGACTTTAACACACGCTAACTCATGTAAATGTGCACACGAGAACCTTTTTTAAAGCATCTCGTTGGCTACTTTTGTCGATTTAGGAATCCATAATAATACTGTTGCCAGATGAGCACTTTTAACGGCCAATTTATTAGCCGTGTAATTAAGCCATTGATTAATCGATTCATTTGAATCCTTACACTCACGACACACGCGTTGAATTGTGCGTGAAAACGTATTACGTATTACTTAGGAAAATGACATGTAAATCAGAAGCACGGACGTTGACAAAAAAGGCTGAACAAAAATCTGAAAAAGGTGCACAAAGCGGCATGGAAAGGGCACATGCGTGGATTAGAGAACGTAGTGCAAATTAGAGACATCGCAAGGACTGATAATTGTTTTTTTACCCTTTAATCTGGCAACAAAACTGACACCTTTTTTACGAGGAGTCATGTTTGCATAGACCACAATACCTGCGGTCATAATGCAAACAAAAAACACAACTCTGATAATGTATGCACTGTCCTTGAAGTTGATTGGTCCACACCCGAGACAGCTTTTCTTAGAGCCTAGTCTCACATGGTGTTGGACCAGATGGTCCAACCCCATGTGAGACTAGGTTCTGAGACTAGGCTCTAAGAAAAGCTGTTTCGGGTGTGGACCAATCAACTTCAAGGACAGTGCATACATTATCAGAGTTGTGTTTTTTGTTTGCATTATGACCGCAGGTATTGTGGTCTATGCAAACATGACTCCTCGTAAAAAAGGTGTCAGTTTTGTTGCCAGATAAAAGGGTAAAAAAAACAATTATCATATTTTGCTACTGGCAAATGAGGTACCAATGATCGCAAGGACTGTTGTGAAATGTGCGTGGACTTTGGGCAGGATGCGTCGCTCAAAGGATGGTGGCAGGTAGTCGAGACTAATGATGGGGTGGCAGCCAAAGGAGGAGAGTTGGGATCGATTGTTGCCTCGCAAGATCAATTGAGATATTTTTGGATTTGCCTGTATCTAGCACTGAATATACCACGATTGATTATGGTGACAATATCCGTATGATATCCCAAAGTTGCATTCAGGATGCAGTGAATATGATTACACAAATGGAATAAGACGAACAAGAAATGGTGGAAATGAGATGGCAAAAATAACACAAAAACAAATATGGTCTCGAATTAAATCATGACCCTGCAATCAAGATAATCATCGACTAGTTGGGCATGTAATTGTCGCATGTCTAATTTATGTGCAACCACATGCGCATTAGAATTACACACATACATGAAGCCTGTTATCTAAGTTTGATTCCTGGCAATAGGTAAGTTAAATGAGGAGTGGTATCTAGTTATCGGCCCTCCTTTACCAATAAGCATTGACCTGTGTGGTGGTGACATAACGTGAGTCCTTTATCTAGAAGTGCATTGACAAAGGGTTGTAAACTTGCCATTATTCTGCACATCTACACATGTACTGGGAAACACAAATGGGTGTGTGTACAAAGTAACGGTTACATTTTCAATTGCAAACATCATCGATGCTTTTGAACGTTATATCTCCAGGGTGATGTCGTTTATCGAGAAAAGCGTGGCTCGGCTGGAGCAGGAGTGCGTGTTGGAACAGCTGATCGTGGAGATGGGCAGGAAACACTACAAGTACAACGCGTCCCCAAAATACTACTCGGTACGGCACTCACTCATACCACAGCAGCAAGTCGCTGTGCGTTGTCGGTGAATCCTGATGCGTACTCAAAACCTGACGCCCTTTGCTTTTCTTGGCTATTTTACAAAAGCAATCGCATACGTTGGCGTCCTGTGTAAATGTATCGCTGGCACACTATATTTACCTCCATGACCAAATTACCCAGAGAGCACTCGGCCTAATCGGATATCAGAAGGTAAGCAGAATTTAGCCTGGATAGTGCTCATATGGGCAATTATCATGTGCAAAACATGGAGTTATACGCCGCTGTTAGGCTATGTTGTCAGCAGAGGGCAGTCCAGAAAAATCCATTGTTGTACTGTACTATGCTCGAACGTCTATGCTCTCCGCATTCACCAACCCGCACTGACCAGCGTGGTGAGGTATGGTCAAATGACAACCACTCACAGCATGGGGAGGCTCACATTCAGCAGTAGGATTACAAAAAGGCACATATACATGCGATAAATATTCAAAAACAGTGATGTATTATATTCAACCAGAAAAAAAAAACCTTGAGATTTGCATCTAATTTGCAAGAGGGTCCTGGAAATAGCAGCAATACGTCACTTACACGTAAACAGTACAATTTAACAAAATTAATTTTGCACACAAACAAATACATTTATTATATTTAGGCATTGCAAATATTAGTTATGAAGGAAACGTATTAAGATGAAATATAGAAACCAAAAACAGTACAAAATGTCGTTACATTTTGTTAAAATGTTCATATGCACCAATGCAGATTGCCTAAATTCGGCCAATTATTTTTCATGGTGTATCGCTCACGTACATCCAGGCTCACAGCGCCGTTTCATAGCAAAGTTTAAACCAACTATTTGCTGGAACTGCATTGGCCGTTGTGCACAGGTGAAATATAGCAAAAGCCTCAACTCGTTTGTCAATGACACTGTGGCCTTAAAAAGAAAAAAATATATGTAACTCGCAACGTTTCAAGCAATGGGCCTTCTTCGCAGCACATAAAAAGACACCATTATTGACGACTGGTGTTTGTTCGTTGTACAGCAGTGTCACCTTCCGCAAAGCAATTCGCACGTCACGTCTGATTTGACTGAAGCACAAAGTTTGGAGAAAACTCACTCGCCGCAGCGTTTTGTGGTGCAGTCTGTCGAAGATTTGTTGAAGCAGGAATATAAAAAAAATTTGCTGCCAACATAATATATGTCGCATGCGATGCCTTGAAGGAGTCGATGATTGTGCAGCCGTGCTGTCTATTGGGCATTCTCCACAATGCGTCAAAATCAAACATCCACGCCAGACTGTGGGATGTCAATGATGATGTCAAACAACGAGAGCTGTTTTCCCCAATTATTTTTTTCCGAAGTGCACTTCACAGCACACAATAACTGCCCAAATTGGACTGCAGGGACATAATGGAAAAGGTGGCCAGGGTTACCTTTTGTTGATTCCTGCTATAAAATAATTACTCAAGTGTTTCTGATGGGTGAATTGAAGTTGTGCATTTTCCAAGGACTGCAACATCCACAGTTGCGTGCGCTTGGCAGCCGGCTATGCGTGTGACGTTTGTGTCTGCCGTGCCTGTGACTCATTGTGATGTCGCTTGCAGTTTGTGGGCATCGAATTCATCGCTACGGTTCAACCTTTCCTGCAGGAGAAGTGGACTAATGAGGTAGAAGATGCCTGGCAGGTAAGGCTGTTTTTTGCCCACCTGCTGATCAAGAGAAGTGTGGCTGTGAAGGGGTCAGACCACTGGGTCAAACACTGCTGAGATTCTCGGCTCGAGTCTGGGCAGCCTATTGTGATAACCAAACCAAAAATTGTCTCCGCTTGGTCACTAAAGAATATAGGAAAACTAAATATCCCATGAAATAGTTTCTTTGCAATAAATTATGTTTTTGTTCCAGCTCAGAGATTTAAATGTTTTAATGTACATGCTGTGATGAGCTTTTCTCCGGAGCAGGGGATGTAGGAAAGTGGCACCTCTGGGTGTGTGTGCAGAAAAGGTCACTTGAAGGGATTTCAGAAGTAGTTCTATGAAATGTCATTCTGTGGGCCATTATGTAATTAATGAGGTTGCAACTTCCCTGAGATTTCCAAATGGGTACTTGGTCTCATGAGATGATGCCGAGAGAGCAATTGGAATAAAGTTGGGAAAATAAGTGCGTGGGTAAGAAAGTGGGGAGAATTGGAGACCTGGGTTCAATTACTAACTATGGCTCATATCAGTAACAATTAATAGCTGAACCTGTCTTTGACCTTCCCTATGTCAACCAAACATAAAATGTGTGCCTGGTGTGATGTGCAAACATCAACATTGTGGAGACAATGCTAGCAGGGCACGGTGCTAGTCACGCACAACTGTTCCACAAGGACCTTAATAGGCACTCATGTACATCACCTTCTTTTGTGGTCATTCATGCGAAAAGTAGGATCTTTGTCTTTTTCGTGCAAGTGAACAAAACCTAAAACATTTCTCCCATGAACCAACATAAATCTCTTGATTACATTTTGGTTATCCTGATATTTCGCACGTTTCAATTTGCGTACAGTAAATTTTTAAATGTATCTTGTAATTGTATTGTTTGTTGCGGTTGCACCCGAATCAAGAGCCGAATGGCACACAGGGTTATTCCAAATAAATTAAACTGTTAGATGCCTGGTTTCACCATTGGAATTACTTGGCTGAAATATATATCGTGCTATGATGTTGTGAACGTCCATGAAGAAGCCAGTTAATTAATTTCCGTCGATGTTGTCCTGACTGGACATCTGTGAAAAAGAGCTTCATAGCTCATCGGATTTCTGCAGTTTAAATAAAAATTCTGATTATATAGGCAGCATTAAGCTTTAATAGTGGATAACACCGTCCTGTGCTCTCGTAATGTCGTTGTTCCCTTTACGCCACGCCGTGGGAGCAGCAACTTAGAGGGCTGAGGCCTGATTTGAACCCGCAAATCCCAGACCAACAAAACAACAAGCGTATTTGGCCTTTAATTTGAATAGGCACCCCAGAGAATAAGGATGTATATATAAAGTGACGTGAGATTCGTTTTACGATCCAGTTTTCCAATCCTAGCAGGGGATTCCCCCCGAAAGCTTGGGGTTGAGAGTGTTTCACATTGCTCCTGACAGCCTCCCACCGTGGAGAGTGTTTCCAATTGGATTTCCGTGGAAAGGGATCTATACAAGTGAATCTGTTTTTTTAACATTGTCAAAATCCACAGGCTGTGAGAAATCCCATTTTGTGGCCACTTATTAAACAGGGGGATTGGTTTCGAACGAGATGTTGTCCGATTTACTGTCGGGTGTTGCAGTTGTCGTCTTTGAGGACGGTATGAGTTATGTGTGTGTGTGCGTGTGCCTCCATGTGGTCCTTGGCAGTGTCTCTTCCGCTACATTGCGGCCGTAATGAAAAGAGGCTACCTGGAGGAAGAGGCGGCCAGCAATGGAGTGAACACCGCCAACTACGACCGTGGCCAGGGAAACCATGGGGCCACCGCAATGTGACTCGTGAGCTGCTGCTGCTGCTTCTTCTTCTTCTTGACGGCTGAAGATGCCGCTGTGATGAGACTCCTATTCGTCCTCCTATCAACAATTGAGTAGAGTTTCAGATTTTAAAAAAATTGATCGTTTTCTCCCAAGTTGTTTTGTTTTTACACCCCCTCCCACCCCCCCAATTGCGTTATCGGTGTCATGTCCCCTGCTTCTGGAATTCTCGCAGAGCAGGGCACCGCGTGCGAGAGAACGGCATGCAGGAAGAGATTCGCAAATGAGATCCCATCAAGCGGTGGCGAGACGCGATATGTTATCTGGCACACTGAGATCCCTGGATGAATTGCGCCTTATAAATGTAAATGATTACCTCCATCGCCTGCTATGCAGGAGGCCGTGGGTTCGACCCCGACCCTGACAATGCCTGTACAGTATATTTGGAGTTTTCATGTTCTCCATATAGTTGCGTGGATTTTTCACCGGTTTTTCACTCCACATTTAGAAACAGGTACTTAGATTGTTTGGCTGTTTCCTTTGACAATATATCGGTGAGTTGTACCTGCTAAATAAAATAGTTTAGTTTTCGCCACACGCAAGTTGGTGCTGCTCTTTCCCACATGCCCTGTTTGTCACGTGGAAGTCAAATCTAGATATTTTATTTATTTATTTCACAGATGAAATTTTGATCAATTATGTTTGAACCTAATTTCATTTGATTGCATCTTGTGCAGTGATTGGTGACCAGGGTAAGCCTAGAAACCTTATTACACTGGATAACCTGATTTGATCAGTTTAACGCGCCGGCTTTCACGATCAATATTATCTAAAATAATTATTTTGGGTTAGATCACTTAAATATAAATGTGTCATTACACCCGCCACCACCCGACACAGCCAATTTGTAAGGTTTGTCACATAGACAGTTTTGTTTACGTAAATATGTTGTTTACGTGACAAATCTTACTCATTGGCTGTGTCGGGGTGATTGCGGGTTTAACGACACATTCATATTTACGCGCTCTAACCCAAAAAAGAAAAACCCTGAATCAACCATGGGCGACTGAAACCTGATTTCCAACCCAGGATCTTAGTGATGCTGTCTCGTTGCTCTGACCTCCTAGCTACCTGACCACCTCCATTATTGGTCATTAAATGTAACCCAGGGTGGGTGGTCTGGCTTGTGTTTCTTATTTTATCAATTAACAATAATCACGGTGTGACTCTCGTCCCGCAATGCCGGCGGATGTTGTGGAGATCTGCAGGAAGGAACTGCTGCTGTGCGACATTTAAAACGTCACTTAAAACTGTGCCCTTCCTGCATATTTAAACGTCGCGATTCGTCGACGGGATCTGTCAAGTGTACTCTTGTGTGAAAGTTAGTTTTGTTGGGCATCAAACGTACACTTATGTATATACAGCATAAACTCTAAACGAATCATTTAAATCCTACGAATAAAAGAATATATAGCATTTTGTCAATCCACTGCTGGACGAAGGCCTTCCAATACCACGTGGGTCGTGGGGATTGTATGACTTGACTAAACCATGCTGGTAAGTGCGTGTAGGTCATGTCTTGGTGAGCAGAGGCCGAGAACAGTTCTGATCTCGCCCACCACTGATGCTATCCGTGGTCAGGAATTCAACCCAGGTCTACTGGGTTTATAAAGCAGTGTGCTCACCACTGTACTACTGCTCTATCCAAGAATCAATTAGCCATATATCTGAATGTGAAGAACAAAAAACACTCCAACCATAGTTTAAGTTCAGTTGGCTTCCAGGCTGAGATAACTCCATTTGTTTGGTGAGACTTGGATGAGAAGAAACCGATACCATTCACTGTAAGTGTGAATACACCCGAGCACATTCATTACAGCTTTGGACACAAGTTATCTTGTGTGCTCAATGCGCATTTTGTACAATACCACATCGTGCACGCGCGTGTGTAGGAAACTCTACCGCAGGAGTTGTTCATCACTATTTTTCAGAGGGGAGGCCACTTTCACCGATAAGACATCAATGTGAGGGCCGCCACACATTTGAAACCATTGGTGGCTTGCAAGCCTTGCATTGAAGAACACTGCTCTAGTGAGTTATAACGTCATGAACAACGACCATTCCAGTGAAGGATTTTCATCCAGTGCAACCCTCGTAGTTAAATAGCGCTCACAGCCGCCGACGACAACAACAATTGACCTTTACCACGTGCTAGCCCCACGCTGTTCCGCTCAGCTGGCAAAACGGTTGCAATCGTTATTGGCTCATGAACAAAGGGCACTGATTAAAAGTGCATAATGATCTTCAGTCCTGATAATATAAATGATCGCAGTGTGTGTATTGGAGCTTTCAAATACCACACTGGGTGAGTCCTACCTGCTGCAGTATCTATATATGCGGTGTGTCTAATGTAAACAAGTACTAGAACATTAAAGAGGAGAAAACACCCAATTTTACATGTACAAATAAACAGATTTTTTTTCTCAGTTCCAGTGGCCTATAGGCTTTCCACGCCAATGTTTTCCAACAGCAATGTTGTTACAGCAACAAACGTGTTACCAGCGTTGACTTTCTGAGTCTCATCAGATTTGCTGACCCCAGTATTTGTGACCATCCCGAAGGCTTCGTTCGTCTCTTCGGTGGCCAGCGGTGCCAGTGGAGCATTTCCCGGTCGTGGCTCCTTCGCACACCGGGTGCTTCACGAGCCTTGTCTCTTGCGATGCTCCCCGGCTGTGGAACGAGCACATTGCCCCAGGAACGAGCACCTTGCCCCAGGGTGGTCAATGGCGGTGTTTGGAAGCCCACCTCGAGATGCAATTCCATTCTCTCTTTGCTTTCGGTTCTCACAATTAGCTCCTCTACTTCTTAAGTTTGCTCTCCCCCCTTTGCCAACATGTTATTTATTTATGTGGCATGTACAGCGCCTTGTGTATCTTGTAGAAGGTGCTTTATACATGTACTTTATTATTATCAGCAGGAAAGCTGTAAATATTAGTCCTGAATTCCTCCTCACGGTTGTGTATCATTGCGCATCGCGAGATTATCTATACGAGTACTAAACGCATCTAACAATGTTTAGTGGGCCCGACGAGTCGCAGACGTACTTCTTCGAGGCAACACATTTATTACACCAACACGAATACACAAAGAGAAGCTGCCCCTTTACCAGATAACAGCCTCGGGTGGTGGACCACCCGGCTAACTACACCAACACACTGGGACCAGACCCTGGCTCGGGTCCGAGACCACGTGTTGGAAACTCTTCTCTACGTAGAACGTAGATCTTCAGATGATGGTAGCAATGCAGAACCCCAGTCCTTGCCGGGGACCCCGCTTATATGCTCCTGGGCCGGCCCCGCCCTTGGCTCCGCCCACCTTCGAGAGAGAGTTCTGGCGCTCTCTCTCGACTCTTCTTGAGACAACTTTGCCAGACACGTGACCACACCTTAGCCCCCACCTGGGGCCCCCCCTGTACACTTTACCGGTCACGTGCCTTCGGGGTCAACCAGAGTGCCATGGCCCAGGGTAACAACCCTGTCCCTGGGCTGACACTCTCCCGCTCCCTCCGATGGGAGCCCGCACTGCGTGTCACGCGTGGTGCCACTGCGCTATCCCAGCGCTCACCAAGCCCTCACCAGGGCTGGTACTACACCCACCCACGGGTGTACGCGGTGACGGTGCATCGCACGCCGTGCCTTGCTGGAGCCGGCATTGCTCGGTGACATGCACGATGCTGCCGCATCCGTGATGTACATCGCACGCCATGCCCCTCTTGGGCTGGCACCATAGAGTGACTTTCTTGATGTCACTACAAATGTAATCCATCCACAGCACTAAACACGAGTCTTCAGGTGTGTTTGGCAACACGTACCTCTTGCTAATCACAACCGGTGTTGACAACCTCCAGCGGCACTCGATCATTTCTAACAATTAATTAGCTTTGCAATTTGCAAAGGGGTGCAGTCCACGAGTGGATGGCAATGGAAACGAAGCATATCCACCCTTTGATTTTTCTTGTCAACTGCACAATGATGCTTACGTTAACCAAAAATAATAGTGACGTCGGCCCTTTGTAGATGCACCACCCGATGAATCCCACCCACGTGCCGGGCTCGTCATGTGGAGGTTGTTTCAACAAATTTGACCATCGTGGTCTGTGCGGGTTGGTGAAGGGTGGATGGCCCATGACTGATTACGATACCACTCACGTGTGTTGTACAGACATAATTAGCGTTCTCACGCGATTGATGTAGAAGAGAAAATTGGCCTGAAAGTGATCTCCTCTGGAGAATGCTGCATTGGCTGTGGTTGTTTATCAAATGATTTCTTGTTTTCGTGCCTATTTGCGGCGAAATTAATTCTTCAGGATTGTAGCCGATTGATTTCCTTCAGAAAACCGTTAACACACTTGTGCGTAGGTTCAATTGAGGTCAATAGTAGGGAAATGGCATTCGTTAACATCTTATTTTAACATACGATAAATATAAAGTAACCTGTCTACTGGATGATGAACCAGCTCATTGTATATCTATTGAGTGTATCGACGAGCTTACATAATTGTGAATGTCAATTATTTTCTATGATTTGGACAGGTGACAAACGTAAGTGTTTCGCCAAGAAATGTTTCGGGCATGGACGACTTCGCTCAGCCTCTCGTAGCAGACACCCAATGCCCATGTTTACCACTGCAACGTGTCACATGAGCAGTGTGTCAGCAGTAAATTACATTTCAGTGGAATTGGGCCATGCGAGCAAATGCAAAGCAACAATGTGTCCCCTTTTGAAGTGTGGACACTTATATTGCACTTGCTGTTTGCAAATCACTTTACTTCCACTGTTACGGGAGCTACCCGGGGGTTGAACGTGCCCTGGGAAATCCTGCATTCCATTTAGAAATTACGTTCTGCTTAGGTCTCAGCAGAACTCTACTCAACACAATTTATGGTTTTTTTTTTAGACAACTAGCAGCCGGCACGACCTTCGGACGTGTCCACACATCCCTCGCTAACTCCCACCCGCCAGTCAACGTTTCTCTAACGTATACTCTTAGTTTTTTCGGTAAAGTCACGTAGGTAAAAAAAATGAAAGAAAAATTAATAAAAATAAAATAATTTTAATTTTTTTACCTACTTGACTTTACCGAAAAAATTCAGATTATGAATCTTTGCAGTCACGAAAGCTTCAAATCTAGAATTCTCTAACGTAGTTTGTATGATATCGGGGTGGAGGGTGGGGTGGAAGTATGACGTCGGGACGCACGGACCTGGCCCAACGCTGTGGGATGCGGATGACGTCATCGCGTCCATGTGCTCGGTGAGGTCACCACCGCGTGATTTGCCCGCCCGTGAGCACGCCAGCCAGCAAAACTTTTTTTCTTCTTCTAATGTAGTATGAAGGTGTACAAAATGAAATGGTGTGTATCCATGCTTCCATCTAAAGTTTATTCAACATCTGTGATGTGCGATTTTACAAATGTCATATTAATATTTAATTAAATCCTAAACGCATGGGCGTTTAGGGTTTAATTAAAAACAAAAAGGCACGTTCTTTTTCTCATTTGAGCAAACGTAATGTATTTAATGGAGCCGTTAAACGTCCTCTGTCATAGCTAAATTTTTCTGCTTTGTAAAAATAAAACAACTTTTCTTTACTTAAAATTGAATGTATAGCTGTATAATTGTTTTTTCAATACATCAAGCTACCAATTAATAAAAGCGTCTGTTTTCCATTGGATACAAAAAACATATTTTAGCCTGCTATTTTAGGTTTTTATCCATTGCTTTGCCTTGTGTTGTCTACTGTAGTGTACAGTTTTTGTTTATTCCAACAAATCTGCACACAGTCGTAAACGATTAGTGGTGGAACGATTCGTCCTCCACCCCCAGTGATTTGTTGAACTATCCCGATTCATGCTCGAAATTCTATTCAATAACCATAATTGTTTTGCAATGAACGGTAACGCCACTAGTGGCTGCAGGGGTCATTTGAAACCATTACATGCAAGACATATAAACTGAAAAATAGACATTCCTATGGGCGCGATTGAATGCACGTAGCTTCCAAATCGGATTGTTTTTGTTTACGAATCAATGCATCTTTAAACCTCTGGTTACAACACACACACCACGACTTTTTTACCGGCTTAAATATCAGTTTATTAAGTGGTAAATAAAACACAATATTGTTGGTACGGTTCCTGTGATGGTCTGAGCTGGTAAATCACTTTTGTGCGGGGGTCTCGTCTGTATAAAAGTGTTGGGAGATTCATCTGAAACGCAAGAGCAACAAGTCGTATTGCTTTAATGACTGAACAGAAATATGAGCACCCACATGAAAGAGCTTCATGCCATTAATTTTTTTGGAACAAAAAAAAAATGCACTTTGATGTGCAAGCCTGCGATAATAGTACATTCCAAAAGCATTTTGAGTTGGCCTAAGTGAATGCATTGTGTCCACCCACTTTCATCTCCTGCTGCTCGCATGACACCGGGAGACGCTGATGAGGTGCTCGTGCCACGAGCCACTATTATACCTCCCGGAACATTAGCCGCGCTGGTGCATTGTGCGCGAAATAAGTCAATATCTCAGGCGCGACTAATTGCACGTGTAAAGAGAGCGTGTTCTTAACGCCCATCTGCACGCCGTTCTTGGTTATTGAGTTCCTTAACATTTTAGCTCGATTAATGCGTTTAGAATTCGTTGCTTTCTTCGTTTTCCATTTTCTGTTTGGTTTGGTAAAACGATTTAACCATTTGGTTTGTATTTTGCTAAATCGGTGTTGTTTTGTTGTTACGGCTGCCGACTCATGCATGCACGTGTACTTTGTTGTACTGCTATTTTTCCTGTCCGCGTTATTTATCGTTCGCACCGATTCGAGTGACTGCACATACTTTGCTGCAGGCATCTGCTCTCGCTCCCCCACAACACCTGGTGCCCACGTAGTCTTTTTGTTGGCTCACAACAGCGGAATCTCACAGCCTCCCTGTTCCCCCAGGCCCCCCTCAAGGTTAGTGACCCCGGCGTGAGTCTTTGAACTCGAGGTCATGACTCAATGGTGTTTGGGTCAGTGCCCCGTTTGGGCGAAACGTGCCTTTGAGTCGCTCTGAAATAAAAAATAAAATCACTACAAGCAAATTGTTGCTGGGAAAGCTAATAGGCTCCGAATAAATAAATACAAACCTCAAGTTGCATGTAATCTCTGTCAACAAGTACTGCCCTAGCAATGAAAAATTACACTCGCAAAAAATCGTGTGATGTTTGGGGAATTATTTCTCTTGTTTGGTGCCGTCCATTTGTGCTGTTTTAAGATGCCTGCCATTTTTCAAGTGCCTTACATTTAGGCTTGCCGTCTGAACTTTGGTGACTTTCGTGATATTCCACGACCTGATCAGGCAACTGAGTTATGGGCATACAACATATTAAATGGACAACCTTCATTCCTGAGTTTATTAAGTAATTTGTCATTCGCTAAACGGCATTAGTTTCAGAGTAAAGGCGCAAATGAGCCAATGATCTAATTTCATTCTATAAATATATTATAGAAATTTTGTCATGTAACAAATTGCTTTTAGTTAATCGTTACATTTGCGTGTAAAAAACAAGGTATTATTCAACACAATATTTTGGGCAAGAATATAAATCATGTAATCATACACACTTTCTAACATTGGTGAGTGGTGGTATCCAGTGTATTACTGTTGCAGAATGTAAATAGTGCGCACACTAACACACTCCACCACCGTGTGTGTGATTTTAAAAAGGGAGCATTAACGGGAGGGCGAGTTGATTAACCCTATTTTCCTGCCATTACACTAATACAAACTCCGTGCATTGTTTCAGCTTTAATGAGAACCGCTAAGCAGATTTCAATAAATACAAACTCTTGGTGGCCTATTTTAGTGCTATGCTAATGTAAAAAAAACACATACAAATATTGTACAAAGTCAAATGTGTAATATGTGCATGCACGTGTATGTTTTTTCCCCTTGAGTTCAATTGAAAACAGATGTGTACATTTGTTCTTGTGTTCGCTTTTATGTTAAAAATCTGAATGCCATCTTCAGAATGACTGTGATTTGTTGAAAATTACCCTTGAGCCTTTGTATTTTTATGTTAGATGTAATACAATGTCCTTTAAATGGAAAACGTCATTGTGCCGAGTGAATTTGTGCTGAGCTTTCATGCAGAAAATTATTAAGTTAGTCTGTCGCTGCAAAATTTCTGAAATTCTGGAAATGAAATACTCTGTAAAATATTAATGTATGTATAGTGTAATGACAAGATCACCCAGAATTCAACGGATTTCGTCAGATCTTGGAAGCTAAGCAGGTCTTGAGCCTGAATAGTGCTTATCCACCAAATAAAACACGTCATCAAGCTTGCGATTGTAAAACTAAACTATGTTTACGTTTACCAGGTAAGGCCCACTGTGCAAACATAAATCCCATTGTTGCACTGTGCAATAACACAATCAATTGTTGAACTGTGCAATAACAAATTCCATTGTTGCACTGTGCAATAACAAAATCCATTGTTACACCGTGCAATAACACAATCAATTGTTGAACTGTGCAATAACAAAATCCATTCTTGCACTGTGCAATAACAAAATCCATTGTTGCAATGTATAATAACACAATGCATTGTTGCAAGAACAAAATACCTTGTTGCACTGTGCAATAACAAATGCAATTGTTGAACTCTGCAATAACACAATCCATTGTTGCACTGTGCAATAACACAATCCATTGTTGCACTGTGCAATAACAAATGCAATTGTTGAACTCTGCAATAACACAATCCATTGTTGCACCGTGCAATAAAAAAAATCCAGGTACTGTATATGCTCCCACACATTTTTCAATCCGCACTGACCAGCGTGGTGAAGTATGGTCAAATAACCTTCGCAATCCATGCAGGTATGGGGGGGGGGGCACTCAACCAGCAGTACATTAACAAAACGGATATACAGGTTAAATGCTACAGTGTAATAATAACGTCTCAATATGAATGAATTATTCAATATAAAATCAAGGTTATGGCTTTTATTATCGTTATTGTTCAACTGTTTGACTAGCTGTGGGACGTAACCCAACTCAAAGAATATTCCTCGCTGCTCGATTGCCAAACTCCTTTGTCTCGTTATTTTTTGTTTGCCTAGGCTCACCGAACTTTTATTGCACATGATCGAAGGCACATTGGTTCATAACCAGCCCTTTTTAAAGGATCAATCAAATGAGAGCGATTCCTGCATATGAATTAGGTGGCATTAAGTGGCCAGAATCGACATCATTTAGACGTCCCTTATCGCGCTCCATTTCATTGCCTCTTCCCCATTTTTGTTTGACAAATTGGTCGCTCTCTTTGTGGCAGTTCCATTCGAATTTGCATTATTATCGAATGCAGCGAAAAAAAAGTACGAACCACGTTCTACCTTCCAGAAATGCATGGAAGGATTGGAAGGTTGTATTTTACATGCGATGTCTTGTTTTATCACACTGTAAATAGGATGAGACAATCATATTCGTAATATAATAAGCAGATGAAATGTATCAAAGTGCGTTTGATATGCATCTTCTTCTGATTTTTTTTTTACATTTTAGCAGATAATTCCGCTTATCGGCCCTGTTGCGGCTTATCTGACCCATCAATTAAAATAATACTCCCACTACCCCACATCCTCATTTTAAAATAACACAATGGATAGGCATGTGCCGGTGGGTGAGGTGGGAGCCGTTTCATCTCGACTGGCGCGCCGAACTCTACACAGCATTGTCTACACAGGTGAGGAACAGGCGAGTTGACTGGTGGTTGGCATCATGTGTGTCTTATGTCACCCTTGCCGTAGGAAGGGCTGCAAACTGGTAATGAATAAGATATGAAGAACAGAATGAGCTCTCAGAATAAAAGACACGGAAGAGGCCAATGCATCGGGGAGTGGCTGCACAGAGCCACCACCACTGAGATCCTGGGTACAAATCCAGGTTTTAGCAAGGGGTGGCACAGTCGGGTTTTTTACAATCGGGTTAATTGTCTTTTTATATTAAACCCGATCATCTGAGATTGGGAGAAATCCGGTTTAATTGGTTCGAATTGCAGAACCGCACTTCTCAACGATGAGCTTCATCCATTCCAAGCTAAGGAACTCACTGGCGCCCACGATTGTGGAGGAGAAGCTCCTCGTGTTCATCAAGACCAACCTGCCCGCCGCAATCTACGACTACCCCGTGCCCGACGGCCCCCCCCCCCCCCCGAGTACGATAGCAGCACCGACGAGGAAGCAGCCTAAGCCTTGGATCAGAGTTTCGTATTCATTTGACCAGTTTTTAATTCCCCGAAATTGCGTTTAATTGTATTAAAGAAAAAACCAGATGCCTGCCGCTGGAAAAATCGGGTTTTTTTCACCCATGGGTTTTAGCCACCAGCGGTTGAACTGGGTTCGAGAGTGAAGCAAAGTGGTGGTCCCGGTGTGGTCACAGATGACTGCACATGAAACAAACATCTCATTAGCTCTTTAAATGTGGTTCCATTTCTGATGAGTGTGTGAGAAAGTGTTCCCCCCTGAGTCCGGATTAAAAATAAACAGGTCACTTCTGATAAGTGATTGTGTTGTATATCTTCCTGTGGGCCCTTCTGTAACATAATAGGGAGATGTAATGCACTAATCCGAGAGAATTCTGAATGGTTACGTTGCCTTGTGAAACTATAATGAAAACACAACTGGAATGAAATTTGGGGAAAATACATCGGACTACATATGAAACAAACTAGATTTGAAGCTTTCGTGACTGCAGTAATTACTATTTGTTTCTTTCGGTAAAGTCACGTAGAGAGAAAATAAATTACACATGAAACAATTATGTATGCCTCCAGTTTCACGGCTGGCTGCTGGCTGGCTTCCTCTCCACCCCACCAATAACTCAGTTGTTAGTGGCTGCCAGCCGTTGCCACCAAAACGTAAGAAAAGTTTGGAAAACAATATAGTGACAGCCGAAGAAGTGGGAGTAACAAATACTGAAGACTGACACGGCTCATTTAAAATTGCTCTGACTTTTAAATTTGTACAATTAATGTAATTCTTGAGCGGTATGAAAAACCTCACTATATTGTTGGCATTTTATTGCATAGATTACTTGTAGTGCTCCTAAAGTACAGGGTTGTGAGAAGAGTATAACACGGACAGATGTCTCTTATTTTCCATTGCAGAGCGATGGGTTGCTCTCCGAGTTCTATTAAAAAAGCGAATATCTAGGTTATGGTTTGTGTCCACCTGCACCGACATGACAGATAACCAAGCATTCACCACACTGGAGTTCCAGTGTAGGTAAATCAGGCCACACCAAATTCAAAATATCTGGAGGTGGCTCTGGTAAAGCGAGCAGGCGAGTGCACATCCTGGAGGGGGCTTGACTTGAGTCCATCATTCTCTCCATGGTCAATAAAACGAGTACCATTTTGTGGGGAAGTCAACAGTTGTTTATTCGACGGACAAACATACCTCTGCCATATGGATGTGGAATGTTCACCGCTGGCTCGGGCAGGACTGAGAACGTGATGACCACCGCGTCAATGCTCATTTGAAAACAAAATTATCATTGAATGATTTTTTTTTATGGCGTCATTCGTGAAAAAGTCATCATAATTGCCAAAGGAGCAACATGCAAGCTGAAAATCTACTTAGGCGGCCCCAACAAGTGCGCTACAGTTCTTTATAAATTGAGATGTTTGCAGCAAATTACTGTCTATTATAACTGTCGGCGTAAACCGGAGCACCTGGAAACCCCCACGCATGCAAGGCAGTGCCGGGTTAAGCTAGTGCGGGGCCTGTAGCAAATGTTATAAAGGTGCCCTAAAAAACATAAATATTTAAACACAATTTTTTTACTTGCGTAGTAAAGTAATTATATTTATTCATTTGCTATACAGCCAGATAATACGACAAATAGATAACCTTAAACACGAGTCGTTCATACAAGTTGAAGGCGGTATAGTACTATAGTAATAGAGCAATTGCAGAATCACTGAACCGGAATTGACAGCTTCAAAGCATTTAGCGCGGGGCCCTTGAAAGTGCGGGGCCTGAAGCATATGCTACTTTTGCTACTAGGACAATCCGGCACTGATGTAAGGGCGACAACACTATCCCACATACACAAGGCACAGATGATATCAGTCCACATTTTGCTGTGCTGCATTCTGCCGGCAAGCCACGGTATTGCACGTCGATACCAAGAGACAGGGAGTCTCACACGGAATGGAATTTATCCACCAACCCAACCCTCGCTCCCATAGGACTGAACGACAGGCATGTCACCTCCGGCCGCCAAAATAAATCCACACAAAAAGTGAGAATTCCCAAAGCAGAGACTGCCGCTGTAGCAACCAAGTGCCCCTTAGATGTGCGATGTGATTTCTGGAGCTTCTCGGAGTGCCAAACTTCGAGTGCATTGGAGAACAACCTCACATTACCGTGAAATATTACAATCGACTCACATTTATTTCAAAGGAAACGGTCACAATTAAGTTTTGCTCCCTCTATAGTCACTGTCACGTGTGATAAAATGGATGTCTTATTAAAATTCGCAAGTAGGCTATACGTCAAACCAAAAGGAACATGCATCAGTGCACACAAAGAGAACACATTTTAAAAGCCCGTGTGTGCACTAGATAAGGACATTGTTATTTTTCTTGCTGATGTTTAATCAATGCAATGTTCTTTTTGCAATGATTGCCCTGCTTATTCCAGTGAATTTTTTGCACGATTAATTTTGTTGATCAATTACCAAAGAAATGTTTGGCGTGTTATTGTGGCATAATAGAGTACCTCCTAAATATTGTGACATTTTAAAAGTTTTGCTAATGATGTTTCTGATCGTGTCGTTGTACACAAAGTCCAGTTACAAAATGTAAATACAATTGCCCAAAACCACTTGTAATTGAAATTTATACAATCAAATTTTAAATGTGATTTGTATAAAGATTGAAAGTTGTAGCATAGCAGTTTGCAATGCAGACTTACAGTTTTAAATTTCAGTGCTGTATTCTAATCTTGTCACACATTAACCTTTCAATGGGTGCACACTGCCACTTATGGAAGTGCCAATTTCTGTACGACACAATATGATTTAAGTGTCTGCCGGAGGCACGCATATTAACTTGTCATTCCTTATCACAGTGTGAAGACTATAAAGGATGTATTTAATGAGTTTAACCTCACTTAAACAATAACAAGTTCAATAAGCTATAGCCATTAACATAATATCTAGACAAAATTCATAACTCGGCTTTTCTAGTCAGACTGGGAATGTATCCGGCGATAACACAACCAATACCAACGCATTAATAACGGTGTCCTTATCATTGAGACTGTTGCAATATTACAAGATATCATTCAAGTGAAATTTCAAGCTGCTTTGTTTGAACAGATGCATACTTTCAGGGAAAGCGACTCAAGGTCTTATACATTTTATTCTAATGATGAAAGAACATTTCTCTCCGTTATTGTCTCACCTTGGCACAGGGTGAGAGGCACGAGACAAAAGACGACCATTTTGTTCATTTTATCAAACCTTGTTAAACCAAGAGTGAGATCACGTTGGAGCAAATACGTCAAACAGTAATATTCGAGACCTGCAGAGACATTATAAACGTGCGTTTAGAGTATATGGCTACTATAAATTTCCATAAGTCACTTCGTTGAGCTATCATGTGGCTAAGTCGCTTTTGAAAAAGAGCTTTAACAGCTCAGTGGGCCTTACCTGCTAAAATGAAAATAGTCGTCAAGATTTAATGTGCTTCATGACCAGGCACACTTGCCGCTGGTGTTCTCCAATTTCAACGTCCCACAGCTCGGACAAAAAAAAAAACCAAACCCTCTAACACAATCTATACGTAAATGCAGTCATGACCACTTGAAGTGCTTGAAGTACAGAGCTTGCTCTTAAAATAGAAAACAATCCCCTTGCAAACATTTACCATTTGTTCTTTTTGACATTCGCTTATACAAGGCATATAACCAAGCAATAGCTAATTGCTGCAATTACCCTGCCATGGAGAGAACATGAAATTATCTGGGTCTCCCAGCCTGTCTTTCAACGTTAAATCGAATTGTGATCATGCTGTAGCCCATTATAAGGTACTTTTAGCACACAAGCAAACCCTTCAAATGTGTCACTGAATACCCGTCACAAGTCAGCGGCAAAACAGGGTTGTGAAAGTTATTAAAATAAGACCAATACGAATATATTAACACATATAAAAGACGATACTATACTTGCAAAGGCCCGTGTTGTTCGAACTTGCATTTGTAACCACCAGAGGGCGTGTGGATATCCTCATTCCAGGAGCAGCATGGTTATGCCAGATAACGAAGAGGAATTAAAATAGTCACCTTCCGGTTTGATTGTCAGCAAATATTGATTCCCCTTTTCTGTTATTGGGACAATGCTGATACAGCAACTGCAAGGCATGTTTGGAACAGCTTCTGACAATTTTATTCAAGTAGTGCTGGTCTGTAAACATGTGACGACATATTTAGTGCAAGGAATGCACAGTATGGGTTTGGGTTTTGACGTCGGTTCAATGAAATGCATCCTTGCATAGGGTCTTCATACTGAAATAGGTAACAGCTACCGGAGGTCGTATGTGTGATGTTAATCTAGTTGATTCACTTCATCTTGTTTCCATTCATCCCCAAATGAAAAAAACCTTTTCATCTCCATCCTCTTCTAATACATTGTTTTGTAATACAGCAACACTGTGAACCAAACCACTTTCATGTTGTCCAGAAACCGTCTCCCTTTCACATCTCTTGTCTCCAAAGTACAAAAAATGCACAAGTTTACCAGGCCCTCAAAACACAACCCCAACATGTTGCCTTACCGCGATAGCCTTTTATAAGCTGACCTTATTTTACTCTTTGTTAATACATTACTGTAGTGCTTATCTGTGATGAGTGGGTGCAAAGAATTGAAGATTGGTGTCAAAAGTTCTGTGGTCGATAAGTATAAATAACCTCTTGGCAATATCAGGTGAAATTGAGCACCATGAATAAAAACACAATTCACAAAGTACTACTTTTGATTATAATGTATTTGTGAACATGGGGCAAAGACAAACAAATACAAATGACAGTACATGTGATAATTACTTTATACAACAAGACAAATTTTAAACTTAAAATTGCTTTTAAAATGTTAACTTAATTGTATACGCAAAATTAATACAATGGATGCATCAGAGGGGGCACATTTCCAATTCAGACCTCTACTTTAAAATGAAAGTATAGAGCAGAGGTAAGACGGAAAAGTTTGCCAACAAAAGGTTTGTATGTATACAATGCATGGGATTAATGGAAAAAGCTGTAAGTTGAGCATAAAACAGCTTCAAACTGTATTGACACCAACAAAAGCTTTAACCGATTTGAAAACAAGCAAATAAGTGTTCGTATAACAGTCGAGTTTGTAAACTTATACAACTAAGTTGCCTTCGTCTTTTTGGTTTTGTTCTTTTTGTCTTTCTTCTTGAGTCCATCCATGTTGGCACGGAGGAGACTGGAGTATGCCTGAAATAGTATAACATCAATAAATTAAACTCTAAGCACTTTATCAGGTAATATATGCATTCCCTGGACTGTTAAGCCAGAGCAGTGTTCCATATGCATCACAAGTGACATCAATTTGATCTTGCATCTGGTAAATGACTTGATAGTTGATCTACAATTATAATTGAATAGCACATACATACAACCAACCAGAACAAGCTTTACAAAGACTGAAATTCTGTTGAAATAAATTAAAGTCTTGACTTACCATTTGGAATTTGTTGACTTCTTTTGAGCTTATCTAGAAACAAATGAAATGAGATTACTTAAGATTATCAGTGTATCTCAATGAAAATATTAACTACTTAATTTTTCACTTTAACATAAAATCACAAATGTCACTATAACTGCCTTCAACTGCATAGCCAGCCAACTTCTCAGGTATTGGTCCTCCTTTAGGGAAGGTGGTATAAAGATTGACTCATTTGTCAACTTTCTTAAAATCTCCAATTTTTCTCAAAGGCTCCGTTTGAATTGTTATTCGACATGTTCCCATGTCCTTTTGGTAAAAACAATCCACACATTTGACAGATTTAAGTCAACCTACTTCAGCTCTTTTCAAACACATCATGGTAAACTATACTCATACACAAAGCTACAAGTTCAAACCACTCTGGATTATTCTTCTTATGACGCTTTGCTGCAAAGACTTTACAAATGTGGGCTGGATACGTTTTACATAAGACTACTTTGCAACGGACCTAGGAGCAAATCCTAGTCATTTTAAAATGACATTTTATACTGCGCCACATTTCTCACCACTGTGCTGATTTTCTTCTTTCCATCCGATGCTCGAAGGAGACACTTGTTTTCTGCCGGTTCTTGTACAGAATCGAGTGTGCCCTTTTTGGGAATGGGCTTGGTCCTGCCGTCATCTGTGGATAAAGGATATGGTGGTGTATAAGCAAAGCAGTTGGCACTTACCAAGAGAACACAATTGCTACCAGTACAAGGACTTGTGATGCTTTGCAACTACTCCATTTAAAAATCACAGATGCTGAGCACAAGCCCAACAGCCTATATAACCACCCAAGTAGCCAAAGACTAAGGGCACGAATGATAGTATAAGAGGATATGTTTCTTGAATTGAGCAAGGTTATTGCAAATTGGGAAACCGGCGATGGGAGTTTCAAATTCAAGCAGTGTGAGGAAAGGAGAAATATGAATGTATCCTGCAGTGGAATTGTCGAAACGGTATGACATTACATTACATTTAGTCTAAAAAGTCCTCGACAGGGCCAGAGTTATCAATTTGTGAAGTTTATGGAAACATTGACTGTGGTAGTTTCTATGAGCAAGTGACAAAGAAGAAAATGAATGATAATTAATGGGTGACTGCATTGGGTCGGTGAACACAGGAGCATCACTAAACTGAGCGGCTTGAAGTTGGTTGTAATAGGGCATATGTGGCTGTTTCAATTACATATATCAAATACACTCTCGTCAAAGTCCTCGAGTACAAGATTTTGGAGACAAAGACTTACTTGGTTGCTGCCAATTTAGTTACTAATAACCTAAGCAATTGTATGGAACGCAAGAGTAACGGTGAAGTCCAGGAGGAGAGAAGTCTTAATTGAAACTGGGAGAATAAAAAGATCTAGATGGGGCAATGCTTGCAGAAGGAAGCTCAAGAAAGACGTTGAGGAAAAGAGGTAAAGAAGATGAAGGGGCACGGTTTACGGAGGTGAAGAGGGTCAATATCACAAAATGAAAGTATGAAATTGAAGTTTAACTCGTAGGTTTTCGTGACCAATATCATCCATAATCAAGTTTTTTTTGGGTTAGATTGCGTCAATATATAAATGTGTCATTAAAGCCCGCCACCACCCGACACAGCCAACTAGTAAGGGTTGTCACGTAAACAGAACGTGGCCAATTCGTCACTAGTACAGCACACCGGTGTGTTGGAGAGCCAAACCACAACATTTACAATCTGAGTATCACGTTTTGCCAGTAATTACAACCAGCTTCATCAGGCGACAGACAGATTTGTGGAGAAGTCTGTTTCGTTCCTTATATAGAGGCGCAGATGTGGTGAACAGCACGGAGTACTTTGCAATGCTCTACTTAGGCAGAAAACCCAGGCAGTCTGATAGATCGAGTCCTCAATAGAGTTGATGGAATCCAGGAGTGAGGTTCATGGGAATAGTAACCAGAGCAGAAGGAACAGAATATTATTTAGGAGGCAAATGACCACCAGTAAATGACATACATCAACAAGTGCTGTTTCGTCAATCAACCTGCTTTAGGTTGAATTCGATTCTTCAGTGAAGTAGGAACTGGGTGTTCTACCCCAGATATGGCAATAGTATTCCAACTTTGGCCTAATTCGTATCGCTTTTGCAGGAGAAATGACATAAACGGTACTTGCCAGTTGCCAGTACTGGAACCCGTGATGCAAAGTGTGGCTGTAGCCAGCGAGACGTGCAAATGGTCTGTCAACCCGAGTTAAATCCCAACAAAGGTGACCGACAGAGCCCCAAACTCCATTGCCACGTTAATTTTGGACTTCAAAGGAGATCTCAAAGCCACTCACATTTCTTCATGGTCATGTAGACGCTGCCAGACGAACGGCACTTTTGGAACAGCCTGGTGAGCTCGTTAAGAAACTGTAACAAAAGAATTTAAAGTTTTCGTCACTGCAGGAATCCATACTCTTTGGTTATTTCGGTAAAGTCACGGAGGAGAAGAAACAGAATAATAGATCACGACGTTTCGATCGCCACACAAGCGGTCGTCCTCAGGTGGGAGAGGACCTCGAAACGTCGTGATCTATGATTATTTTTCTATGTGACTTTGCCGAAAGAAGCACGGAGTATGTAAAAAGAGAACACGCATTTTCAGTCAACCGATTACTTCGCATTTTTAATGTCACGTTTTACGTTCTGTCCCATGTATGGCATTTATGTCAATCCACTGCTCGACGATGGCTTGCCCACGCCGTGCAGGATATGACCATACTTCACCAAACTGGTCACACTTCACCAAACTGGCCATACTTAACCACACTTCACCAAACTGGTCATACCTCACCAAACTGACCACACTTCACCAAACTAACCACACTTCACCAAACTGGTCACACTTCACCAAACTAACCACACTTCACCAAACTGGTCATACCTCACCAAACTGACCACACTTCACCAAACTGGTCACACTTCACTAAACTGGTCACACTTCACTAAACTGGTCACACTTCATCAAACTGGTCACACTTCACCAAACTGACCACACTTCACCAAACTGGTCACACTTCACCAAACTGGTCATACCTCACCAAACTGACCACACTTCACCAAACTGACCACACTTCACCAAACTGGTCACACTTCACCAAACTGACCACACTTCAAACTGGTCACACTTAACCACACTGACCACACTTCACCAAACTGACCACACTTCACCACACTGGTCACACTTCACCAAACTGACCACACTTCAAACTGGTCACACTTAACCACACTGACCACACTTCACCAAACTGACCACACTTCACCAAACTGACCACACTTCACCAAACTGGTCACACTTCACCAAACTGACCACACTTCAAACTGGTCACACTTAACCACACTGACCACACTTCACCAAACTGACCACACTTCACCAAACTGGTCACACTTCACCAAACTGACCACACTTCAAACTGGTCACACTTAACCACACTGACCACACTTCACCAAACTGACCACACTTCACCAAACTGGTCACACTTCACCAAACTGACCACACTTCAAACTGGTCACACTTAACCACACTGACCACACTTCACCAAACTGACCACACTTCACCACACTGGTCACACTTCACCAAACTGACCACACTTCACCAAACTGGCCACACTTCACCAAACTGACCACACTTCAAACTGGTCACACTTAACCACACTGACCACACTTCACCAAACTGACCACACTTCACCAAACTGGTCACACTTCACCAAACTGACCACACTTCAAACTGGTCACACTTAACCACACTGACCACACTTCACCACACTGGTCACACTTCACCAAACTGACCACACTTCACCAAACTGGTCACACTTCACCAAACTGGCCACACTTCACCAAACTGACCACACTTCAAACTGGTCACACTTCACCACACTGACCACACTTCACCAAACTGACCACACTTCACCAAACTGACCACACTTCACCAAACTGGCCACACTTCACCAAACTGACCACACTTCAAACTGGTCACACTTAACCACACTGACCACACTTCACCAAACTGACCACACTTCACCAAACTGGTCACACTTCACCAAACTGACCACACTTCAAACTGGTCACACTTAACCACACTGACCACACTTCACCAAACTGACCACACTTCACCAAACTGGTCACACTTCACCAAACTGACCACACTTCACCAAACTGGTCACACTTCACCAAACTGGTCATACCTCACCAAACTGACCACACTTCACCAAACTGACCACACTTCACCAAACTGGTCACACTTCACCAAACTGACCACACTTCAAACTGGTCACACTTAACCACACTGACCACACTTCACCAAACTGACCACACTTCACCAAACTGGTCACACTTCACCAAACTGGTCACACTTCACCAAACTGACCACACTTCACCACACTGCTAAGGGCGGGGTTTGTGAATGCGGCCAGTACAGATGTTAGAACGTCGCACAGTAACAAACGACGTGGCTCTACTTCTCTTTGCTGCCCAACAACAATGTTGCTTTTGGTGCGGCCTATTGCACATCTTTGAAGCATGACTGGTCTCCCATCCAAGGGCTATCTGCTTAGCTTCGGAGAGATCTGACGAGAGGACATTTCGTCGAAAGGCAACAAAAAAGTTGGTGGCTTCCTCTTTAAACCCCCTCTTCACGCCAGAGACGTGGGTGCTAAATCCACACTGTTACCTCCGGAGCGAGCCATTACACAGTTTAACTCTTGTTTTAAAACGAAGGCGGTGAAAGCACACGGAACCAAATGTTTCCAGGTTCAATTCCCAGTGACCCGCGTGGTCCAGTATGGTACAATACAACAATACAAGCGATTAACAACGGATATGGCAACAGCTTTAGTGTGTGGGGAGGGTGGACTCCATCCAGCAGTGGATTGTGTTGAGGCAGAGTCGTAAGCACACCACAAGGAACCAAACAAAGGTCGTCCATTGCAACGAATCGCCGGCTTCACGCGCTCAAGTTAAGCCGTTCTAAGGCCACGTAAGCAGTCACCGCAGATCGCATTTACCACGTCGTTCTCCAGAAGAACCATGGTCCCCGCGGCGACTTGACGCGCTGTGTAAACGAACGCAAGGACTCTCTCCCCCCCCCGACCCTCGGAGCTCGCTATTCCTGCTTGAGCGTGGCAACAGCGGCAAGTCCACGTTGACCACCACCTCGAGTCGTTCGTATTCGAGTAACGCAACACGCGCCGCCGCCGCCTGTAAGTTGGCATCGCCAACATCCGGCGTGGAACGTGAGTCGCACGCGGCCATCTTACTACGGTGGAGGGGGTGACCCCCCCCCTCCCCCCACCCCCACGTCCTTCATGCAAACGTGACGTCATTGTCACGCGATCTCGCAGCCCCCACCACCAACCCACACAGCCTGGGGTCGCGACTTCCCCCCCACCTTACACCCCTCTCCCCACTTACAACCCCCCCACCAACACCCCCCCCGCCTACAACCCCCCCCCACCTTACACCCCCCCCCCACCTTAACACACCCCCCCCCCACCTTACACCCCCACCCACCTTACACCCCCCCCCTACGCCCCCCCAACTACACCCCCCCCACCTACCCCCTCCCCACCTTACAACCCCCCCCACCTTACACCCCCCCCACCCTACACCCCCCACCTACACCCCCCCCCCACCTCCTACACCCCCCACCCACATACAACCCTCCCCACCTACACCCCCCACACACCCCCCCCCACCTACACCCCCACCCACATACACCCCTCCCCACCTTACACCCCCCCCCACCTTACACCCCCCCCACCTACACCCCCCACCTACACCCCCCCCACCTACACCCCCCCCACCTACACCCCCCACCTACACCCCCACCCACATACACCCCTCCCCACCTTACACCCCCCCCCACCTTACACCCCCCCCACCTACACCCCCCCACCTACACACCCCTCCCTACCCAACATGTCCGCCCCAATTACAACTCGCGCCCTCCCCAACCGGTCGACGTCACGACGACGCCGGACGTGACGCGCCACGCGCCTGCAACACAAAAAGAGACGAAACGGACCACCAAATTCGAACGGTCAACCACGTGCTCTCGGGTGGACCAATCACGCGCGGCGATCACCGCGGCACGGGCAACCCCCCCCCCTCCCTCCCCCCCTCGGCCGCCGCCTTATGCGCTGTACGGAATTAGTGGCGAGATCGCGTGTTCGCCGGCGGGAAAGGAGGAAAAAAATCTTCTCGTTGTGTGGCACAAGCAGCGGCGATAAATCCGCGTCGGGCCACCACCACCACCACCACCATTCATTCTCTTCTCGTCTTTTGTTGAGATAACCCTCAACCTCGCGGCGACCATGGTGGAGAACGAGACGGCCATCAGCGAGGAGGAGGCGGCTCAGTACGACCGCCAGATTCGCCTGTGGGGTCTCGAGGCCCAGAAGAGGTGAGCCGTGGGCCTCACAAGGGGCCTGGGGGACGAGGACTTCCACTGGGTTTGGCCACAAAAGTCCCACGTCTTTTTTTTCTTTGTGAGCGGCTGAAACGCAAGCAACGCGTGTTGGTGGTGGTGGCGGCTAGATTTTCCACGCTTCGAGGCAGCGCTCTCATTCATACGGTGGAAATTCCACGTTTCGTGACCAACTTCTGAGGCTTGTTGGCAAAATGCCACGTTTTTGGGTGGTGGGGGGGCATGTAACAATTCTTGGAGCCGAAATACAATGGCCTTTTATCAAAGTCCCACATTCTGATCGTCAAAACATCACGTTTCTGGTCTCGCTTGCCCAGAGCTTTTGACCAAAAATACCACATTGGAAGAATTCTGCAAATTGCGGCCAAAATCCCACGGTTTAGGACCAAATTCAACTTATTGTGCCAACATCCCATGGTTTTTGAGGTGGCCTTGAGATGATTGTGACTATCTTTGCTTGGACCTGATCTAAAGGGCCTTTTGCAAACATTGCTACTGCTGTGCGCAGAGGAATGAATGAATGAATGGGTGGATATCCAGTTAGTTGATGGCATTAGCTGATGTTTGTTTATATTAGTCTGGTTTATAAACAACACATGTTTAAACAGGTAGACACTTGCATTATTTCAGATAAACTTTCCGCATCTATATATACACATACAGCTTAAACTTTTAATTGACATAACTCGTGTTAAGGCCCTTGAAGTCTGCTCTAGTCAGATTTATTTGGTGCCCCTATTTCGGTTTGTGTGCCAGTTATGTGACTCAATGTTACATCAACAATGACCTTTTTGGTCTGCCACGTGATTCAGCCTTAGTTCACAACCACAGAAAAGTAGTTACAGCCAGCCACATGTGATGCATGCGATACGTTTTTACTATTTACTGGTCACTACATTGGCAAAACACTTAATGGTACATTAAGCCGTTTACAAATAACTTTCATGCAGAGGAAAATACACAAAAATGTCATGCATGAGGGCATATATACAAGAGTAGTAAATCGTCTTCTGCAGGCTGAGGGCTTCCAAGCTGCTGATCGTGGGGATGAAAGGGCTTGGAGCTGAGGTTGCGAAGAACCTCATTCTGGCTGGAGTGAAGTCCGTGACGTTTTTAGATCACAACAAGGTATGGTACCATAATAAAGCTTTATTCCAAGCACTACTTACACATATTTTTAATTTTAACTGCTATATGTGCACACACTCAGTTCTTCTCGGCGGTCTGGATAAGGCCTCGGAGCTTTTGTACAAATACATGCACACGTTTACGTGTTGTTTAATGTTATGTTGCGGAGTCACACTTTGTGTAATACTCTGGCTGTGTTGGTCATATATGTGGAACTGGCATTAAATTACACGCGACTTATTTTGTACGTAAACAGGTTTTTGTGCCCTTTTCTAAGCATTCATTGCCAGTGCATTATTGGAGGTTGAATGTTTTTAGAATCGTTTGTCACTTTACAAATGGACAAGTCCACAAATTCGGAAACCTCGCTCAAATTCATACAAATTGGTATGAAAGTGGCTTTATTATTTAACAGGTCAATGTTATGGAACATACACAAGACTTAATGCATCATCACCATTTCAGCATGGAATTTAAACGCACACAATCCTGTGCGGTATTTTAGGAGCATTTCTCTCTTCCCAAGAAAGTTACAGACAATATTGATCTCTACTAATTGGTTGACATACTATGCCCAAGTAATTTGCTACTTCATGGTTAATGTAAGAATTGCCTAAATCTTTAAAGTATCAGTAAACTATATCCCATATCGTGGAACTGCCTAGGAGTAGGTTTCCTTGTTTGCATGTTGAAAATGTAATTATGTGTCCACTATCTGTGTAGGCAACAGAAGAGAGCACCCGCGCTCAGTTTCTGGTTCCACAGAGCCGGCTTGGAGAGAACTTGGCTGAAGCCTCGTTGGAGCGTGCCCAGAACCTCAACCCAATGGTTGATGTGCGGACGGACAAGAGTGACATCGCTAGCAAGACCGAAGAGTTCTTCACCCAGTTTGACTCGGTGATTTCTACGTTCCCGCCTTTTAACTCAAAGAAAAAAGTCACCGAATAGAGCTTGTTTATGTCTCGTAATGTTTTGGTCATCACAAGCGCAACTGGGTTAAATGTTAAATGACCAAGTCAACAGGAATGTGTCCGATCTCGCGAGATCTCGGAAGCTCAGCACGGTTGAGTCTGGATCGTGCATCGATCGGTGACCACCATGCACACCAGCTTAGTGTAGGCTGCTGTTATGCTATGTGGTGGGCAGCGCTATCATATTTATGCTCCTGTTCTCACCATAATCCTCACAACTCGCATGGTGGAAAGTCCTAATTCAGTGGTGAATTAATAAAGTGATACGACAACTGGTCTGATTTGCTCCCCAAAAAGGTAACGTTAAATCACATACATTAACTTAAAAAGCAATGTTTAAACAACCAAACTGGTAATTTGTTTTATTGATGGGGAATATTGCCGGGGAGGTGCTTTAGTATTATTGCTAGCCATGCTATCTTAATTTTTTACAGCCGTAATCCTCTTGTTATATGTGCATTGCATCAATACATTGAGAAATATTCAGATAATTAGCACTGTAAATGCCACCGAGGCCAATTTCATTTAACAAATATCATTTCAGGTAATAATATGAGGAATAAGAAGTGTGTTTAGTATAGAACATGCCGTGCAGTCGCCATCCATGTTAATGGTAGCCACAGGAGGGCAGCAGCATGTATACACTGTTGATTAAAACCTTCCAGTCTTAGACCGAAAGCTGTTTTATAAGCTGACTTGAAGATAATGTTAGAGTAACGTGCGTATAATATGTTTTTTACATAATTTTTTTAATTATACAACTAATTTCTAAATGTTCCAAGTATAATAAAAGGAAATTAGACGTAACACAAGACGATTGCTTGTGTTGCGATCGAAACGTCGTGATATTGTTATTATTTTGATTATTTTTTCTATCTACGCTGCTTTACCGAAAGACCCAATGAATATAGAAATTACATTTTTGCATGACATAAGCTAGATGTACTGTAATTTAACATTTGTCTTGTTTTTTTGTTTCTGTCCGTGCAGATATGCCTGACCGGGTGCCCTCAGGATGTCATGATTAAGATTAATAGCATCTGTCACGAGCGTAAGATCAAGTTCTTTGCAGGAGATGTGTTTGGTTATCACGGCTACATGTTTGCCGATTTGGGGATTCATGACTACGTGGAGTAAGTTGCTGTGAACCTGTTGATTGTGTAAATGCTTCTATGATTCATAATATTTGCATTGGTTAAAAAAATATATTTTTGAACACATTCTCAGAAAATAGATGACAAGTTCATTCAGAAATACTACAATTTAAAGAACGGAATATTTTGCAATGGATATTTATTGGTTATGATGTAGTTAGTTGTATTTCTTTAACATGTGGGGATAGTTTATACACTCGTCTGCATTTTGAACAAGGGTACTAGATTTCGATTTAAAGCTTTTGTGACTGCAGGGATTCATATTCTTGTTTCTTTCGTGACTTTTCCGAAAGAACCAAGATTAAGGGTACTAGAATCACATTTAGTACAGTCAATAATAATGACCAAATGAGCTGAGATATGCTCGACGGAGCCACATCTTGGAAGCTAACTATGGTTGAGCCTAGATAGTGCTTGGATGTGCGATCACCATGCACACCAGGGTTTTGTAGACTACTTTGGGGGTGTGCTACTTTTTGGGCAGCAGATGGATGCTCTCTCCCTTCATGTACCCGCATGCACCAGCTTGGTGACGAATCGTCCGTTAACATCAAGGACCTGTACGATGTGGGAGGCCATCATTCAGCATTGCCTTTAAACATGGGCATGTCACATTCTGAATGACATCTGGATGTTCTGCACTGTAATATTAAAATAACTGTTTTACTATCCTGTTAGAGAAACACAATTTTAAGCACTTGGCAGAATTTTAAGTTTTTTTTTATGCTCAAGTTATTTCTTAATGAAAATGTCCCAAATGTTGCCGTTAAGAGTGGGCGGGCATGTTGCTTGCCTCATGCTCCGCGGGCTAAAGCGTGTGCGGCTATTTGCTGTCGTTGTGCTTTTGAAGGGAAAAACCCAAGAAGGTGGAGGTGGAGAGTGCGGAGGACGGCCCTGCGGCAAAGAAGCGCAAAGTAATCTCGTCGGAATCGACCATGGTCAAGAAGGTAAACGGGAGGAATTACCTCAGTCGCTGAGTCGGTCATAATCCTGTATCGCCTACATTGCAATCGTGTACCGCCCTTGTGCATTGTAAGCCCTCCATGTCCTTGGGCTAAAAAAAAAAAAACCCCACATTTTCTTATTTTGCCTTATTTAGGCACATCGTGTTGGCACACATTTCTTGGCAAGTACACAATTCCCTCATATTAAATTATATGGGTTGTCATCTTAGCCATGTAAGTGCTTTCACAGTGTTGGAGAATGCATCATATACGATGTGCGCATATTGAAATACAGTTATTTAAACTGCACAAAACAGGATTACTGTGTTTCAGTAAGTTACTGTTCACTGTTTGCAGTTGTCCTAACAAAAAATGTTCAAAAAAAATTCCAGTTGAAAAAGCAATGCTTCAAATTTACTTTTGGGATGCTTACAATTTGCTTGCTAGATATTATTAATTCTTAACCGTATTAGGATTTAAAGTTTACGGAATTTAGTGTAATAGTTTGGAATATGTTAAAATAACATAAATGATGTGCACTACTGACTTATATGATAAAACCCATTAATGTATACATTGGTTTTAGGATTATTGGCAAACTATTGCAATGGACTGGATTGTATACAGTATACATTATCGTCAGAATAAAATGTAACGTATTTGTGTTAAAATGAGCATTGGTATGGTGTCCTTCTGTTAGTCACTGTAAATATTAACTCAATACATGATTGGCATATCAATGGTTGTGTAAATATAGGTTTAAAATACTTTGTGGGCCACACATTAGTACACGCACCTTGGCGCTATGTAATAATTAATAACACGAAAGAGAGTGTGGGTGTTGACCAAGTATGAAATAGACCCATGCAGTGAAAGAAGTGAGTGAGCTTGCTAAACTTGGAAGCAGTGTTGGCAGGGAAAATGTGTTCCCCTCTGATTAGTGTGGGTAAGGTGCTTGCAATGATGGATCAACATTGCCTGTGGGCCTTGTTGAAGTGGTCAGTCTCATGTGTCTCCAGGTCATAGATTCCCCCGTGCCTGCTGTCCAGAGAGGATTCTACGCATTACATGCGGACACGTTTTAAATAAGAATTATGTTTAATATTATGTTACGATTGTCTAATAATAATAGTGGAGACCTAAATTGGTATATTATATTCAGAAGGCAATGTCATCAAATGTAATACTTGGCTAAATGATGTAATAAAAGATTACTTGAGTTTTTATGTAGCATGAATGAGTAGTGGGAGGTCGGTTTGGTTCTTAACAAAAGTGTGAGTTCCTGAATATTGTGGCTTTATAAATCACGTAACTATGCATCAGCATTAATCAGCATTTTTTGTAAAAGCCCAAGGAGTGCATTTGTCGCACTGCCTTAGTTCAGTAATAGCTGCAGCACCTTGCCGTTTAACGCGAAAGAATGGCTTCTTTACAATGAGACTTTGCCTGCAGTTAACGTAAAATATCTTGTGCACGGTAATACTGCTTTATATAGAACGATTTGTGTTTACGGCTAACATTTAACAGCATAAGATTATTATTTTCTTGTTTTTATTCAGCAGTAATTGTTATTTGTTACATTATATTCTGTAAAATTGGTTTAAAATAATGTATTGTGCTTTTGTATATAATGTTATTTTAAAAAGTGGTTTGGATTAATGATAACGCTTATTTTTGGCAAATCCTAAAATGTTTAAGTTTTCTTAAACATTAAATATGTGTAAAGTGTATTATTGATAATGCTTTTGTATATGTTTTTCATCTGGAATTGTAGTTTTTTTTAATTAATATTTAAGATATGTTACAAGTATTATAAAAGAATGTGCAGTTTATAACCATGTACAGGTTTTTGTATGCAATCTTGAATCTGATGTGTAATTTTTGTGTTAGGAATTTCTGTAAAAAAATGTGAAAGTCTAATCAATTAATTTGTATGAATATGTGGACAACATTCAAATACATTGCCTAAATTAAATATATTTATGTAGAATGTTATATGTTGTAATTATTAATTGCAATCTATTGCGTTATATTCTGGAAAATTGGTTTAAAATAATGTATTTTGTTTGGTATATAATGTTATTTGTAAAGGTGGTATTATGGTTTAATGTTAACACTTATTTTTGGCAAATCCTAAAAATATAAGCATTATTTTTCTCGATGCATGTTCTTTTAGAGAAAAAAAGTTGCTTTTGAGGTCATTTTCATATCATGTATTATATTCTTAATTTTAGACTGTAGAGTTTTGCACCTTGGCGGAAGCACTTGATGCAGACTGGACAACGGACCAAGCTAAGAAAATCATAAAAAAAACACCTGCTGGCTACTTTCTTACAAAAGGTATGTACCTCATTGCATCTTTTTTTTTAAAGTGAACAAAATTAACGTGTGTGTTTTTTAGTATCTGTAGAGCATTGACAACTTCTTTATTCAATAACTGTATTTACCAGGAAACAAAAACTATCGCAGTTAATTCGTGAGAAATGTATCCAATATGCCCCAGCTTGTCCCGAACATCCAGCAGCTTGTACTCTGACATGGCTTGTGTGGTCTACTGGCATGTCATGTCATTATGCGTAGGTTTATCGTTGCCCCAAATATGTAGTGAAATAGTAGCCTTGGCGATAAAGGGCACTTAGCAACTTTGAGGCGGGAGTGACTCATTGGGCTCATTGCTTCCTTGATAAAAACGGCTGGAGTTTTTGACATTTGCCGCCTATGCTGTGGACTGAAGATCGCAGCGTGTGGTGGTCTGAGAGCACCTTGTAGGATGGAGAAGGTAGGCTGCTGTATCCGCTGTGTGATCGCACAGCCGACCGCAAGGTCGGTGGGCGTCTGCTATTTGTGTGAAAATGTGTGCTCCCCCCCCCCCCCCCTTTCTAAATGCCATCATCCCAGCCGCATGCCAGGGTTATACCCCCATGAGCTGTTATCCTGTTATTTTTGGTTTCAACAAAGAGGCGTTCAGGGGCTCGGCGGTCGATTGTTATTTAGGTCAAGGCAGTGCAAAAAAACTTCAAATTGGGAGTTTAAAAAAAACATTTATGTTTTCTTTAAAAACGTTTGTAGCTGGGTGATTCTGTACAGAATGTTGCACCTTTACAAGCTTGGATCATATTACCTTTGTCATGCAAGAACAGGCATTTTATAGTACCAAATGTGGTGACATTTTATATGGCTGTGTGTAGTGTGCTTGTCCAAGGTGTTTGGCTTTGGCTATCTGGGATATTCTATTTTGAGTAATGCTAAGTTAAGAAAATAAAGCATAAATACTTGTTTGAATTCGTAATAAAATTATTGTAATTAAATACAATGTAATATCACAGTACACAGTGGACTGTTACAATTTAATCTGTTGCATTCTTCAAAAATGAATAGAATAACGTATCCATGTGCTAAGTTTTTCTTTTGCTTCGCAAAGAACGTGTTTAAAATAAATCTCCTTACACTTATCAATTTCTCAAATGTTGTGCCATAGTTTTTGCCAACAATTATTTTCCCCAAGATGGCCTGCAAAAGAGCATGCAACGGTGTGAGAAAGCCAACATTTTGGATGCTGTTTGTATGTGTTGCGAAAGTCTTGCACATCGGTACTTATTGCACTGGGAATCTGATCTAATGAAATGGGGAAACGGTGGGGTAGGCTTTGCAGCAGCGATAGTGTACAAAAAGAGAGGGGTGACTTCTTTTTTTGTTACCAATAGTGCGGTAGGCAATTAGTCATCAGTTAGTCAAACTTTCCACGGCTCAGTCCCACGCAGGGCCCAAAATTAGTGTGGTTAGGCAGAATAATGTTGTTCTAAACTATAAAAAAAGAGTTCAAATGTATGAAATATATTATGTTGATTTTTGATGGGGTTTTTTCTTTGTTATGCTCCTTTTATTTTTGATGTTTCATTTTTAAATAGTTTCACAAAATTATGTATTTACTAATAATGGGATGCGTGATAGGCTGATATATTTTTTGGGGCAATTCTTCTCAACTTCTGAACTTGCGCATTATTTGACCTGCTAATGTTATTTCTTTAAGTATTAAATACAAAACCAATATAATTCAGTAACGTAATTATTCCTTTATATTATACACTGTAGTTGAACATATTTCGAGTTGACAAACATGCATATATGTATATATACATTTTAGATACGTATTATACGTTGCAGTTAAAGTATTTTAAACGAAATTTCTAAAAGCTTACATATGTAGAAAACCGTATACGGATTTTCACATAAGCATGCTTTAGACGGTGCAGCGTAGAGCACATGATCAGGGGTGGTGATCTTTAGAGGGGACTGCCGCTGAGTAACGGGTGACATTTTCACTCAGACGGTGAGCCCTCGTACGGCAACACGGGTGACCTCATGGGCATGATGTCACCCGGGACGGGGAGGACTACGATACGGTGTCGCATGCCTGCGGCCGAGCTTATGCAAACCTTTCTGGGAATTCGGCCGTAAAAAATAAAACCCCCATGAGTTAACATGATGCCGTCCTGTTTAAATACACCCATGCGCGTTTGTAACAGTGGGAACGTATTTAACGTCGAGGGGAAACTGTGGTATAATTATTTCGTCAAGTTCGTCAACTTTTCAAGGAAAGTACAAATGTTAATACCGAGTAATCGTACCATGATTCGGAGTTTTTATATGACAACGAAATAACGTTTTCCGCGTTTATTTTATACATTTGCGCCGCTTGTATTCACTTGGTTGTCACTTTTCATAATAAATGCGAGGTGTTTGCAACTTAAATTTTGGGCGTATTTCAAATGATCGTTTGAACATTTATTTGTACAGTACTATAATTCAACGTTTTCATAGTTTATTTCAATATCTTTAAATCTTTTTCCTTCGTTTATATGAAGGTTACATAGCAATTATATTTTAGGCTGATATAACAATTAAACTTGACTGCTGTTAACCATTTTTAATATAGTAATTATGGACTACAGAAAACATACATTTAAAACAAACAATATTTGGCTGTTTTTTTATTACTGGACTTCCTATTACTGCTTTGTAATGTAAAAATGAATTTCCTTGAACAAAATATATCACGAGAGAAGAAATGTGGCAGACCTTTTTCACTTTGCTAATTCACTTGTAGAAATAAGCCCTTAAACTGAAAATGTTTGCCTGCATGCGTTTGATAATTTTGGAAAGTTACAAATGGAACAAGGTGTGCGCTAAAACTAGTCGGAACAACAACAGGGCATTCGGTACAGGCTGTCTGCGAGACGACAAGTTGGTGGCATTTCACCTTCCTTCCCTTCCGCCGTGTTGGCGGTGTTGTTTACTCCGTCCGTTGCCTTCTCTCCTTATCTCGCATGAGGGCTGTGCAAGAGTGCCGCTGAGCGAGTGTTAGGGTGTCGCTCGTCCGCACTGGGGAATTTCCACTTGCCACTGCTTTTCTGTGATAACGAGCTGGCCAAATTAGCGGTGCATCTGATCATTGCCTGGGGTCGGCCTCATTTGATTATGCATCTCATCTCGCATAGCGAGAATTTTGCGTGAGAAATTAAAATTATAGGCATACCTCCGATGCCAACCTCAAATGCTGATTGAAATTTATTATTAGTTTTTACATGAACGTTCGTGCTAATTTTCTTATTGTAAACATTAATTCAGTGTTAAAGAGCTTTCTAGCAGAAGAAACATTGTCTTAGAAAAACGTTTGAAAATCGTTTTAACGTTTTTCTAACGTTTTTCTGTTTCGTTTACAATGTGTATTGTCACAGGCTAAGCAGAGAACGAGAATCACAGCAGTCCCCTTTAACTGTGCTGTATTAGTGACTGCAATGGACAGGGGTGGCCGTGGCATATGATTGACTAAATTCTCAGAAGTGAGCCTTTAAAAAAACTGCTGACACTGACCACCGCAGTCATGGAGCTCAAAAATCTAAAAACATGCCCTTGCTGATTCACATGGAGCCGGTGTTTGTGGTCACGCCAGAGTGGGAGATGCAGGCTGAGCCTAATTTTCCCGTAAAAACCCCGTGTATAAAGCAATAACGTGACAAATGACCTTAAAGAACGGCGAGAAAAAGTCCCCTAACGTTTAATGAGTTTAATTATTTTTATACTTTTCTAATGATGTCATTTCCTAATGGTGGGATTTTTTTTGTTTAAAAAGTATATTCAATTTAAAAACATTTTACAAAAGATCTTTAAAATGTCAGACTTGCTATGTAGTGCATGTTAACAGTGTAATTGCAGCTCATAAAACAAATAGATTTTTACAACACTTGCGTATAATTATTGAATGATTAATTTAACACAATCAACAGATTGTTTTTTTTGTGTGGTTCATTTGTTATTTGCTCATGTACAGTAATTATAATGTAACTTTAAAAAAAAACGTGGTACTATTTGTACATTTAAATGTAGCATGAAGAGTGTTTCCCTAAAACAACTGCTTATTATGGTACACATTCCCTATAAGTAATACGATGATGTCCTTTTGAAATGGTGTAAGTGTTCATATATATATATATACGCACACTTCCTTATTCCATTGCTTTATGAAGTCCTTCCCATACCATGCAAGTCACAGGAATTATTTGGCCATATTTCACCGCTGGTCAGTGCGTGTTGGTGAAGACAGCATAGACGTGGGTGAGCATAGTACATGACAACAATTGACAGGGCTGCACTGCCCTCTGCTATGTACAATCTAAACCCACAGCCTGAATACGGGTCACCCATCCAAGCTCAACCACGTTTATCTTCTGAGTTCTGATGAGATTGGGCACGTTCCACGTGATTTGGTCATCGGCTGGACGCTATGTGCATGTGTATATAATGTATGCTAAAGGCATTTACCAGCTATAACATTGCAATCGTTACACCTCTTCTGTAACAGGTATAGGTGGCAGTAGGGTGATGTTTACATGTATTTAGGTGTGGACGTTCTACAGATGGTTGAGTGGAGTAGTGGTTCGTGCACTGCGCTATGAACCCAGAGTCGCAAGCTCAATTCCCGGTAATGGCAAGCATCTGTGATCATTTCTGATCTGGCCCTGAGCCCCCCACTGACCTGCAGTCAAACAACATGCATGGGAAGTCATCATCCAGCAGTAGATTGACAGTGCTGAAAATGATTCGTTGTTATTTTGCTATTCATGACAATGACTTTAAGTCCAAACTACACTGCTTCATGCCTCAAAATTCATCATTGGCCAAAAGTAAAGCAAGCATTTGTGGAAAGAAATGTCATGCTTGACATAAAAAGAAAGCAAAAGAGGCCTCATGATTCAAGCGTCCTTTTGAACTCGCACCGTCACATGCTGCGAGAGCTTTGGTTACAAAGGTTGTAACATCTTTATTGGAAGCTCGCAGAAGTTATACTAATTGTTGCATTCTTAAAATAGTACTTAGGTTTTTTTATGTAATTAGACTTGTTAGACCACATTGTAGAGTAGTTATGAGAAGTGAGTTTTAAGTGATAATTGTCAAACTGTAAACGATTGAGAGAAATGCACCACATGTCCTGCTCTTGAGATTGCAGGGTGTGTATTTAATTAGATTAAGTTGATCTATTTTAGTTGATCTGATGTGACAGGTTAATGCTCTTCGTCGTTACTGATTGCACTCCTTTTAAAATCTCTCAGATTCAAGCTTCTGATAAGTAAGCCGTATGTACAATTGTTAAGCATACTGTAGTGTGTAAACCAATTTCTGGCAGGTGAAGTGCCTTTTAGTTGTATTATTCCTGCCTCAGCGTTAAATTATATGCATGTCTTTGTTGTATTTTTCAAATTATTGCTTCAAGTTCTGAATCACAAACAGGCATATGTCACTTTAATTGGCCTGCCTCTGTTTTGTAAAAAAAAAATACAGTTCATTGTGGATTATTCACTGTGGCTGTTCGTGAGTAAACAACATGGTAAATTTTACTCAAATGGTCATGTTCTAAAATTATGAGCATTTTTTGTTTACCTTGCCGCCGAATTGTACTCTTACACCACATCCTGTTGACTGACATTTGTGTGCCGGAGCATAGTTAACAAAGAAGGTAAATAATCTGTTTCATATGTAGCAATCCACACATTTTTTTTATTGGTTATTGCCCAGTTAACTTTATTGTGGAACCATTTGTACCAACCAAGTCACCAATTGTTCTCTATTACCCGATATGAATATAAAAAAAGAACATTTTGTTTTTGCACAATAGATCTGAGATCGGGCACTATACCATTGTGGAAAAGCCACAGTGTTAGATGTTGCTACGATGGAGACTGTGTAAATGGCATTGGGCTGCAGTTTGACCAAAAACGGGAGCTGTTTATAACTCGGACTCATAAAGGCCACATGTAGGGACCACACGTGCCGCCTCGTGTTGCTTCCTCTCCAAGGCCCTTTCTATTTCCCTCTCATTGTACTTTTCTTCTTCTTCCTCCTGGCGATCTCTTCTCTGCCTTGTAATTCTTTATCCATGGAAAGCCACCCTGCCTGTGCTTTCTTCCACTACCACGTAGAATTTTCTATTCTATAAACCAACTCCATTAGTTTGAGCGTTTGAAGTAAAAGCCCTGCCCCCCTGCCTGGAAAACTGAAAAATTAATTAAATTGATTTGCATACACGTAACATCTCTGGGATTGTTTTTAAATTAGGCTTGCTATGAGGTGAGGACAAAATGTGAGTTAGTTTCAAATCCAGAATAAGTTAAACCAATGCATCGCTTTGTTTACTACGCCTCTCGGTAAGGATCAGTGGTGGTGGAAACGGCTTGTGGGAAATACATAAAAAAACGAAAGTAATAGTTTTACCTGAATTCCAGTTAATTTGCATGTTGTCATCAGTCGATGTCTGGGAAGGGAGCTGGCTGCCCGTGGTGTGACGCACACTTGCGTGCACTCTCTCGGTATACACCTGTCCTTCTCTTCCGGTTGTGTCGTGTGACTTCGCCACGAGCATTATCGAGGCATCTGTGGCTGACCTCCGCTGGAGTAGCGGGCTGCATGCCTCACTGGAACAGTTGCTGGTTAGATGTGTGCCACGATTTCCCCGTATCTGCATGCGCGCGCTGTGTGTCTTGTGGTGCGAGATTTTTTTTGGGGGGGGGAGGGTGAGAGGGACGCTATGCGGACATGGAGTTATTTTAATTCCTAAATGTTTAGTTTTTGTAGTCGTTTCACACATTTTGTAGATTAAACCAAGTTGGATTTTTGTGATCGGACGATCTGTTCGGTCTAGTCATAACAAGATTTTAATTGGCTGTGTCAGTGAAATGCAATATTGTTAGTGTTATAATGTAGCATTCGTAGTTTTTAATAAATGGAAGCCCTGCACATTGCCAGTCGTGGGAGTTGTTTAATGCCACACCATCCTTCCAGCTTGTCAGTGCATGCTGGTGAAGGATGCAGGAGGGAGGTGTCAAAGGTCAGTTCCGGCATGCCTTGTACTCACTATTAATGTTAGCCCTGGCCTCATCGAACTTGGGCTGTGCCAGGTTCTTAGCAGAGTATTGTAAATCACTGTACCACCGCTCCTTCTAGTATACAGAAAAAATAACTATTGGAAATTGGCCATACGGTATAACGTTAACAGCCCTCTACTGAATAAGAGTCTTGAGACTTAAGTGAAGCTTTCCTATGTAAACAAGTATTTTACTTATTAACTGGATTGTAATATAGAGCTAACTAAATTAGCATTTAAAATAAAGAACGGTATTTCATATAAACCCATCGATGCGTCTGCAATGAAGCATTTCTACAATTTTCCATGTTACAGCGCTGGTTCTGTGTTTGTGTATGTGACTTATACACCGCGGTCATTGAATGGGAAAAATAGAGCTCTGAAATTACTTGCACGACTGGGTCCTGACACAAAGCCAAGTCGTTTCAGTTCAGGATGTTTTGATTCTCTTAACCGGATAATCTTATGAAGCGGAACCTAGCCTCAATCGATAATTTTAGTTCAGTGCAACATGTTCAAATCCAGTGAAGCATTTGGCTCCGTGTAAACACATGGAAGTGTAATGGTCATGAACAATAACCATCTGAATGAAATAAATGAAAATGAAAACAATGATTGCACAATTAGTCATGAATGGGTTAAGACGTCACAGGGTAGTTAGTAGTTGTGCATTTTTATGACCAAAACTCTGCAGTGATAAAAAAAAGTTGTTTTTATTTAGTCTTTTAGTGTAGCAGGATGATGTATGCTTGAAGAAGATAAATGTTGCCGTAGCCTTGGTCACATCATTCCGTTGTGCTACTCTATTGCTTTTAGATAAGGGTTTTAATGTATTCACATTACGTGCTTGCTTATTGGCCTTTGCGTTTTAGTGTCAATCGATGTCACAAATAGCCTTTGAAGCTGTCTACCTATGTATTGAGTGGGTCACATTTAATCAGTGGCCTATTTGTTCCCTTTGAGCCTTGGAACGCCAGTGTATATTTACATCTGCAAATACAGGGCAGCAGTAATTATATTTTTGTTCAAGTTATTTCAGTGTAAAGGTGGTGGGAAATATTATTTTAGCTTGTCTGCAATGAACTGTAATATGTAAATACTGGAAAACGTAATGGTGCAGCCCTGCAATTACTCTTTCATGGCTCTGCTGGTGGAAGGTCCTTCACTAGAGGAAGCTCTGAAGAGCCCCTGTAGATGATAATTGGCCTACTCTTCCATGCTGACCTGACATCTTGGAAGAGGTGGGAGAACCCACACATTGCACCACCATACGCAATCCTCTGACCATGGTGTCCTCACTTATTCTGCTGGATGGACAGGCGGGTGGATTGAAAGAAAGTTACCATTCTTTAAATTAGAAAATTCCGATTAAATTTCATGGTTTACATTGTATCTCCTCCAACCTCGAAATACTCAAATTCTCCACCACTCGTTCCTTGGATTTTTCTTTTACAAAACCATTACAATCAACTGAAAAACAACATTTGGAAGATTTTGGAAGATTCCAAATCCTAAAATTAGGACAGATCCAAACTTTCAGTCACGTTTTTTTATACAGTAAAAAAAACCCTGATTTTGTACAACAAACTATCCAAGTAAGTGTTGTCACTTATGGACTGACTAACAAACTGTCCAAAGAAAGTGTCTTATAATGTACATAAATCCATGTAAGGGCATATTTGTGTGTTTTGTTTTATTCGGGCTATGTACACCAGCACAAACATTACGTAAGCATGATGCAGTGTGTTTCTTTGGAATACAGTGAAATTGTGAACAACTTTCACACACACTTGCATCTCTGGCTAGATGACTCATAGATGATTCATCCTATATCCTGTTGGGACATCATTTGCATGAAGTCATATATTACACTGCAAGATGAAAGATATGGTTCAGGGTAAGCCTTGTAGTTTTTCAAATCGTAGGATATAATGTGTTACTTTTTGAATTTGTTTGTGCTTGTCATTTCCACAATCAAAATTTCGATTTTGTGATGGATTAATAATAGATTGTTTCCTGTTGGACATTAATAATTAGTTTGTTGTCAAAGTTTTACCATCCTGAACAAATGTGCAATTGTTAATATTAAATTTCTCACCAGCACTGCTAAGAGTTCTTAATGTGAACATTTTAAAGCTGTGTATCGCTGCATTACTTAAACTCAGAAATGTTTTCACGTCATTATTGTTGTTTAAAAAAAATATAAACAGCCATGTGAATATTTGTGGTCTGGACAGAGTAATGCATTATTCCGGCTTAAAGTAAATGTATTAAAGAAGACGTTACATGAGCTTCCATTATTAATATTGGGCCTCTCACAATTTCACAACGTGTTTATTTTGTGATTGATTATCGCGGAGTGGATGGAGCTCATTTAGCTTCCCTTGCAGAGCGACACGTACGTATGTTGAACTTATTTCGCTCTGTATCTAGCCAACCGTGCTAATCGGAGGTACGGGGGAAGGACAACAAACAAGCAGTTATACAGAAAGGAGTTTTCAATTTCTATTTAAACGTGCGTAGCTCCAGTGGCTTCCGAATATCAGAAGGAAGAGCGTTCCAGACAGCCGCAGAAGCGCTTCTAAAAGCGCACGATGCAGTCGCCGTCTTTGTTTTATGGCCAGCCAAAAGCCTCTGCGAGGATGACTGGTTTATGCCCGTTGACGAGATCGGCAAGGTATTGTGTGTGGTTAATTTGTTTAAGTAAACACTGAAGTGTCACTATCAAAAGTGTTACCATTTTAAAGAAGTTTTTCGTGAGTTATACAAGGCCGCACAAAACCTGTGCACGCTAATGAATGATGCGGATGTATTTGGTTCTAGCTTTCTGTGGGAGTGCACAATTTGTAAGCGCGTATCTATTATGTTTCATTACCAAGACCAAAGAGTTGCGTTATTATGTCTTCCAGTGCCGCCATTCCCAGCTTGTTATGTGAATATTGCCCACTCGAACACATGTTGAGTCATTACGACTTTATCTTAGCATAATCGTACAGGCTTCCAAAGTGTGGAGCCATCTATGATTATATGAATGTTTTAAATACATTGTTTAGGCTGTAAAGGCAGCGAGACCCTGTGAAAATGATAATGCTCCCTCGCTGATATTCTTACTTTTAAAGTACGTGTTTTGGTAAGGTTTATTCATATTACACTTTAAAATGTGACAACATCAATTCTACTTAAAAGTGAAATTTAAGTTGCGTTTGATTCTTAGAAAGCTGAGTTTTCCCCAAACATTCACGGTTTTAATTATGCTCTTTAATCCCTTCAAGTAAAAAGATCAAAACGGTTTTGGATCATTATACCGAAATTTGTCGCGATTATGGTCCGTTTTGCTATGTTAGGAAATAATGTTACTTTGGAGTAAAACAATGTATTATCCAATAAATATGATGTTGCAGAACACTGCAAGTAAAGCACGACTTGCTATATTCTCAAACTAACATGCAAAATTATTGCATTATGAGCAATAACAACAGTCGAAGTTATAGACAGAAAATAGGGAAATACAAAACAGTATCTAAAACTGTATTAAGTGTAATATTGGTACAAAGCAAACACTTTACCGATGGAACTCAAGAATGTAGAAAGTTGTCCTAAAATGCCGATGGGAAAACCTTGCTCCAGAAGGCCCGCACGGATCGGCAAAAAAAAAGTTTTGGAGCGCGGGCTTTTTATGTCCTTGCCCCTCACATTTGGAACTCTGCCTGAAGAACTGCACATGACCGCTGAGATTCTCCCATTTGTAAAGAAGCTAAAAACTTGGTTATTTCCTATGGTATGTTAGATAAAATGTGTTTTTTTACTGTATGGCGCTCTGAATCCCTTTGTGTGGGAGTCTGTTGCGCCTGAAAAATACGTAAATAATAATTAACTTAATATTAATTTGTCTCTAGCTACAGTGTGTTGCAGCCTTCTGCCTGCCACCTCCCAACTCTGATTAAGATGTATTTCAAGGATTATTGACTTGCACATTTGACTCTCACCAGCATGTTTTATATATGGAAATAGCAATTTATTCTCACGATAAAATCAATCATAAATCATACCACGATTCATTCCCCCCTCCCAGCAATTTGAGCATTATGATCTTCATATGAATATTTGTTTTTGTTTGCGTTGTATCCTCGACTGTCTCGTTTGTGGTGTTATTGTTTTTTGTCTTGTACAGTTTTGTTGACATCATTAGCATATACGTAGCAGAAAATTAATTGCAAAACTTTGTTCTCACATACTTTGATGCGGGTATTGTGAGTGTAAGAATAGATTTTAATGAGAATACCCTTCCATGCATTGTGTGTGTACTAATAGGTTCTTAAGGCTCGATACATGCATAAAATCACGTGTTAATGTTGGTTTTTCAATGCTTATGAATTATGTGCAGGCAATGTACCAGCCTTAAAATTGAGCTAGTGTGCCGAGACACAAAAAACAGGAAATAATATCAACAAGGCCATAAGGTACAGGACGAAAAAACAAAGCATTTTTTTGTATCAGAACGCTGCCCTGAATCTCAACAATTCATCCATTGTGAGTCGTCGGGGGTGGGTGGGGGAGAGGGAGGGAGGGATGAATTGTTACATTTCTACAAAGTTATCACATCTTCACTCCACTGCGCCTCGTCCCGCAGTGTTGCTGCGGTTCCGAATGGAGCAGGGCCGTGACCCGGCGCCACAAACCCAGACGGAGGACACGGAGCTGCTGCAGCAGCTTCGCGACGCCGTGATTGAGGAGAGCGGCGCCGGTGGCGACATGATTCCCGACGGATTCGCGAGGTGAGCCGAGAGCGGCGGGGAGTGGCGGAGAGCGGCTGCCCCCCCCCCCTCGCTCTCGTCGCCGGGATGGATTCCTCAACAGTGAAAAGCTGGAAATGGCTTCTTCCTGTTTTTTAAGCTTGGGGGGATATTTTCCCACACGAGTGAGCAGCGTCGCAAAATGTTGACTCCCTTGGGCCGTTGTTTCTGAGTAATCGTACACAGCACAAAAGTTATTTTTGAATTGCGCTCGTTGCTCGTTATTGTCTGTGCCCCCCCTCCCCTTTGCTGTCACTGTATGCATCGAAGCAAATCGCTTTCCCTTAAGTCAAAACACATGTTAGTGTGTGAAAGTAGCTGATAAAAAAAATAGTTCGGATGGTCTGTGTCGCGTCTTTGGCCAATTGTGAACGGTGCTGTTTTTAAACAGATTTAAATTGTTCCAGCAAACCTTGTGGTCGCTTAAACAATGTGGCTTCTGGGTTCACATGCTGTTGTGGCGGGGGTCAAGACGCTTGCATAGGCACCATAATAACCGAGTGCCGCCATGTGGGTGCTTCGGCAGAGATTTGGCCGAGTTAATGTGTCGCTTGAAGGCTGCTCAAGCGTAGATTCGGCCCGGTGCAGGCACTCGACATCTGTGGAGGAGCTCAGAATCTCGAGATGACGTGGGATGTTTTTCTGCAGATGTCTCCGTCCAGGAGATAGCAAAATAGCAAAATGTGCTGAATTGTGCGTGCGTCTTCAAAGGCAACGTAAAAAAACGGTATCTGTGTCGTAATGAAAATAGTATAGAATTGTAAATGTGTATCCCCCATGTGTGATTATTTAATTATGTTTGCGGTTTTGTTTTTATAGTTCCTGTTTCTCGGAGCTGAGCCCAATTTGTGCAGTGGTGGGTGGTGTCCTCGGTCAAGAGATAGTGAAGGTGACAAATGTTACATTTTTTGTTGTTTTTAAAGTTTCTTACTTAAAGAAAAAAAACATAGCATGTACCATGTATCAACACACAATATGGCGTCAAAACGATCTGAAAAGAGGGTAATTAAAGTGTTCAAGAAATCGCACCTAAACTTGAAATACGTTCATGCATGTAAATATAATTACTTGTGTTTATAACAATATGGCTTTATTTATGAACAAATTGGGCTTTGAAAAAGACCAGTGATATATTGTTTCTTATTTTCAGTTAGCACTGTTTGGCTTCTTTTTCCTATTACACATGCTGTATGATAATACTAAAGTAACTAATTGAGGGTCCTTCCAACTGCAATATATAACGGTCCTTTTTGGAAATTCTGTTATCCTATAGCAGTGTGTGTGACGTGTTAATGGTTATGGTTAGGTTAGTGGCTATGGCTTGGGCGCCTTCTATCACAGTTCAAACAGGCATGATTTTATCTGTAGCATGTTAGTTACAGCACACACCCTTAAGGTAAACAACAGGGAATGATGAAAAATTAGCTTGCCTGGGTTGCAGGCTGTTTGAAAATGTAGTTGTTAAAAGTTTTTTTTTCACGGGTTATAATCCAAATGGTTAATAATCTGGATTGCAAGTAGTTAAAATTACAATATATATTGTATTTGTTGCCTGTAAAAACAAATGGGTACAGTTGTGTGTGCATATAATTAGGTTAGTGCTATCCATCCATTGTTGTAATTTTCTTCACGTTTAGACGAGTGTTATTACGTGTTATTACTTCGTGAACTTTTTTTTAACTAAGAGCTTAACAATACGATTTAAGATTTCAATAACTCTTCAAACATTAAATGTTAAGCTTCACTAACGTGTTAACATGTAGTGTTTTAAAGATACGCAGCAGTGGAAAAACAACAAACAGCCAAAGGTGATAACACCTCGTGGCTTGGCTATCAAATGTGCCGGAATTTGCAATTGCACGGGGTGGTCCACAGGCCAAGGGGGGACCCATGCGCACGTTGAGTTACGTAAAAGGGTGGAATTTGTACAGGGGGGGGCAGGGGGGGGGGCATGTGATTCCTGCACCAGGAATCAACTCAAAAATAAAGAGTCCTGGTGGTGGTTGTGATTGTTGTTTTACCATTAGGAAAAACATTTGCACGTTTATTATGTCAACAGTAACATTTCTGTGAATTTTTTGCAATTTAGAAAATTTTCGTACACCTTTTGAACAGCCCTTTTATGAATCCGCTCCTGGATGTGAGTCTCGTCATGCTGTGGGGGTAGTGGAGGTTAAATTGACATCTCTACACCACACTGGTTGGTCCGGAATAAAACAGACTATGCTTGGAAGCATAATCAAGAGCAATGTATTTGGCTGCCTTGTCCTCTGCTACTGACAAAGTAACCCCACAGCAGCCTTATATAATCTGTTTTGTATGCATGGTAGTCACATCCATATACTATCCAAGTTATCTGATGGGATGGGGTGCATTCTGAGTGGTTGGTGAGCAGGTCAGTGGTAATCTGACCATTGGAATGTTTTACACTTCGATATATTGACATACTCTGTATACATGGCTGTGTGGTTGTCTTTGTACTCCATAGGCACTTTCTGGAAGGGATGAGCCGAGCAATAATTTCTTCTTCTTCGATGGACTGGCTGGAAATGGAATGGTGGATTGTATTGGGAAGGAGTAAGTGGTAAGGCACGTGTCAGAAGAAGGCTTGGTCGCGTCGTTTATTCCAAAAAAAAAACACTTTAATTTATGTTTTGTACCTGCCACAGATTTTGCCGCTGTGCAGTCGGCATCGGAAAATGAGCGGTCACTTTTCTGAAAATATCATGACTCGTCTCGATTGTGATACTTCGATTGTGTTCTTTGTCTTTTGAGTTAACTGATGAAGTATTGTGGTTATGTTTTAAAGTGTCCAAAAACATCCACAGGAGTTTAAATAAGTTTGCGACAATTGTTTTGTTTTTTGCCTTTTTTCACCTTATAAAAACTGTCCCATTTTAGGTGAACTTGAATATTACTTTTCAGTTTTCAATGCTCACTTAAATCCTTTCATATACTGTAATGTTATGTCCAAACCACTTATAAACATCGCTTATATTAATTGATACTAAAATATAAATAGAAAACTTTTTTCCAAATCGTTTTTAGAATCAATTTTACCATCTAGATTTGTGTATGTTGAACTTCTTTTGCGCACCGCATGTCACCAACCGTGCTAATCGTAGGTGCGATGTCAAATACTTTTTTCAAATTAAATTGACAAGTTAATTACCGTTCATGGTAAATCATAGTGTTTATATATATAAATATGTGAACTATGCCTAACAAATATTTTTAAAAGCAATTACGTTTACCATGCCTCCACAACTAATGGCAGTGCGGAGTCAACGGCACATTTAAACCCAGGGGAAGGGTGTGGAGATGCTAAAATTGGCGTTCTTTATTGTGGCTTCGTGCAAAATCGCAACCGCATGCACACGCAAGCAAAAAATAATAAACAAATAACGTATGGGAGTTTATACTCACTAAATTAGACCTCTGTGTGCTGCCTTACAAACGTAAATGATCAACCAAAAAAATTGTGCTGGTTTACGTGAGAAAACATTTTGGAAGGCCACATTTTCATCAGTTGGGTTCCACTCCCACTCGCAGCTCAAGCAAGCCCGAGTACCCTTGCTCGAGATAAACTTCATCTTCCCACACACACACTATGGCTGTACCCACGAAAAGCACCATTTTGTGTACAACATTCTTTTTCAGCCTGTTCATAAGGACAGTTACTGCGAGGGCAAATCTTTAAGGCTACGCGTCAGCTGTGCAGCATCCATGGCATCCTGGCAGAAGGTTCGAGGTGTGATGGCATCGACAGCTTTGGCCATGATTATATCGAGAAGTTGATCGATTCAATATACTAAAGCCTAATAAAACAGTGACCATCCTTGCGTTGTCTATGGAAACGAAATTTCCACTCTTTTAAGACATGCCACTGTTGCTGACTAAATGTCATGGGATGTATTCACTGCCATTTAAAGAAAAATTACTATTTAAGTGGTAAGTAATATACAACATGTGTGTCTTTAGGAATTGTCAGTAATGTAGACTTTTTTTACCTGTATTTAAATCGAAGTGGTGTCATTTGCATTCCCAGTAGTTTCTTTAGATTTTTGGCTATAGTAGCTAATTCTTGATCTCAAAGGTGTGGAGTTTTATGATGTCTCTAAGGGTCTTTGCATACTATGCAAGCCTTCTTTATTAATTGATGTGTAATTAATACCTCAAAAACGAATATTTGAAGAAGAAAAGAGCGTTTTGCTAACTGCATTCTTTGCCATTTCTCATGGTTAGTATTTGTACATTTTATCAATAATATCCAAGTAATGTTTTTAATGTTACTTTGAAAGGATGTGCAAAGTAGTGAACATCAAACAGCCTTGGGGGATCCGTGCTTGTAAACTGTTGTTTAAACAACATCGAAAAATATTCAGTCACCGAAACCAGCATTAACTGCTTTAAAGAGATATTTTACATGTGTTTTGTCTGTGTGGTGCTTAACTTGAAGTTCAATATTTCATATTTGAAAAGTGGGTTCGGTTTGGATAATCTTGGAGTTATATAAATAATGGACAGTTATCAATTTGTGTTTTGTAATGCATTCAGCTGGACAGCAACAATTTATACTGTTTGTACTTACATTAAACTATCTTCTTTAAAGGTCCTGTCTGGACAGTCTTTTTTTCATTGTGCCATCAGCAATGCATGTATGAAAGTCATTGTCATTGCTCATTCAATATCAAAGGAAGTCTGACCACCAGTAATTCAAGTATATATAAGGCCAATGTGACTGTTGGAGTGTATTCATTATCTTTGCCAGTACAACTTTCTTGACTTGCCATCGAACAAAGACGGTCACTGCATCGCGCACTTTCAGGTGCATTTTTGCGGCCATCTGGAACACTAGAAAGCCCCTGGAGCGATGCGCTTTTTAAATCATCTGGATTGACAACTTGTCTCTTCAGAATTGCTTTTGTGTTTAGTTTTGTCGCCCTTCCCCCGCACCTCCGATTAGCGCGGTTGGCTGCACACGGTGCGAAAGAAGTTCACCATCCAACAAGGATACCCGTCCAATTCCCCTTAAACCACCTCGTCAACATCTGCCTCTCACTTGGGCTGCCAAGCTTCTGTCGGCAAATTGAAGTTAGTAACAACATATGTGCCTCATTTACTGACACCTCACGTAACTTGTTTTCTCTGCTGCTGCTGCTGTACCTTTTTTAATGTCTCCTTTCCATTTCCGCAAGCCCTCTGAAAGTATTAATGGAATATTGCACCCAAGGGTAAATGGATGCGTATGCTACCACTGATACTGGCATAGTGGGTACGTTTTTACGCTTGAATTTAGTAATGGGTTGACATGCAAGAGTCAAGGTTTGGCATGTCCAAAGCTCCTGGTCATTTAGTAGAGCATTTGTTAAACTATTTAGAATGCAGTTTGCAATAATGGATATTGTAACGTTCATATGAAAACAATGCATGCTAGAGCACAAACCAAAGCTCAGCTTTCCTGAAAGATCATTGTTGTAGTAACTAATTCCTTAAAGTGACACACAGATTTGCTGTGTGCGTGCGTGTACCCGTCTCCTTTGCCTCTTGTTCTGTTGTCCCAAGTGAAACAATCTCGGTGGTATTCGCAATATTGTAGTCCCGTCATTCATGGGACATAACAAAACAAAGGTTATCAAGAAAAGATAACTGGATTGTTTGCATGTACGTCTCTATCAGTGTGCAAACAAGTCATATGACTTTTTTAAAATTAGTTTTACACTCAGGCTGGAAAAATAAAGTCTGGCATAACGCCCTTTAGCATGTTGCGTTTGACAGTTTACCATCACAGCTTTGTTAAAGCTTGTTTAGTTTAGACAACAGAGCTGTCCAAGCACGCATGCGTGCACGTGGTCGGTTGCATAATAAACGTCGACCTGTAAATTAAATACATGCACCTGATAGGTTCTGCTCGTGTCTCCAGATAATATGAGAATCATTGATAAGATTTTAAGTGTAATTTTTTTAATTAAATTCTTCATGGTTATGTTTTTTAAATTGTGTTCTTAAATAAAAGTAATTGTTTTTGTGATAGGTCAAGTCTGCTCTCTGGTTGAGAAGTGGGATATATCCGTGCTCCCAATCCTGGCCGGCTGGCTCAAAACATTCTGGGCTAACCTCCGATGAGCACGGTTGGCTATGTACGGTGCGAAAGAAGGTCAACATGCATCCAACATAAACATATAGGTTGTAGGAAATCGATAGAGCAATTCGCATGTTTTGTGGAAGTAGCACGGGTTTTCAACCTGAACGCTTTCAACTAGGGTGTAAAATGTAAATGAACGATCTCTGCCCGTCTTTCTGTAACATGGGTTCATTACAATTAAGGATTCGCCCTTTAGAAAACTGGCCAAATTGATCAAAGCGTTCCCCATTGACACAGTTGCATTGGACATCGCATCACGATGTCACACGTAATGCGCTCACCTCGGCACTCGGTTAAGTTATTGGGCATGACTTGATCTCGCAATTCGTGTGCATCATTTTTCTTCCTTGCTCTTTAAATCCCATGGGGGGAGACCCCCCATTGAGTAATATTGCATGGATGTAAAATCGCCCATGCAACGATGCTCATTGCCATTGGTGTAGAATGGTGTGTTGTATTCCAGCATGAACACCCCCTTTGTCTTTGTAAAGGTTATTTAAATCTGATGGTGAGGGGTGGGTAGGGACAACCTTGTGACGTTTTAGGCCAAATAACTGCACACTGATTGACATCCTCTATATGAATAGATTTTTCTGCACGAGGCATGCGAGGATGCATAACTGTCAACGCAGTACTTACTGATTTCATCCAGCCATTCCCTCCATGGTCGTCAATCACCTCCTTATCACTCTTGTTATGAGCTTGCTTACTATAGCCATGAACTTAACTCGTAGCTTCCCGCACCCGGACTGTTTCGTCTCATCCATACTATGCTCAGCTACCACACTGCAGGTCACAACAGTTCTCATACTGGGGTGCCACAGTGGCGATATTTTAAATGCCTCGCCTCGTATGCACGTCGTGGGTTCAATCCTTACCCTGACGCCTTTTACATTTGGAGTGTGCATGGTCTCGCCGTGGTCGTGAGGATTCTTCTCCGGGCCCTCCGAGTTTTCTTTCCACACATTTAGAAACATGCGTTTCGAGTATTTGACTGCAAAAACTTTCCACACGATGAGCCACTTCGCTGAGCTATAATTTGTGACCAGGTTGCTTAAAAAAAAACAGCTATATCGCTCAGTGGGCCGGACCTGGTAAAATAAAATGTTTGGTTTTAGTTTGATTTTGCTCATTCCCTCGCGGCGATCGACTGTTTCTTTGCATTCTTTTTTTTCACCCCAGTTCTTATGGACTTGCTCAATTTACGAGATGTATAAACTATTATTTCTTGCAATCATAATTCTACCGATTGTTACCGGCCACAACCTTGATTTTAAAACATGAAAGTCTACGGTGCACGTGACACATCAAATGTGACAGAATTGATTACTTATAATTTACACAGCATATGTAAATTGTTTATTAGGTTAATGGAACAAGCAAAACTGTACAACGGTGATGATTAACATGAGACCCGACGAGTTAAACAAACAGTTGTTTTTATCGAATGGCGACATCGCATCACGACAATTTATCCAATCGCTGGGTGAATCATTCCATACCTACAGATGATAGTAAATATTGTATCGTAGGGAAAACTATTTAAATTGTATTGTCAAATGTAGGTATGTATGTTGAGCGTCTTTCACACCGTACTTAGCCAATGGTGCAAATCAGGGGTGTGTGGTAAGGACAATAAACACAAAAAAGCAGTTCCAAACAAATGAGTTTTCAATCTCGATTTCAAAACACAATTTCTCCGCAAGTGTTGACCACATTTTAATTTCTCTTTTGTAGCGTCATTTAATTTATTTTTATTTCTTTGCTGACATTTCCTGCTGCCTCATCCCTTTCCACTAACTTGGGTTGAGGTTCGGATGATTGCGAGGGATTTCTTTTTAAAGCTCCCTTTCTTGAGGTTACAACAATGTGGGTGTGTGGAGGCAGTCTTGCATGCTAAGTTCCGGATAATAACTCAGACATTGACTGAGTCACACATGCGGTGATGACTTATCAGGCAGCAGTGACGAGTGGCACTTGACCAAGAGTAACACACAAGTCCACGAAACACAAGGCACTCAAAAGTTTATTTAAAAAGTATTTACACATTCAGTACAAAAATTAACGCTCAATCGAAAATGTCCGCATGTCTAGTTGCCACTGGCAAAAACATTAAATAAGCATTTCACATATGTACTACAAAAAAAAGATGTGCAAGAAATTTTGGGTTTGGAAGAGATGCTACATGCAATCTGGGTACAAACAGTGCAATTTTATGACAGGTTATTCGTTTGCTGGGAAACATTGCGTCGTTTTTTTCTACAACTAGTCCAAAAATATTTGTACGGCTTTATTCTGTAAAGTGTAAACCAAAACTGCATTCTGACTAAGGATATTTACGGTATTCACCACTAGTTGACAATGCAACAATATTTCAACATTACTTGCTTATGTAAATGTCTGTTAACATTTAATCAGACCTTTTTTTTACTGAAATAACGTGTTAGGTACTTTTTTAACATTTAAAAAAGTGCATTTAGAACAACAATTGTGTTCCTGACATGATCATAAGAAATGGCGGGTGTTACTTAAATACGTATCATACAAACGGGCATGTTGCAATTAAATGCAACATCAATAAACTTTAGCACACAACCACATACCTCTCACTCGCTCAAGCATCCCTCTCTCTGATCCACTCTTTTTTTTTTAGTTTTGCAAAAAAATAAATATTTCGCAAGCTTTCAATAAAAATCAAGCTTCCTGAAATAACTCCGGGTACATTTTCAACACTGAACCACAATCCATGAAATTCAAAGTGCCAGCTTGCACAGTTACTCACAAATGCCCTGCCGATGAACCTTTGAATTCAAAGCCAGCCCATTGTATTACTCTTTAAAATATTGCTGAGATACATCGACCAGCAGATTCTACTGGACAGTGGATTTAATTATTTAATTTCAGCAATTAAATTGTCTTTGCGGGTTGATTTTGTTTGTACCTAAAATCCAACAAGTGTAATATTACAAACTTTTGTTTGTCATTTTGTAAAAGGTCTTTTTTTTTTTATCCTGCCACCTCTTCCTCCTCGCCAACTGATTACTGCACAGATTGGTGAGCTAAAAGAGCATTGCCAACTAGCGGTGATGATAAGTGCTCAATGTTGGGTCTGCTGCACTTGTGTAACCAGCAACATTGGCAATGTGGACTTTGGACCCAGGATAACACCACATCGATGGGGAAGAAAAGTCCCTCAACGCAAACCTGCCAACAATCGTGCGACCTGAAGAGAGCTACGCCTCCTGCTATCGCCATTTCTTACCAACACTGACTAAATCATTTTAATCTGTACATGCGCACACAGTTTATTTACAGGCAGCTACTTTAAAAATGCAATTACAAAAAAAGTTTTACATCAATGTCTTGAGACATTTCATTACTGATGGAAAAAAATTCAAACGACATCAAATTTAAGAAAACCCTAATTTAAAAAATAATTACTTCCCAGTCTAAACTAAAGGCTACATTTTTTTAATTACAAGGAAAACAGTATACCGCCATCAAGAACTATTTTCAAACATGTTTAAGGAATGTATAGTACACTAACTGACAATATAAAACAGATTCATATATATTTTTAAACCTACAAAGTGCACAGTTTGCAAAGAAAAGTATCAAATTTGAACATATAAACTCCGCCCATGCCACCATTAGAGTCAATTCACATTTGCCTTCAATTAATGCTTCGTAAGGCAGCAAGGTAATGTTAGCTGGCTCAGATTTAGTGCACTGCACAAACTTTGAAGACAAACCCCTCTCAAAGCATATACCGTCCCCAACTAGCCTCGATTGTGCTTACAAAAGGAATTTCATTGTATTATTTGGTCAATGTACAGTATATACAGTTTCGTGGTTGGTGTACCAAACCTTATTTGATTGGAAGAAGCCTAGGAATGTAATACAATTGTTAAATAGCTGTTGTGGCGTCAGAGTAACTCGCCTGACTTGAGGTACTGTAGGTGAATTATAAATTCAGTTTAAAACGATGAAGGAATGGTGATCTCAGTTAATGGCTTGAACCTTTTGCTAAACATTTTTGCCAGTGTTCTAGAAGAGACATCTTACGCAATGCTAAATGTTCCTCGCCATTGACCAACAAGATAAGAGTGAGCAGGCATCTGATCATCATGGTCTGTATTCCTCCGGGGTGGTGTCAATTAGACCCAAGTAGCTCAGGGACCGATGGATCCAACTCCGTCTCTCGACGCCACGCTCGTTCTCCCGTGCATTGCTTGTCGAGTTGCTGCGGCGCCTTTGATTTCTTAGAATCTGTGATGCGCAGAGAAGATCACGGGTCAATGTCAGTCGGATACACTTAACCGCTGATGTAGTATTTGAGCTCTCAATGCCCATTGTGTGATGCTGGCACCTTCTGTTGCTTGGGGGTTCAACACAACTTACACAAGTATAACAGTATAAAGTGCTTTTTCACTTATTTTTCTGGGTAGGTAAATTATTCCTTGTAATTAATCTACTCGTGTTCACTCTTATCTTTCTCCAGCACCTCCGATTAGCATGGTTGGCTATGTACGGTGCAAAAGAAATTCAAAATACATAATGAATATGCGTGGCGTTTTGATAAACTAAACGTAGCATAAACAACTTTGTCAGACTTAATAAAGGCTGGCATTTAAAGTGCCCTATTCAAAATGGTCTGCAAGTCTTGACAAAAATTGGTTATTGAACATTATCTCTGATTAAATGTGCACTTTAAAAAAAATGAAATGCGTGGAAATGTTTTCATTATTGGTTGATAGGAAAAAAGCCATCTTGAAATCGGAGCAGCTTTACAGCGGTAATGGTTGGAATTTTCCCAGCTGTGGTGTAAACCTATCTGATGGTCTTCACAACCCCACATATGTTCCAGTTTTGCCCCCTCCCCACAACCATAAACGAAAGCCACTGGCCTTATTGCTGCCAGATCTCTGATTTTGACATGACTTCATGCACATTAGGAGATGATGCATAGTCACATTGGGGTGCTAATAACCAAAGTGTCGGCATGTATAATTTGTTGTGTTTTTTTTAATCATCTTGTCTTTTCAGAAACGTGCACTGCAGGACTCCGCTGGTGACCCATCCTGTTTTTCGTGTTGCATCTTTGCATTGGCCTCTTTCCAATGAAAGCAGAACACAGCTAATATCCATTTATTTCTTACAAGCTCCAGACCCATTCATCAGCTGTCAGTTCTTCGAATCAGAGCCAACAGCTATTTTACAAAAAATATATTGTTGAAAGGGCACAATTCACGAGATTACCCACACGCTTTAACTGAACGCTACACTGCCTAGCCCACAGAACACCCGATTGTCCAAATTTGAAATGAGACGTTGTTGTTCAAAACATGATGGTCCTGATTCGCATGCTGTTCAATGTTCATTGTGATCTTTGGAGAAAATGCGTCTTTGTCTCCATAACAAGCAGTGGGTAAAATATCCAAAGCGACATATTTCGGCTGTTTTATCCAGATGTGCATGTGGACACCACGGTGGTGCGATGTTAGCTACCTCCCCTGGTATACAGAAGGTTGTGGATGCAATCCCGACCCTGACGCCTGCTGTTTATTTGGAGTTTGCATGTCTCTCTTCCCGTGGTTGCGTGGATGTTTCTCCGGGTCCTCCGGATTTTCCCTCCACATTTAGAATCAACATCAACATGCGTTTAGAGTATTTGGCTGCCATAAATGTCCACGTGATAAGCCGCCACTTCGTTGAGCTATTATTTGTGGCAAGGTCACTTCTGAAAAAGAGCTACATAGCTCAGTGGGCCTTACCTAATTTTTTTAATAGTTTCGTTTTTTAGTTTAGTTTGTAGTGCTATTTTTGTGCTTATAGCCTCCTAAGAGTAGATATGCCACTGCTGTATGCCATCTGATGCACATCAGAAGATAGTCATCTGTGCATTTGCTTGCAGAACTTTGGACGAGAGGAATCTTATCCTTACAAGCATTCAGAATGTGCCAGGTTAAGTCATTGGTAGTGAATATCACTGAAAAGTGGATTTCCATACCAATACTCTTTAACAACCCACAGCTTCTTCATGTACAGGATTAAGACCTTGTCATCTGCAAGTGACCATTTCCATTTATATCCAAAGGTTTTCGTCAATACAAGCCATATTTCCTCTGTATACTAAGTTACCTGTTCTTAAAAAACAGAAATCCCTCTTTCCTAGGATCTCATAATGCTGATATGTTCTTGCATTTTCTTGAGATGCAGTTTCATTTACAATATTCAGACAATAAAACTTGTCAGTTTAATAGCCATTTGCTTTACGCAAGTGCATCATACTCTTACGCACAGCATTACGCTGCCCTCGACATTCGCACGACGCCGACAGTTGCTCGCGATAAAGTTTTTGACAGCAGTAGCTGCGCTCGTCAACCGTCACGGCAACAACCCCCCAACGAGGAACAACACGAGCGCAGCCGGAGAGAGAGAGAGAGAGAGTCGGGTTTCACCTGAGCTTGATGCTCGATGTGGAACTGGTCGCTAAGCCTGCGTAGCTCGCGGCCCACCAGCATGGAAGCGTCCGATTGCGAGCGCTCGCGAGGCTGAACCTCCTCGGGCCAGTGGCACGCCGCGCCGCCCTGCCGCTCCGCCGCCGCCGCCGCCACCGCCGCCTCCCGCCCTGGACCTGCCGAAGATTGCCGCAACCTCGGTGTGAGTGTCCCTGAAAAAGTGACGGGTCATCGAAGCTATAATAAGCGCTTGGTGGAGCCGCCTGCATGTTTTTCCCCGACTTGGTTTCACCAGATTTGTCTTCGTTGAAACTCTGTTTCAGGAGACTCGGTTTTGCACTATAGCAGCGTTCTTCACTAATTTTCAGAGGTGGGGGGGGGGGGGCACTTTCAACGATAAGACATCGGTGTGAGAGCCGCCACACATTGAAACCGTTGTGTTTGACAACATGATGGGGCGTTTTCACATTTGTGTACTGTCAGGAGCGGCACATCAGGGGCTGCATTAAAGGCCCCACCAGGGGCTGCCTTTGGCTGCCAGGGGCCCCTAGGCCTTGCAATGAAGAACACTGCACTATGGCATAGGGACACAAGGATGCATGTAGTTGTGCCAAAGCAACATTGGATGCACAGTGTTTTAGATCACTGTATGAAGTGTAGCATAACAGCCCTTTAATCATCCGCTACTGGATGTAGGCCTTCCACACTGTCAGTCAAGGGGTTTTGTCTGACTGCACTGCCGCACTTGTTAGTGGGTTGGTGACAAGGATTACAGTTCAGGCCCTGTATCAGTTCACATGAATTGCTACTGATGTTAGCCATTAGTTACAAATATAACTCGGGTCGGAAAGTTCAAAGCGGAGTGCGATAACCACGCTGCACACTGGAACCACTTGCAATGATATTAAATGTCCACGCAAACTTGTTTTGTAATGTTTGACGGATAGTGATATAACAATGTATACAGTGATACAGAAACCCAAAAACACAAGAGTCTTTGTAGATACGTACTTGCGCTGTGTGTTACAAGTTGTCTGACGTGCCATTTTAGCCTTTATCTTAAAAATATTTCAAAGTTAAGACCAGTCATTCCATCGTATCACTCGTTATAGTTAAAGCAGTGGTATCACTTAAACAACCATGCCTGCGTGAATGACCATCGTTTTAAAAAAAGTTATTTATCAAGCTGTAAACCATGTACAAATGCTCGAATACACAGCCTAGATAGTGCATATCTATATAACAGGTTTACAGATACTGGTTAAAATTACATCTTTCTTTAACGTGTACCCCCACCTGCAAGGGTTTAATATGATCCGTTAATCTAAGCGGGATCCATTGAATTGTTGTACTTTGGTGTAGATTTGTCTAAGAACTGCTTAGCGCCACTTTTTGTGTTCAACCCCAGGTGTGTTGGCATTGTGCATAAATAAGGTTCTCCACATGGATCGATATTGATTCGCAACCAATGTGATCCACCAGGATGATAAAAGGTGAACCTGAGTGTCAAGCTACGCACGTGAATGTGTTACAGGTTGACATGCCACGTGGGGTAAATGACGCTGCACGTTATCTGCAACGTGCTTAATGCGACTTGGAAGTCCCCCGTCCCCCCCATGTGAAAAGCAACAGGCAGTGTAGGCTTCTAAGTAGATGCTATCAAACTATAACTTTTGTTAAACCCTCAATTATATTCACCAATGTCCAACCCTGAGGATTGGTGACTACTGATGAGTCCTAATAAGGTTGAATCGAGTCTACAGTTGGTTGTCTTAGTGCCACCTTTCAGGGAGTCACATTTCCCTACATTTATTTTGATGGTGACCTCGGTCAAGAGGACCACACTGCAGTTCTTCAGGGGGGGGCGGGGGGGGAAATGCCCTTGGACTGTATTGGACCCCTTTTTTTGTTAAGTCTACGATTGTGTTGATCAGCAACAACCCACTTAACCAGGGGGCGTCCCTTGAGGGGCCTGTGGTTACATAATGGGGAAGGGGGAGGTTAAGACCACCAGCGGTGGGTGGGTGGGTGGGGGGGCTCTTAATCTGACATCGTTTCACATAACTTATCAAGCAGGATTGTTCACCGAGATCACAGAGCGATTGTGGTGGCACACTGTGTTCCTGGGTTTAGAGAAGTGCATACGTTGTACGGTGGCACTATTTGAGAGAACTTTCCAGCATGAGCCAGTCAATTAAGGCAGTAATTTATTTGATTCGTTTCAATTGAAGCTGTGGCAATTTCATTGCATTTGATCTGCTCGAGCCCTGCAGAAATAACAATATAAGTCTAGAACAAACAGAAATAAAGGCATAATCTTTATTTTAATAAATGTAAACACTCCGTAAAGTAATGGCACGATCCCAGCTGCACAGGCTTATAACTAGACTAGAAGCGAGGTCATTCTAACCTTTTGAGAACGTCCCTCTCCACTCTGGTAGCCTGCCAAACCCGAAACCCACAAGGGTATGCTTATTATTTTGTAAGAATACGTTTTAATGTCAACATTTAAAGCAGGCATTTTGTTTTACACAGCTGGACAAATGCAAGATGTTATTTTGAATGCGTCGGCATGCTGCATGCGCGAATGTTACGCGCCGCGCGTACACGCAGCGGTAGCCTATTGTGAAAACAATCGACGTCTCTGCACGTTAGCCGATGTGGTCTGGGGCAATGCTGTTGAAGGGACGTTATAGACTGGCCAGCAGCCAGACCTCTGTGTAAAGTTCGTGTTGGTGAGAGAGGCCTGGGGCTCCAAGGGAGTTGGTGGTATGGGGGCAGCGGTGGGTGGGGGGGTCTCTCCTTCCCGGGGTGAGGTTTTGGCCGGAGTAGTAAGTTTGGCACAGTGGAACGGCCTGGTTGGACTGGGTTTTGGTGGTGGTGGAGTGGGGGGGGGTGGAGGAACGAACGGTTGTTTACAAACACTGGAATTGTTAGCCGTTCCCAGAGCTACACGAGACGGAAGCGGTTCGAGTTTGGCAGCACGGAGCAGGTGGCTGATGAAATCTCGCAGCCGAGAGCGCACGACTGCGACCAAATCATGAAACGCGTCAAATACCAACACTCCCACCCAAAACCGCGGAGAACACAGGCTGGGAAGCAGAGACAATCTCATCTCGTGCACCCAGCCTGGGCTCTCGCGTGTTTGTGTGTGTGTGTGTCTTTGTATTTTGTGTGGTGTGGGGTTTTATATATATATGCTGCTATACAAGCCCCCACTGAATTCAACAAAATGCGCAAATGTGACTGATATTGACAGACACAAAAATGTCCTTTATTTCATATCTCTAGGAAACAAATTCGCTCTTACAAGTGTTTCGAATTGTGGGGAGAAACCCCACAATTTCGTGGGGATATCTACTCTGTGTAGATACATTCAAGCCGCATTTTGAATGTTCCGCGTTTGACAAATGGGTGCAATTTTTGTATGACCTGTGAGATGTTAAGACGTTACGTTTATCAACAACAACAAGAAAGTTGAACGGATGGATGACTCCAGTTCGCGTTTTCGGGATCGAACACTCAAACTTGTTTTCGCAGCTCTGTCGAGCAGAACGCTGAGAAATCCGCAGGCATTAAACGACTGCGCAGTGCACGCCCAAGCCAAACAGAGCGTTAGAAGGTTGAGCTGCATTGTGTACGGGGCCCTCATTAAAAATGCGATGAACTCCATGACAAAAAGTCTACATGACACGCACCTCTCCGTGACTTGATGAACTCCCCGGCCAAATGTTGCATACACCTGCATTCTTAATAACCGTTTAATACATTCTATAGGGCACGCGTGTTATTGTTAGGTTTGGGGTGGAGAGGTGGACACAGTGGTTAGAGTTAATAGTGTTAACCCCGAACCTCAGATTGGCACGGTTGTCTACGTACGGTGCGAAAGAAGTTCAGCATACATGCATGTATACGTACATACGCTGCATAAAACAACACGGCTACCCTGAGGTTAATTACTCCTTTCTACAATCCGCAGCCAAACGGCGTGGTGAAGTGTGGGCGAAACAACCTTCCATTGGACGATTCGGCGTGTAGGAGACCTTCATTCAAAAGTGTTTTCAGAACGACGGGCTCTCCAATTCACACGCTCTGTAATGTCTGCGTGTCTCGTTGGCCTTCGAGCGGCTGCGATTAATCTACTGAATCCGACACAAGTCAACTGCGCTATCATCTGTGTCACCCGGCTCTGGCAGCAGCAGCAGCAAGTGGCCTTGTATCACACAAGAGGCAGCCGGGCAGGTGTCGGTGACAAGTTCACACCCTCCCCTCCCCTCCACCTCGCCGACCACAAAGTTAAATGTTAACCCACAAAAACAACACTGCCAGTCAGGGCCACCGCGCGCTCCCAACGTAACCCGCGTGTGCAACGACCCAAAACGGGTGTCCTTCATTTATTTCAATGTAACGGTTGGACTGTAATGGCAATAGCCGTGATAATTGTTTATCCATTGTATAAAGCCTGCGCCGCGCACCAACAACAAGACTCGTCGTCACGAGGGCCCCGCAACGTTGGGACGTATCGTTTGTCTTGGTACGAGAGAAACCCGGAGGAAAAGCCACCACGCGTTGGAGGGGGGTGACGCTTCGCACTGCCATCACCTGGCCACACCTCCCATCCCCGCACCTACAGCACCTGGCAAGCCCTGTTGATCACCAATGGAAGTCCTTAAGATTCCGAGATCTGGCGAACATTTTGGGTGATGTTGGTAGCATTTAGGTAAAGGTGCGGCCCTGCAATTGCTTGCTCACGACACTGCAAGCAGAAAGGCCTCGACGGGATAGAACTCCATTGCCTCAATATAGGGCAGGGTATTTGGCCTACTCTTCCACGTTGGTTATGAAGATTGTACAGGGTGGTCCAGACGTTTTGTGACCCCTCTCCCAATTAATTAACCCCGAACATGTTTATCCTTTGCATATTAATTTTTTGTATAAAAAAAACATTACAAAAAATATTAAGTTTTAGAGAATTAAAGGGGGGTCACGACACCTCGAGACCATCATGTACAATGATCCATCGCCCTTGCTAATAATGCGAGTGTGTGTGTGTGTGTGCGAGTGTGTGTGTGTGTGGGAGTGTGTGTGTGTGCGAGTGTGTGTGTGTGCGCGTGTGTAACCTCCACCAAACGGGGGCGCCGGGGTAGGCAAGTAAACACAGCCCGTCGTAGCGTAGCAGTTCGTTTTATAATCGGAAAAGTCGTGTTGCGCGCGTGTGTGTGTGTGTTTTCCCCTCGCAAGAAAGCCGATGTTGGCCCGCAGAGTGTACAGTGCTCGCATTGTTCTGGGGGCTTGCCCGGACTTGTACCGAGAGGCGGACGAGGCGCGTCTCGTTAATTACCGATCGAGCCTGGAAAGAAGAGGCTCCTGCCGCAGAGCGCGTGTGGCTGGCAACACGCAACGCACTTTTTTTTTGTATCGCCGATGGTGACAGTTCCACGACAGACGAGGGACAGACTTGATTTGTGGCCACGCGTGGACTATAAGTGACCATACGCGGGTCCGTGGCATCGTGCAAAACTTGTTGGGATAAAGCGGGGCTTGGGCAGGTCGCGTCAAGGTCTACACAGGATGGTCCAGATGTCTTGTTATCCCCCCCCCCCACCCATTTGATCCTCTAAAACGTATATTTGTTTTAAAGTAAGGTTTAGTTAAAAGAGAAATGTTGGTGGGGGGGGGGGTCAATTAGGGGGTGACAAGCCGTCTGGACCACCCTGTTGAAGGAGATTGTGGTGGCCGAAACCCGATTGCCCGCTCTTGGTGGATTCCTCTCACATTTTAAAGATCGTAAGCGATGGTGGCATCGGCAACTTTGGGAGAACTTTGCACAACAATGGATTGAACGTGGCTGAAAGATTATACATTTTCCGCAGTCGTCTTGTTCAGTTTGTGCGCGCGTGTTCTTTTGTTTTCAGCCATAACCTCGGCCGTGTGAGTTCCTGCCTTCAAGAAAATCGCGGTTACCTCTTCGCATGAATGCGCGCGTGCTCATGAGTAGCTTATGTTAATGCGAAGCGCGTTGCTGGGGATTGCCAATTGCCACAAAACCTGTCGGGAACCGGGTCACTGCAGTGGCAACACCGCTCACGCGGCGGCAATCCCTTAGGCACACACACACACGCGCGCGCGTGGTGTTGTGGCGTTTGAGTTCTAAGAAATGTGATGAACGCCATTCCCACGTATTTGCACTTTCACACCACACCACACCAAAGCAATGAGCCGTAAAATCCTGCCTCGATTACGCCTTGACAATGCTCATGAATGCCAGCCCCGATGCAGCAATGAGTGCTACGTGCCAGTTAAATGCTCGTGTCACCGCTTCTGACTCAACGTGATAACCCCTTGCGCAACTTGCGATAACGCGACTCTAAACACGCAGAGCTTGTAATCGTCACACGTCACCTGAGTGAACTCACCGATGTGATCAGACTACCCGTGTCGCCTTAATAAATTGTTGGGGCAAGTGCTGTGAGCGAGCACCTATGAAGGCCGGCACGGCACACGTGGGTGGCCAGCACCACGCCCGACCGCCTTTGTCTCCACCAGTGGCGATGATGTTACACGACAAACCAGGTGCTATTTTGAAGCTGAGGCAACCTAGGCGAGGCCCAGGACCGGTTCAGATAATTGTCATTGGTGTTGGCCGTGAGCGAGAATCGAATCGAATGGGTTTGTAGCGCTGCGTGCTAACCGCTACACTACCGCTCCCCTCAACACACACACATGGGGTGCTGGAGCATGAACGCTAATAATGGTGGTAATTCCACGCTCATTTCACAGGGGCAAGTATGTCCAGATATTAGAATGGCTCCTCGCACACAAAATGGTGATAGAGTACTCGTTTTATCGTGACTTTAGAGTTGATATGTTCATGATGATGGTGGATGAGTCGGTACAAATATGAAGAAATAAACTGCACTGATGTGATATTTTGTGCTCATGACGACGATGAATTGTCGATCTTGCGTCGCGGTGGTGATAACGAGTATTGATTATATCGGGCTGAGTCGATGCACACGCGCACAGACACGCGCTGTGCTCATGCTGCCGCTTCAGCCTCCGCACACGTGTTCGGAACGTGTCACCGACTCACAGCTTGAGAACGCGCGCGCGCGTAATTGTCTGCAGTCAATTGTTTAATGCGCGCGCGTTCCATCGCGCAGTGGGGGTTCTGATACTCGCCGCCCAGCCGGCCTCCTTGTTTCCAGTGCCCCGCGAACTTCCTCCCCGTCTGCGCACGAGACCCAGAGACGTCGACACTTGCGCAAGGGCCCCCGCGAGTTGCGTTTTCGCAAGGGAAGCGCAATCCTGAAGGCGGCTGGATAACGCGCGACTTGCCCAAACTAGAATGCGCAAGCGAGGCTTGTGTGCGCGAGTGCGTGTGTGGTGGTGGTGGAGGTGGTGGTGTAACTGCCCCACGCCAACGCGGCAACGGTTCGTTCACTTGCTAAAAAAGCCTCCCTCGCTCGCTGCCACGGGACACTGTTTTGTGTTTGCTCCTTTGCTTCGGCTCGTTATCATTAACTCGTTATTTTTTTTAAAGCAGCCTATAGTGTCGACATGAAACGTGCTCGCCGGACTGAAAACTCCCACCGACCACGCGCAAGTGAGTGGCGCGCATCTCCCGTGTGCGTGTGTGTGTACGTGTGCGCACTTTGTATATATACTTATGTGCTTGCGTGTATCGTGTGCGCTCAGTATATTCACGTGCGTGCGCGCGTGTGTGTGGACGCAGTTTGGCTGGGCTCCCACACTCGGGGACTTTCCTGTTGTAGAGACGTAAGCGCTTGGCTGGTTCGCTCCGCTCTTGCGATACGAATCCGTCGACTACGCATTCACTCGCGTCAGTGTGGCAAGTGGTATCATAATAAACCTGCTCTGGGCTTCCCCCTAGGTAAACTCGGCCCTTAGAAACGAGTTGCCTACATCTGGGCGGTACACAAATCGAATACTCGGGAGACAACAGCAGTCGAGTCTGGTTTTAGGCCACAACGCCACTTGTTGGTGTGCTATCCCGAGTCGGTGACTCGCTCCAACATCATCTCCGTCTGTATACGTCTGTCCGTGGGTGTCCTCACGCGCGAGTATAGACACACAATCATCCCCCGTCCGCTATGCTCAGTTGACCGCTGGATGTGGAGACATCGCCAATCCGTTACGACCTCTCACGATAGTTCGATATTCACGATCAAGCTCGCGCTTGCACGCAGATAGTTCCGTCTCGTTTGGTGGAAGGCTCCTCTCGGGACGCGTTAGTGAGTGCCACCGGTACACATCATATACGCATATCTATTATATACAGAGATAGATGCGCGATATGCACAGACGTACTATCTAGGCAGTGCGCGCGTCTCCGAAATAGGCGCTTGCCTAGAATTGTGAAACACCGAGTCAGTCGGGGAGGGTGGAGGAGCTCTGCGCCGGGGTGGTTTGAGCGCACGCCCTCCCCGCAGCGCAACGCGTGACACGAGCCGCTGACTCGGCGCAGAAGGCGATGAAAGCCGAGACGCCCAAGACCCGAGCCAGTGCATCGTGACTCACCTGTCATTAGGGCCGGCGTGCTCGGTGCGCTGCGTGTGACCGCTGCCACGCACTTGATTAGGATGACGACGACGACGCTGACGACGATTATTTGACCCGGATTCGCGTCCTCCCGACACTCACGAGACGTGATGGGTGACTGGAACAACAGCGAGAGGGGCACAATGTAGCATCGCGCGCGAGCCGCCACCTGTATGTACACTCGGAGAACGCCACAGACAGGACGTCAATAAAACTCGGCCATTCCGTGTCGGATCATTCGAAGAGTCGAGAGACTCAGGCATTTGGCGCAGGGGGGAGGGGGGGGGGGGCGCTTGGGGCGCGATTGAAATGCGGCGAGGCGAGCGAGGTTAAGTCCTCGACTGTAAGTGGCCGAGGCTCATTGGACTCGGGAGGATGTAGGAGGAGGAGTCAGTCACTCGACAACACCGCCGCCCTCTGTGTGTGTGTACGCGCGCACGTGGCGTGTAGCGAAGCCACTCTCATTGACTCTGGACTCGCATCTTCAATAAGCATGGCCGAGTTGCCAGTCGGCGGGACTTGCTGTTGACCGGTCGAGGCGTTATACGAGTTGTATATTTACGCACATGTTAAAGTATGCTGGCCATTGTAATGGTTATGGAAACACAATCTCCGACGTCACCGCGCAATGATTTACAGCAAGCGGCTTCACTGTGCTTGGGTTAATAGATGCGGTGCGGTCCCGTTGACGCAGAGACTGACGTTCTGCATCCTGTCGTAGTTGAGTCATGCGCTGACGTTAGCCCGGAGCGAGAACGGATCATCGCTGTGCTGTCGTGCCGCTGCACCTTCACAACACGCGCGGAGCCGCCGTGCCATCACGAGAGGGCACCGTGCAGTCCCCCCATCAATTTACTGCCGCACGAAGGACTCCCCCACGCCGGTCAGTGCGTATCGGTGAAAGGGAGTGGGGTGGGGGCGCTGTGTTGGTTCACGATTACCCGCTCGCCCGCTGAGTTGTTAGCCGTGGCCTGGAATCGAACTTGGGCGGTGTGTGGCCGAGTTCATGACGCGGTGCGCAAACCACAACGCCGCAACCCCCACCAGAAAGTTGGCGTTATTGGTGAGAAATTCGTGTCGGCAGCTTACGGGAGTGCTACCATAGAGGTGGAAGGGGTCCACCACGTGTTGCGAGATCGCTCGCCGTTATCTGGCCGCAGCAGCATCGCGTCTGAATGTGCGTCAAAGGTGCGGGTTGATGGGCGCCGCATGGGAGCGAACCCGTTCCGTTCGTTCCGCGTTCAACGTCTTTCGCGCGCGCCGTGCCGTGGCCACCGCGCTCATCGGAGGCGCGCACATCGCACATCCATCCTGTGCAAATGTCAAACGATGCCGGATGAAAGCCGAAACCATGCCGTGTCTGCCCTGGGCCTGTGGAGACGAGGATGGGGGGTAGGGGGAGTTGGCCATACTTCAACACTGTAGCCAATGCGGTTTGGGTGAAAAGCGGTTCTTCTCCAGGACCGGTTATAATGCTTCTCGCCACTGATGTTAGCCGTGGCCGGGAATCGAACTCTGCTCCGCCGGGTGTATGGCGCAGTGTTCGCTAACCGCGCCGCCGCCCGTGGATATATATATCGGCGAGACCCACATACTTACTCATCCTTGTCGCGTCTATTGTATCACCGCATGGGAACGCTGGTCCACGTTTTGTTTTTTAAACTACCACGAACTTTGTCAACAGCACAACGGCGGCGCGCCACCGTGCACGGAGTCGGTTACTCAGCACGCCGGCTCCGATGGGCATCGCCTGAAAGCCCCCCCACCCCCACCCAGCCACATGTCTGTCGAGCGCTTCGGAGAAGACTTGAAACTAAACTTCTACTCTTTCAAAACATGGATCGTTGGCGCAGGCTCGTGGAGGCCTTCATCCAGCAGTGGATTGACCATGACTGCTGCTGCTGCTGATGATGATGATGACGAAACTAAACTTCACAAACATTGTGAGTGCTGTAATAACCACACAGGCACACACACACAGGCACACACACATGCACACACAGGCACACACAGAGACAACAACAACCGCCATTCGTCACTAAGTGGCAGTGACGTCACCACGACGCTTGTGCCAGGTCATGTGCACCTTGAGGCTATCACGTGAAGTGTCGAACGCCCGCTGGCGGGAGGTCACGGGGCAGACCCAGCAGGTGCCACGGGTCAATTGACTGAGATGACCGAGATGACTGGCTGATGCACCACCTGTGCCCCCTACTGTGCCAACTTGCTATGCTTTATCCACCCGGCGCTCCGCTCGTTGTTGTGAGCGTCGCTCCTCCGCCCTCCGTTGTTGTTGGAGGGCGACTGCCTCCAACTGCCCAGTAGCGTCCTTCACAAGCCTCCTACACAGAGGCCGATCTTGGCACCGCTGGTACCAGTCATCGGCAAGTCCACTCAGCTCACGCCCTCCTATACCACATCTCTCCATCTCTTCTCTAGCCCGTGACGCGCCCGTTTAGCCCCCTCGATCCGGCCGAACAAAAGCTGCTTGGCCATGCGGTGGCTGGGCATGCGGTGGCTGGGTATGCAGGCTACATGACCCAGCCAACGCAGCCTTGCCTGCCGGAGGAGCTCACCGATGGGACTTTGCCCAGATCTTTCAAGGATTTGTGAGCTCACACAGACACACAGACACACACAGACACACACACACAGGCACACACAGACACACAGGCACACACACAGACACACAGGCACAGATACACAGACACACACACAGAGACACACACAGGCACGCTGCCCTTCGCTGCTGTTAGCGAGCGCTTAGTCTGGAACGGCGCGCACGTAACTGGAGCCAGCGTGGCCAGCACCTCGCCCGGCGGCCTTTGTCTTCCCCTAGTGGTTCACAGCTTGTTCACACACCCCGGGAAGCCTTCTCGTTCAAGTCCACCTCGGGGAAGCGCCAGGGACACGCTGAAGCCAAACGCGTGCGACTGATGCGACCCCAGGTCGCCGGCATCACGAACAGCGCTTCGCTCGTCTCAGCAACAAGCGCGCGCTCTCGGGTATAAATAAATACCCCCACACACCACACACACCCCACACACCACACACACATACCAGAAGCTGTCGATGTGGGTACAGCAGCACCGCCCTGTCCCCTCTGAAACCCCGCGCAGAGGAACCCCGCGTCGCCCTCCGCGCTCGCGAGTTGCGGCCTCAGCCGTGGCCGCGAAGCGCCGGCACGCGCAGCGACGGCGCGGTTAAAAGCCGACGTTTCGGGCGATTACGCTCTTCCACGGCTCTTCAAAAAGTGGTGGTGGATGGGTGGTGGTGGTGGTGGTGGTAAGGCGATCGCGGCTTGCAGGCAGGCGTCGCCGCGGCTACCAGAGGTGAACGCTTTACGTCCGCAGCAGGCAAAGACCTCGACTGCCTATTCCATCATCGCCAGCCGTGTCACTGAGTCACTGCGCTGGACAGACCCCGCTCTTTGTAGTTGTGATCGTGGATGGAGCGGCAGTGGTGGTGGTGGGGGCGGGGGAGAGACGCGGAAGGAGGCGGCGTGAGAGGGGTAGGGATGGAGTTGGAGGAGGAGGAGGCTCCGGTCACTTACCTCGAACGCGTGGGTGCTGGACGAGACGGTGAGCTGTCTGTCACCCACACACGCGCCACGCCGCTCCACTCCTCTCTCTCTCTCTCCTCGCTGTGGTTGTCCCGGCGTCCGCGACGATGTTGACGTCTCCCACGCAGCTCCCCCCCCCACCACCAACAACAAGACGCCACCAGCCAATCGCCTTCTGACTTCCAACGTAGCAGCGCCTCCCCTCGACCCCCCACCACCCAGCCACAACTCTTCCCTCCCACCCGCGTGCCCCCGTACCTGGACAGGTAACTCGAGTTCAGAAGTATGCACAATAATGGGACATCCCGTGCCCGATATTATTAAACGTCGCACCTTCTTAACAGTGGCGGGGGGGGGGGGGTCTATTGTGGTTTGGGGGAGCGGTGGTGTTCGTGACTGGCGTACTGAGCGAAGAACCCGGTGACACGAGTTCGTTTCATGCTCACGACCCCCCCAAAAAAAACCAGCGACGACAATCTGAACTAGTCCTGGGCCACCCCTAGGTCGATTCGGCCTCAAATTAGTGACTCGCTGCGGTGTATAAACATCAACATTGGTGAGAGAGGCGGCCGGGCGTGGTGTTGGCCACCCACCAGCCCCTCGTGTGCCTCGCCGACCTTCATAGGTGCTCGCTAACAGCACTTGCCCCAAGGCTATACGGGGGATTTTCGTCTTTGTATGGTTTGAGCCGGCGTCTTGGTGTTTTGTTTGTGTCTGTGTGCCGAATTCACGTCCGTGTCATCGTGTTGCGCGTGTAACTGTTCCCGTTAATAGTTTAAAGTAGTTTGCGCCATAGTCGTGGGCTGACGAAGGGGGCTTTGAACAACGCATGCAGTGTAACCTTACCGCTATCTCTCCTCGAGTGTTTACAATATTAGGGTACGTCCTTGTTGACGCGTATTACCTAACGATGTTTTAAACACGTGCACGTATACTGGGTGATGATAGCGTCAGAGAGAGAGAGAGAACTAGTTCAAAGTGCTTAAGATCTGTTTTTGTAGATGGTGGACGAGATTCCTGTCTCACAAATCGAGAAGTTATTTTGACACTAATGTCCTCTTGAACCAGAATCTTTCAACAGTTCTGCCTCGTGTATTTCCACCACACCGTGTGTCCTGTTGCGTCAATTGTTATCCCGAGTTTCCAATCAAAGAGGAAAAACAACCCGGTCTCGATGGGTTCTTACCTGGTTCACAAAATATTGTTTGTGTCAGAATTGGCGATCACTTGGACTCGTGGCTCCAATTTAGTTGAGTGTTTGTTGAGTCTCACTTCGTAGGAAAGTCAACAGCGGCTGTCCTGTGGGATGGACTCGGCACCCGCGATAGTAATGTGGACTTGTCATCACTGACCTCGGCTTTGTAAACGAGGGGAAACCCCATCTCAGCCGTGACATTTCTGTGTCGCTTAGATCCACAACATTGCCTTGTAGGGCTGAATCTCTCTCACAAGGTGTGGTGATCAGCATATACAAACAGAGTAACGTGTGCTATAGGTCATACTCTTTCGGATATTAAGCGACTCGTAACGTTACTGTTGACCATCAAATGTTGCGCTCGATGTTTACGCAAAACCGCACATCCTTACGTATGTGTACCTGTATGTGTGTGTGTAATGTACAGTATGGTGCTGGCCACCCACCCCCTCGTGTACCGTTCCGGCCTTCATAGGTGCTCGCTAACAGCACTTGCCCCTACAGTCTGTTCAGGCTATACGGTGGATCTAATGTACAGTTTATATGTGTAGTGGAGCGATAGAGTAGAGAGCGGTTAGCGCGTTGCGCTATGAACCCGGTGACCCGAGTTCGATTCTCATTTACGGCTAACACCAGTGACGATTTTCCGAACCGGTGTTGGGCATCCCCTAGGTTGACTCAGCCTCAAATGAGTATCTGGCACGGTGTTTAAACATCGTTACTAGGGATACAAAGGAGGCCGGGCGAGGTGCTGTCCACCCATTCCTTCGTGTGCCCTACCGGCCTTCATAGGTGTTCGCTAACAACACTTGCCCCAGGCGTCTGTTAAGGCGGAACGTGTACAAGGGATCTTTGTCTTCTAGTAATATTGACAGGTGATACGATATCCAGATGACTCTGGGAATTGTCTAGCAAGCTAGGCTCTATCTCGCCAGCCGCCCCCCCCCCCCCCCACCTTGCATAATCGCCCGGTTATATAATGTCACACTCGCTGCCGAAGCGTTTGATACAACAATAGGGGAGCGCACCTGAAAGTATAAACACTGAGACCCATCCCGTAGCCACGCGCAGAGGGCGTCCCATTCCGCGTCGCGCCGCGCACGGGCGCTTGGAACTTTTCTCGGAATCGCGTTGTGGACACGACAAGACCCACGCCACCCACCCCCCCATCCCACCTCGGGACGGGCCCTGCCCTCTGTGGGTCAATGAACCCGCGCGCACGCTGCTGCCTGCGCCGCTCGCATCCCACGTGTGAACGACTTGACCCGTTTCTCGCGTGATCCAAGTGAACATTTTGTTTTGGGGGGGAGGGGGGAGTTTGCGAGCGATATTTACATGAACCGCGCGCGTCACGTGGGTCATGTGAATGAACACGAGCCGTGTTCGGGTCACGTTCCGCGTGGCTTCGTTTGGGTGTGAACGTTTGTTGTGTGTGTGTGTGTTAATATGCTGTTCATGAACTGCGTAGCGTCGCGGGATCCAGGTGTTTCGCGTTGACGTGTGTGTGTGTGTTCGTGAGCGGCCCGCTTCGCGTGGTTCTTATGGGTACTTATTCATGAGCTGAATGCGTAACATGGTCCTTGTAAAAATAAAGAGTAAGCGCCACTTGTGAACATTTGTTTCATGCGACACGTACTTCGCGTAAACGTTTGTCCATGTACTGTCACGTGCTTCGCGTGACCGTTTGTCCATGAGAGGTCACGTGCTTCGCGTGACCGTTTGTCCATGAGAGGTCACGTGCTTCGCGTGAACGTTTGTCCATGAGAGGTCACGTGCTTCACGTGAACGTCTGTCCATGAGAGGTCACGTGCTTCGCGTGAACGTCTGTCCATGAGAGGTCACGTGCTTCGCGTGATCGTTGTCCATGAGAGGTCACGTGTTTCGCGTGAACGTTTGTCCATGAGCGGTCACGTGCTTCGCGTGACCGTTTGTCCATGAGAGGTCACGTGCTTCATGTGACCGTTTGTCCATGAGAGGTCACGTGCTTCACGTGAACGTTTGTCCATGAGAGGTCACGTGTTTCGTGTGACCGTTGTCCATGAGAGGTCACGTGCTTCGTGTGAACGCATGTCCGTGAGCTGTCGCGTGCTTCCTCTGAACGTTTGTCCATGAGAGGTCACGTGCTTCGTGTGAGCGTTGTCCATGAGAGGTCACGTGCTTCGTGTGAACGTCTGTCCATGAGAGGTCACGTGCTTTGTGTGAGCGTTGTCCATGAGAGATCACGTGCTTCGTGTGAACGCATATCCGTGAGAGGTCACGTGCTTCGTGTGACCGTTGTCCATGAGAGGTCACGTGCTTTGTGTGATCGTTGTCCATGAGAGGTCACGTGCTTCGTGTGACCGTTGTCCATGAGAGGTCACGTGCTTCGTGTGAACGCATGTCCATGAGAGGTCACGTGCTTCGTGTGACCGTTGTCCATGAGAGGTCACGTGCTTTGTGTGATCGTTGTCCATGAGAGGTCACGTGCTTCGCGTGACCGTTTGTCCATGAGAGGTCACGTGCTTCGCGTGAACGTTTGTCCATGAGAGGTCACGTGCTTCGTGTGAACGCATGTCCGTGAGCCGTCGCGTGCCTCGTTTCGTGTGAACATTTCACGAACGGCGTGCTTCGAACGACATTCACGAGTCGGGCTGCGTTTATTTTGAGGAAGCGACGTCAGCAGGGGACGCACGACTGTGGAAACTTCGCGAGCACGCGGACACGGGCGGACGTGAGGCGATGGCAACTTCCTCAGCGAAAAAAAAAACGAAATCGTGCATCGCCTCGTTGTGCCGTAGAACATTGACCGCGGGGGGGGGGGGGTGCACTAAATCGTTCTGACCACATTTTTCTGCGTCTCGTTTTTGGAAAATCGTGTCGGTTCGGCGTTAATGCGTCGAACGAATTTTGTCTCAAGTTCGTGTTCAGAGAGCACGTGCCCTTTTTGGATGTATAAATGCGCACGTAATTTGATATTTATGTAATCCTGAATGGGTTTTTGTGCGGTGGGGGGGGGGCTGCCAAGAGCTAATGTGTCAAGATAATTCTCGACAAAATCCGCTCGACTCTGAACTGTGATTATTGCCGACAATATACGTGGGTGTCTGACCGACGTAGATTCGCACCAGTAAAACGTGAAGTTCTTAAAGTCGGAAGCGTTTTGCAAGACGCTTTACGTAATTTGTTCAGAACGTTGAGTGTATGCTCCAGTTGGCGTAAAGTTTAAAGTCAGTAGGGAGTTTTGATGTACAACTAGAGAGCATACAGTATGGACAATACTGAAGCGTATATACTCTTTTATGTATTTATATTATTTCTAACTACGTGACTTTACCGAAAGAACCAAAGAGTATGGATTCCTGCACTCACGAAAGCTTCAAATCAAGATTAGTAAAAATCTAGTAAGTTGCACCCTTGATTATTCCGAGTCAACCGCTATCCGAACAAACACGCAACTCTTAAATCCCACAATGTTTGCTGATTTTCACTTCTTTGGGAATTCTAAATAACAGTATTCTTATGCGGATTATAATCCGATTAGCTATGAAGCTATTTTTCACTGATGTCCAGTAGAGGTGGGTCAGAAAGATGCAAAACAACAAACAGTACACACAAACACGGGAGGAGTGGAAGTATAGGAGAGGTAAACACATCACTAAAAATAAAAACAAATAACTTTTTTTATTTTACCAGGTAACGCCCACTGAGCTATTAGCTTCTTTTTCAGAAGTGATCTAGCCACAAATTAAAGCTCAGCGAAGTGGCTTATCAGGTGGAAATGTATAGCAGACAAATCATCTAAATGTATGCGCATCACGATATACTCGGCATTCCTACACCCGATTGTAAACTGCGTCGCATGCACTCACTATTTGCTAAACAAATAACAGTGCATATTTACGAGCGAGAGAGAAAAAACATCTCTAAGTATATATAATACACTGTTTTAAAAATAAACAATCTTGGCTAGAATTAGGATTAAATAGCACATTATTCCAGCGGTTTATGGGACTTGCAACGCAATGTTTTCCAGCAGCATGCGTTTCAACAAGGCATGTGTGCACCGGTTTCGACTTTCTCAGACTCATCAGCAGGGTCGGGCTTGTTGAACACAACACGCTGTTGGGTTGGCTGATGATGCACGCAAAGAGGACACGGAGTTTGTTGAGTTTTCGTAGCAAACATCGCCGTCGTGTTGAGTGCACCGTGCGTGACAAGTGTGCGTTTTATGCAAACTCTGCTTTTCCCCTTTAAAATCTTTGTTTCATTGTCACGACAAGCCAGCGGATAACACTTGCATCACCGTGATGATATGTAAGCTTGTACAACACGTCCCCGTAGAGTCATCACTCCGCAGAGGCATCGTCAGTAACGTTTGATCTTTGCCGTTGCGTTTACGGAAGGTGTGACCGCCATGCAGCTGAATGCGTCCCAATATATCGGCAGCTTTTTGTGCACGCACAATCGTGTTGTCGACCCACGCCGTACAGGTCGCGGGGGTTATTTTACCACGCTTCACCACGCTGGTCAGCGCGGGGAGCATACACGGTGGGAGTACAGAGAGTACGGTACAATAGTGAAAATTGCTGCACCGCCAACTGCATATGGTTCATACAGCCCGGCAAGCTATAAGGCAAAGACAAATATCCCCCGTATAGCCGAAATAGGCTGTTGGGGCAAGCGCTGTTAGCGAGAACCTATTGAAGGCCGAAACGGCACACGAGGGGATGGGTGGCCAGCACCACGCCCGACCGCCTTTGTCTCCCCAGTGGCGATGTTTATACACCGCACCAGGTACTCATTTGAGGCATGCCACATAACAATCGTTACCGGTGTTGGCCGTGAGTGGGAATCGAACTCGGGTCGCCGGGTCTCGCAGCGCACCGACCGGCTACACTCCACCGCTCCCCACCATATACCCCGCAGGCTATAACAACCCCCTGCACATACACTCACTATCCAGACTCAAGCTGAGCTGAGCTCACGAGTTCGGACACGCGCATTCCAGATTCGTTGCTCATAGGCTCACCGCTAATAGCTAATCTATGCGTGTACGTTAATCACTCGTTCGGCAGCGGATTTTTTCCCATAGTAGTAAAAAACACAAAGTAAGTAACCATGAGACACAAATGCGTTGTGTGACGAATCCTCAAATATGTTTCGCTCCGGGGTTGGGACCAGTATTATCTGCCGCTGTGATTTCGGTGCAGGACCTGTCCTTGCCTGCATGCATGAGTGCATTGTCGAGTGATTCCATCACAGGTGGAGAGAGGTAGGTGTGCGTGTTTTGTGTCTGCGCGTCACGGAAGCGTGTGTGTTCCACGCGGATGCTATGCGCCACGGTGTCAATTATATTATGAACTCAACTGGCGCCAATGTGAGCGTTATGAGTTTGCCCATTTAAAATAATTGGACTCACGTGCGCGCCACTCCACGTAAAAAAAATACCTGTGTTAGTCCATCATGATTGAGAACCCCCCCTCCCCCACCCTCCACCAAAATGCTGCCGTATAATAGTGCACGTATGGCGAACTTCTTTCGTACCGTACGTAGCCAACCGTGCTGATCATCGAAAGTGCGATATTTCTGTTAAGGGGTCCACATAGGCTGATCTCACAACCCCATGCATGACACGTGCAGTGTATTTTTAAGGTTTGTGGTTGTGGTGTCTGCAGACACCTTCCATGGCTCTGGTCTATATATATGTGTGTCTGTGGGTGTAGTGGGAAAATCGTCACTGGGAAGACAAATGCGGCCTGGGGTGGTTCTTGCCACCATCCCTCCTCGTATACTGTGCCGGCGTTCGTAGGTGCTCGCTGGCCGTACTTGTCTCAAAAGTCTGGTTAGGCGATACGGGGGTGGGGGAGATCTTTGTCTCTGTACTCGTGTGTGTGCGTGTGTGTGCGTGTTTGACACGTGTGTGCACCGTGTGTGTGTGCGTGTTTAACACGTGTGTGTGAGTGTTTAACACGTGCGCACCGTGTGTGTCCGTGTTTAACACGTGTGTGTGCGTGTGTGTGCGTGTTTGACACGTGTGTGCACCGTGTGTGTGCGTGTTTGACACGTGTGTGTGCGTGTGTGTGCGTGGGGAGCGGTAGTGTAGCGGTTAGCGCGCTGCGCTATGGACACGGTGTGTTGCGTGTGTGTGCGTGTTTAACACGTGCGCACCGTGTGTGTGCGTGTTTGTACGCGTGTGTCCCTACGTTGTGTGCGTTTGTGGTACGTGTGTGTTCACGTGTCTATGTATATATATGTCATTGGTGCGTTTGTACGTGGGGATCGATAGTGTTGCCGTTAGCCCGCTGCGCTACGAAGCTGGCGTCCCGAGTTCGATTCCCGCTCACGGCCAACACCAGTGAAGATTATCTGAGCCGATCCTGGGCCTCCCCTAGACCGACTCAGCCTCAAATTAATATCTGGTGCAGTGTGTCGTATATATCGCTACTTGGGAGACAAATGCGGCCGGGCGTGGTGCTGGCCACCCACCCCCTCGTGTTCCGTGCTGGCCTTCATAGGTGCTCGCTAACAGCACTTGCCCTAGCAGTCTGTTCAGGCTACACGTGGGTTTATTATTTTTTATCTTCTTCGTGTGCGTTTATTTGCGCGCGCGTGTGTGTTGTGTTGTGTGCGTGCGCGCGTGTTGTGTGTGTGTGTTTTTTTTGTCCACCTGTGCGCGCGCGCGTGTGTTCGGTGTGTGCGTGTGTGTGCGTGCGCGTGTGTTTTGTGTGCGCGCGTGTGTGTGTTTTGTGTGTTTTTTTGTCCACCTGTGCGCGTGCGTGTGTGTGCGCGCGTGCGTTCGGGTGTGCGCGTGTGTTTGTGTGCGCGTGTGTGCGCGTGTGTGTTGTGCGCGTGTGTGTGCGTGCGCGTGTGTTTGCGTGCGCGTGTGTGTGCGTGCGCGTCCTGCGCCACGCGCACACAAAGCGCTCTCGCGTGCAGACAGCGATCGAGAGGGCCACGCGAGGCGAGCGCGCATCGCGCCTCTGTGGTCACGGTGACTCACGCGCAAAAGCGAAATCTGCGCCGTGCCCGCCGCACTTTTTGCGTGCCCGATTATCGGCGTCGCTACCTACGCATCGGGTCGTGTTTACCGAGAATTGTGGTAAAAAATCGCAATGTTTTACCTTGAAACTTAACCGAGCCGCTTGCAACACACACACATTATAAATACGCGCGTGTGTGTGTGTGTACATGTGTGTGTATGTACATGTGTGTGTACATGTATGCAGAACGGCTCGGACCGTTTGATTGGGAATTATTTTGGCACGCCACATCCATCTCGTCACATTTTGTCGTCGTAATAGCGCGGTGATGAGCATTATAGGGTGTACAATAACATCGGAGTGTTATGGGTCTAGAGGTGCCTTGTCCTTGGCGATGATCCTGTACTCCCAAGCCCAGCCTTATGGCAGAGTTCTGGACAATATATAGTGAGACATCATGCCCCGTGCAGTATAGAGGTTTGTCGTCTGGCGATTCGGGGTTGTAGCGAGTGTTGCTCTTCTGCATGATATTCAAGCTCCGACTGATGTTAAATGAGGGATTGTGAATCGGTGAATTGAGAATGCAAAATTATTCAAACTTTAGACGCTTAACTCCTGCCCTAACTTCTGCCTTGAATGTACACAACATAATGAAACATAGCGCCTAAGCGAAATGAGTCATTGTGCGAACCACATCACAAGTATTCCTGTGATGTGTTCGGAGTGTGTGTGTGTGTGGATGATTACTCACCTGAAGACGGACCGCTTGTGTTGCGACCGAAACGTCGTGTTTTCTTTGATTATTTTTGCTATCTACGTGACTTTATCGAAGACGCAGAGAGTATTGATGATTGCTGTTTGGAAGGTTGGAATTAATACAAGAAAGGTGTGTTTTATGAGTGGTGTTTATAAAAGCAAGATATTTTCGAGTTTTGGCAGCCGTCGCTATATTGTATGCGTGTTTTATTTAATATTCTGGAGTTGGCACAAACTCTTCGTTTCTATATTTTCAGTCACATGCAGTGTGTGCGTGTGTGTGTGGAAGAAAGTCGCACTTTTAAAACTGTCACAATCCGCAGTTGACTAAAAGGAAGCCCCCTATTCTCATAAGTTGAAGTAAAGAAAGCGATTAAATTAATAAGATAAAGTATCCTCGTCAAACATTTGTGCAGTCCTAATTTTCCATCATAAAGTAACATGACAGAGAAGGCTTTTTTTTACTTGCAATACAAATTCTCTGAAAAATGTTCTTCAACTTCACACAAGCTGTGGCTTTTTATTACTTGCAATACAAATTCTCTGAAAAATGTTCTTCAACTTCACACAAGCTGTGGCTTTTTTTTACTTGCAATACAAATTCTCTGAAAAATGTTCTTCAACTTCACACAAGCTGTGGCTTTTTTTTACTTGCAATACAAATTCTCTGAAAAATGTTCTTCAACTTCACACAAGCTGTGGCTTTTTTTTACTTGCAATACAAATTCTCTGAAAAATGTTCTTCAACTTCACACAAGCTGTGGCTTTTTTTTACTTGCAATACAAATTCTCTGAAAAATGTTCTTCAACTTCACACAAGCTGTGGCTTTTTTTTACTTGCAATACAAATTCTCTGAAAAATGTTCTTCAACTTCACACAAGCTGTGGCTTTTTTTTACTTGCAATACAAATTCTCTGAAAAATGTTCTTCAACTTCACACAAGCTGTGGCTTTTTTTTACTTGCAATACAAATTCTCTGAAAAATGTTCTTCAACTTCACACAAGCTGTGGCTTTTTTTTACTTGCAATACAAATTCTCTGAAAAATGTTCTTCAACTTCACACAAGCTGTGGCTTTTTTTTACTTGCAATACAAATTCTCTGAAAAATGTTCTTCAACTTCACACAAGCTGTGGCTTTTTTTTACTTGCAATACAAATTCTCTGAAAAATGTTCTTCAACTTCACACAAGCTGTGGCTTTTTTTTACTTGCAATACAAATTCTCTGAAAAATGTTCTTCAACTTCACACAAGCTGTGGCTTTTTTTTACTTGCAATACAAATTCTCTGAAAAATGTTCTTCAACTTCACACAAGCTGTGGCTTTTTTTTACTTGCAATACAAATTCTCTGAAAAATGTTCTTCAACTTCACACAAGCTGTGGCTTTTTTTTACTTGCAATACAAATTCTCTGAAAAATGTTCTTCAACTTCACACAAGCTGTGGCTTTTTTTTACTTGCAATACAAATTCTCTGAAAAATGTTCTTCAACTTCACACAAGCTGTGGCTTTTTTTTACTTGCAATACAAATTCTCTGAAAAATGTTCTTCAACTTCACACAAGCTGTGGCTTTTTTTTACTTGCAATACAAATTCTCTGAAAATGTTCTTCAACTTCACACAAGCTGTGGCTTTTTTTTACTTGCAATACAAATTCTCTGAAAAATGTTCTTCAACTTCACACAAGCTGTGGCTTTTTTTTACTTGCAATACAAATTCTCTGAAAAATGTTCTTCAACTTCACACAAGCTGTGGCTTTTTTTTACTTGCAATACAAATTCTCTGAAAAATGTTCTTCAACTTCACACAAGCTGTGGCTTTTTTTTACTTGCAATACAAATTCTCTGAAAAATGTTCTTCAACTTCACACAAGCTGTGGCTTTTTTTTACTTGCAATACAAATTCTCTGAAAAATGTTCTTCAACTTCACACAAGCTGTGGCTTTTTTTTACTTGCAATACAAATTCTCTGAAAAATGTTCTTCAACTTCACACAAGCTGTGGCTTTTTTTTACTTGCAATACAAATTCTCTGAAAAATGTTCTTCAACTTCACACAAGCTGTGGCTTTTTTTTACTTGCAATACAAATTCTCTGAAAAATGTTCTTCAACTTCACACAAGCTGTGGCTTTTTTTTACTTGCAATACAAATTCTCTGAAAAATGTTCTTCAACTTCACACAAGCTGTGGCTTTTTTTTACTTGCAATACAAATTCTCTGAAAAATGTTCTTCAACTTCACACAAGCTGTGGCTTTTTTTTACTTGCAATACAAATTCTCTGAAAAATGTTCTTCAACTTCACACAAGCTGTGGCTTTTTTTTACTTGCAATACAAATTCTCTGAAAAATGTTCTTCAACTTCACACAAGCTGTGGCTTTTTTTTACTTGCAATACAAATTCTCTGAAAAATGTTCTTCAACTTCACACAAGCTGTGGCTTTTTTTTACTTGCAATACAAATTCTCTGAAAAATGTTCTTCAACTTCACACAAGCTGTGGCTTTTTTTTACTTGCAATACAAATTCTCTGAAAAATGTTCTTCAACTTCACACAAGCTGTGGCTTTTTTTTACTTGCAATACAAATTCTCTGAAAAATGTTCTTCAACTTCACACAAGCTGTGGCTTTTTTTTACTTGCAATACAAATTCTCTGAAAAATGTTCTTCAACTTCACACAAGCTGTGGCTTTTTTTTACTTGCAATACAAATTCTCTGAAAAATGTTCTTCAACTTCACACAAGCTGTGGCTTTTTTTTACTTGCAATACAAATTCTCTGAAAAATGTTCTTCAACTTCACACAAGCTGTGGCTTTTTATACACTTCATGACATTAATTTTGATCACATGATCGTGTTATTTTGAGTGATACCACCAAAATAACACCACGTGATGTTAAATGCGTTTATTGAAATCTGATTTCCTTGTATTGTTTAGGTGGATAACATCACTGCTATTTGCCGTTGCATTATATTCGTGCGTATCACAATTTGTTCAGCAGCTAAATGCCAATGTTGAGGTCTGCTAGCCACGAGAGAGCTTCGGGAGATAGTTCGTGTAGTTTTGCTATTTCCCCCGCCGTTGAAGGAACGCAGACTACCTACCGTGTTTTACTATAATGTCCATAGTGTGAGTTGCATGGCCACAATTTCCATCTATGAAGATGTGTACATCGGGTTGTTGATGTTCTGATGCCGTTGATGGTTCCACGAGTATCCTGCGAGGAGGAATGTCAAAGCCAGGAGATGCGATGATTGGGTCTCGAACGAGATGTTTATTCTGAACGTCTGCCTTGTCCACTCTGTTCGCCAGCGTTCGTCCAGAACGACACGCTTAACAGCTACAATAAGAGGTGTAATCAGAAAAGTAATATATGTGTGCATGCATACATCAAACAGAATGATCATCTTTAGCAGAATTTGTATCCTGGAGAAAGCCAATGAGCGATGACGCTTTTTTTCTCCACATGTCCAGTAGTTATCACAGATGTCCAGCAGATGAGTGTCACTGATGTTTAACAATCTTTGTAAAAACCATGTTTAGTTATCCAAGAAAACGTCAATGAAGATTAAGTTTGCTGTTTTTTGAAGGAGAGATCATGCGTTAGAATGCTCCTCTCGATTCGACGATTTGAGTGTTTTGGTTGCACGCATTTGAGATGCGAAACGGACATTACATTTTCAAACAAGACGGTCTTCGTGCACATCGTATCGCTGGTGTCACAACTGATTTGACAATTTACCTGGGTTGCAGTATATATATAAAACGCAAACTCTCATCGACGAACGTATTTATTTTAAGTCGAGGTGAGTCATTGTCACTCCGTTTGATATGAATACGTTATACACCTGCTTGCATTTGCATGCTGACACGTTGTAACTTTGACCTAGATTTTTCCGCTGTGCCCCAATGGTCAATATTCACGATGACCCAGACACGAGAAGGGGGAATTCCCGAGTGCAAGGCACCAAAACAAATCAATTTAATGCTTTTCCACTATTTGCACAAGAGTCAAACACAATAAAAAAAATCTTGCCGCTGTGCTGTGGACAATAAATGCACATTCGTGAAAGAAAGGCTCACCCACGGATGAACTTTTTGGAGATATTTATTTAACGGCCAATTTTTATGGCCATTCAAGGACTGTTTGCTGCATGCAAATGGAAAATTGTGCGTGAGCCGCGATGAGTAATGAATTTCCTTGCTTTTAGGTGAAGCGCTGAGGTGTCATTGGGCTTAGGACATTTGGATTTTTTAAAAGCCACCTGAATGCAAGTGTTCAATGCAGCTTGTTGTGTATTTATTCCTAATCCTGTGCACACACGCCGTTTTTTTATGTGTGTGTGTGTCCATATAGAGCAAATGAATAACAGTCGCTCTGTCTGGTTATTAGAGAGTTGATCCCTATCCACATCATTTGGGGCTTATGTGTTGAGAAATAAATATTGTATGTGGTAGCGATTCAGGGTGGAAAGATCACCGCCACCACACCCACGCTTTCCACTGGCAAGATGTTAACTACCTCGCCTGGTTTGCAGGAGGTCGTGAATTGATCTCACGTGGATTTTTCTCCAGATCCTCTGGTTTTTACCTCTACGTTTAAAAACGTGCGTGTAGAGGATTTGGCTGCTATACGTTTCCACACGATGAGCCACTTTATTGAGCTCTCACTTGTGGCTCGGTCGCTTTGAAAAAGAGCGATAGAACTCAGCGGGCCTTACCTGGTAAAATAAAAAAAATAGTTCCCTTACGAATCAATACATTGATGCGATTCAGGCTAGAGATTGGATTCAATGGTAGAGTGTTAACGCTGATGGCTCCAGAGGGTTACACGAACTAATTACAGCGTGAATGAATAAAACAACGTTGATTCGTACGCGCGCACACACACACGATTGGATGCACGTGTTGTGAGCTTAACAATACAAATCCATAAATATGCTAAATTCCTCTTGATATGCAAATTCTTTTGTCAAGGCGCCCTTTCCCCCCCTTCCAACCCAGCTTAATTATATGCTCCAAGCATGGTGCTGTTTCATTCAGACGCTGTCGCCTCGACAGACCTGGTTTTCACCTGAGGACGGCTGCTTGCGTTGTGGCCGAAACGTCGTGAGAATTATTTTATTATGTTTTATTTTTATTATTTTATTACTTCCCTTCTACGTGACTTTACCGAAAGAACCAAGAAGATGAATACAAATCCACGTTAAGCCATTTAAATCGATGCATTGTTCCACTACTAGCAGCGATGAAAAGTAATTCAAGAACATTTCAACAAACAGTTATTATGTGGACCACTCGAAACAAAACGTTCAGATCAATCACGTTGGTAAAAAGAAATGTCATCTAAAAATATATTTGAGCAAGACCAGAACGGTGCGAGATGTTAATGTCATATCTATTCGTTTAAATCCCCGTGTCTCGTTTACATGCCGTCTCGTTTTTTTTGTGTGTCCATCGCCCTCCGAAGAATACAAACAAAACATCAGCCGTGAGATTCAAGGGCGGCCTGCAGCAAGAGTCGCCTCTGACGCCAATTGATTTTAGTTAAAACGCCCACGACCAGTTCAAGTCCCAGGAAAGCACGTGCAGATGTACACAATGTTATGCACGTGCGTGTGGGTGGGAGGGTGGTGTGCGCGCGCGTGCGCGTGTGTCGAACCCGGCGACCCGGGTTAGAGTCCCGCTCACGGCCAACACCGGTGACGATTATCTGAACCGGTCCCGGGCCTCCCCTTGGCCGACTCAGCATCAAATGAGGACCCGATGCGGTGTGTAAACATCGCCACTGGGGAGACAAAGGCGGTCGGGCGTGGTGTTGGCCACCCACCCCATCGTGTACCGTTCCGGCCTTCATAGGTGCTCGCTAACAGCACTTGCCCATACAGTCTGTTAAGGCTACACGGGGGATCCTTATCCTTGTCCTTGTGTGTGTACGAGAGCGGTGGCGCCGTAGTTAGCGCGCTGCGCTACGAACCCCGGTCCACCCGAGTTCGATTCCCTCTCACGGCCAAAACTCGTGACGATTATCTGAACTGGTCCTGGGCCTCCCCCCTAGGTCGACTCGGCCTCGAATGAGTACCTGGTGCGGTGTTGTAAACATCGCCACCCACCCCCTCGTGTGCCGTGCCGGTCTCCATAGGTGCTCGCTAACGGCACTTGCCCCAACAGTCTGTCAAGGCTATACGGGGGATCTTTGTTTGTGTACGCGACGCGTAATTAGGTTTGCTTACGAAAATACAATCCGTTTCAGAGTTGTCCAAAAACAAGTTCAACGTTATCTAGTAATCGCCCAAAACTGGAAGCTTGATGAGTGAAAATCTCGCTTTCATAATTTGGTGGCATTAAGCAAAACTTGCCGTATGCAGTTAATGCCTGCTGATCCAGGATGCGGATTAACCACGCTTGAGAATAAATAACAACGTGTGTGTGTGTGTGTACACTGGTTTAATCATTAGCTGCTCTTACCTCCTTAATGGTCAGTGTCTGGGTGGCCGCGTGACCTTGAACTATGTCGTCAAGTGAACCGATTACCAGAAACGACAACACAGATGACGCGTTTCGACATCTTCGTCCTCCATCATTCCCTCTTAGGTGAGCAATGCCCACGTTTGTTATCGCTTCATTGACATGTGTTCTGTATTCTCGATGGGTTTTTTTTTGTTCTATCAAAAGCCAAGCTCCTCACTATCCCCCCTTACCCCGTCGACCGGTCCTACCTTTCTGTCATTTACCGAAATAATCGAGACTTTACCGAAAGAACCAAAGAGTATTGACTGTATTATTTTGAGGAGAGGTGGCACCAGCGGTTAGCCAACTCACGCAATAAAAAGCAAGAATAGGTTTTTACCCTTTCTGGCAATAAAAACGGGTGTTAAGACGTTCATATACCAAAATCGATCACTTTTTCCGAGGCATCAAGTCTGCATTAACCACACGTCTTCTTGCACGTGTTTGTCCTACTCATGTCCTTGCCGACCTTCTCCACGCTGCCCTGTCCTGCACCATCTCTCGTCCCGCTCCTCTTGATCTCTTTCCTTCAACTTCCACCTTCTGACCCACGTAATTTTCCTGTTGTCTCTTTTCACATAGACCGAACCACACCCACCGCCTTTTCTCTCTCATCTTCTTTAATCACACATACTTGTGGCGAAACATGCAAACATGCATGTTCTGGTAAGATACCGGCAAAAGGGTCCCACATAGTTACACTCTGAACTCGACGACCCAAATTTCGATTTAAAGCTTTCGGGACTGCAGGGATTCATCTTCTTGGTTCTTTCGGTAAAGTCACGTAGAATGGAAATAATAAAATAATACAAATAAAACATAATAAAATAATTCTCACGACGTTTCGGCCACAACGCAAGCAGCCGTCCTCAGGTGGAGAGCAGGTCACGCAAATGCGTGGCATCGTTCAGACTCTGTCTTCTCGGCAGACCTGCTCTCCACCTGAGGACGGCTGCTTGCGTTGTGGCCGAAACGTCGTGAGAATTATTTTATTATGTTTTATTTTTTATTATTTTATTATTTCCCTTCTACGTGACTTTACCGAAAGAACCAAGAAGATGAATCCCTGCAGTCACGAAAGCTTTAAATCGAAATTTATGGCCAAACAACCTGCGTGACTGGCAGCGTTTGGGAAGAGGCCCATATCCAGCAAAGGATTGCCAGTGGGGCTTACAGCTATTGTAGTCATTTGTTTTTGCCTATTTACCAGGTGAGTAATTCAATGCATGTTTCCATACATTTTGTTAAATTTTGTTTAGTTCACTGATAATAATAACCTTGTTTCATCGCAGGATGATGAGATACGATGGCATTCGGTGCAGCTGTGGACTGATCAAGAATAATAATAAATAAAACCGTGACAGATGTTTGTCAATCTCCTGCGAGACATACACCTCCCCACACCGTGCCAGTCATGGGGAGTTGCTTGACCATACTTCACCACACTGGACCATACTTCACCACACTGGACCATACTTCACCACACTGGACCATACTTCACCACACTGGACCATACGTCACCATGCTGGGTTGGTGAAGCGCAGATCGGGTTAGAGGCCAGTTTTTTGTTTATAGATATCACTCGTCACTGATGTTCACTGTGGCTGCGAGTTGAACCGAGGTCGCTGGGTTAATGAACCTCTATGTCCTAGCTGCTGCTGCTGCGTCACCACTAATCTACACACCTCTGATTAGTACGTATAGCTACGTACGGTGCGATATAAGTTCAACATAAATAAAAACTCCACCCGAAAAGTGACGAGTTGTGTATGGCACGCTGCGCTGCCTAAATAAGTGGCGATTAAGAGCGCAGGTCAACACGACATTTGGCTTGGGCGCTCACCGCATCTTGGCAAAGTGTGCGTGTGTATTTCTGTCATGCAGACCCAAATGCATTGTAAGGTAACGGTAACAACAAATTGTTACACTTGCAAGTAGAGTATTTAAGCAATTAGCATTAAACATTGCCCCTAAGTTTAAGTATTCTATGTACTGTACAGTACTTGTATTTGAAAATAGCTTAAATTGTTGAAACATCTACTGTGGAAGAGATGTTTGTGATGGTTGTCCTTGTATAAATCGTATGCAATTCAATGGCTGTGCGTTTCGTGTAAAATCCTGCAAGTCCTGTATCTAATTCTGAAGGAAAAGCACGAAAAAAAAACATTTCCTCGTGGTGTTGCATTGTAGGAGCTGCATTCAGTGTATTTGTTACTCGTTCCACATTCAGGCCGTGTGTTCCAACGCCATTTTATTAATTTTCCACGTGCCCACTTCATTTGCCTTGTACTGTCAGTGATGTTCTACAGGAGTAGTGAACGACTGCCGCCCCCTTTACAGACGGTTATGTCGATGACAGCAAACGCGTGGCATCGTTGACACAAGTCTAAGATGTACGTGTGTCCACGTGTTTTTACGGTGGTATTGCGTTTTACAAAACGTGAAAGCCACAAGCTTCCTGATAAGCTCATGTTTGATACACGGTGAATACTAAACTATATGCCTGACACTACTGCACGTGTTGTGTCTAGGGGGTTAATGTCTAGCAGTGCTTAACACTACCAACAGGCACATGTAGTGCCTGGTAGTTAATGACTGGCGGTGACTAACACTACCAACAGGCACATGTTGTGTCTAGGGGGTTAATGTCTGGCAGTGCCTCACACTGCCAACAGGCACGTGTTGTGGTGTCTGGTAGTTAATGTCTAGTAGTGGCTAACACTACCAACAGCCACGTGTTGTGGTGCCTGGTAGTTAATGACTGGCAGTGCCTAACACTACCAACAGGCACGTGTAGTGTCTGGTAGTTAATGACTGGCAGTGCCTAACACTACCAACAGGCACGTGTAGTGTCTGGTAGTTAATGACTGGCAGTGCCTAACACTACCAACAGGCACATGTAGTGCCTGGTAGTTAATGACTGGCAGTGCCTAACACTACCAACAGGCACATGTAGTGCCTGGTAGTTAATGACTGGCAGTGACTAACACTACCCACAGGAACGTGTTGTGTCTAGGGGGGTAATGACTGGCAGTGACTAACACTACCCACAGGCACGTGTTGTGTCTAGGGGGTTAATGACTGGCGGTGACTAACACTACCCACAGCCACGTGTAGTGGTGTCTGGTAGTTAATGACTGGCAGTGCCTAACACTACCAACAGCCACGTGTTGTGTCTAGGGGGTTAATGTCTAGCAGTGGCTAACACTACCCACAGCCACGTGTAGTGTCTGGTAGTTAATGACTGATAGTGGCTAACACTACCAACAGGCACGTGTTGTGGTGTCTGATAGTTAATGACTGGCGGTGCCTCACACTACCCACAGCCACGTGTAGTGTCTGGTAGTTAATGACTGATAGTGGCTAACACTACCAACAGCCACGTGTTGTGTCTAGGGGGTTAATGTCTAGCAGTGGCTAACACTACCCACAGCCACGTGTAGTGTCTGGTAGTTAATGACTGATAGTGGCTAACACTACCAACAGGCACGTGTTGTGGTGTCTGGTAGTTAATGACTGGCGGTGCCTCACACTACCCACAGCCACGTGTGGTGTCTGGCAGTTAATGACTGGCGGTGACTAACACTACCAACAGGCACGTGTTGTGGTGTCTAGGTAGTTAATGACTGGCAGCGCCTAACACTACCCACAGGCACGTGTTGTGTCTGGTAGTTAATGACTGACAGTGCCTCACACTACCAACAGGCACGTGTTGTGGTGTCTGGTAGTTAATGACTGACAGTGACTAACACTACCCACAGGCACGTGTTGTGGTGTCTGGTAGTTAATGACTGGCAGCGCCTAACACTACCAACAGGCACGTGTTGTGGTGTCTGGTAGTTAATGACTGGCAGCGCCTAACACTACCAACAGGCACGTGTTGTGGTGTCTAGGTAGTTAATGACTGACAGCGCCTCACACTACCCACAGGGAACATGCCACGCAGTTCACGTCGAGGTTTTGTTGCACATAAACATTCGGCGATAACTCTACGCCGAGCGGTTACCGCCACGTCGCTTCAAGACGCATTGTCTCGACACCCAGGTGCTCTGTTAGAGGATGCTGGTGGTGGTGGTGGGGGGGCCTTCAAAATAATCTCACGGTTTTACCCCCAACGCGGAAACAAGCGCATCGCTCGGCTGGGACGCAAGCCCCGTGGACTCTGTGGTGTAAGCACGCATGGCTCTAGGAGCTCGCTCAGCAACAACCTCCCTTATTAATCATTCTATTTATAGCACGTGACGTCCCCCCCCCTCCTCCACCTTGCATTAGGTAAGCAGCCATCATTGCCATTGGCCGTGGACGTGATGACGAGTGACACTGCGGTGACGACGTCACAGCTCGGGTGGTCGGTTTCCCCGCCCCCCTCGTCGGTTTTTCTCGGTTGATCGACCACGCGCGCGCGCGCGCACAGGTGGCGCCTGAGTGACTTTATTTAGGCGTTCGATCGTTCGTTTTTATGGCCCCACTTGATCCGTTTCAGACACCTAATTAGCATAGCCCTACGCAGTGTCGACGCATTTGCCATTCGCAAGTTGCTTAAATCAGGTATTTTGCGATGGGTTATTTAATTGTTATTAAGGCTAATAAAGGTTGATTTATAGTTAGTAAATTAATTTAATAATGGTAATAATACACTGGTTCTCTCATACATGGAAATGGCAGCAGTGGAAATTATGTTAATGTGTGTCTTGTTCAGGCTGTTATTTGACCACACTTTCCATGATTTAAAAAGCAACAATATAAATGGGTAGACATGCGTATCTATTGCCGTTTGTGACATGGATCAGACACATGTACACTGTCAAATAACAGAATGTAATGTGATCTGTAAAAACGTGAGAAAAAACAATCATGGAAACATAAGTGTTAGCTGGAATGCTGTAGGTTTTGAATACGACGCAAAAAAGTGGAAATGGTGCACACCATATGCGCATAAGTAAACATGCACTTGAGGCAAATGCTGATCTTCTTGGTTCTTTCGGTAAAGTCACGTAGAAGGGAAATAATAAAATTCTCACGGCGTTTCGGCCACAAAGACAGATGCTGTCTTTCCGACAGCCCTGTTCTTCTCCTGCGTTGTGGCCGAAATGTCGTGAGAATTGTATTTTATAATGTTTTACTTTTATTATTTTATTATTTCCCTTCTACGTGACTTTACCGAAAGAACCAAGAAGATGAATCCCTGCAGTCACGAAAGCTTTAAATCGCAAATGCTGATGTTTTTTTTTGCACATGCGCAAGGGATGTGTGTGTATGGCTTGTTTTAAAAAAAAATGGAACAAAAGCTAAAAAAAGTATGTGACGAAGCATGGAGAGATTCATTTTTAGAATTGAGTAAAGATACAGAAAGGGGAACGTATGGATCAGGGAACAAACGCAAATCGGAGACATCCTATTGACTGTTTGGGAAAATGGGCTTTGGCATGAAACATTGCCAGAAGGGATGATGGTGGTGATGGTGGCCATTCAACGAGGCTTGTGGTGAAATGCCAGCCAAAGGATAGAATGCACCACATAGAATGAGCACTATGGAGATGCAGCAGTGATGTTGATTCACGCCTCGTTGTAAGATGGATTGTGGGCGCACAGAACCACGAGGTATCGAGATATATTGTAGCGGAGTGGGGAGTGGAGAGTCCTTCGTCTGGCAGTGTAGTTGGGACAAGGAGTCATGCTCTCAGCAAGGATTTTCACAGCGACATTTGAAGATATATTTCGGGGGGGGGGGGGGGGTGGGTTCGAGAAACTGACGCATAATACCAACAAATGGCAATGAACTATAATAACTTTTATAATAACACGGACTATTCACTCGCTAACATCGCGAGTGAACAACTCGCAGGCACGAGTAACCACGAAAACAGGATGAGCTGGCACCAACAATTGCCTTAGCTATGAGGTCCTCTAGATATGAATGTGTTGTCGGTCCATTAATAATGGTTTTCTTATTAATTTTGCCGATAACATGCATACAGGGAATGATTTAGAACTTAACAAAGGAGGCTGCAAAGTGGCTTAAGATAAATATGAGCCTTACGAGTCGTTTCAATGTGGCGGGACACAACTGGAAAACACAGAGGGATATGTATTTTGAGGGTAATTACATCACTGATGGCCGATCTACATAACAATCATAAAGTGGAGGAGAGCAAGAGCAGTGTGTAGTACTTGTGGATATATTTTTAAGTGAAAAGCAACAAACCAACGTGCTTAAAGAAGAAAATGTACTAATGGCACATTACACAACATGGATCTTAAAAATGACATTAACACACTAACTTGGAATAAAACTTCAAAAGTGGTCCGAGAATTGAGAAGAGATGTATGCTGGGAAATACGCCAAGATCGAAAGAGAAGCACTTCGCTCTCAGGGGGGGGGGGGGGGTCTAATTGAAAACCTCACATTCACTTGCTCAAGAAAAGTGAGTGGGCTTGCGCAGGACACGTGACCGGAAGTGACGATTTCCAATCGACGAGACTCGTGATGGACTGGCAGCCAAAGGATGGAACAAGATCGGAGCGGCTAATCGCTGCAGAGATGATGGCGTGCAGAGATCAGCTCGTGCATAGGAGATGGGATGGCTTCTGGCATCTTGGGACCGTGAGAGATAGAGATGTGTGGAGACCTTCATCCAGCAGTGGACATACCACGACTGATGATGATAGATGCCTTCTTCAGCAATTGTTTCTTGCTGTGGTTGTCCCACCTGATGACGGACGCTTGTGTTGCGCCCGAAACGTCGTGATTTATTATTTTATTTCTATTATTATTTCTGTTATTTTATTTATTATTATTTATTTTTTACCTACGTGACTTTACCGAAAAAACCTAAGATTATGATAGATGCCCTTTGGCTACATAGCATGGGCCTAATGAGCACACGACACTGATGCATGAAGACCCACGTTAGTGCGTGCATGCACCTGTGGTATGCAAATGTGCGCAATAGACGCGATGCTTACTCTAACGCAACATACCAGCACGTACAGTGCGGAGAGAAAAATAACACATTGTGTGCAAATGCATGCACACTGACCTGTGTGTGCCTGCTGTGTCATATGTAGCAATCCACCTCGCGCCTGCACACAAATTGACTTCATTGTTCACACTTCTCGGTGGGCGTACCCTTGCACGAGTCCCATTATTGGGCTACCGCTCCATCATTCTTCTTATTGACCATCGTCTCGTGGACATACCTTTTTTCAGACTACATAAAAATGATGTATTCAGTTCTCTTCATGTTATAGGTTGGGTTTGGGGTTGGGTGGGGGTTATTTTAAATCGATGACTCAATTTAAAATCACATTACTCCACTCTCGTGCCATAAAGTGAATGTCACAACATCGTAACGTCGTCATATTTTATCAATTGATCAGCATCGGTCTATCATTCAAAAGCAAAACATTTCAGCTCTAGTTCCATCGTTCTGCTTTTTATTGACATTTTTTTTAATACCGCACTGAGAGACAGCAGATGAGCACGGGGACTAAAGGGTGCGTGCGGGTTAATGCCGTCACTTAAACTGTTCAGAAGAGCACGTGGGCTTGGGCAGGACATTTCGCTCGAAGGGATATGATGTCCGATGGTCAAGGCTAATGACTGAGTGACAGCCAAGGAATGGAACGCGGGAGAGTACATCCGCGAAAGAGACAGCGATGAAATCTGCTCGTGGGCACGTGTTTTATGTGGATTTTATCGGAGTATCGTGTCAGATGGCAACAGTATGGTGTGGAGAGGCCTGCATCCAGCAGTGGATTGGACATCGGCGAAAAGAGCTTTACGGTTCCTCGGATTCCTCCAGTGTAAAAAAATATTTCGATGAATCAAGGCTGATGATGACGCCGATGATGAATAAATACATTGGTGCGTAAAATAGACGTGTGACAAGAAGAAACACGACCTTAAAACTCGCGCAGCGTTTTGCCGACTCCTTCCTTCACCCAGTTTAAACCCCCGTCGTAACCGGCTGGACCAACGACAACAACAAGAAAAAACGAAACCTGAAGTGGTGCTGCGTTTCGTGTGGCCAGCGCCCACCGAGATGGGACCGCTGCCAGCGCACGCCGCACATGCGGTGGCACGAGAGGGCACGTGGAGGAGGAGGTGGAGTTGGTGGCAGCAGCCCGTTTCGTGACCTTGCTGCAGGTGCAGCCCAAGAGGTTTGGGGAGGCGGGGGGGCGAGTGTGGTCAGGCGGTGGGCGCGATAGGGGACGCTTTCTGCGGATAGAGCGCGCGCGCGCGCGGCTCGTTTGCACGCCCACAGAGTTTTCCACAAAAACGCCCACAGTCGACCATCGTCCACAGTCGACCATCGCCCACAACCACGGTCGCCCCATCCCAGGCAACAGTGGGAACCCTGCATTCGGCTGTGACCTTAAGGCTCGCGTTCAGTCCTTGATTATAATCACCACTGCCGCCGTCGTCAGACGTGGTCAATCCACTGCTACGTGAAGACCTCCGAGCGACACGCTCCACTATTCCTGACGCAATTGTCTGGCGCGGCCACCACCTCGGTGTAAGGTTATAGTTGATCGTTGTTGCTCTGCATCAACATCAGCCGTACGCGAAAGGGGAAGACCCCTCTCCAAGCCGCCACCACCACGCACGATCCTGCAAATGCAACAATCCACCCAAACACCTGCAATCAAACTGATTTAATCCCTCCATATCCCCCCGGTCGAAGTCCTTTCTGACACGTTCCATTCCTTGGCTGCCACTTTATTATTGTTCTGGACCGGTTTCCCATAATCCCTGCCAACTCTGTGTCCTGCGCAAGCCCACTAATATTTATTTCATGATCAAGTCTTAGATGATTAAATGCATGAATTCAAAGTCCAAGGTACTTTTCAAGTGGCATATTGAATTAATTTGAATAGTTGTGATAAATATACAGTAGCCTTCATTTTCATGAATTAACTTTTCAAGTGGCATATTTAATTCATTTGAATAGTTGTGATAAATATACAGTAGTTTGTGGACTCCATTTGTGCAACAGGTTTCTCAAAAGCAGAACATGATTTAAATTCTGGAAAAAAGTGCAATAAATGCTCGTGTTGATTGAATAAAATAATCACACAAATTCCATATGTTTACCTAATACTGTTGTTGTTAAAGTCTATGAGCTTTATTTACTTAATTAGCCTACGGTTTATTGACCACAAAGATGATAACATAAATACAAAATGTGATTATAAATGCGCATTTATGCCTCTCCACCCACGGCGTGTAGCTGGACGTCAGATAAACTCTTGTTTATTTACCAAACTCCCATTCCTGTTGGAAGTCCGGGAATGGCGGGTTTATTTAAATATAAAGGTCAAATGAAACCGCATCCACAGCAAAGAGGAACACAAACAATGTCCGCATAAACAATGCCTTCCAACGGGCGCTATATGAGGAACGGAGATAGCGACGGAGGCTACGCGTTCGCTATTGGTGCTAAACCTGCAGTATCCACAGGGCCACTGGAACATACATTCGCACCGCGTAAAAGCAGCTGGGAGTCGCTACCGAGGAAGCGAAGGTCGTTGTAACGCCTACCTGGAAAAAAAAACGTCACCCCATCTCTCTTACGCCACGCGCGGACTTCAACAAATAGAATGTGCAGGTGCCTGGACCTGTTGGTTTTAAAATTAGCCCTGGCTAATTTAGACGACTTGCCCCAAACTTTGATAAGTGTGCGATATAAATTAAGAACAACTGAAATAGACGTGCGTAGTTTTTTTTTCTTTCCTTGTGCAGAAATAAATATATCTGCCCCCCAAGTTAGTTTGACATTCACTTTACAACGCTGGTGTATAATGACGATATCCATTGGGTGTGTTTTTTTGCAATATACATAATTAAATGTATTCACGCATTAAAAAAACACTGTCAATAAAACAAAAACATGCCAAAGCGTATGCGACGAATCAAACCACCGCACAGTATTTGTAAAAAGCAAGAAGAAGAAACCCCAGCGTATTCAACCTTGTGTACACATTGTATTGCGGCATAGCATAGAGCGGCGCGCTGCCGTCTGCGCGTGTTGATGTGCTCTGGTGGCTGTGTGCTTTGTCGCGTGCGGGCCAGTCGTATACCCCGAGGGCCGTCTGGCTCACGTGTCTCGCTCAGACATAATAGGATTAGCATCTACTGTTTTGTCTCACGTGAGCGGACGCCTGTCTGCGCCGCCCCCACCACCGCCGCCGCCGCCTCTTGTTTGTGTGTTCGCCTCCTCGCTGGCTCTGTGCCCGAACCTTGGCGCTTCCTTTTGCCAAAACAGTAAGAGGGGCGCTGCGGGGGGGTGGGTGTCTCTGTGCATAGACCAGAGGTCGCAAACGGGTTTTGATTCCTTACCCGTACCCGGCCGCACCAGGGTCGCAAACGGCTACCCGTATCTGTACCCGGCCGGGTACGGGTAGCTGGGTATCGGGTAGGGTACGGGTATCGGGTACCCGGTTGCGACCTCTGGCATAGACTCGCATCCCTCTATTGGGTACTCTACCACGGTGACTTGAGGTGCATTTGGACACGTGTATGCTTTGACAGTTAAAGGGTTTTAAGGTGCAGCCCTGAAATTGCTTGTTGATGCCACTGGAGGATATTTGGCCGAATTTTTCATGCCGAAAACCAGACCTCTCGGAAGAGATGGGAATACTCTCACTTGACTCCACCAAACGTGATGTGCTCATTGACTGCAGCGTACTCATTCAGAGGCCTCGGGATCAAACCCGCAACTGCGGGAGTGCAAGTCCAGTGTGTGAGCCATTCCACCAGCGAGTATAAAGAAACATTGTCTGGTTTTAAACTTTTACTTGAGATATTCAAGGTGTGCTATTTGACGCATAAACCCCCATACATCAGTGTTCTTCATTGCAAGGTCCATGGGCCACTGGCGGCCCCTGATGGCCTTTATTGCAGCCCCTGGGAATACACGAGTGAAAACACCACCCCATCATCATCATCATCATCGTCGTCGTCGTCGTGCTGCTGTCAAACCCCCCAATGGTTTCAAATGTGTGGCGGCCCTCACACTGGTGATGTCTTATCGGCGAAAGTGGCCCCCCTCCCCTCTGGAAATTAGTAAAGAACACTGCCATACATTTAAATCAAGCTTGAGCCCTCCCTTGGCAATACCATAATACGTCTTGATATGATCTCCTCTGCTTTAGAACAAATCCACCTGAATGTTGTTTCGTTTTCAAGTAAAGTTGAATATCTTATATACATAAACAACCCACAAAAACAAACTCCCTTGATTTAAAATGAAACTACTGTGTATACCAAAAGTGAGGTAATGTTCTTTCTCTCCAATAGTGTCGTGGCATCCCCGACGTTGTTTTTTCAAGACGATGCTGAAAACACTGGACGTGCAACCTCAGCGTCTATCTCATTTGCACGTCAAGTTCTAGAAATATCACACAAACACAGCCCAATGTTATTGTTGACTCGTCGCTCTTTCAGATCACTGACCGAGATAAGGGATTCGCTGTTATCAGACAAGACACATGGCCAAGTAGGTCCCATTTAGGCAAACAATGCAGGTATGAGTTGGTAGATGAGTCAACGGAAAGCCTATTTTAATCTAGTAACATCGAGTGATTTCCTCATAAACTAGGTTATTCTCAATTATTATTGTTGTTGTGGTTTGCAATGGATAGCACAGTTATATAACAGCCTGTTTATTTTGTACAATTGTATCTGTGTGCATTCTTCAGCTCCACCGGTTGGGCTATGACACCAGTGCTGCACAAAGGTGCACTCTTGAAACTATTGTCACAGGGTCTGTAATGTGCACTTCTTAATGGCGTCTTGAAGTGGGTTATTGGGACAGTGTTACACGCTGAACTGCGCATATATGGGAATTCTGCCATGATGTCATGGTGAGAACATTGGTTATGCAATCCAGTGGCCACTGGATTAAATCTCCAGGCACGGCTTTCGAGACAATGGACAGGTTTCTTAAATCGCCACGACTGTCCACCCAGCACCACAAATGGGCACACCGCAGATTCTCGATCGGCAGGTCCTGTGTGGTTGGAGTACAATGTGCGTATTCCCACCCCTTCATAGACGTATGACCAATGTGGAAGAGTAGACCAAATTCTCTCTGGAGGGACTGTCGAGAGGTCCTTCTAGTGGAGGGCCTTCAGGCAGCATCGGTGATAGCAAATATTTGTAGGTATTGCACTTTTACATTGTTACTATCGGATGGATAAACACAGTACATAATAGCACCTGTGTAACAGCGCTTAACGATTCGATTTATTTACCAATTGTAGTGCAATGCAGCATCAAACATATACCTCGATGGTCTTTTCGCGATGTGTGTATTTATATATATTTGGTTATGGTCATTTTGCAACTTGCACAACCACTTAACCACGCCCATTGGTAATGCGGTGGGAACACAATGTTCCAGATTTAAACTTTGCGTTGTTTCGTAAAATGTTGGGGATCCCCTCGTGTTGATGTAAAAAAAGAGACGTTCAAGTAAAAAGGGGAAGCCCCCTTTAAAGTTGGTAACAAACGGCGGTTAATACTGCCGTTTTGTTTCGACATTGCTTTGCACGCGAGCAGTAGTGAGTTGCAAATATCAATACCCGCCATTCGCCACGAAGTGATGGTGACGGTGCATGTGCACCGAGGCCACGCAAAGTGTCGAAGGCTCACTGGCAGGAGGTCTCGGAACAGACCCAGGTGCTATAGGTTGGCATATTGAGATGACTAGTAGATGCACCAGCTGTACCCCCTACTGTGCCAACTTGCTTCATTTGTTCCACCTGGCGCTCCACTCGTTGTTGTGAGCGTCACTCCTCCGCCCTCAGTTGTTGCTGGAGGGCGACTGCCTCCAACTGCCCAGTAGCGTCCTTCACGAGCCCCCTCCATAGAGATTGATCTTGACACCGCTGGTACCAGTTGTCGGCAAGTCCACTCAGCTCCACATCCTCCCGTCTCTTTTACAGCCCATGTCGTGCCTGTTTAGCCCCCTGTATGTCACCAAACAGAAGCTGATTGGGCTTGCGGTGTCTGGGCATGCGGGCTACATGGTGGGAATGTGTCCAGATTTTTCAAGAATGTGATCTCATACAATTCAACCTGGTTAAACCCAAGATGGAACGTAGGCATGCCAACCTGAATGTTTCCAACCGGCACAGATGCTCCATTACAAAAGTCCACGTTTCACAAGCAAACAAAAGGGAGGGCATGATTTTTGGCCGAAAAGACCTGTAGCTTCGTGCAGAGCGACAGACCAGGTAGCTTCCACACAGCAATGCGCAGCCGATGAAAAGACAATGCCGCCCGACTGATTCGGAGTGAGACCTCTGCTGTAAAACTGGAGCTGGTCATAAGCACACTGCCCAGTTATGGGAAACTCCCCTCTCTCCACAACTACTCTATCACCAATGAGGAGCTGAGGGGGTGGAGTGTTTGGTGGCACAAAATACGCAGGCAGGTGCTTAGTTTTGGTGGGGCTGATGGTAAGACCCCACCTCTTAGTGGTATACACTCCAGGTTCAGCAGCAGCGCCTCCAACTCTGAGTAAGCAGCAACCATCAAATTATCACCATACATAACATGGTTGACCAATAGGGACCAATCCTTCGACTGCACCCGGGCATCGAACAGCCTCTCGTTGTATATGTACCAGGTGGAAATTCGTCCGGTGCAGCCATGGAAAGCTTCTCGAACTACGTGTTCAAAGATGATGTGAAATAATGTGGGCGCCAGAGGACATTCCTGTCGCACCCCAAGGTGAAGAAGGAATGGCTCCGACTCCTGGCCACGTAGCTTGTTGGATTTCCCTACATCTCTGCTGTAGAAGACAGACAGAGAATATGGTATCCGTCAAGAGAACCGCCCTGGTCTGAAACCACATTGGGGCTCCGCAAGCCTCTCCTTAGCGTGCCTGGCAAGGCAATGTTGAATAATCCTTGCCAGAACCTCTCCCGGCACACTGAGAAGAGAGATGCCCCTGTAGTTGTTACAATCTGTGTGGCCCCCTCTTAAAGAGGGGTCACCACCAGGGTATCTATCCTTCCATGTACACAAATAGACACGACATCAATATAATGCACGTGGTTGCTCTGTGAAGTGATCAATCACTTGCATAACGGTTAATAAATGCGACGTTCAAATTGTTTGCTCTTTTTCAGGAAGTTCAAGTTGATTAAGCGTGACATTTGTGCATAAAACGGCAGACAGGTGGCAAAACGGCGAGGCATTATGCCAGAACTCCAAAGTACACATACAAATATACGTCTATATGTATACTGGTGAATGATAACTTTAATAACAGCAATTGTGATACAAAAATATAACGATGGTTAACTTACGTGAGTGTGTTTATGGGTGTTTTGGAAAAACAATGTATGATCGTCCATTTAGTGATGTAACACATTTAGCATTGGCACGCCACCCTACATTTGTAGATGATTATAAACTATTTATGCCAGTGGGTGAAAGCATTTGTATCGTGAACAATGCATAGTTTTGCAACGTTCGTGTGACAGTAGCAGCACGCTGTTATTAGAGAGCTTCAGCATGAACTCTATGTATGTCACATGCGTGCAACACACGTTTTCGCTCGTGGACACGCACCACAGAGATAATCATGCACGTGCTACGGTTTACAAGATATGGAACGCTACAAGAATACGAATAACACGATGGTTATTTGTTGCGAACTCAACCCAATATAACACTTGTTATGCAATCCATCAGAGGCACTGACCAGGGCAGTGCAAAGATATACGAAAAAAAAAATTCGGTATCACATTCGCGTCGTCTCATATAATCCCCATGTAATACCCTAGGATTATATACAGTGCCACGTCGGATTATCTTGACAGCAGTGTTGAACAGCAGTTAACCACTCATGACATCGCTCATGTTTGCATCTGTTGAACAATGGCGTGCTCACAAAAGAACGCACGATTGACATTGGCAGGCATGTTTGTCGGGTAACATGTTTCATTTCAATCCCAAGTTTGGAAAGTGTGAACTAAGCAACATTTTCTCCCTGGTAGTAGGTTCAAGCAGTTGCAGTGTCTTTATCAACTCTTTTGATTTGGTAGTGGTCTAAAGAATAACACAGGCACACGTTCAGCTCTTCTTATTTTGAGATGGTGGTCTCGACAAGGCTGCGCTCATTGGTACCTGCAACGTGGCGGTCACATGACATGCAAAACATTGCCATGGTTGTCCTCTGTTCTGCTGTTTGTGAGCAGCAAACCTTTGCACGCTGTTTAATGTACGGCCTGCTATGTCCATATTCTCGAACAGTTCTTGTATAACGATAACAGATATTTTCCAGTGCTGTACGTAACGTAGAAATTTATCAAAATGCACCTTGCATCGGACGCACCTGGAAAAGTCCCTTCGGAAAATCTGAGTCGTCTTTGGGTTGTTTTTTGTTGTTGTTGCACATGTGGCATGAAAGCTGATCCGTGCTTATGTAAATAATGTCTGGCCGGATCCCGTTTCTTAGTCGGCTGCATAAGCCACATTACGTCTACCGCATTGCTGCTGTTACACAACCTACATTTTCGTGGAAATATCAAGCACACAGACAATACCGGTGCTATTGTCACTTCTTATTCACCTAACTGGATGATGTTGCAGACTTGCTACCCGGGCGTGTGCACCCTATTCGTGAAAAGTAAACAAATATGGACGAGAAGCAGTCAAACATTAACATGCCTCCGGCAATCGCTCATCAAGGTCACATTCCTTGACGTAATTGAGGTTGCAAGTTTGAAAGCCAAGCAACGTCGACGGTGCGTCCGACGACACGCGTTATTGGTTGTACACAGGTGGGACACGGTGCGATGTTTCCCATGCTGATGAATATAAAACAATACCACAGGTTAAGTGGGTAGGAGTGAGGGCGAGAGAGAGATGTGGAGCAGTGGCGCTTTGTGTTTTGACCCATGGCCGGCATCTGCGACGAGTGATATCTGCACAGGTCCTGTGCACTCCCTCCAACATCTTAACCAGGCCAGAATCAAACCATACCAACCCGTGCCGACCAGTACAGAACTGTATAGTTAAACAACCCATCTATGCTCTTTGGTTCTTTCGGTAATGTCACGTAGAAAGAAAATAAATTAAATAATAGAAAACGACGTTTCGATTGCAGCACAAGCCGTCGTCGTCAGGTAGAACTAAATTTGAGAGAGAGACAAAACATAGACACGGAGTCACACAGACAGACACACAAGCAGAGAGAGACGACACAGAGACACACAGACAGACACACAAGCAGAGAGACACACACAGAGACACACAGACAGACACACAAGTAGAGAGAGACGACACAGAGACACACAGACAGACACACAAGTAGAGAGAGACGACACAGAGACACACAGACCACAAGCAGAGAGAGACACACAGACAGATACACAAGCAGAGAGAGACACACAGACAGAGACACAAGCAGAGAGAGACGACACAGACAGACACACAGACAGACACACAAGCAGAGAGAGACACACGGAGTCACACAGACAGTCACACAAGCAGAGAGACAACACAGAGACACACAGACAGACACACAAGTAGAGAGACACACAGAGACACACAGACAGTCACACAAGCAGAGAGAAACGACACAGAGACACACAGACAGACACACAAGTAGAGAGAGACACACAGAGACACACAGACACACACAAGCAGAGAGAGACACACAGAGACACACAGACAGACACAAGCAGAGAGAGACACACGGAGTCACACAGACAGTCACACAAGCAGAGAGACAACACAGAGACACACAGACAGACACACAAGTAGAGAGACACACAGAGACACACAGACAGTCACACAAGCAGAGAGAAACGACACAGAGACACACAGACAGACACACAAGTAGAGAGAGACACACAGAGACACACAGACACACACACAAGCAGAGAGAGACACACAGAGACACACAGACAGACACACAAGCAGAGAGAGACACACAGAGACACACAGACAGACACACAAGCAGAGAGAGACACACAGAGACACACAGAGATGATCGACGAGGTTTAGGGAGGCCTTTGTCCAGCAGCGGAGTGACAAAGAGTTTTTAATTATTAGCAGTAGGGGCCGTCCATAAATGACGTCACGCGATTTGGACGATTTTTGACCCCCCCCCCTAGTCACACGGCGTCACAAAAAGTCAGACCCCCCTCAAATATGACGTCACAAAGCTCTGCCCACCCCCCCAATTAAAAATAAAACATGCTTCAAATCGCTTTAAACTATTGTCATTGTAGTGGCGCTGCACTCTGATGTTGTAGGAGAAAACATGTCTTAAAAAGTATATTTAATTAAGTAGAAGGTGTTGTCTATATTTATTTAAAGTTGCGTATTTTGATGTGACGTCACATTTCTCACCCCCCCCCCCCCCCCCCGTCGTCACACATCGTCACAAATGTCTGACCCCCCCCCCCCCTAGGTGCGTGACGTCATTTATGGACGGTCCCGTACAGGGCGAGGGTTAAAAGATACGACGCCATTGAATCTGTTCTCATATTAAGTAATACAATATTTGACGGTGCTGTTGGCGTGTTGGCAGTGGTGCACAGTTAACGAACACGAAACATCAACGCACTCGTCAAAAAAATTCGGTGACTTTTTTTTTGCCAGTGGCCCTAGTGCTATGATGAAGGGCCGTTGTTTGAAACGTCGCCGATAATATATATCAAATCATGTTAAGGCAGTTGTTTTAACGTGAGTTATCATTTCTTTGACATACGTTATTTTCCTTGTGCAAGAACTTGACGAGGCAATACATTGACATTGATCATAGCGGTGTCAAAAGTCTCACAAAGCAGAACTGTGGTATTATCCTGTAGGAACTACCGGACTATATGATGCTCTATCTCGAAGGGTGGCCCAGATGTCCTGTGACTACCCATTTAATTCTCTAAACGTACATTTTTAAAGAAAGGTTTATTTAAAACAGAATGAATATGCAAAGGGCAAACAATGTTATGGGTAAATTAATTGGGGGGGGGGGGGGGAGTCACAAGACATCTGGAACCCCCTGTACAGTGCGAGAACTGGGTGTAATGGGAGATTAGTTTAAATTGAGTTTGCGTTCAACGATTGTCCCGGCGTGCACGTGGCCTCTACCCACGTGTTTTATTGATCTTATCTTACCTAGCCACTGCAGGTGTTCTCATTGACCATGGAGGCATGATTGGGCAATCTTCGTATCTGCTTTGAGCACCAAAATAACTTCATTTGAGTATCCATCCACAGATACAGGCAAGATATTCTGATTGGCATTGCTCCGTGTGTACGTATGTTGAACTTCTTTCGCACCGTACGTAGCCGACCGTGCTAATCGAAGGTGCGCTACTCATGGATAACTTAATGACTTGTTATTCGCTGAAAGCAATCTGAATATCTCGTCGCTCAGCACCCCCCCCCCCATCCAAACATCCTAACCCTAACTCCCCCTTCACGTCCTAATTTGTATGCGGAACCATTCATGGCGTCAGATAATAGAAGGCACTGATAATTGGATATGGACTGTAATGGTATCCAGCCAGTGGTCAGATAAGGCGACTTGTAATCTAAAGGTTACGAGTTTAAATCCAGGTGGGGTATCAGTTAAGCCCTGAGGGTTTGCCAAAACAAGTACAGCCCAGCTTTGATGGAAGCTAATAGTGTACAAGGTGGCAAACATGTCTTGTGACCCCACGTTTAATTCTCTTAAACGTTATCTTTTTTTGTAAGTAAGTTTTATTTCAAACAGAAATTAATATGCCAAGAGGGGGAAAAAATGTGGAGGTCACAATACATCTGGACCACGCTGTACAGTATTGCAATATGTATGTCATCCCAGAGGAATGTGGAATTTCCACCACTGACTGAGGGCTGTAAATAAGGGATGAACACCTCCCCACGTGCGTTTTAGCTGGAAACCACTTTGACTTTTTGAGTAACAATGTCGTTTTTAAAAAAATTTCATCACCCAAAAAACAACCCTCACCAAGGCTCGAGACGTATTCAGGAGCCTAGTCAGAATGTTTGGTTTATTACACGGCCGTGTATGTTTGGAAGGATTCCAGAAAACCCCCACCACACAATATGAAAGGGAATAACTACTTAACCCCACAGAGAGGGGAGGGGAGACCAAGTTGAGCCGACCATAAATCCTCCGCTGCCCAAAGTTTACAAGTTTGTGGAAATCCAAAAAAAGTTTTAAAACAATATATCAACAGTTGGTGGTGTCACGTTTCACCATCAAATAATTCACATTGATTATTAAGTCTCAAGTCTGAGATGCATGTATTCAGTTATGAAAATGTAATGCTATTGGTATACGTATTTAGGCTCATGGATTCAACAAGTTACAATTGAGAGAGAAACAATACAAACCAGACGGTAGAAACAAAACAAAAATAATAAATAGTATAACCAATCACAGCCCTTCATCATAATTCGTCTAATTAGTCGGGGTAGGTAGCACTAAATAATGAGACTCCGAATTGTGGGTGCCTTTAGTTATCTCAGTCCTATTAGCCAGCGCGTGTTTAAGACAGCATGTTGCCACGTAGAGCAGCAGATTGTCAGTCAAGGCTACATATGGGCAATGTTGACATCTGCGCTCAATCTCGTCCTGTCCTCAGTATCTCCGGCACACCAAAGTCTCTCTTTTTGGCTCAAGACAAATACAGCTGCTGGTCTGCATCTGGCCTGACTACAGAATGATGACAGGAGGCTGTGGGCCACGTCGCCAGTAATTTGCATCACGCTAATAACGTGTAATATGTTGACCTCACCCACACCTGTGCAACCCATTTCGTTAATTGTCAGGTGTATTGTCGTCTTTCGATTCGTCGACATTGCATTCACTGTTATGAATGTCATCTCGCAGGGTTTCCATTAAGAATTAGGAGAAATAACTCGGCTTATTCCAATCGAAATGAATTGTGTAAGGTGAGTCACTTTTGGTTTCTACAAAAAAACAATCGTTCCCTTTTAACTGCCACGCCTGCCATTATTTATTTTAATGTATTTTTTTACAGTATGCTCCTGATTAATCACTGTGATTGGTGAAATCGGTTACGTAGTGTATAGCTTATTTTAAACTGAAATTGTTTCCTCTCCGTCCTACATGCATTTATTTGACAAAATAATCGAGGGACTACTGGATTCATGTTTTCCTGCTTGTGAGTGGGATACATTTTTTGGAAGGCTGCACTGTGTATTTAGATTTTCATTTGTCAAACAGATTTTTACAGACCAGTTTTGATTGACTAATTACTATAGATTCTGTACTGCAATGCTTCTGACTTGTATCAGGATAAGTGTAAAGTAATGGAATGCACTGTCCGATATGTTTATCAACTGTTCCGACAAGAGCTCTGATTTTTACCGGCTGCATTGGGTCAATGCTATAATGCACCACATGTGGGCATTGTTACGTAATTTACTGTACAGAATTTACCTCCAGTATTTGTTCTATGTGACCGTGCAATTGTAATTATGTGCATGCTATACTCTACTGCGGTGTGTATTGTATACAGTACAGTAGTGTTTGAATACTGTTACGCGTACAGACACTGTCCCAATTATATGCATGTGGGGTGGCAGTCAGTGGTGGAAATTCCACATTCCTTTGGTATAAACGAGCCTTTCCATACGTCAATTTCCTCACAAAACGATGCCCATATATGCAGTAAACGTGCACACACATTACAGCATGCCTGCATTCATAAGAATGGACGAACATTCAAAAGGTCATATTTTCTGCTTGTCACTTACTGTACAGTATCTAATAGACTGATCCACCAAAACTCTTGAGAGCTTATATAGTTATTGTGAACGAGGTGGACATATCGAGAACAAGAATATGAACTTTTCATCTCAATAAGTTGACTGTTTCCCCCGTTGGTCATCGGGTTGTTTGATCATCCTCCGTGCCGTTGAATGCTGTGGTGGAACTCGCTGCTTGGTGATCACGGTGGCTGGGAGTGAAACTCGGGTTGTTGGGGTTCATTGCTTTCATGGCTTTATTTTGGTGATTTCGAAAAGTGTATTGGTTTAGCCACGTTTGTCTGTTGTAGTACAGAGTTAGACTGATGGCCTTAATCTAAGTTGTCTTGTGGTTGTTCTTGGTTGTTTGACTTGCATCCCATTGGGATTTTTGCACACAGCGTTGGTGTACGGTGATTTTTTTCTGCAATGTTTTGCTGTCTTTTCTTGGATTTCTGTTTGCACTTAGTCACATATTCACTTTAAGATGTTTTCTTGTTCATGTTTTTTGTTTGTTACGGTTGCACCCGATTCAAGAGCCGAATGGCTCGCAGGGCTATACCAAATAAATGAACTTGAACTTGAACTCTAGAGAGAAAAGTCTGCCTGATCATTAATCACAGGGTGCTAACACACGCGCCCACTGCAAGCCTGGACGATGCTTTACTCTTATCGAGTTTGAACGGCGTCCTTTAAGAACTTCCTTTGGTGCTCGTGAAATCGATTGACCACTTCGCAGCTATATTTTAATAGAGACACTAATAGAGAGTTGTGTGTGTATATAAGTGTTTAACAACGCGTGAATCACTCTGACGATGTTCTACTACACTACTGGATTGTGGCATCGCCAGCCTGTGAGGGATGGTGCGACACAGTAGAGAGTTAATCCTCCAGTGGATAGACCATGGCTGATGGTGAACATATATTTGTTGAACGTGTGCATCGATAACCACATCTGCTCACAGGTTTTTTTTGGTGTTGTTACTGTGTAGTAAGCAACTTACGAACATTACATCGAGTTTTAAAGGGGCTTTTATTGAGTTGGCAGAGAGTTCAGGTCATGCCATATTTAAGTTATGTGCTGCTGTACATACTGCAGAATTGCCACGTTAATTATAGGTGTGTGTGTGTAAAGAAAACGCCTATGCCCTATGACCACACCTCTTGGAATGCGCCAAATCTCATCAGATCTCCGAAGCCAGGGAGTGTTGACATTGGATATTGCTTGGATGGGTGACACGAGATACACAGCAGGTTGCTATAGGCACTGCAGATGATCCTGGGTGGGCAGCAGATGGCCACGATGTAACATTCATCCACCTGTACCACTATACACCGTGTGCTCTCTGCCTGCACCAACACACACTGGCCAGCATGGTGCAGTGTGTGTTGTTGTTGTTGCTGTTGCAGTGTGATACAATAACCTCCATGACCCACGCACACTCCATGGGGAGGCCTTTATCCAGCATTGGATTGAATAACGGCTGTAAATTGCTTAAAGTTTTTTTTTACTTTAGGCGTGTCACTATTGTAGCCTAGTGATGCCTATTTAGTGTGTCTGCCGTGTCTTTTAATACATCGCTGTAGTGATAGGTCACTGCCGTTTGATAGTTGTATGTATGCATGCCTTAAAAGTCGCTGAAGTCTTTATTTTCATATTAACAAACGCTTCAACTTGTGTTGGGCAGCCCAGGAAACGAACCAGTAATGCATCTAAAGATGTGTTGTCTTTTTGGGGGGCGGGGGGGGGTGTTGTCCATTATGTCACTTGGGTTGTAAGTTGTTGATATATCTTGTCTGCCTTGAGCTCAACTAAATGTTAAGGGCTTAACTACTGTGGAAAGCCAAACTGATACGGTCATATACAACGGTTTACATTTAAATGATTGCTATATGCGGGACCTATCACTGCAGTGCTGTTATTATGACTGCAGATTGTGATTCTTGCGGGTTTATGTTTGCATTGCAGTTGTCGATCATTTAAATTTGACAAGGATGTGAAAGTTATTCCAAAAGGTATAGCATCAAGTATATAGGTTTTTTTGTAATCACTCTTGGTGTCAGCTATTAAGTATGTTTTGTTTGTGCCTATTTGCCTATCAACATGTTTTTATTTAAATGCCTGTGGTGTACAATGCAGTATATGCAGCGTGAGTGATGTCAGTTTGCAGGCCTTTATCAATCCACTGCTGGATGACGGCCTGCCACGTGGAACTGATTAAGATAGGCTGTCTACCGATGTCAGTGGTTGCCGTCACTAGGGTAGCCACCTGTTCTACCAGGATTGCCCTCTTGTTTAAGGAGCTGTTATGGGAAATCTGTTAGTCTTCCCGGAACATTGAAAGTCCCGGTTTGTGGTAGTTGCAGAACAATTCAGCACTCAAGACAACGCATTCGATACGTTGTTTGGTTTGGCCCTGTTTGTTTGTTGTAGTACAGAGTTAGACTGATGGCCTTAATCTAAGTTGTCTTGTGGTTGTTGTTGTTTGACTTGCATCCCACTGGGATTTTTGCACATTTTTGTGTACGGTGCTTTTTCTGCCAATATTTTACTGTCTTTTCTTGGATTTTCTGTTTGCACTCAGTCACATATTCACTTTAAGATGTTTTTGTTCTTGTTTTTGTTTGTTGCGGTTGCACCCGATTCAAGAGCCGAATGGCTCACAGGGCTATACCTAATAAATGAACTTGAACTTGAATGTGCTGTAGTGCTCATCTTTTCTGGTGTTTAGATTTTTTGAGTTTTTTGTACCTCAGAGGTAACAAGCCTAGCCATGAGTGATGAATACATCCACATGTCACGTGAGTTATCAGGTCTTTATTTCACCGTATTTCACCGTAATAGTCAATTGTGGATTGGTAAATGAGGGGCCCAAGACCATTTCAGGCATCGCCGTGGCAGGAGTTGAACGTTTTTTTGTGCTTTGCGTTTTGCCACAGCTCCACCGCTTCATGCCTAGCAACAGCACGTGGTGTTTTAAAGGTGCGGTGAAGTGTGGCCATTGCTGGACGGCACCAAGGTGGTAAAACCCACAACTTTACCCCCAAAAGTCAGCAGGGTACACTTGCAACAGTTCTCTGTGCCAACAATTGGCACGACTAGATGTCAATGTTTGCAATTGGCACTGTCCAATCACTCACTCCAGACACTTATTATTTCCCTGTTGATCACCTAAAATGAATCTTAATGTACCCAAGCGTACAAAGTACGTAAGTAAACTATGTAAATTCTGCCAACATTGGGCAATATATATTTTAGTGAGTGGCCGGGTGCCACTGTGGTAACACTTGTGCCACACAGGAAGAAGGGTCTGGTTGTGTTCTGTTCAATTCCCGACTCGGGTGCCTTTCCTGCTTGGAGTTTGTAATGCTCTCTCTCTATTCTGCGTGGGTATCTTCTGCATCATCCGGTTTCTCCACATATATAAAAAAAACAAGCGACTCAATGTCGAAAAACTTACCTACAAATTCATCAGTTGGGATTGCACATAGCAGCATTGCCACCTGCTGTGAAAACTTGGCCGGAGCCTCCTGAAAACGATTCTTGAGACTCGGTGAGGTTTTTCCTGGGTAAAAAAAACCCAGTGGCAGATACACAAATGTAAAACTCTCCAGTGTGCAACTGTGGTCATCCAGAACAGACGTAATGCCCGATCCACAAAGACGAAGGAGACGTCACAGCGACACACTCCACTGCCCCTGACACAGTCGTCTGGCTTGACCACCTGAATTGTAAAATTGCAGTTGTTGCTCTGCATCTACATCAGCCATCCGAAAGAAGACGCGTAATAATGTGTGTGGTGGTAAAGAATAACAAAGCATATCCAACAAAATTAAGGTCCTGGCTCGGACAGAATGCAGGGGGAGTTGTAGCACAGTGGTTAGCCACTGTACTATGAACCCCGTTACCTGAGATCAAATCTGGCCAACAGCTAACATCGGTGGCAAGTGATATTTTGAACCGTTTCTGGGCCCCCTGTCACCAACCCGTGGTAGATGTGTGGTACAAACAACCCTCGTGACACAGCGTGGTGAGGCCTTCATCCAGCGGTGGATTAACAAAAGGGTGTTTATTGTATGTTATTAAAGTGAAAATCAAATGCACATACATAGTACCATGAAACTCCTCTGGTCTGAGTGATGTTGGGGGGACACGATTAGTGGATCATATTATCTTCCTTTATTCACTCGGTTATCTGCAGATATACGTGGAAAATAACATGGATCTGTTGCCACTTCCATGTGACTTCTCGTGAGTGCAAAGTCTTCCTTGAACGGGTGACGCACCTCCAAGAGACAAGTGACAGGCGATTCATTGACAGGCAGAAGCAGGTAATAGGGTGAATTTACAGCCACTTGCTGGTGACTTATTACCTGCAGAAAAATGTGAATAACAGAAAGCATCCGTAGGATTTTCTGCAGATTGAGGCTCAGATCATAATAGTGTTGGCTATTAGGGGCTCAAATAAGTGAAGTTTTATTGTACAGTATGTTTTTTGGAGGCCACGTAAACTAATGAGAAAAAAACAACCGTTTACTACTTGTGTTTCTTAGACATTGTCTCTGCTTTAGAGGGGTATTTGTGTCACATATTCATGAAGCAATATCAATGACTATTTTTTCCAAATTATTTTTCCATTGATACACGATCACGGTTGTCATAGGATAGGTGTTGTGTATTCCAGCTATTACAATTGTCTCGCCCGAGCAGCTCGTAATGCCCATGAATGAGTCACCGTATCAGAAAACATCTCCAGAAGAGGCTGACGCAAACTTGAGTTGTTATTTCAAATCTCCCTCTGCCCGTCCGTCCATCAGAGACGCAATGAGTCATCTGTGACCACAAGGGCTGTATAAGGGAGAATATGCTATTTATAGACCAGATACAATTGAGTGGGACACGTTGCCTTCAAAACAAGAGGCGATAATATAAAAAAGGCGAGATTATATATTTACATAAAGTTGCGAAGTAGCCTACAGCCAATGGCAATAATCATTCCCCCCCAACCCCAAACGTTCATCATGTTATAACAATGGAGGCATTCTGATCTGCCGTGTTCTTGTCATTGTGGCGTTCGTGTTTTATTTATGACGATTCTCAAATTTTCGCCGTAACCGTTCACACGTCCTGCCTGCCGCTGAGAAGGAGACACGTTCGTCTGCGTGGCGAAACTCGCCTCCTTGCCAATGGCACTGTTCATTAAGGCAGGGGGCTATGGCGGAGAGAAGGGTGATGGGCATGATCTCCTGATGGTGGACCAAGGGGGGGGGGTTAGGGCATGGCCGTGTGGCTGTGTTGTTGGTAGCGGCGGGCGGTTGTTGGTGGTGGGTCGCAGGAGTTATTGAGGAGGAGGAGGCGGGGAAGGCTATGGAGGGAGGAGGGGGATCAGGACATTATGGAGGGGGGTGGTAGGGGAGGTGACATCATTGTGGTGGTCTACTCGTAAACAACGGGCGCGGCCACGGCTGGCTGGCTGGCGTGTGCGTGCGTGTGTCTGTGAGGACCCCGAGATAGCATCAGCTGCAACTCAAGTGACGCCTCCTCGGCAGAGTGGCGTGTGTACGGGAGTGCCGAAGCAAGCTTTTGTTCCTGGCACAGCTGCACCCGAGGCCATGGACGACCCTGTTAATGAGTTCTCCGAATCGGTGCAGGTTGACACGGAAGGGAGTGGGGGCGAGTCAGATTTGTCCTTAAGCCTACCCGCAATGTGTTGGTTTAAAAAAATATAAAAAATGGGAAAAAACTAAACAACTTCTGAATACAGGATTCAGATAAAGATTCACGTCTCCGCATTATGTACTCATATTTTTTCGCCACATTATGCCGTGTGTGTAATGGTCAGCACGCTGGGACTTGGAATCTCAAGGGCTGCTGGTTTGATTCGATTTTTCGGCGAGGCAGTCGAACACATTGGTGGGAAAGTTGGTTAACACCCTGAACCTTAACACCCTGTACCATGCAGGAGGATACATGGGAATACCACGGTCGATCGGGAGGTTGTTTGTGGCGGGGTAAAGTGTGGGGTGCTCCCATCTCTTCCGAGACATCTGGCGAGCGTGTGAAATATTTTTAGGTTTTTTCGGTAAGTCACGTAGGTAAAAAATTAAAACTGATAAAAGTAAAATAAAATAAAAATTACGACGTTTCGGAGGAAACACAAGCTTCCGTCTTCAGGTGGAACCATCACAGCACGATAGCTGTATCAAGTGATACTTTTATCAATTTAAATGTTTTACCTACGTGACTTTACCGAAAAAACCTAAGAATATGAATCCTTACAGTCACGAAAGCTTCAAATCTATAGCGCGTGAAAGTGGGCCGATGTGGCCGTAGAGGGCCTTTCAAGAGCTCCCTTTTTGCGGAGGCTCTTCTGCCAGCAGTGGTGTGAGCAAGCAATTGCAGGGCGGCGCCTTTACATTCCCAGTACTTGTAGAAGCTACATTGAAAACTAAAGTTTAAGGACTAGTTTTTGTGTTCAGTTGTCCTTCCCCCGCACCTCCGGTTAGCGATTAACAAAAAAAAACCTCTTATGGATAATATTGGTTGCTGTCGTGTTCAACTGACTTTAGGTTGTTTTGCTGCTATAAATGTCCAAATGATAAGGCACTTTGTTCAGCTATCATTTGTGACCAGGTCGCTTTTGAATTAACAAGTTAATACCCTCCGTGAGCTTTGCCAGGTAGGATGGGGATGGTTTAGTTTATTGTGTTTGGGTGATTTGTTTACCTTTCTTGTACTTTGCACTTCCATCGTGTTTGTGTATTGTTCGTTGTTGTGGCGTTCTTACCCCGTGCCACTACTGGACATCTGTGAAAAAGAGCTAATAGCTAATCGGATTCCTCCAGGATAAATATATATTCTGAATTCTGAATACAAGCTCTGGATAGCTGAACTCTCTACAAATATCACGACCTATTCTAACATGCAACATGCCTTACAGAGGGAACTCGAGAGGAGGTTCTCCCGCAATAACTTATCCGATCAAGTAATTGCATGGCTGCACCTTTGGCCTGAAGCTGTGATGCTTAATAACGTCAGTACGTTACACAACTCAACTGATCAGGTTCACTGCCTTGGCTGTGATCGACTTTGTGGTTAACACGCCTTCAGTACCACGCAACACTGGAGCTGTGGTTGTACACGGGTGCGTATGCCAGCTATACGCGTGTCAAACTGTACAGAAGTCGTATTTTGAACATAAACCCATTCGTAATATCGTTCAGTTTTGTTTAACACACTACAAAGTTGAACACTTTTTTTAAGGGTGGTCATTGTTACGAAATGCCTAATTATATCACATGTTGAATGTCTCTGTTGTATATTGATGGACATCTGTGAAAAGGAGCTTCATGGTTCAACGGATTCCTCCAGCATAAATAAATATTATGATGATCATGATGAAAGCTTCACTTAGTCTTAAGACTCTTTTTCAAGAGGTTCTCAGATTTGAATGTTTCGCCAACACTACCGATTATTATGAAATACGTTTAGCTTCACGTGCAAGCAAACTTGAGTATTTGGCACACACAAACTCACGCATGCAAGTGGCAAAACTAAACGCTGTTATCTCCTGGCCACCTCATAGCCCCACACCTACAACACCTCGCAAGCCCCGGTGGTCACTCACCTACTACACGAGAACGAACTGTACTCAACCCTGATTTTCTTTCAAAATCTGACAAGATGGAGCAAAAAGGTTTGCCATTTTTTTTCCACAGACCTAAACCCGGATACACGTTCCCCTGTCTGCCAAGGTCTGTCAAAACTCTGTGGTATTCTGTCAAAAGTTCGGCACAATTCCACCGTGCATCAGTACCAATCAATTGCTACCATCCAAACATTATGGCAGCAATTCCCAGCAGACCGTCGAGACCAGGGCTCAGCAACGTGTGACACCCCCAGGGCCGCACGCGGCTCTTTGAGGACAGCTTCGTGACCGTCATTCACCACGTGCATTGCTGATCTTGAAATATCGAGGTTTGTTTTTTGTTGGTTTGCCTAATTCGAAAAAAAAATGCTCCAAACCCAAACAAGTGGCACCTCCGATAAGCACGGTTGGCAACGTAGGGTGCGAAAGAAATTCAACATTCATACATACAACCATAATTCTGTGCATAGAGGGTAATATTATCATAAGCACGTACACCTGCATCTATTTAAATGCATTATTGATCCTGTTTATTGTTTTAATTAGCAAATTTCCAAATATCATAAACGTTACCTTTTTTGTACAATTTTACATGGCATGGTAACGTGCTATCTTGCATTAGTCTATACAGGATATGCCTATGACCGCATCATCTAGAGCGTGTTCGATCAGTCCTCTCTCAGAAGCTAAGCGAGTTTTGAGCCTGGATAATAATACCAGCGTAGTGGTTGGATGAATGTCCACCATCTATTCAACATGTTTTGGAGGCTACTTCAGAGGACATTGAAGCAAACACCACTAGGTTTAATCTTCTTGGTTTTTTCGGTAAAGTCACGTAGAATGGAAATAATAAAATAATACAAATAAAACATAATAAAATAATTCTCACGACGTTTCGGCCACAACGCAAGCAGCCGTCCTCAGGTGAAGAACAAGTCTGTCGGAAAGACAGAGTCTGAATTTTTATTTTATTTCCATTCTACGTGACTTTACCGAAAGAACCAAGAAGATGAATCCCTGCAGTCACGAAAGCTTTAAATCGAAATTTACACCACTAGGTTGTTCTGTACAATGCACCAACGTCCCTGCGTTCGCTAACCCGCACTCACCAGCAAGGGGAAGTATGGTCAAATAACCTCCACGGCACGCAGGGGAGACACTCATCCAGCAGTGGGATAACAAAGGGATGTCACTGAACACGTGCACGCAGTAAATGGTTATCGCTATTGCACACGTTGCTCTCTAGATGGCAGCATGAACCGCCCGACTCGTGCAGTCTGGGTGCATTAGAGTAGCACACACTCCATGTGGACAACACTCGCACACACACACTGCACGTGAACACTCACACACACACACTGCACGTGAACACACACTCACACTGCGTGAACCACACTACTCATGGTGTGTGTGTGTGGGAATAACACACAATCCAAGTGGACAACACTCACACACTGCACGTGAACACACACACACTGCACGTGAACACACACACTGCACGGGAATACACACACAGGCACCACGTGAACCACACACTGAGTACAACACACACGCACACTGCATTAACCACACTACACATGGGGTGCGCGCGCGCGTGTGTGTATTTTGATGCACTTTCAATATTAAAATGTTTCCTATTAAACATGCAAAATACACTGTTCAATGCATTCTCGGTCACAATAACTACCGTTGTTAAATTAATTAACACTGTCAGTGAAAGGCACCACTAGGCATAATGAACTGTCGTCACCCCCGCCCTCCCCCCTCCCCAATTTTACCAACATCTGTTGTTCCGCTTATAGGTAAGTAATTATAAATTGAAAGGCAGTCTATACATATGAGAAAGTTTATCATTATTTTGCTGCTGCTTGTTTACCCAGGAAAGCCTTAGTGAGCCTCGTGACTCTTTTTCAGGAAGGGTCCTGCCAAGTTTTCACGGTAGGGGTAGATCATTTCTAGCACGCATATTCCAATTTAGTAATTTGCAGATTTTTTTTTCAAATGTGTCAAATTGCGACCATTCATCCTTACGTGGAAGATTTTGCTCCAGTCTACAACATGATAACATTTCCAGCGCATATGGGTTTGTTATATTTGTGTACAAATTGTTTTAATAAGTCAAAGTGATTTCTTGGTCAAATAAGCATCTCTCATCTCCCGTTTACAGCCCTGAGGCCCAGGGGTGAGTGAATATACGACATCATTATGGAGGTGCGAGTCTCTACATAGGACTTCCCCACTAAGTGGTATAAATTTGATCGACCCTGGGGGGATGATTGGCTGAGTAAACCTCCAACTAGGATTTGAACTCGCAACCAAGCCACCTTGAGCCACCTTGGCCAGTTTTGGCACATCCGTGGTTCAAACTATTTTAACAACTTTGAAAAAATGTACTTCGCGGGCGTGACGTCATATTTCGCTTTAGCATTTGCACGCAGAGACCAAATGAAACGTCGAAGGTGTTTAGCAGCGGGCAGCTGTTGCCTGGTGACTGCTGACAAACATTAACAAAACAAGGGCTCAAAGCCAGTCACTGCTGGGAGCGAGCCCTTCACGATTGCGCACCTGAAAAGTGGGTCAAGGGCAAGTCATGTCTCATTCACCCCACGCCCGTTTCTGTTTTAATTCGTGGATATATTTGCTTGTATCAAGACCTCGGTTCGAGAGAGCGCGGAATGACTCGCATCAGTTGCCACTGAATCACACTAGCCAATCGTAATGGTGTTTGATATGCATTTGTCTTCATTAGAATCCGACTGACAGTGCGTAAAAACTGTCAGAAAGCAGAACAGTATGTAACGAATGTGGAGATGCTTTGGGAATTTCACCGAGAGACACAACGTGGAACGCATGGAGCAGAGAACAAACACATTGCAGTATAGCCATAATATGGACTCCATACTCTTTGGTTCTTTCGTTAAAGTCAAGTAGGTAGAAATAAAACACAATAAATCACGACGTTTCGGACGCAACACAAGCGCCCGTCTTCAGGTGAAATTCGCGAATTTTGTTTTATTTCTACCGACGTGACTTTACCGAAAGAACCAAAGAGTAGTGGATTCCTGCAGTCACGAAAGCTTCAAATCAAGAATAATACGGACTGTTAAGAAATGTGTGGGCTTGGGAAGGAGACATTGCTATAAGGGGTGACAGCAGATGGACTCGACTGATGACAGAATTGCAGCCAAAGGCGAGAGCATGCCCAATGTGATGCCAACCCCAGTGATTGGGACAGGGCATGACAGCGAGCCAGAACGCAATATCGCAGGTCTGTCAGAGATGGTGACGTCGTGGGAAGGCCTTCACCTAGCAGTGGATAGAGCATGGCTGCTGCGGATGATGATGATGGTGGGTTTGCACTTAAAAGGGTTCAATTTCCTGCACTGCCTGTGCGTAGTAACGAACACCACAAAGTAACCTACTTTTGCCACCTGATGTGTTGCTGTGTGGGTGTATTATTCCAAAGCGTTGTACAGTGATCAACGCTGGAAATATTAAATCCTCCTTGTTCAGACCATGTTCTTGAATAAACTGCCTTGAAAACGCGTGCGTTGTTTTTTCTTCTTTCAATACTCTGATCTTAAACACGCATCCTTTGCTAGACAACTGTTATTGCAGGGAAATTGCCTAACCCCCCCCCCACTGTCCCTCCACAGCGTCTGTTAAGGAAATACAAAGCGAATGAAAAAGGAAGGAAAAACGATCCCAGAGTGGTGAACTTTAGACCCATCTTATCGCCGTTGCAATAATGTGTCCGGACAGTCCTGATGGATTTCTAATGGCTTATCATGTTGCGTTGTCTTGTTGTGTGTTCTTTGCGAGCTTGTCCCTATTTAATGGCCTGGTCTTTTTTTTCGCTGCTAATTGTTAAAAGCACCATTTCCACAGCAGAGGCAATGTGTTTTTCACATGCGGGCAGCCAGCAATTTTCGTCGCTAAGGCAATAGAAGATCGGCAATTGGCACTTGGTGGCAGCTGAGGTCATCAGCGGGTATCGATCACTGGTCAGATGCCTCACTGGGCACGGTAATGATTTTGTTAATTAATTTTGTTGTGCCGCGAAAAAAACACATTTTGACCAGCTACCAAATCACCAATGTTTATATTATACATAGGACTGCGTTCGGGATATTGCACATGAGAACTTAAACAGATGCGTAATTGTATGATAATAATACAGACGTGAAAAAAATGTATTGTCGACATTTCTGTAGTTTCACCAAATATATCGGTTTTTATAAAACATGAAAAAATATCTCTAAATTGTTAGTGTAGATTAAAGGAACATAAGTGTTTCTAAGAATATACAGAAAATTCTAATAAATTAATAAAATCCTAGCTGTTATGAATCCACCAGCGGAAGGTCTCTTCACACCATGTCAGCGATCAGGGTTTTGACCATACTTCACCATGCTGGTCAGCGCGGGTTGGTGAACGGTGCAATGGCAAGACCAGTTCTTATATATCACTGGCCGCTGATGTTAACCGTGGCTGGGAATTGAGCTTGCGTCGCTGGGTTCGTAGTGTATCGAGCTAACCACTGTACCACCAAATCCTCCCTGAATAGAATAGTTTGTTTTTATATTAGTGGCAGCCTACAGCAATGTCTGAATCGTATTAGCTGACAGTGTAATTTGTGCATGACAACAGAAAATCCCTAATGCAGTTTATCAATTGACAATCTGCTCTATATTAATCTTTATAGCTAAGCCGGGAATTAGTATTTTTTATGACAACCGGTGCTCTTCAAGGAAGAACAATACAATAACCTTCACTGCCGCATGCATATGTACAAATGACCTCTGTTGACAGAATACACTTTTTCAATCACGCAATCATGGGGACAGTGCATTTGGCGCAGCCTCGTGGGAGCTGCCGTCAGCGGACGTAAATTTGTGCGTTGGGGCCACATTGAGCGCACATGCTTTGGTGCAAATACCGCATTCGTTGTGAAAGTGCTGCCTGCTGTAAACATTAACAGAGGGAAGGAAATGGATGCCAAAGAAGGCCGATGGAGCGGCACCATGCTGCTCGGTGTTTGTGTCTGCTGCGAGAGTGCCGTGGCATGTCGTTGACTGGCCCGAACGGACATTCCCTCGCAGCAACACATTCTGCATTGGCAGAGCGGCTGGACCGTTTCCTTCGTACGAATATTTCCACGATCGTTGGAACTGCTTCATGGTGATGATTAACTTGGATACTATGGTTGGTGCAACGGGCCTCTGTCGCCTACGTGTTTCTGATAATGATGATGGTTATAACCTACCCCCCCCCCCTTTGAATCATGCCGTAAAAGAGATAAATCAAACTCTATTTTCGTGGCTATTTTTAACTCTACTCGACTTGGCCAGTGGTTGGGGCGGTGACCTCATTTATGGTCTGTTGTGTGTTGCGCATTTAGGAACGGTGCCTTTGGCTTGATCCACAGTTTCATGCAATTGCGCCAGAGTCAATCTGCCAAATCTCCCGGTTTGGCCAGAACGGAATTGTTGGTTCCGCAAAGGCCGTCCCGGTGTTGCATTTCCTAAATTTGCATTTCCTAAATGTTTGGCCTCGTGCTGGACTCACCACGGTGGCTAGGAGATGTTAACTACCTCGCCTGTTATACAGGAGGTCGTGGGTTCGACCCGGAGCCTGATTCTTGCTGTATATTTGGAGTTTGCATGTCTCTCTCCCCGTGGTCACGTGGGATTTTCCTCCGGATCCTCCGGGTTTTCCTTCCACATTTAGAATGAACATGCGTTTAGTATATTCGATTGCTACAAATGTCCACGTGATAAGCCACTTCGTTGAGTTATCACTTTTCCCAGGTCGCCTCTGAAAAAGAGCTATATAGCTCAGTGGGACTTACCTCTTAGCAAAAAAAAGGTAAGGTTTAGTTAATATGTGAAACCGACGGGCCTACCCGAGTTGTAGGTGAGTTTGTCAGTGGAGTCGACCAATACGGCAAGCGTTAGGTGAGGCCAATGTTCTAGAGCAGCAAGACCACTCACTGTGTGGACGGGGCTCGTGATGGCAGTAGGCACGCCTCAGTAAAGGTGGGCGGGGCTGCCGGAGGAAAGGGCCGTCACCTCTCCATGTGTCCTGGTTGAGGTTGCCAGAAATGTGGCATCATTATGGATTGGAGAAGGGTTGTGCAGGGAATTCGTGCTCTTTGCTGCGTATTCACGGAGAAGAGGTCATCTGAAAGTGATTGCCAATGATGCTAAATGTAATACTAGTTAAGGATTCACCCAGACGTGCTAGATTTATGCTAGTGTCAGTGTATATTTACCACAAGAGGGATGCACAAGGGGAATTACGCAACAACATGTATCCCGTTGTATCTCGTTGTCCGCCAATAATTTGTTCGGATATGAGGAGTTATATCTGCAAATGTTTACGTACATATCATAGGATACACCAATAGTATCCTCAACATCGACGTGAGCGAGAGGAGCTTAGCTATCAATAAAATAAAAGAGTGCAGGATTATCCGCTGTCATCACTAAATCTGTTGATCCCCCCCTCCCTGCTGTTTATTACAGCGTTGTTAGAGCATGAATAATGCAAAAGAGGCTGGATAGCCAGATGGTGAACTTTAAACTGTCCTCGGCTCAATAGTTACCATGTTGGGCATTTCATGATGCTCAGTAAACTATTCCATCAAATTTATGAATGCGGTTTGAAAGCATTATTTATCAATTGGCGTGTTTAGTGGCGGTAGTAGTGGTGTGTCCAATTTGAGTTCATTCTGATACAATTTTGTGTGCGCTCACTAAATGTGATGCATATCATTGATTGGGAAAGTGGATAATGGATTTGTAAAAGGGTTTTTAATTGGTGACCTGAGTCTGATTCCTGGCCACGGCTCCAGCTCCCATCGATGACGAGTAATATCTAAACCAGCACTGCACCCCCATTCCCCTCCAGTTTTACAACAACTTGTGCTCACCAGGGTGGTGAAGTATGATCACAAACCCCCCATGACTGATAGACGTGGGGAGGCCTTCATCCAGCTTTGGATTGACAAAGGGCTGGAGATTATTCCGAAAATTACATGCACAATTACTTGGAACAATGACTGCCACTGTGCCAATGTTTACAAACGTGTCATTTTTAATAAATCAGATTACGTTTTGTCTGTATTCTGATGCTACAGTCGAACAATGCTCCACTTTAGATACACATGTCCCATGGAATCTAAACAATTGTACCCTTAATTTTCTTCTACTATATTTCATATCGTGTTTGTGATAATTATACGGACGGTTTAATATTTTGGCTGGAAGTGTTTATTGTTTTCATGTTGGAAGCCCTTGCATTGGCTTCCACGTCACACACTCGGTTCATCCTTCGCTTATTTCAACAGGACTTCTCGTCACAGTTTTATCTTCGCTGGCAGAGGCCAGAGCAACATGAAAAAAATACAGTTCCCGTACAATTGTGACAGGCTTAAATGTAACTTTCCAGCTCTCTACCAAACCTCTCACTATTCTCGAAAGGTTTTGTATCTCTGGCCAATGAGATTGTGGCGGATTTTCAAACTGATGATGACTGGGGGCTCCTCACGCTGTCGTCAAAACGTCTCGCTTCGTGAATAAAATGGATCCAGTTTTTTTCCCCCAATGGCTGTCACCGACATTGTTGTTCCAAAACATCGCCCTGCGTGTAATTTCTCTAAAAGCTGCCGTCGTTGCAAGATAATAATGATGATGATAAAACACGATCTCGAAAGGGTACTTGAGCTAACTTGCC